>NC_092505.1:1673574-2273574 GCF_047511675.1 Marmota flaviventris | reverse complement strand
AGATATAACTTCAGAGTTGCAATATTTCTCCAATTTCTCTTTTCCCAAATTCTTTATAATGACAGGACTTCTCCTGCTGCAGATACCACATGCAATACTGTTTTGCTCACAGAGAAAGGGAAGGTGTATGCTGTTTTATATAATAATCTTCTCTGTATCATAGCTCACAACACATCCCAACTAAATCAAAAGGAACATTTGAGGATCAGCACTAAAAACCACTTAGCACACCAATGAATTTTCTTAAGTTTGCAGTCATTTGTTAAAGAACTAATGCACTGAGATAATCACTTCTAGTTTCTAATACACTGATAAGCCCTCCCCTGCAGAAGCAGAGCACACAACTGTGCAAAAAGCTGACCACCACTTACCATTCAAAAGCCACCAGAGCAAAGGGATGAATCCAGGGCTCTCACTGATGTATTTCAAGCCTTTCAAATTGATGCTCACATTGTACAGGGACATCAGCATCAACCTGAAATGCAAAAGAAAATGGTATTGACATGCAGGTAAACCCACATTGTATCTCACTCTAACTCTGTCTCCTATTCCAGAGGGCCTGAACATACCCAGAGACTTTCTCCCATCTCAGATGCCCAACTCCACCTCCTGGATAGGGCATACATTAAGTTTAAAATACAGGAAGCACTACTCATCTATGTGAAGTGGGCAACTTCAGCAATGACACCACACCACCACCTCCTATAGGCTCACATTGCCAAGAGAAACAAAGCAGAGAGGATTCCATGAGAAACCTCACAAGCCATATTTCTTGATTGCTCACTCTCTTAGTACCAAACCTGCATTTGTATAGAGGTAACTATCAAGTCATAAGTGTATTGCACCTCTAAGTTCAATACAGCCATCTGATATCTAACAGCATCTTCCCATTCGTTGACTATGAAGCCTGGCATCAGGCAGCCAGGTCAGCTTCCACCTGGTCTTCACAGAATCCCCATAACACATACCACAGCAAAACTTGTGAAAAAAACAAGACACGACAAGTAACAGTCAGCAAAAGGACCCACTGACAACCAGAACAAAAAAGTTCTCAGCTCCTGCAAGTATCAAATGCAAAACAGAAAACAGATGTTTCATACATGAAAACAATGAAAAGAAATTAAAACATCGCTGGGTGTGATGGTGCACACCTGTAATCCCAGCAGCTCCGGAGGCTAAAGCAGGAGGATCACGAGTTCAAAGCCAGCTCTGCAATGGCGAGGCACTAAGCAACTCAGTGAGACCCTGTTTCTAAATAAAATACAAAATAGGGCTGGGATGGGGCTCAGTGGTTGAGTACCTCTGAGTTCAATCCCCGGTACCAAAAAAAAAGAAAAGAAATTAAAACATGAACAAGAAGCTAGGGCTACTATTATGAATGACTGAGCAATCCAAAAATAACAGAACACAGAAATGAATTATAAAACTGCAAAACTCAAGGGTAACTGGACACTTAGAAAATATTAAATCAAAAAACATGGTAGAAAAAAGGTGGATGACAGGACAGTGAAAATGTTCAACATTCTTCCAATTAGGATTCTGAAAAGAAAGAACAGAAAGAATGGGGGAGGAAAAAAATTTGTTTCAGAAAGATAAAGGCAAAAACTCATCCAGAAACAAGCAAATCTAAACCCTCAGATTCAAAAGGCACACAAAAAATTTCAGACAAACATAAATGCAAACCTAAACATCACAATTCAACCACAGATCACCAAAGATTTTACAGCAGCCAGAGAAAAGACACATGACCTACAATGGGGCAAGTGCACTGAACTTGTGCTCTTGACAACAAAAACGGGAACCAAAGACAGGAAGAGCACAGCTTCCAAGTACAGAGGCACTTAATTGTAAACCCACCAAAAGCAGTTTCAGCAAATGAGGTTAAGTAAAAATATTACCAAAGAAAACCTCAGAGATGTTACCACCAACAAACCTGAACTAAAAGAATTTGAAGAACAGACTTCAGAAACTAAGAAAATGATCTCAGAAGATCTCTGTGAGCTATAAGGAAAAGCAGCAAATGAAGGGAGGTGTGGGTCCAGGAAGTCAGCACTGGAGGCAAAGGCAGTAACAACAACGTCTACAGGGTGCAACTCCGAAACTCCTCCAACAGAGCTGGGTGCAGGCACAGAGGCATGCAGCCCAAGACACGGGTACTACAGCATTCCAAAGTCCTTCATCAACCAGGACAGGAGAGAGGCATTAATGCTTTCAGGTGTGTAACAAAGCACAATTTTAAAGGGCTTATCACTAAAAAAAAAAGAGAGGTAACTTTCAAGATCCTTGGAAAGATAACATACGTCAAAAAAGATCTCAGTGAATTCCACAGAAGAAAAAAGGAAGGAAGGAAAGTGGGAGGAAGGGAATAAGGGGTTGGAGAGATTAGAAAAAGAACTCAGAAAAAAAGTCATAATAAACAGAAACAAAACATGGACAAAATAAACATAAACCCAAGAATCTCACTAGCTGCAAATATCAATGGGATATTCCTAGTAAAAGGCACAGATGAGTGACTATTACACTAGATGAGACACTAAATCAATGATCTTTTTTGTTTGTGTGTGTGTGTGTGTGTGTGCTGCTGGGGATTGAACCCAGGGCTTTGTGCATACAAGGCAGTCACTCTACCAACTGAGCTAGATCCCCAGCCCAAGACACTAAATCTTATAAGCTTGTACTGCAGACTCTCAGAAGCCAAAGGGGAGAGTGAGTCCACTGATCTCTGGGCAAAGCTAACGGCCCACTGGGACAAGCACCAATTCTCTTTATCTGAGAAAAAGACAGCAGAGCCCAGAGTCCCCACAATGTTTAGTACACAGACCATCAAAAATGTAACTTGCAGAGACAACTAGGAAGTGGAAAAGGAAGGCACTTACTTTGGGCACAAATTTAAGGGGCTGAGAAACATATTCAGTGGCCATGGTTTTTTTGTTTTTGTTTTTGTTTTTTTAAAGAGAGAGAGAGAATTTTTTTAATATTTATTTTTCAGTTTTCGGCGGACACAACATCTTTGTTTATATGTGGTGCTGAGGATCGAACCCGGGCCGCACGCATGCCAGGCGAGCACGCTACCGCTTGAGCCACAATCCCCAGCCCCAAAGATAAAATAATTCATTATTTTTTTAAAATCCAAATTAATGTGCCAGATGTGGTAGTACATGTCTGTAATCCCCATGACGCAGGAGGGCTGAGACACAATGATCACAAATTGGAGGCCAGCCTGAGCAACTTAGTGAGACCCTGTCTCAAAAAAATCAAAAGGAGGGCTAGGGTGGCTCAGCAGTAGTACGCTCATCTAGCACGTGAAAGGCCCTGGGTTTGATCCTCAGCACCACATAAAAATAAATCAATAAAATAAAGGCATTGTGTCCAACTACAACTAAAAAAATAAATATTAAAAAAAAAGGTCAAAAGGGGTCTGGGGTTGTGGTTCGGTGGTACAGCACCTGCCCAGCATGTGTGAGGCACCGGGTTCAATTCAACACTGCATATAAATAAATGGATAAAATAAAGGTCCCTCAACATCTAAAAAAAAAAATTTTAAAATCAAAAGGGCTAGGGATATGGCTCAGTAGTTAAGCACCCCTGAGTTCAATCCCCAATACCTCCAACAAAACAAAAATAAATAAATAAATAAAATTAATGCAAAAATTCCATAACAAACACTATAGCAAATTTTCAAATAAAGATGGAATTGATAACAGTACCATGCCAGGAAATCAGTAATACTGATCCAGTCTACTAATAAGAGACTAAGTAAGTGAACTGCATGCCACAGAAAAGTTGAGTCTTTTGCTAAGGTGTCTAGTTTCCCCACTAAACTCAAGTTTGTCAGAAGCAAGCTCATTACTTATTTTTACCATCTCACAGATAAGTACACTAAGACAGGACACAGTAAATCCCCAGCTCAGTACCAGACAGTGAATCAGCACCACTGACCAAGAGACTTAGCAGGCACAATGCACAGACAAGGCACCCTCTCCCCCAGACTTCCATTTTCAAAGTCAACAGCCACAATCAACAGAAAAGACAAAGCTACACCAGCAGCCTAGAGGAGGGGATTCTCAGTCCTCAAGGTGTGAGGACCCTCAGCCCTCTGACAGGTTACAAAACAAGCCAAACTGGAAGTCCCCCCTTCAGGTCTCACTGATGACTTTTATAGGTAACCCAAAGTTACTCACTAGTAACTAATTTACTAACTAACTTGAGGCAGTATTAAGGGCTGCTCAGATGAAGGGCTCATGAGGAGAATTTGGTACTATGACTAATTTTCTGAGATCTCTAAGCAGTAATTCCGAGAAGGGAAAGGCCCCTACTTCAGATCATAAACACAGCTGGAGGTCCACAAAGGCAAAAGTATCATTCATGGCAGGCTACAACAGCAGGTCTAAGATACTACACCAGAGACCAAAAGGCCCACAAAGCCCAAGATATTTTTTATCTAACCCTTTACAAAAAAAAAATCTGCCCACTTCTGATTTACAGTACGAAAAAGACAAATCAATCTTCTCTAGAGGTCAAAAGGCAAAGTTACTATCTGGTGATAACTGTAACATGAAACAAACCTCAGAAAGTAAGTTCAGCTCCATTGTCATTTAGCTTTAGGGTGCGAAAACCAACTCACAAAATGACAAATGTCTTTAAAATTTCATATCTGATCAAAACTCATTAATCTTAAGAAGCTAATGTAACTGAGGCAAACATAGTACCATCTGAGACCCCACATCACCAGGTCATACCTCTCAGAAAACCACTAACCTCTAGGTCACAAAGAAGCTGGCAGAACACAAACCCAGAATGTGTTTTTTGTGCATGTGCTTTCTCTATATGACACTTTCAATGTAACCAAAAATGTCTGTAAATAATGCATCAAGTTTCTACCTGTCAAGTCAAAAGAGACTGCCATCCAAACCACCCTTCTTGTATTCAGATATTAAAAGCAGACTTCTTTTCCTGTCAGGATTTCTGATGTGTTTACTAAAATTCTTTGGAAACACAATCATGTTTAAAGATTCTTTTCATTTGGCGTCAAATCAGTCCTTGAGTAAAGAAGGGGTGAGAATACCAAAAGGCACAGAGAGATTTGGGACAGCTTTTGACAGACAGCAAACATGGGTGACCATAACCCATAAAACAGAAAAGACAAAGCTACACCAGCAGCCTGGACAGGGGGGATTCTCGGTCCTTAGGTGTGAGGACTGAGTGAGCAGCTGACCCCACTGATCACACTGCACTCCCAGGCCCTCCCTGGGTACCAAGCCTGAGGACAGAGAACTGTGCAAAAACACAGCAGTGCTGCCCAGAATGGCAAGGCATGAGGAAGAAGCAAAGCACACTGGACACGGAAAGGCCTGGGCTTTGTATCTGCCTCTCCATGACTGCTTCTATAATACTGCCACTCCCCTAGGGCATTTTGAGGAAACATTTCTAGAAGCATCTTCAACTAATACCGACCTCTTCTCTCTGGGAATTCCTTGGACTCTTCTCTGCAGACAGTTTGATGTGGACCTCAGAGCATGCTGATGGGTCGTCATAACACAACAGGGAGGTTTTGAAAAGGCCTCAGAAGAGCCAGTGGAAAGAGACCTGAACATGCTGACTTAAACACAACCCCAGAGGACAGCCAACTAAAAGCAGGGAGGGAGAGCTGTTCACAGACATATACATGCTCCACATACTTCTCCTGACACAAGAGAGAAGAGAGAGGGTAGGTGGGCACAAGGGAGGAAGCCACCAGGGTGAGTCAGCCCATACTCACACTCACTGTCCTCTGCATGCATTTGACACCCATCTATCAAGAAGATGTAGCAGAGATGAATTGGAGCTCACCCAGAGTGCCCCAAGTCTGCCTTGACTCTGCAGAAACAACAGTAAGAACAAAACAGGATCCAAAAAGTGCTGAGCCCCAGGAGAGGGTGAAATAACACAAATCCACACATTTGGGGACCTTCTTAAGCATCACATAGCAGTCCTGGTGATAGGGAAGGAGAAAGTCGATGACTGACCTGGCTCAAGGTTGAACCTGTGTAGAGATGGGATGCATGCACAGGGGTAGATGGTGTGATGAGGAGGCAGAGGGACTGAGGGGCAGGCTGAACACACAGCAGTGTTGACTACCTCAGGGCAGCTAGGTCACAAGAGCACCAACCACAGTAAAGACCACATCAGATCTGGGGAACCAAAGAAGGCAAGAGACCTGGAGTCAGATTGCTAAAGGAATCATCCCCCAGGATGTTCCAGACACTGGAGATGGAATCCAGGAGGAGGAAACTAATAAGTCAATCCTTTATAAAAGAAAGGAAGTGCCTTGATGGTCAGAAAAGAACAGTGATGAGGGCTGGGGTTGTGGCTCAGTGGTAGAGAGCTTGCCTCACATGTGTGAGGCATCGGGTTCAATTCTCAGCAGCACATATAAATACATGAATAAAAAAAGTCCATCAACAACCAAAAAAAAAATACCAAAAAAATTAAAAAAGAAAAGGACAGTGATGAGAAAGGATGTGGAATTGGGAAGGTACTGGGGGATGAAATTCATCTCATTATGTTATGCATTTATACAAATATGGCATAATGAATCCCACTGGTACATATAATGCACCCATAAAAAATAAAAATAAACTTTGAAGAAAGGATGAATGTGCAGATAACTGGTTGCTTGAATTTGGGAGGAGAATTTTTTCATGAGTAGAAGAGAGATGGCCTTTAGAAAGCCAGCAACTAGAGAAAGCTAACTCCATCTCAGTCTGAGGCACCAGCTGCTAAAAAGGAGTGGAGCAGAGTAAGCTTCAGTTTAGGCAAGGCAGGAGAGGCCCAGTAAAGCCACTTATTTACAGCACAGCAAAGGTCCTGTTCCAGAGGGCTCAAGGTAGGGGGTCAGCAGTGCAGGTGATGGTCAGGAGAAGAGACACCCTGGAAAAGAGAGAGGCAACCAATCAAAGCACAGATCAGGAGGCAGCCAACCACTAGCAGGAAGATGTCACAGGATGGTGCTGCCAAGACCCCAAGCTACTAGAGGCTAATCATCTGCATGCAACACTGGCAGTCTGCTGAGAAAGAAAGTAAATGGCTTGGCAGGCAATTCCTCCCAAGCCCACTGCAATCGACAGGAGCTTACTAGAACCCAAAGACACAGAACTCCAAGGACTAGACCCCAGAGGCTGGCAAGGACCCAACCCTGACACAAAGCCTCACCTTGAAGCTGCAGGGGGGCCCCTCAACACCGACCCTGTAGAGACCACAGAAGCAAAGAGGGCAAGGAAGGGATCAGCATCCAGAACCAGGAACTGCAGCTTATAATTATGAACATGAGACACAACAGGAAATGGACAGAGGGCATGGGCAGATGACTCAGGGAAAGCCTAAACAGTGAGGACACTGAGGACTCTCACTCAGAGGGAAGAGGCAAGAGGCAGGAGACAGTATGACAGACAACATAAATACTCTTTATGGGATACAACATTGGAGCAGTGACAAGGACACGGGGCAGACACACTGCAGGTGGAAGTATGCACACAGACAGCATTGCACAGTACTGAAGATGGGAATGGTCTGCTTCTCAAACACTACACTTCTAAGAAAACCCTTGATGGACTCACACAGGTTAGCCAGGAGATACCTGCCAAGGGTGCAGCATTCCAGCTGCAGAGTAAAACCTGAGAACACCGAATGCCCTTCGGTCAGGGAAAGGATGACCCAAATGTTATCTCTGCTTTTGGTATGACATTAGGTACCTAAATGAGATAAACTAGATCCACAGGCAATTTGTAAAACTATCGCCAAAACAAAACTATACATACGTACGTGCTATACTGTAGTACACATATTGCTCATGTGCATAGATGTGTTATACAAAACAATAAATTAACTGAAGTCTGGTCCAAACAGCATGGCATAAGCTCACTTGTTTTTACTAAATATAGCTACAAATTCTGAACAGAACACATGGAGCAGCTACTTGAGGTCTCTGAAAAGTAAACAGTAAAAGGAAGATTGGGGAAAAAAAATTTGAAGGCTCAAAAAAAAACAGCAGCTGCCCTGGCCTGGACTCTGGCCCCAAACCCAGCAGCAGCACTGCCCCATAGTGCAGCAGGACAAAGTCCTTGATTCAGGCCAGAGGAAAGAGAAAGGGGTCTGCTATCAGCCTTGTGATAGCCGTGGGAGCCCCTAGGCAACTCACTCAGCAAAAAGGGACTCTTCCCATCCCTGAAGGATCAGCGCGCCCCCTGCTGAGCAGCTGTGGGCAGAGTGGCAGGGGCGGCAGCAGCAGGAACACACAACAGGGCACACCAAGCCCCAGCTTTGCAGGGTAGAAGCTGAAAGAGGGAGTCCTAGGTAACCACACAGTTTAAAAGGCATTGTGAAGAGGTAGGGGCTCAGTAAAGTGACTCCACAAAGGTGTAACTCCTGTCCTCTCCCCAAGATATGTGCTTGTGTGGATCTCATTAAAAACAGCCCCCCCCCAAAAAAAAACAGCCCCTAAAGGACTCAAAGAAAAGAGGGACCATCCTTCAGGTCCCACATGGGCCTCCAGCACACACACACAAGGGTGCTAGGAAGATTGCTTTGTCTTATGTTGTGCTGATATTCAGATAAAGGCGTTTTAGAATCAGGAGTCAGTGAATGCAGCACAAAAAGGCCTTTGGCTATACCTTGCAACTCAAACCTAGCTGGGTGACTGCATTTTCTAAATGGTTTAAGTTAGGCCCAGAGTCTTGTACCACAATGTCCCAAATGCTCAGGATGAACGCAAAATAACTCAGCATACAGAAACAGGGAGATCCAAACTCAGAGAGGAAAAAGACAATCGAGGGACACCAAAACCAGGATGACAGAGATGCTAGAAGTATCTGGAACAGATTTTAAAGAAGCTATCATTAAATTTAAATTAAAAAAAAAAAAAAAAAAAGTCAGCCTTAGCAATTTGGTGAAACCCTGTCTCAAAACAAAAAATAAAAAGAACTGGGGACATAGCTCAGTAGTAAATTGTCCCTGGGTTCCATCTCTAGCACACACAAAATAAAAACTCCACTAAGTAACAGTACATGCTGGTGTGGCCAGCAGAACCCTAAAATGGCCCCATCCTCCCTGGGACTATAAATATACCATACCCTGAGATTATATTAAATTATCTGGCAAAAGGGGCTGTGCAGGTATAATTAAGGTTGCTAATTAGCAGACTAAGTTAATTAAAAATGGTTTATCCAGGTATTCCTACTCTAAACACATGTCAGTCAAAGGCAGCGTATCATCATCTGGCTGGGATAAATGAGGAATCTGAGCAACTTAAAGAGTAAGGTAATAATGAGTTATATGGCTCAAAGCTGGGGGCCACAGAGAAAGAACGCAGCCAGCCTGGGTAGGATTCAGCCAGCAGCCTGCAGATGTCTGAAGTAGATTCTTCCCCAAGCCTCTGGAAGGAATCCAGCCAGGCACCACCTGGATTTCAGCCCCATGAGACTCCTAAGCAGAGAATGCAGTCAAGCCCGCTCAGACTTCGGACCTACAGAACTATGAGATAATAAATATGTGTTGCTTTACCTACTTACTTTGTCATAATTTGTTAGACAATAGAACATAAATACAGATTTTGGTACCTGGAAATAGGATACTGTCATAACAAATACCTACTGAAGTTCATTTTGAGACCATTCATATAACTCTGAAGTGTCACTTGATAGTATTGAGGACTCACTGATTATTCTAAGGTGAAGACATTCTTTTTTCTTAATTTATTTTTCTAAAATACTACTTAAGTATAGTGCACCCCTTAAATTCTCCAGGCAACTTATTTCTTCTATTTTTTAGAATGATTACCAAATCAACTATTTACTTGAAGAGAGGCCAAATCAGCATATTCTAGGTAACATGTAAAATCAATAGGAATTATTAGCTATTATCTACATACACTTTAAGTTTGGTGCATTGTCCGGGCTTCAAGTCCCCCAGCAGCTGCAACATCGTGTCCAAGAGCACCCGACTGGAATTAACCAAGAATTCACGACCACATGCTATTGCAGCAACATCTGCAACAGAGATGAAACAAAGTGTCAAGATCATACATGCTTCAGAATCTGCAAAATTCTGTCCAGATCGAAGACCTGTTGCTGTTTTTCTCCTAGGAGAACTAAGGAAAAGAGCTGATGAGGCATTAAAAACCACTGTTGTTCACAAAGCGGTCATCCCAGCACCAAGGACAACCACCGGAGTTAGTAAAGCAGGGAGCAATGTCCATGTGAGCAGCAACCCCTCCACTGCTTGAGCACCTTGCCCCATAGCAGAGATTGCTGGCTATCAGATCTAAACACAAGGTGGGGGTTCATGACAGTCCTGAGTCTGAACATTCTAAAATTCACTTTTACTCCTGTGAGCATTTTAACTATGGCACAAAACTAAAATAATATGAAAATTGATTCTGAATATATTTTTCCAAAACGTTATAGTCTGTTGTGATCAGTAAGCATGTTTCTTCATGCCTGAGTCCCAGCCAATCAGCACAGAGACCAGACCAAGTCGTTACACAGGGTCCAGGGGCTAATGCTGGCCCTGTCAACATCCCCAAATACCTGTGACCCAAGTACATGATGTACCTATGCAAAAGAGTTGTCTTTAGTTAGGACTGACAATAAAGCAAAATTCAAAGTGACTAAGAGCTGCACATGGGATGAGCGAGCCAGGGAGAAGCCAGGCAGCACCCTTGTCTTTCTCCTGGCTCTAATGGGATGTTTTAGAAGTCCACAGTTAAGTGGGATGTCTCCTCTGCTGCTGGTAAATATCCTTTACCAGTTTAAGGAAGTTTTCTTCTATTCTTAGTTTGCTAAGAATAATAAAAAAATGGAGGAAGAATTTTATACTTATCCTGCCTTCGATTAATCATAATCTGACTGCAAAATATAAAATTTCATTGATGCTACCACATCAACTGTACAGAGTCAGATTTTTCATGTTCCTGTTTATTTTGTTTATCTGGGTTGAGAAGAACCATGTGAGGTATATAGGAGAACTAAGGAAAAGAGCTGATGAGGCAATCTCCAAATCTACTGTAACTTTTCCCATTTCTCCTTGTATTTCCAGCATTTTGGCCTCATAATTGCTATGTCACTTGGTACATAACTTCACAATAGCCCTAACTTTATCAAGGACAAAACCATTCCTTGACATAAACTTACCTTCTGTGTTTAATTCATTTTAACCTATCAACTGTATTATCTAGCCAGTGATACATTCCAGCTTTACTAAAGAAATATTTTTTAAGGGAAAATGAAGCAGTTAAGCATTTGGCATTATTAATATACAGAAGGGAAATCTAAGAAACTTTTCAAGGAGAAGCAGCATTCAGGAAAGCCCAGAAGACTGCCATCAAAACCCACCAGGAACCATCAGCCAGCCGTAACTCTAGTAGCTAGCCCACAAGGACGTCTTCTCGATAAGCCATTCCCCAACATAAAGAGCCGAGGTGTCCCTTCTACTGTGACTCACTTGTAACCACAGAACACAGCAGAATTAATGCTGTGTACCCATCACTAGGTAGGATGAAGCCTCATGTTCCCACCTTGGTCCCTTGTCCACTTGCTCTAGGAGCCTGCACTACCTGGGGCTGCTATGATGAAGAGACTACACAGAGAGAGGACACTGATGTGACCCAGAGATACCACGAGGTTAGAGAGAAAAAAGACACCCACCAGCCCTCACTGTCCCACCCTACAGCAGCTTGAGACATCCCAGCTGAGGGCTTAGATATTAGAGAGTAGCAGTAAATTTTCCTGCCCAGTCCTGATCAAGTAAAAGAAATTTTGTTAATGTTAAGACTTGACATTTTGGGGCGGTTTGTTACATAGCAATAGTAAAACAGGAACACTACTACTTCATCACTGAAAATAAATAGCAGAGCAAAAAAAAAAAAAAAATATTATCATAGCAGGCAACAATTCCCAACACACCAAACTTTCTGGCAAATGAGGTCCCATATCATATTCAGTACTGTAATAGCAAATACCAATTTTGCATTTCACTATATCATATGAATAATTAAGCACAAACCGAAGCATAAAATCTGAATAAACTTCTACAGATAGTAAGTACCAAGATTCATCAACCTGTCAGAATTCACATTTATCTTACATCATAGTTGGCACTTTATTTACCAATATCTAATCTGTCTGGAATACTTACCTGTGAGTCAACTCAAGACCTATAGAATTGACTATTGTCATTCACCATAAATAAAAAACTGGTTTGATTTTCTATTAAAATGTTTTTCTCTTGATTCATTTTCATTAAAATGTTTTAAATCTATTTCTAGAGATTACTGTAGTGATTATATAATTTTAAAAAGTCAGTCTGATGTAAGGTATAAATACTGAAAAGATATGTAGATTGAGATGTATTATGCTGAATATTTTTGCTTTGGGTTGTAATAATCTTTTCAGCAATAAAGATAATAAGAGAGGGGCTGAGATTGTGGCTCCACGGTAGAGCACTTCCCTAGCACGGGCGGGACCCAGGTTCGATCCTCAGCACCACATAAAAATAAAGGCATTGTGTTGTGTCTTGTGTCCATCTACACCTAAAAAATAAATATTTAAAATAATAATAAGAGAGTACTAGTATAATGATAGACACACCAATCAATGGCAGAATTGAAGGTTCCAAGATAAACCTTACATTTAAGGCCAATTAACTCTCCACAAGGATGCCACAACAATTCTGTGGAGAAAGGATAAAAGAATAATCTTTTCGACAAATGCATGTGCACAGGTACTAAGCCAGATCCCTTCCTCCGCTATAAAAAATTAATTCAAATGTATCAAAGACCCAAATGTAACAGCTAAAACTATAATAAATTCTTACAAAGAAAAACAGGAGTAATATCTTATGACCTTGAATTAAACAATGTTTTGTGAATTGTGAATTGCTGCCAAAGTTGCTATAAACAGCTAAACCCACTCCGACCTCTCTCAGTTTCCTCTTGCAAAGAAAGCCTGAGACAGGACCTCTCCCAAATCTGGAGAGAAGTGAAGGGGGCAAGGCAGGGGCAGGACAGGGGAGAAGTCAGGGAGTGTGCGAAGGTGGACCAGAGGCAAACACCAGGGACATCCATCTCTGCCCCACCCCTAGAGGCCACGAGAACATCAATGAAAGACCAGGTATCCTAGAGACGTTTCAGGCCTTCCTGCAGTAAAGCATCTGCTTTCCACCAGGCTGGGTCAAGGTCCCTTGACTCTGCCTTCTGGGCACACAAGCCCTGAGCCAAGGAGCCTTTGATGGCAGCCACCTGCTTCAGAGACTTGCTCTCCATAGCCATTATCTCTCAGAGTGAACTAATTTCCCAACTACCAGAACCCAGTGAGCTAGAGAGTCCCTTGCCGCAGACGTACAGGTAGCTGGGGAATTCATCTTCTAGTCTCTCCCTGAATTAGAGATACCTGGGCTTGTAGCCTCAAATGCCATAGTACTCAGGCTGCGAGAGTCATGATCAGGATCTCTGCATCCACAGCAAGTGGAACCTGGAGTTGGGTACCACCCCGCTGAGACTCAGATTAAGGCTTTTTGGAAACAGGAGTCACTGACCTAACTGAGATCCACAGATGCACAACATTTGTGACAATGGTTTCTTAATGACACCAAAAGCATGAGCAACTGAAGGAAAGATAAACTGGATATAATCAAAAATAAAAAGTTTGTGTTTCATAACACACTTTTGAGAAAGTAAGAAGAACTCACAGAATCAGAGAAATATCTGCAAATCATATATTCAACAAGGCACTAATATCTAGAATATACACAGAGCTCTTACAACTCAATAATTAAAAAGAAGTCCGATTTAAAAACAAGCAATGGAGTTGAACAGATATTTCTCACAGGAGATATTGCAAATGGACAATGAGCACATGAGAAGATGTTCTCAACATCATCAGCCACCATGGCTATGAAAATCAAAACCACAATCATACACCACTTTATATCCACTAGGATAGCAATAATCAAAAAGTCAGATACTAAATGTTGGGAAGGATATGGAAAAACTGGAGCCTGCACACGCTGCTGGTGGGATTGTAAAGTGGTATAGCCACTGTGGAAAAATAGTCTGACAATTCTTCAAACAGTGGAACTGACCTAACAATTCCACTCATAGCTATATACTTAATAAGAAAAAACACATGAAAATATACCCACACAAAAATCTGCACAAACATATCTGTACAATCCTTATTCAGAATAACTGAAAAGTGGAAAGAACCCAAATGTCCATCAATTGATGTATGGGCAAACAAAATACAGGATACTCATTCATTGGAATATTATTCATCCACGAAAAGGAAGAAAGCACCGATATGTACTACAATGTGAATGAACTTCAAAAATATCCTGTCAAGTGAAATAAGCCAGACCAAAAAGAGCAAATGAAGGGTCACACACTGCATGATTTCATTTATAGAACCAAAACAGGCAAATCTATAGAGATAAAAGCTTGATTTTTGGATGCCCATGCTGAATGCCAGTCAGATTCTCCAGGCTGAGGCCCCATGCAGATATCTGAAAACGTCCAGAGAGGTCACACCCAACTGTCACCACCTCTGCACATAACAGCCACTAAGTTTGAGAAGAATCACTTACTTGTTACAATTCCAGCCAAAGCAAAAACAAACTGATTTTCATCAGAATCGAGCTCCTTGACATCCCCATCCAGTGACTTCACAAAACTTTCCATTGTTTGGCCAGTGATGCGGAAAAACTTCAAAGCTTTATCCTGAAATTTTGGAAATGGAAGTGTCACATCTTTTCCCAGATACTAGTGTAGAAACATTTTTAAAGTGCAAGATACAAAAAAACCCTAGTTTTAATTATAGAAGCTATATTTAAAAGTCTATCCCTCTAGTCAGAAATGATGGCACAAACCTGTAATCCCAGCAACTCAGGAGGCTGAATCAGGATTGCAAGTTTAAGGCAAACCTTGGCAACTTACTGAGACATTCTCAAAATGTATTTAAAAAAGGGGGGGGGGGCTGGGGATATAAATAACTCAGTGATAAAATGCCCCTGGGTTCAATCCCTTGTATTTAAAAAAAAAAAAAAAATTACCCCTCCACTGAAAGTTCAGAGAAAACAGTTTGGGGGAAGTGAAAACAAGAAAAATAACCCTGAAGACTCATCGAAAGATATTTATAGATCAATATGAAATAAAGGAAGTTAACACAAGGACGAGAGAATTAAGACCAACCAACTGACTCAAAACCATAATGGAGGGCTGGGGTTATAGCTCAGTGGTAGAGCGCCTGCCTAGCACATGAGGGTTCAATCCTCAGCACCACATAAAAATAAAAGTTTTGTGTTCATCTATAACTAAAAATATTTTAAAAATAATAATAATAATAATGGAAACCAAGTAAGGTGGCACATGCCTATAATCCCCAGCTATTCAGGAGGCTGAGGCAGCAAGATCAGAAGTCTGAGGCCAGCCTGGACAACTTAGCAAGATCCTGTCAAAAAAAAAAAAACTGTCTGAAAATAAAAAATAAAAAGGGCTGGGGATCTACCTCAATGGTAGAGCACTTGCCCAACATGTGCAAGGTCCTGGGTAACCAAAGGAACTTCTTGGGTGATTAAAAGAAATATGCTAAGGCTATACTATGGTGGTCTCAAAGTTAGTTTTCTAAAAACCATGAATCACACAATGGAAATCATACCGTACATACTCAACACACTTTTTGAAATATATTCTCATCTCTCTGCCTAAAGTCAAACACCACTATTTCTGTAAGTGCTAAGTAACACACTTCTGGTTCCCTGACAAAGGCCCCCGTCCCCCTTGTTCCCTCTGTGCCCAATCCATCCCCAGGTCTAGCCCCATGCTCCATGCTATACTCTTTCCCTCAGCTGTCAGCTCTGCCTCAACCACACGGTTCTCACCTGGGACTCTTTCTATCTCCTCCAAAGGGGGTATGCTAATCTTCCTGTCCTATCCAAAGCTCCACCACTCCATCTTCTGACCTGTCTTCATTCACTACCAGTTAATCTTCCTAAAATTCTACTCTTGTCCTATCACTCTTATACTCAAAACCCTTTGAGAACCTAGTCCTCCTACCTGTAAGGTAAACTCATCACCCTGGTATCTCAGGTCACAAAACCACATTCCAACCTACCTGGAAAGCCTTATCTCCCACTACCCTCCACTGCATCAACTGACCTCCTCACTGTCCTACAACAGACAGACTTCTGATCCCATGTCTTTGATTACACTGGCTCTGTCGTCTTGAGCTGCCCTTCCCATTTTCTGCCATCTCTATTCATCAAAGCCCATTTCAAATTCTTTCTGGAGATTTCCCAATATACAGATACAAAAAAAAAATTTATACAAAATTTCTAAACACACATGCACCCATGATAATTAACATAACATATACAATATTCAAAAAATTAAGTACTCCATTATCCATGAGATAAAATACATAAAAGAACTTTAACCTTGTTAAGCTCTTCACATATCAAATGACCATACTGAAGTGGTATGCCCGTGGGTGCCAGGAGACAAAGAGATCATGTTTCATCATATCAGATGTCTCCAGAGCACCAAGTTACAAGGGACACTACACAGTAGGTATGTGATGACTAAGAATGCAGCTAAAGCAAATGGACAGCAGCATAGATTCAGTCTCTAAATGTTCTGTCTCCTCCAAGTCACACGAGCACATTCAAACAATACCCGGACAGCCACTGGCCATGCTTACTCCTCCCAGAATGGCTTTGACAACTTCCTCGCTGCTGGAGACACCCCACAGGAGGGTGCAGGCGGCCGCTCCCATTTCTGTACAATATTCTGCCTGCTGTAGGAGCTGCTGCTTTGCTTCATTCAGCTGCTGTCGAAGAGCCAGCTTCTCCTAAATTCACAACAAAATGAAATCAGAAAAACAGACACTAGCATTTGACTTCAAAATTCCTCTTCACAGATATTTTTAAAGAAATGCATGCAGAATCATAGGAAAAAACAGCAAATGAAAACTAGTCCTGAAAGAGTTGCAATCCACATCTAAAAGATAAACTCAACAGTCCTAGAAAAAAACATACTACTGCATTACAGTTTATAAATAACCCAAAGATCTGAACTAACTGCTTTAAGTGAAGTGAAAACAGGAGGCAAAACTCAGGTCCCAAGTGTCCACAATGAGAACAGCATCACAAGGATGTCTGAGCAAAGTAGCAACCTGAAGTTCAAGCCACTGCCATTAAGAGTGCTACTGCCTCCCAATGGCTCACTCCACTAAATACCACCTGCCAGAGCAGACACTGAGGTAAAGGTACTCATTCATCCAAATGGACTTGAGGAATATGAGCACCATAAAAAGATTGCTTCCAGGCAAACGCATCCACAAATCCTCATGAGAATATGATCAAGGTGCTGGTGAATATGAAATACACACCAGTAAAGCCAAACAAGGAACAAATTCCAGAGCTAAGAGCAGGCAGGAAAGCTACAGCACAGGCGCAGGAGGGAAAGTAAAGGTGGGTGTCCCACAGACACCCTGGCACCATGCAGTGTACCAAGACAGCAAAGACCAGGAGATGGTTCTTACCCTCCCTCCAGTCTCTGCCAGGCTCTCTTCAAAGGGAAAGACAGGGAGCTACCCTCCTGATGGACCCTGACCACATAAGCATGCCTCAAGTATTTACCTTTGGGTAGGCCAGAGCTGATGCAGGGCTTCCTGCCCTCGCCAACAACTAGCACCAGGTCCATACTTCCCCGATGGCTGGAATTCCCTTAAAAGATGACAGCCTTTTCTGATTTAAAAGAGAAACTGACCTGGGAGTGTGGTTCAACAGTAGTGTACTTGCCTAGAATGCATGAGGCCTGAGTTCAACCTCTAACACCAAAAAAAAAGAGAGAGAGAGAGAAACTAAAAAAATATAAAAACCTGGTTAAATTCATTTTCACCAACATAATTAAATAAGCCATAAAATTAAGGTATATTGGATGTGTTAGGTTTCTTTTAGAGACGTAAGCACAGGCCAACTAAAGGAAAAGGGCTTTTCACCTGGGAGAGAAAAGGGAACCAACCTGTGGCATGAGTCAAATACTTCTGACCTCAAAACTTTCCATCAGGTGGTCCACTCCTATTCACCTAAAGACCACACGTCTGTACACAGAGACTCATACACAGTCACACAGATATACACACTAATTTTAGGACAAACATGATCACTGAGCCTATGACAGAAGCTAATGCTGCTTAATGTCATTTATAAACCCTGGAGCTTTCATGCTGGGCTTTATCCTAAAGCAGTCTAGATTTTAGACTTCAGGTGTATGTCACTCAAGTTATGGAGACACACACAAAAATTCTATCTATCTGGATTTCTAGTTTTTCTCACAATTAAAGCAGTCTGCATTCCAATAAGTCTGCTTTTGGCACTTCTTCCACAAGACCACAGAAGAACCACTGAGATGAGAAAGCAGGACTGTCCCCGCATGGTCACATTATGACAGCTGAGGTGATATAATCCAGCACAGGGCTAAACACATAGTACAACATCAAAAGAAACTCAAAGAACCCAGCCAGGCATGGTGTTACAGTTCTATAATCTCAGCAAGTCGGGAGACTGAGACAAGAGGATTACAAGGTTCAAGGCCAGTCCAAGAAACTTAGCAAGACTCTGACTCAAAATAATTTTTTTTAAAAAAGTCTGGGGAATAGCTCAGTGATAGAGCACTTGCCAAAAACATGTAAGGCCTCGGTTTCACTTCTAAGTACCATAAAAAGACAGAAAGAAAAAAATTCAAACTCATGTTTAAAAAAAATCCAATTAGAGCATGTGCAAAAGACATAAAGAAACATTTCAGAGAGGAGAAAACACAGACAGCCAACAAGCACAGGAAAAGACATGCCATTCACCATTGGGATATACAAATTAAAACCACAGCACACCTAACAGAATGTCTACAATAAAAACCCAGGCATGGTAACATGTACCTGTAGTCTCAGTTACCTGAGAGGCTGAGGCAGGAAGATCCCTTATGCCCAGGAGTCTGAGAATAGCTCAAGCAACATAGCAAGACCCATTCTCGGGGGAAAAAAAAAGGATGGCTAAAATTTAAAAAAAAAAAATAGTGATAACACCAAATGTAGGTTAGGAATGTGGAGAATGTGACTCACTCATACATTGCTGGCCATAATATATAAATATATAATCATGCGGCCACTCTGGAAAACAATTTGGCAATTTCTTACAAAACTAGTCATGCACTTACCATATGACAAAACAATTATACTCTAAGGCATTTATCCAGAGAAATGAAAATACATATTCATACAAAAACTCATAGGAATGTTCCTAATACCCTTATTAGTGTCAGCAAAAAAACTGGAAACAATCTGGATTGTGCTTCAATGGGGAATAATTTTAAAAACTGTGACATATCAACACCATGGAACATTATGAATATAAAAGAACTAACTATTGATACATGCAACAACTCAGATAGACGTGAGCAAAAATACCAATCTCAATTGTCACTTAGTATGTGATTCTATTTTTTGGACAGTCTTGAAAAAAATAAAGCAATGAGATGAAAAATGCATTGGCGACTGCCAGGAGCTGGGCATAGGGAGGGGGTGGGTGTGGTCACAAGTGACAGGACAACTGGAGCCTATGGTGAAGGAATAGTTCTGATGGTTATATAAATCTACAGATGTCCTGAGATTGCACAGAACTACATTCACATGCGCACACACAAATAAGTATGCACGAAACTGGTGGGATAGAAAGTCTAGGAAAAACATGTGAGCTTGAATAAGGTGTGTGGATTACATCAATACAAATTTCCTGCTTTTTATTGTTACGCAAGATATCACTGGAAGAACTAGAAGAAGGACATAGGGACCTCCCCTGGACTTTTTGTAACTACCTGTGACAGCTGCCAAAGAGAAATGGCCTAGTTCTAGGAAACTTGCAGGGGCTTCCATCTTTATTAAACAGAAAACTCAAAAACAGAAAATATTTTAAGCTAAAATAGTCTCACATTTTAACTAAGATCAAAGTACCACAACAGTAACAGTACCCCGATGATCTGAAAGTAGTTTACAAGGCTCATTTCATCCTTTGATACTGGCATTTACTGGAATGACTTATTTTAATCATTACATTTGGAACGCCAGCAGAACATCCACTTTTTATATGGCTACTGACTTTTTAAAAAAGGAAATCTATCCCAGATGTGGTGGTGAACACCGGTAATTCCAGAAATTCAAGAGTTCAAGGTCAGAGGATTGCAAATTTAAGGCTAGCCTCAGCAATTTAGTAAGACCCTGTCTCAAAATAAAAAGGGCTATGGATGTAGCTCAGTGTTAAGTGTCCCTGGGTTCAATCTCCAGTACCAAAAAAAAAGAAAGAAAGAAAGAAATGTAAGACTCTGCTCAATCTAAGCTTCGGCTTTAACAAGGCATCTCAGCAATTTACGGAAGGACAGGACTAATGAAACTACACTTTTTACATATATCAAATTCTTTCTTGCCTGCTGGTCATCTTCTTTCAGACCATGAAATGTTTAGTCTGTAACTAACCAACTGACATTTTAGTTTATGGTGATCTAAATAGAATATGGCAAAACTAAACTTCCAACCTTAAGTATGAGCTACTCAATCTAACTCAAATTTAAGAATAAAACTCCTACCCGGTTTCTGCTTGCTCAGTTTTGGAAACCTCTACAGAAACCACAAACATTCAGAATTCCTTTGTGTGAGGAGGTGGTATGAAACCCAAGTTAGCACACAGGCAGTGTGAGCTTGGATCAGCTATGTAACTACCAGCAGTGGTACTTGCTGATACTCCTGTGGTGGGAGAAGCACAAGACTTGGACAGCTGTATACCCCCTGCCAGCACACAGTAAACATCCAAAACACAGTAGCTGCTATTATTAGTACTACTACTGTTTCATTATTCTAAATTAAAAGGTATATAAGCGCCCAATCAATCTAGTTTTACAGAAGAATAATTTATGCCACTAATTTTTTAAAATATCTGGAATATTATAGCATCTCCTAATATCAGAATAAAATATATTTGGTTATTTCTAATATATCATCAGAAGATACCTAAATCAATTATAACTACTTCTGGTTTAATATCTCCAATTATAAGTCATGATGTGCACAATTTTCTCTAGTGTATTACATTATGAGTCTTTAATGCTTCAGAGTAGACTTTTAGATACAAAAATAAAAAGGCTCCAAGCAAACAATCTACATGTTAAACAATTATAAAATCCAATTGCTCACCTGCCTTCCAACCCATGTGGAATACATACTTTTTTTGTGATACCAGGGATTAAACTCAGGAGCACTAGACCACTGAACCGCACCTCCATCCCTATTTTGTATTTTATTTAGAGACAGGGTCTCTAAATAAAAAGGCTGGGGATGTAGCTCACTGAGTTGCTCAGTGCCTCGCTGTTGCTGGCTTTGAACTCGTAATCCTCCTGTCTCAGCCTCCCAAACTGCTGGGATTATAGGCGTGCGCCACCATGCCTGGCCAGGAATACATACTTTTAAAGATACAATCCCTTGGGATTAAGAGAGAAACTGTTAAGACCTGCTGCTCATCATGAGCAAAAGGCAGCAAGCACACAGTCCTGACTGGTGAAGAGCCAGTGTCGAGCACCCTACCTTCTTCTCCCTCCCGCTGTCGGCCTGCACCGTTTCCAGGCGGGCTTTGAAATGCTCACAGTCCAGTTTCAGCTGCTCTAATTCTTGCTCCTTCCTTTCCAGGTCTAGGAGAAAGAGACATAAAATACTCAAGACATGCCAAATCATGAATCTCTCCTAAGCATCATTTGCCCAATCTTCCTTTGGTAAAGCCTGCACTGACTTCTTAGCTAACAGTAGTTACATTTCTGATATCTAAGCAGTCCTTGAGTAACCAATACTCTGTTAAGTTCTTATCAGTTTTTAGTCCAGAGGAGAAAGTGCTTCTTTTTATTGTTTTGTTTTGGGCTTTTAAGGCCTCAGTTTACTGCCAGACATGAACTCAAGGCTTCAAGAAAATGGTATTTAAAAACCTGAAGGCAGAGCAGAAAAGCCGACTGTCTCATGGTTCCCCATGAAGCAGAAGGCAGCTCAGTGAGTCGATGGTGCCAGCACAGGCTGATTCATACAGCAAGTCCCGCCAACTGGCAGACTGACTCAATGGGAACAACTGCAGAAGCAGTCAATGGAGGAGGGAAGCAACAGAGATCAAGAGGAGAAAATGCTGTAGTGGAGGGGTAGGAACTAGTCATGCTTCCTTTCCACCATATTCACTTAGTTGATGAGTCACAAATGGCCTAGAAAAACAACTTCAAATATTTTCATTTTAGAAATACCAATGTTCAAAAAATCAAATACCTAACATAAATTTTTAATTGTTTTTTTTTTTCCAGAAGGGTTGAGAAATCATCTGGGAATTCTGACTTTTGTCAGTACTAAGGGTTGAACTCAGGGCCTTGTGCTTACTGAGCTACATCACCAGCCTTTTTATTTTTTTATTATGAGTCAAGGTCACACCAAGTTGCCCAGGCTGGCCTTGAATTTGCAATCCTCCTGTCTCAGCCTCTCTGGTAACCAGCAACATAGGTGTGTACCTCCACATCCAGCAAAATCATCCATTTTTACACCCACATATTCCAAGATTTGAGGAGAACAGTGCTAAACACTTGGTATAATGTCTCTAATTCAACAGTGATTCTCAAACTTGAGCATACATCAGAATCAGGATTTAGGCTCTATCCATGGAGTTTCTTATGCAGTGGGCCTGGGTAGACCTGAGAATTCACATTTCTGATGTCTGAAAATCCACACTTTGAGAACAACTGCTTCAGGACAACAGCCGTCATCTCTCATCACTAATAAAACGAAATGAACACAAGGCACATGCAGCAGAGCATGGGAACTCAGCCACCACTTGGTGAAAGAGCAAACACAGAGGGTAAAGAAGGCCTCAGTAATAAGGGAAAGTCTCAGCTGGAAAACAATGTTATTCCACCCTCAAGGAGAAAAGGATAACAAACAAGTCCTCATTTAAGAGCAGACAAAAGAGAAGGGGCAGGTTGCTGGGTGTGGAGTCACATGCTTGTAAACCCAGCTACTCCAGAGGTTGAGGCAGGAAGATCACAAATCTAAGGCCAACCTGGGCAACTTAGTGAGACCTGGTTTCAGCATAAAAAATAAAAAAGGATGGGGATGTGGCTCAGTGGTTAAGCGACCCTAGGTTCAACCCCTGGTATCAAAAAAAAAAGGACTGGAGATATAATTCAGTGGTTGAGTACTTGCCTTGCATATACGAGCTCCTGGATTCTATCCCCAGTACCACAAAAAATGAAAAAAGTGAGAGGGGGCAACGCTTTAACCTAGTGGTCTGAGAAGGCTAGAGAAAGCCCAAATAAACTCCTAGGAACTGCTGAGAACTACATGGCATTCCAAAAGCTCTGGAGGAAGAAACTAAGGCAGTCTCTTAAGTTTTCCTGCCAAAGAAGAAAGATTAGAACCTAAAGGTTCTTATTCAGACCAGCTAGAGATTACAAAACTAGCTGGCAAAGCTTCTCTTAATATGTTTCTCAGAAACTAGGATACCATCACTTGCGCTATTTCTTCTTTCCTAAATCAGAGTTGTTTTTTCTGCTCTCTTAAGGTATGATGAGCTATGACATGACTTTTTACTGTAATTCTTTTCTTTTGTCCCACTAATCCTAGATAACTTAAGAAATCAACTATCAATGACTAAGATGCTTTAAAAACCATGTAGTTGCATATTTGTAGGTGTTGAATAAAAATAGTATTTATACGCATGCAGAAATACATAATCATATATGATATACATACCACATGCAGTCACAGACAAAAAAACAAAATGTAGAAAACTAAGACAAAACTATCGGTAGTTTAAAATTTCCTCTTTGTAGTTAACCCTTAAAGTTTGCTTCTACTATTAAGCTACATATTACTTGAACACAGTAAAGAAAACAGAAAATTACATTTCTACCTCTTTATTTTGTGTAAAAATCTATAGGAATTCTGGCCACCCAAAAGACTTCTTTCACTAAGATAACTTTATGATCTCTTGCTCTCTTGGAAGATTATGACCTTACTGTAGATTAACACACAAAGCCACAGGGTAACCCCCACTCCAAGTCAATGTTGAGGGAGTCACCCAAGCACACTCACTGAGCCAGCAGTCCCTTTGCACTGTGTGAGGCCGCCACCTTGTGACCAGATGGGAGCACTGCTGCCCACTCCTAACTATCCCACTTTTCAACCTGGCCCACTGCTTGCCACCTACCCCCATGAGGGCAGGGATTTTGTTTGGTTTTATACTAAACTCTAAGAATATGGAATGCAGCAGGTACTACCTAAATATCTGTCACATGGATAATTTCACTTTTTTATATATCATTCCTCCTCACCCTCGAATAGAGAAAAACATGTAGCCATTTATTATCTGTAGCCTCTAAATGAAAAACTATATTGCTTTTGCAATTTTTTAAAAACCCAGGGAATAAAATAATATAGTAGTCAGTGATACATTATATCTAGTCAAGACATTATTCTAGCAGAGCATGGTAGCACATTCCCATAGTCTAAGTTATACAAAAGATGAAGTGGAAGGATTATAATTTCAAGGCCAGCCTGAGAAAATTAGTGAAACCGTGTTTCAAAATGTAAATAAATAAATAAATAATAAGGGGCTGGGGTGTAGCTCAGTGGTAGAGCACCTGCCTAGCATGTGCAATGTGCAGGGTTCAATCCCCACTACAAAAAAAAACAAAAACAGACATTATCTTACCCAGCCCTTGAAATTAAAATGGGGCCTGCCACCCAGTCTCAACTGTATTTTAGTTGCTAGTTCTCAGCACTCAAAATGAAGATGAACTCTCAATCTAACTATGTAAACTAAATGGAAAGCAAGGCTTTAGAGATTTGTTATACAGAGAAACCACAAACCATTTCAACACCAATGCATTTTCTAAAACTATAATCCTTATTTCATAGTCTATTTTTTGTTTGTTTGTTTTTGTTTTTTTTTTTTGAGTTTTTTTGTAGTACAGAGGATTGAACCCATGTCACTGTACATGCTAGACAAGTGCTCTCTACCTTGGACTACCTTGGCTATATCACAATCCCTTCTATTTTATTTTGAAACAGGGTCTCACTAAATTGTGTGCCCTCAAACTTTCAATCTTCCTTCCTCAACCTCCTGAGTGGCTGGAATTACAGGTGTGCACCACCACACCCAGCTTCATAGTTTTAACAATATTAGAATGACTCTTTTTTTTTAAGTTGTTGGTAGACTTTTATTTTATTTATTTACATGTGGTGCTGAGAATCGAAGCCAGTGCCTCACACATGACAGGCAAGTGTACTACCATTGAGCCATAGCCCCCAGCCACAGAATAATTCTTTTAATGCTCAATTTATTCATAGGGAAGGCAGAGAGCTTTAAATGAAAAGCAAGACTTCTAAAACACTAATCAAAGAAATGAAGACCATCCAGAAGGATTAATTTCTACCCTTTAACACAAGGCATATTTATCACAAATCACCAACCATCTTCCATTAATATATTCACTTTTATGAGTCGTAAAACAAAAATAAAGGCTTTTTAATTAACCATTAACTTTTATCACTCTCTGTTAGGTTCAGAAAAGAATTTAGAGTATATTACTGATGGGTTCCATTTCTATTTTGAACTGAGATTTGCGTAGTTTATTAGTTTCTTGAAGGTGTGGTAACAAAGTACCACAAACTGAGTGATTTAGAACAACAATAATGTATTATTTCCCAGGTCTAGAAGCTACAAATCCAACTCAAAGCATCAGCAGGGCCATTCATTCTCCTAAACCTAAAAGGGAAGGATCCTTCCTTCCTCTTCCACCTTCTGGCAGCCCCAGACAACTAATAGCCATTTCAGTCATATGGCCTCTAGGAGGTACTACTTAGGCTGCATTGTCTGTATATATCTTGATCTTCCCTGCTCTCATGTTCCTTACAGGTTACAACCATCTCATGTACACGTGTGAATTTTTTATAGTAACCAATATATACTCAGTAGAGGACTGAGAAGATCCCACTGCATAAGGTCCTCCAGTGGTGCCTGCAGTCCCAGTTACCCAGCTCCCTGCTCCATGTCATGAGTGCCCAACCTCTTAGGGCAATTTCTGGAGGCCAGCTCTGCTGTGATGCCATCCTCAGCAGCTCCCCACTGCTGTACCCATACAACAGCAAGGTTACAGTATCTTCAGTGGTGGACTCTCAGATAGTCATGCGCTCTTCTTCCCCATATCACAGTCTCAATTGCAAGATCTCAAAATTGGAAACAACAACAAAAGTCCTTTCTTCCACAAAGAACCCTCAACCCAGCAATGAAATGTACCGCAGAAATAATGCTGGTGATTTAAATAGAACTTTGATGATCTCCTTTGGTGTACTCCTTATAGGTTCCAAAAATGTTGAAAAGGTGAAAAAAAATGTTAATATTCCAAAATTTATTTTTTAAAAATGAAATAATACCTCAGTTAATAAACTTAAATGCACTTGAAGTCCTAGTATCCATCCTAAGCCAGCCAAATACTTTAATTAGCTATCAAAATTTTTAAACAAATCAAAGGGAGGGAGGGAAAATAGAAATTTTTTAATTGAACTAACAAAAAATCTGCTTCTAAAACTATATAAAGGCCTTAACCTTTTATAGAATGAGGAAAATGTATGACTAATCAGAATGTGTTCCCATACGGGCACAGCTAGTGTATACGGCACTACCTGTCTTCACTACCTTCTTTTACCTTCACATCAAACTCCCCAACTTACCTAGAAATCAAGGAATGGATCAAATCTTATCTTTTTTATATTCCCTCACTGCCTAGCAGTCCTTGACAAATATCAAGCATATAATTAAGACTAATCTTGCTTATCTCAAATGAATTCTGCTGAAGTGTTTCCCAACCAGAGTTGAGGATTTTGCTTTTTATCTATCGATAAACAGATGTGACAGAAATAACTGGGCAATCTGGAGTGATTTTCACATACTACATGACTCTATCCTCTCCATCTTGCCAAACTTTCACATTCTCTGTGCATAAGTCCCTTTCAATTTTCTTCTTTACGCTCTCCTGTATTCCAGGCAGCCCCACCAGTCCACCCTGCTTTGTGCCTTAAAAGGTTGATGTTAACATCCACAGTAACCGGCTCCGGGCTGGCTTCCTGCTGTATGAAGACAGGGCAGGCCCCGCAGGAAACCAGAAGACAGCAGAAAACAGGATAAGTCAACTACTTCTTAACTTCCGTGCACTCTCCCTGCAGAACTCCATCCTATAGAGGCACACCTCCCACTCAGGGGGTAACTCTCAGGCTCTGGCTCCTCCAGGCCCAGGGCAGTGGAGTGACCACACTCCACTCTTGCCAGTTCCTGGATGCTTCCCTCCACATGCTGGCTCCCATGACCCAGCAACAACTTTGCAAGTCACCACTTCTCTGTACTCTTATTCCTTTTATTCTCCACCAAGACATGAACTTATTCATATGAAGCCCAGGTCAAATTAACAACCTGCTCTTCATACTTACTTCTCTTCCACTCTACTTACTTCTTTCACTAGTTCATACTTCTATGGACCAGAAATAATTCTTCTCAGAGCTAAAAGAGAGGTTCCCCTTGCTTCTCATTAGAGCAAATTCTCAGAAAGTTCACCCTAAGGTGAAACATTTCAGAAACCACACCATGAAATGGATTTCAAGCTGCTGCCAAGAACCTGAGTGACTCAAAATTACAGTTCTGTACACAATTAATATGTCCATTTTATAATATCTTTAAAACTTACTTAATTAAATAACTTCAAATTTATAACAAAACTCAGGAGAAATATTTCAATGCATGTGGACCTA
Source organism: Marmota flaviventris (assembly GCF_047511675.1). NCBI lineage: Eukaryota > Metazoa > Chordata > Mammalia > Rodentia > Sciuridae > Marmota > Marmota flaviventris. The sequence goes on along the minus strand of NC_092505.1, from coordinate 2,245,678 downwards.
ATTCTTCCTGAGGCCTCTGCACACTCAAAAGCCATACAGGCAAAGAAACAGCAAAACTAGACAGAGCATCTAACAGTCCCATGAAACTGGGGGACTAAAGTGCAGGGCTATCAAAATGTAGGGGTATGCCATGATCCTGGAGAAAAATGAAATAGACAAATGAGCCCACATTGGTACCACTTCTCCCCTTACAGCACTCAGCACTTTGTTAAGACACAGAGAGACTGTAGAAGCAAGCAGTGAATAAAGAAGCCAAGGTGCCTGGCAGAGCTACAATTATGCCCATGGCATGCAAGAGATAAAAAAATGTTAATTAAGGACTACCAAGGTGAGAAGACTGTGGTAAACTGAACTCCCTTGAAGTATTCTTGCCACAAGAGAGAATGAATTAGAATCAGGGCAGCTGGAACTGATAATAGAGCCAACCATGAATCAGCTTAATCTCTGGTTAAATGAAAGTGATCAACTCTTACTTTCTTCTAATTGTCTGGCAGAACCCTCCCCACCAAAAAAAATCCTTGTAGGAAAAAACACCATCATTCAAAGTGAGATTTCATGTTTAAAAACAACAACACCACAAGGGCTGGGGATATAGCTCAGTTGGTAGAGTGTTTGCCTCAAATGCACAAGGCCCTGGGTTCAATCCTCAGTTGCACACACACACACACACACACAAAAAAAAACTGTTAACCAATAAAAAAATCACTAGGCCTACCAAGAGGAAAAGCAGACAACAAAAGTAAACCTAATATAACTCATATTTACCAGATATAGACTTCAAAATAATTGATTAGTATGTTCTAGAATACAGACCACAAGAGAATTTCATCAGAGAAACAGAATAAAGAAAACCAGTCATGGTGGTATATGCCAGTAATCCGAGTTACAGAGGAGGCTGAGAAAAGAGAATCTCAAGTTTGAGGCCATCATGGGCATCTTAGTGAGATCCTGTCTCAAAATAAAAAATGAATATTAAAATAAAAAGGGCTGGAGATGTAGCTCAGTGGGTTCAAAAAAAAATTTTAGAAAAAAAAATTAAACAATATATAATGATACTAATAAAAATTAATAAAAAATCCAGAATCTGACCCACACATATATGGCCACTTATGACTTATGTCAAGAACAACAATGGGCATGGGGAGGGTGGGGGAAAACATCCTGTCCAAAAACAGTGCTAGGTCAGCTGACCACACAGGCAAGTCCTAATTGAAAAAGACATGGACAATATGGATTACACATCATCATCACAGAAAGTTCTACTGACAAAGCTGATAGAGGCTAGATGCTGGTAGACAAACCTAAAATTTTTAAAAGATAACTTTTCACTCCTAAAGAAAATCAGTTTTGTCAAATCTTCTGCCTGTGTATCATGCAACAGTTGATATGCACCGCTGATATTTTCAATGACCACAACAAGCCTATTTTACAGTAATAACATTTAAATATATTTATTAAAATAAAACTTTTAAGCTTTTTTTTTTTTTTAGTTGCTGATGGACCTTTATTTCATTTATTTACTTATATGTGGTGCTGAGAATCGAACCCAGGACCTCACACATGCTAGGCAAGTGTTCATCCACTAAGCCACAACCCCAGCCCCTTGTTAAAATAAATTTTAAGTTGCTGAAACCAAAGTATGTCAGAAATGAACCTGAAATTTTGTTTGATGTCAACAAACAAAATTAAATTAGTTCAAAACCCCTGAAACTCTGAATATCTAATAAACTACCAACAAGTTGTCAAGTGGTACTTTTTTTTTTTTTCAATTATGTCATTTATCATTTCAAATGCAGCCTGGCACAGTAGCACATGCCTGTAATCCCAGTTACTAAGAAGGCTAAAGCAGGAGATATCACGTTCAAAGCCAGCCTCAGCAATTTAGCAAGACCCTGTCTCAAATAAAAAATAAAAAGGGCTGAGGGTGTTGCTCAGTTGTACAGCCCCTCTGGATTCAATCCCCTGTACCTACTACCAAAAAAATATAAAATACAGCATAATACATGGAAAGCATTTTCAATCTGATAATGAAGATTTAACAGGCTTTTTCATCATCTCTCCCCAAGATGAACACTCACCAATGAAGGAAAGCATCTTGCTTAGCTATATTAAAACAAAACACCCAGATCAGTTTAACTGGAAAGAGCCCTTGTTGCCAGGTAAGCTCTCTGAAAACTACCATCTGCAACTCCTTGTCTCTGTAATTTGTCTTTCTGGCTACTTTACTGCTAAAACTAAAAAGAAAACTGGATGCAGACGATAACAATGCAATTGTCTTCAAAAAGCCCTAATACTGAACTTTTGTCTTTATCACAACACCCTTATTGTACCTCCTGATTACATAAGTAAATGTTCTAAAGCTCAATTTTTAAAAACAACATGCAGGAGCTGGGATTTGTGGCTCAGCGATAGAGCACTCGTCTAGCATGTGAGGCCCTGGGTTTGATCCTCAGCACCACATAAAAATAAATAAACAAAATAAAGGTATTGTGTCCAGGTGGGGATGTGGCTCAAGCGGTAGCGCGCTCGCCTGGTATGCGTGCGGCCCGGGTTCGATCCTCAGCACCACATACAAACAAAGATGTTGCGTCCACTGAACACTAAAAAATAAATATTAAAAAATTCTCTAAAAAAAAAAAAAAAATCCATGGTTGGTGGAGTCTGCACTCTCAGATGTGAGGGCCAACTATATTAAAAAGAAAGAAAGAAAAAGGTATTGTGTCCAACTACTTCTAAAAAATATTTAAAAAAAAAAAAACATGCAGGGCTGGGGATGTGGCTCAAGTGGTAGCGCACTCACTCGCCTAGCATGCAATTCAATGGGTTCAATTCTCAGCACCACGTAAAAATAAAATAGTGTGTCCACCTAAAAACTAAAAATAAATATTAAAAAATGCAAAAAAAATACAATTTTTACATATTTTAGATATAGAACCACCATATACTATGTGAAAATTTATTTTAAAAGCAAAGAGAATTCTCCCAGGTGAAAATAAATTTTTGATACCTTCTGTTGGATGAATAAAGGATGAGAAGGGATAAGAGAAGATACAGAGTAAGCTGTCACTGTGAACACTGTGGGCACCCCCACTTTACAGGCAGAAAAACCTGAAGTGGGGGGTTACACATAATAAAGGACAGAAGTGGGATCAACCCGGGTTTCTTATTCAAATCTTCCAATACCTTTCCCAAACTCACCAAGCAATGGTGATTAAAGTTGCCAGGGTGTGAACTGGAGCACACTCTGCATTACCCCAAAGCTCAAGTGGTTCCCACAGCTGGGAGATACTATCTATGGAATAGACCAAGCACTTTGGAAGAGTTTTCTCAACTTAAACTTGCCACATCCTATGAAGTAAACACTACTGTCCCTATTAAATAGACAGAAACACACATTGAGATACTAGCTTGACAGTAGGATAGATGGCTCCCCTCACTCCACAATTGCTTGGCTGATCTGAGCATGACTGTGTGTCCATGCTTCATCACCAGGACTAGTGGTTTCTTTTCCCGTCCCTCCTGCTCCATCCAGACTCAAAGTTCAACAGAGCCCAGAAGCTCCCTTGAGGAACTATCACTGCTTCTCTCCATCTCCCACCCAACCCCTCCAACCTATCCTATATTCAGATGCAAAAGCCATCCCCCTGAAAATATCACCTGAATCACTACTTGGAAGTTAATTCTATGTAGAAACTTCCAAGCGCTTCTCACTTAAACTAAAAACGATCCATGACTACTTGTCCTGTATAAACGACTCAGATTTACTGTCCTCAGTTCTACGATACTCTAATTCTTACTCTGTACAAGAAGGAAAAACCAGTTAGTGAACCCATAATCCTCCCTCTCACTCCCATTTGAGACTTCCATACATGCCACCACCCTAGACTTCAACATCTTCCCTCTCTACTCACGAGCTGAGTCCCTAAAGATGCTCCAGTAACACATCATCAGTAGTATTCCAAAACACCACTTACCTTGACTAGCTTCCCAAGGTAGGTCCTATGCTAGTATCAATCTCTCCCTACGCTCTTCATCAACTCAGGCCCTGAAGCTGGCTTGCAAGTTACATTATAGATTAAGCCTACAGAAGGCACCCAAACAGAATCTCACCTGCACTCTAAAGGAAACTTCTGAAAAGAGGTACACAACTTCCCTCAACTCCCTTCCCTGACGTTTGTTTCCACCTTCAGGTTGCCCATGGTCACTGCTTAAGACTAGATGCACACACCCACTTCTAGAAGCAAAATAACCAACACCAAGCAAAGCCAATAACCCTACTGGACCACAGGGCTGGTGGAAGGAAAGAAGAATCCATATGCCAAACAGTTCTTGTTGCCACAGTGTGATCTCTGGATTTTCTCTGTGGCTTCATTCTTAGTCATGTTACAAGTGATTCAACTGAAGACAGGTCCATAGGAAGGCCAAGGCTATCAAATGTAGGCCTTTAAAAAGGGGAGGGGGGAATACTGTTTTCCTTCAGACCTTTCCCAAACGGTAAGAACTCAAAGCAAAAATTAGACAACAGGTGCTTTAGGAGGCCACCTTTCAGGCCAGGCCAGGCCAGAAAAGCAAAAGTCCTCCTCAATAGCTCAAGTTGGAAGTCCACAGTGAACCCTCTACAATAACCCAGGTCAGTTTGGTCCTTCCTTTCTAACATCAGGTTTTTAGAAGCACATGTAAGCATCATATAACACTGCAACTCAGAAAAAGGAGCATGCAGACAGGAGAGCAATCCTACAAGAATAAACATCCAGCCAGGTAAAAATAACAGTAAACAAAAACAAGGGCCCTGCTTGTTTACGACTATCAAAGTAAAATGGGAAAAACCACAGAGTAGGAAGGAGCAAAACAGAGAACTATGACTTCAGCAAGGGAAGCCACATCTGAACAGCCAGAGTTGACAACGACTCTGGGCAGGGGCTGTATCCAGCAATATGAAGCCTTTTAACCCTTGGTCTGATCTGGTTTAGGTACTTGGGTGGTAGTGGTTTTACTGGTTGGCTGGTCTTTATCCTAAGAGCAAAGAGCAACTGTAAAAGACTTGAGCAGGGGAATGATGTGATCAACTGAACTGCCAAAGATCACTCAGGCTGGCAAAGGGGTCAACACAGCCTGGAGGAGGCAAACACGGGATTTAGGTGCATGTTCTGCTAGCCAGAGAGCTTCACGTCTCCACTGGCCGGTGGAAGTAAGGCTGCCTCTCTGAAGCAAAATGTACAGGACTCACTGGTACACTGGGAAACAGCTGAGGAGGACAGACAGGTAGCCACAAAGTCTCCAGTGTGTGGGGGTTGGCGGGGTTACTCTGAGATTGAGGCTGGCCAGTATGAGATGGGGACAGAGAAATAGTTATCCTGAGTCAGATGTGAGAAAGTAAAAATTAGTTTGCTGAAAAAATGAAAACCCATCCTGCAATTTGTCAGGCTAGAAGAGCAGACACGGAAAAAGCCAAGGAATAATATATCTCCTAAGGACCCTGCAACCGAGAAGGGTCACAATGAACCTTTGAGGGACTACGGACTTGTTCACTTAGAAGTCTCACTCTGAAAAATCCAACTCTTAGAAACTGCTGTGTTTTGAGATTTTACAGAAAAAAAAAGAACACCACATCCTGGCCTAAAGAGCCTCTGTAACAGAGGCAGCCTGCATGTTCTGCTAGCCAGAGAGCTTCATGTAAGGGATTTCTAGACAGTGTTACACAGTCTATCTGAACTTTGCACTTTTTAAGTGAATGGAACCAGGAACTTCTTCAGTAAGACCTACGTTGCCTCTTTACACAAAGCTCTACATTGCTTTGAGCCATCAAAACACTCACTGCTTCAGGGCTAGGGATATAGTTCGCTGGTAGAAGGCTTGCCTCACATGCACAAGGTCCCTGGGTTCAATTCCCAGCACCACAAAAAAGAGAAAATAAAACTACACACCAAGGGCTGGGGTTGTAGCTCAGTGTAGAGTGCTTGCCTTGCATGTGTGAGACCCTGGGTTTGGTCCCCAGGACCATATAAAAATAAACAAATAAAAATAAACATATTACAGTTACACACACACACACCAAAAACTTTATTAAAAAAAAAAAAAAACACCACTGCTTCATTTCCACACCACCCTAATCCTACCCTGCTCTTCAAGTCCTGTAACAATACGAAACTCCTCTTTGGTAAGATGCCTCCCAGTTCCTCTGGAATGTGGTCTCCCATATTGCAATGAACCATAAACCTGACCTAGTCAAACTACAGGCCTATTCCTAGTGACCTCAGTCTCATTAAGCTAGGACAAACATTTAAGAATCTGAAATGATCATGGGGAATTAGCCTTAACCCTTAAAGGCTGACTTGATGGTGATGCAGCCTCAACCAGACATGTACTGATCAATCTCGAACTATCTTCAAGAACTTTAAAAGGGTCCTACACTGGTACTTGACGTGACAGCTCAGTTTGAAGCTCAAAAGTGTGAATGGACAAGTCCTCAAAATCCTGGCCTTAACTCAGTGCTAGAAGTTGACCTTCCCATCCACCCAGGGACAAGCGCACACACATTCAGTTATCTCTACGGCTCCATTAATCCCACCTGAGGCTGCAACATGGCAGGATCTTTAATTTGCAAAAGGCCTTAACTTTCAGAGTGGAGTTTTTCAGAATGAAAACCATTAAATTCTTCTTCCAAGGAAGAGAACAGAACAGAAAGAGAAGCTAGTAATAAACACTACAAAAAACTGGCAGCCTTTCCTCCAACACCAACACACTTTTCTCAAGTTACTCTTTAAGAAGATCTCCACATTTTATCTGACTCTCCCTAATGTAATTACAAGGACCATAGCCAACACGTTAAAATTTATATACAATTACAGTTATGTACCTAAGATAAATCTGCTCTATTAGATTACATTACCAATAACCAATCAGACTGCTAAAAATGAAGGTGGGACTCACTTTTTTCTACAATCTTTAATTTCTGGAAGCTTTCCAGTACCTCCCCATTTAGTATTCTGGGTAAGAAGTCCCGTATTTGCATCACTTCAGTTGTCAGCCGTTCCAGGTCCTTCTTTCTGACTTTAACGAACTCTTCTTTGGTTCCCATGTGCTAAAAAATGAAGACCTTTAAGATTATTATATTTCTCTTCAGATGACTAAAACTAGCAGCCCAAGCCGACCTGCTTCTTTTTAGTGCCCCTCTGTTCCTACGGTTTCTACAGCGCCTTTAGGTGTCTTCTCCTAGGGGACACGGGTCTGGGTCACACGTGTGTAAAGCAGGTGAAAACGCGAGAGTGTCGGGCCGTGCCACGCACCTCTTCCCCTGCTCTGGGGGCCCAGCCGCGTTCGAGGCCTGGAAACTGGGAGACCCAGTCGCTAAGTGCAAGGTCAAAGGGCAGGGGCATGGCTCCAGCGGAGCGCCGGGGTCAAGTGCAAGGTCAAGGGGCAGGGGCGTAGCTCCTGCAGAGCGCAGGGTCAGCCCAGGCGGGCGGTGCAGCCGCACGAAGGCGAAGAGGCCGCCGCAAAGGACCCACTGAACGCCGCGCTGCAACTTAACCTGGCGGCCTCGGCTGCCCGCACACCGCGGGCGGCGGCACGCGGCCCGGACACGGTCAGGACCAGCTCTGGGTCCGAGAACCCGATCGCCCTCAGGCCGCGTGGGTCACATCCGCAGCCATGAAGCCGCCTTCGCAAAGCGCCGGCCGCGTCCTGAGCCAGGCCTTCGAGGGCGGCGAGAAGCCGCGTCCCAGCCCCCTCCTGCCCTGCCCAGTGCACCGGGCCTGCGAACAGCGCTTCGCGTTTGGGCGATGCCCGCCGCGGGCCGACCGCCGGAAGCGGGCCCTCCCCACTGACCCGGCAGGCCTCCTCAGCGCCTCCTGCCTCGCCCATGGCCACCGCCTCGGCTCAGTGCGCCTGCGCGGCGCTCTTTGACCCCCTGCACGCCAGAAAGCGCGGGAACGAGGCCACGCCGGTCCGAATAGTCCGCAGTACGGAGAGCTGCGAGGTTCAAAGCTCCCGGAGTTTGCACAGCATCCTCTGCCTCGGGATCGATGGGTGGACTCCGGGAGGTCCCACTTCTGATCTTCTGGTTTAGCCCGGGTTAACTGCAGAGTAGACGAAACGTGAAACCCAGAAATAAATATCAAATAAAATAAATCCGAATAGTCCCTTCTCTTTTGGTGATAGATACTGCTCTGGCCCTGACCCAGCGACCCGCTCCAGGAGCTTTCACTTCAAGAGGTGAACGTTTGTGATCACAAGAGAGTTATTTCTTCCAGGTGACAGTAAGATAACCACCCTAAATTCAGGGGAGTCACCCTACACCGGTAAATTCCCTATAGTCTTGCATGATCCCAAAGTTAGCACAACTTTAAGGACTTCCCCTCTGGGATTAGCAAGGTCTGCACTATTCCCGTTCCCGTAAAGTGCATGTAGAAAGGCCAGACAACCTGTTGGCCTGATGGCTCCCAGAACCTGCCCCGGATGCCGGGGGAGAGGTCAGAAGGGGACGTTCTGGCCGCACCACAACCGGCATTGGGCCCAGGATGCCCAATGGGAGACCAGGTGGTTCACTTGCACCCCACACCCCTCCCACCAGATGCGGGGGGGGGGGGGAAGGTGAGACGGAGCACTGTGCCCTGGACACCTCTGCACCCGCCCCATGATACTAGGGAGGATGGGTTGGTTCCCTTCGCAGTGCACACACCTGCACCTGCCCCAGGTGCTGGGGGCGAGGGTCCCGCCGTACTCCACATCCCAACCCTGCACCAACGCATTGGGCACTGGGCACTAGGAGTGCTCTGGCCCTGCCAGAACGACGCGGTAGCCGGCCGGAGGGGCTGCCCGTCAGCTGGCTAAGCAGGGCCCCAGGAGAACCTGCCTTCCCGGGCTCCGCGCCACGGAAACGCGGTGCGTACGCATCGCAGGAGAGCTGCTGGCCTGACGGGGCTTTGCTAAGTGTGCTTCGAGATTCTAGGCCACTTAAGCCAGCCGTCTGTGTCTTTCCGGACAAGACCCGACCCTGGCTAACCTCGCCGCCGACTGCCCTGACCTGCGGCGACCGAAAGACAGCGCCGACACGACGTCGTGGGGCCGGGCGGCTCCTCCCGCGGCCAGAGCCGCTCCCAGAACGCGCGGGCCGGGAACGCGCGGCGCCTCTATGACGCCATCGGCGCGCGCCGCGCTCTGCGCAAGCGCGGTCGGGCGGCGGCGCTCGGCGGGGTGGCTCAGGCGGCCGCGATGGCCCCCGCCGTGCAGCCCGCCGAGGTCCAGTTCGCTCAGCGGCTGGCGTCCAGCGAGAAGGGCGTCCGCGACCGCGCGGTGAGGAAGCTGCGCCAGTACCTCAGCGTGAAGACGCAGAGCGAGACAGGTGGGCGTCCACGGGGTCCGCCGCGCCACATGGCCGGCGTCGCGGTCGCCAGGGCAAGCGGCGAGCCATCCGCGTGCTGTGCCTGGGCCGTGCTGGGCGGGAACGGCCAAGTCCGGTGGTGTGCCGAAGGTCAGCGGCGGAGCCGAGAACTGGCCCGGGGCTGGTGGCTGGACATCGCCGTTGGTTGCCGGGAGAAGCCGGGCCCGGCCTGGAGGCGCGCGGGCGGGAAGTGGCCAGGTGGAGTGCGCGAGCGAGCGCGGGCCGCGGGCGGTGCGCCCAGCACGGCGCCTGCAGGGCAGGAGCTGCGCGGCCCGAGACGGGCGCGGAGACCGTAAGCGCGGCTGGAGGGCTCCCGAGGTGCAGCTGGAAAGCAGGCGGTGGAATGCGGGGAAGTGTTATTTACCCGACTAAAAGGTTCTGGGGACCCTTGAGTGAGCACTTAAGGTATGGACTGCAATGGGCGATGGAGGCCTGCTTATGTTGCATCGAGGTGGCTAAAGTTGGGCTTAGTTACTGCTGATAATAGCACAGTTGAAATTGCTTAAAAGAGCATTACTCCCCACACCCGTTACTCACACAAAACACACACACATATCCCAAATAAGAAAGAAAAGAAAAATTAAGCTTTGGTGGGAAGTCTAAGGAGTGGATCGGAATTCCTGACATCTGTTTGGAATCTCCGTTAGTTTACTCTCCTGGTTTCACATATCTGTAATCCAATGCCTCTTAAACCTAAACTGCTAGCCCAGCACTCTGCATGGTTGTCCCACTAGCACCTCATACTCAGTGCGCAAAGTCCCCCAAAACTTAGTGCTGCTTGTCTGCCTCCTGCTCACTCTGCAGAGAAGCCTACCTCTTCTCCGTTCCCATTCAGTTCAATATCACTTCCTCCCTCTTGCCCCCACTCTTGTAGGGTTCTAAGCACCACTAAACACTGCTGTCTATTGTAGCATTTAGATATATTGCTTCTTAATTATCTGTTGATGTGCCATTCTTCCCCCAAATACAGTAAGCTTCCATCTGTTTTCATAGCTTGAAGTGGGGGCATATCCAACTTATGAGGTCCTGGCTGTGGACAAGAACAAAGACAGGTGTGGTACATATGGACCTGAGACATCCAGACAGCCTCTTGCTCACACCACTTTGTGAACAGGCCTAGAACTTCAAATTTGGCATCAGGCTAAGGTAGCCTGACACCAATGTCCTGGGTTCCTGCCTCCTTAGCACCCATCACACCCAGTTACTTGTGTTCATCACTATATGCACATTGCATTTAGTATAATCGGCCTTCAAAAATAACTACAGTAGATGTCTTAGCAAAATAGAGGAGAAAAACCAAGGTCTCTTCCACAGCTAAGCTCCATCAAAATAGAAACACAAGTTTGGAAATAGCTTAGCCCAACATTTGACTCTCATTGACAGGCTCAGGATCTTTTTGCATCTTGTTAGGAAGTATTTTAACTTTCACCAACATAAATAAATAGCTCTATAATCTATAAAACAAGTTGGAAATCTTTGTACCACTTAAAACAATATTGCTCTTGTGCTTTAACTGTGAGTCCTCACTCACATGAAGTGATCATGGTTTTGGTTCATAACAACTCATTTGTTGTGATTTAGTCATTAATTCCTATATTCAGCAAACATTTGAGAAGCACCAGGTGTGTGCTATTATTATGTACCCTATTCTTGGCACTGAACTAAACAGTCAATCCCTGCCTGTCTTTTTTGTCTTGACCTCCTGAATCACTGAGATTACAGGCATGCAACACTACGCCCAGCAATCCCTATCTGTCTTATCAATTCTGCAACTTCAAAATGTTAACATCTGCCAGACAGGATTGTGTGTGCCTGTCATCCCAGCTACTCAGGAGTCTGAGTCAGGAGGATCAAAAGTTCAAGACCAGCCTCAGCAACTTGGTGAGATCCCCATCTCAAAAGATTAAAAAAAAAAGTAGCTGAGGAAGTAGCTCAGTCATAGAGCATGGGTTCAGTTCCTAGTACTGCACCCACATAAAATTTTCTGCCCCAAAATTGTGGTACATCTTAGCATTTGAATCAACCTGTGATGGTTTCATTCACATCGTTGCTTTCTTTGGAGACATAGAAAACAACAGTGTGTCTGGGGTAAGTGGTCTTAGATTTATTAATGGTGATGAGGCAACTCTCTACCTGAAGTCTTGATGAGTAGGAGTTGTTTTGACCCTGGGCTAAGTTAGTGTGACACTGCTCCTATCATAAATGGCTTCTGTGCTTGTGTCCTGGGGAAAATAGTGTTACCATTCATTATATCCTGTGTCTGCATGTCTCACTTTCATGTTCACCTGATTTGTTTTAAAATAACTACCTAGCCAGGCACAATGGCACACACAAATAATCCCTGCAGCTTGGGAGGCTGAGGCAAGAGGATCACAAGTTTGAAGCCAGGTTAAGCAACTAAGCGGGCCCAAGCAACTTGGCAAAACCCTGTTTCAAAATAAAAAGGGTTGGGCTGGGGATGTGGCTCAGGTGGTGGCGCACTCGCCTGGCATGCATGCGGCCTGGGTTCGATCCTCAGCACCACATACAAACAAAGATGTTGTGTCCGCCAAATACTAAAAAATAAATATTAAAAAATTCTCCTTCTCTCTCCCTCTCTCTTAAAAAATAAAATAAAAAGGGTTGGGAATGTCAGTGGTAAAGCACCTCTGGGTTCAATCTCTAGTACCAAAAAAATAAAATAACTAAACCTAGATGGGCATGGTGGCACACTTGGATAACTATGGCTGAACAGTGAGTTGATCAGAACCACACCCTGCTGTTGAACACACTTCACTCACAACATGCTTCTCTGATGTGCCTTTCATTTTGACCCTGACCATATGCCTGGTACAGTAAGGAGACTAAGTCCCAAAGGTCAGTGGACAGTTTTCTGTTACTATGCTCTTGTACACAGCAGTTGGGGCCTGCCCAACTGTTGGGTCTCTGCTGTACTTTGTGACCTCCTTCAGGAGAGATGAGTCAGAATGTGCTTTCACATACCTGCCCACTGTCTGGGCTCTGCTGTTACTTTGGCTTTGTTAGAATCTTCTGTTTTTCCATATAGGTCTCTGTAGCACATCATATTGTTCCTTTGCCTGTGATATTGAGTGTACCCCATTATTGCTTACCATTGGTTTGAGAACTATCTAGAGATAAACATACACCAAGCAGCTTTAAGTAAGAAAAGCCAGAATACAGAAGAATGTCATACTTACGTTCTAACACGTAGCCATGCTTTTCCACAATACAAGTAACTGTTCTGCACATGCATAGGAAAGATCTAGAAACAGAAGGCAGATAGCAGTGGCCTCTATGGAGAGGAAACGGGATTTGGGAGGCTGTGAACAAGGCATTCTTGACTATGTAACTTTGGTAGTGTGTGAATGTTTTGTGATAAAAGTGTGTTTTTACTAGGACTCTTCAGTTGCCAATCACCAGAACCTCCAAGCCACACTAGCTTTAAGTGGAAATTGAAGAGCAGCTTCTTGCAGCCAGCCAGTGGCACCAGAGCCCCATGTTTCTCCACTGAGACTCTGCTCCCTGGGGAGACTCCACTCTCAGGCAGGCTGTCTTCTTTTGAGGGTGGCTGAGCACAGGAAACACTTGTGTGCTCCAAGCCTAGTGGAAGAGAGACTTCCTGGAGCCTGAGCAGAGGGCCATTTGCTGTTGAGCAGTCCCCTGGCCCAGAGAATTCCTGCTAATCTGACTTAAGCCCCTACTGCTTCTTCCTCCCCTCTGTGTAGGGTGAACCCCACCAACCTCTGCCCCCTCCATATCCCTGCCCTGAAATTGGGCAGGAAATAACCGTGCATCTACTTCAGAACCAGCCACAAAAACCCAGAGTGCCGGGCCCTGGCCTCACAGTAACCCAGCTCCTTTAATCCTCTTTGCTTGTAAGTTCTTTAACATTTATGGCATCCTTTTTGTCTTTTTGTTAAGGAATATTTCAAACATAAAAAGTGTTCTCATTTTTTTTTTTAAGTTGTAGTTGGACACAATACCTGTATTTTATTTATTTATATGTGGTGCTGAGAATCGAACCCAGTGCCTCACACATGCTAGGCAAGCGCTCTATACCACTGAGCTACAACCCTAGTCCAAATGTCCTCATTTCTCTGCTTTGGCATTTGCCAGTGCCCAGCCAGATTGTCTGCCCTTTCCTCCTTCCCTCTAGGTTCTTGTGAACCAAAGCCCAGGCATCTCACTCCATTTCCAGACACCTCAACATATATGTCTGAAAGATAAGGACTCATAGCCAGAGTACCCTCCTCATACCTTAAAAACATCCTTAATAGCATGTAATACCCAGTCTGCTGATTTTTATGACAAATCAGAATCCAAATAAGACTCACCTGTTGCATTTGACTGATGTCTGCTAATTCCAACAGGTCTTACACATCTTTTTTTTCCATACAGTTTATTTGTTGGAGGACTGGTCATTTGTCCTGTAGACTCACACATTTGAGGTTTTGCCAACTACATCACAAGGTCATCTTTAACTTGTTCCTCTACCCCCTGGATTTTCTATAAGCTGGTGTTACTAGGTAGGTTTAACACAACTCAGGTTTTGTTTTAAGTTCCTCAGTGCATTTTGCCTAATATTTTAGCAGTCATGATCCTTGCTCAGGTCCACTAGTTCACTAGGGACTTAAGCAGTCTTTGAATTTGATCAAAAATAAAAAATGTTGGGCTGGGGATGTGGCTCAAGTGGTAGCGCGCTCGCCTGGCATACGTGCGGCCTGGGTTCAATCCTCAGCACCACATACAAACAAAGATGTTGTGCCCGCCGAAAACTTAAATAAATAAATAAATGTTTAAAAAAAAGTTCTCTCTCTCTCACTCTTTAAAAAAAAAGAAAAGAAAAAGAAACTGAGTGAAACCATGTCTCAAAAAAAAATTTTTTTTTTTTTTTAAATAAAAAATGTTACTGTTATCACTACAGTTGGCTGGGCTCTGGTGGATTTTATGTTGTTGATGTAAAGATCCCTACATGTGGGCTGAGGATGTGGCTCAAGTGGTAGTGCGCTCGCCTAGCATGCATGAGGCATTGGGTTCGATTTTCAGCACCACATAAAAATAAAATAAAGATCCCTACATGTGACTCATTTGTAACAGAAGGGAGGAAAACCAGCCCTTACCTCTTTTGTGTAGCTCTTGAAGGGCATGTACTTGAATTTCACTATAGTTTCTGATATTTTGATGTTAAGTGGGAAACTGTCACAAAAGAATCAAGACCAGGGCTGGGGCTAGAGCTCAGTGCTAGAGCACTTGCCTAGTACATGTGAGATACTGGGTTTGATTCTCAGCACTGCATATAAATAAGTGAGTAAAATAAAAGTCCATCAATATCTAAATTTTTTTTTTTTTTTTTTTTTTTTTTTTAAAGAATCAAGGGGCTGGGGATGGCTCAAGCGGTAGCGCACTCTCCTGGCATGCGTGCGGCCCGGATTCGATCCTCAGCACCAAATACAAACAAAGATGTTGTGTCTGCCGAAAACTAAAAAATAAATATTAAAAAATTCTCTCTCTCCTCAAAAAAAAAAAAAAAGAATCAAGATCATCTTAAAATTATTGATGTGAGGAAATTTTTATTTTTAATAAAATGGAGTAAACTCATTTTGAATACACCAAATATCAGTCCATCATTATCTCTGAAGTGTTGCAATCACACCGATTCCAAATCCATGCTACTTTTTACATTCATCTATTATATCCCAGTCTGCTACTCCCAAAGATTGTCCCCATTATTCCTAGTAAGATATCAGTGAAGACCATTTGTAGCACATGGAAACTTAAGGATATTGGTTCTCTGGCCCATGGTCTTGAGATCCAGGAGTGGGCACCTGCCTCTCATTTCTGATTCCTTGTGTGGCTCAGAATGTTTCATGGCTCCTGGGTTGGTTACAGGCTGAAGGAGCCTGGTGGTTCATTCCTACGTAGCAAAGCAGAGGTGGGGCCTCTGAGGAGCTAGAGGGAGAATAAGGCCAACCCAGGGCTACACTCAATATCAGCTAAAATTGCCCAGCAAGCAACAGCTGTCCTGGGGAAGGAGACTAGGGACAGCTGCATTTAACCTCACGGTAGGATCCTTAAAATTAAGGGGTACTGGGCTGGGGTTGTGGCTGAGAGGCATAGTGCTTGCCTAGCATGCATGAGGTACTGGGTTCGATCCTCAGCACCATATTTTAAAAAATAAATAAAGGCATTGTGTAAACCTACAACTAAAAAATAATGTTTTAAAAAAAAATTAAGGGGTACTTTTGCAAAAATACCTCAAAGCCGTATCAGTTTCCATAGGATCTTTCCTAGTCCTTTGACTTTCGGGTCTGTTATTGAGAGCCCCTGCATCCTCAGCCTGTCTGGCTTTCTGTTCTTCAGTGGGTCTGCCAATTGCTAGACTTCGTGTGACTGGTAATCCTGCATCATTTGTCAGATTTGCAGTACTAAGCAGGCAGTGCTTGAGGCGGGTGCTGATTCTGTAAATGGCCACCTCATGGGCTCTGTCTGGTTTTGGTTTGGACGGAGTTGGTTGTGCTGGAGATCAAACCCAGGACCTCAGAA
Source organism: Marmota flaviventris (assembly GCF_047511675.1). Taxonomy (NCBI): domain Eukaryota; kingdom Metazoa; phylum Chordata; class Mammalia; order Rodentia; family Sciuridae; genus Marmota; species Marmota flaviventris. The sequence goes on along the minus strand of NC_092505.1, from coordinate 2,229,756 downwards.
TCAAACCCGGCAGGCACTGTACCCCTGAGCTGCACCCTCAGCCCGGGGGGTTGATTTTGTTGTGATCACAAGTGCTTCCTTGTGTTTCTTGACTGTTGAGGACTTGTCATAGCTCCCTCTCCAAGGCTGAACTATCTGTGCGGTTCATGTGTTCATTGTAACATAGGAAACCTGTCGTTCAAATTTAAGAAACAAGGCTTAGGGTTGGAAGAGAATTAGAAGCATGTGGTAATGTTTTCACCACTACTGTGGCCCTTTTAGGCTTTAAGAAAGGAAATACATAGACTCTAAAATAAGATTTTTGATGTTTTTTTTGTGTGTGTGTGTGTGTGTGTGCGCGCGCACGCGCGCGTGCTCTTTTGCCCTGCAGGAGGTTTCAGCCAAGAAGAACTCCTAAAAATATGGAAAGGACTCTTCTACTGCATGTGGGTGCAGGACGAACCCCTTCTGCAGGTAACACAGCCCCTTTGTCGTGTTCCTGGACCTTTGGCACGCTGGCTAAGAGAGACTTGATCTTGACCCTCAGTCAGTGCCCTGGCATACCTAAGCAGATTGGGAATGAGTGCCTCCAGGAGCCGGTTTCTCAGCTCGTCTGAACAGAAAGGGATGCTGCACCAGCTTTTAGGTTAATCATCTTTCAAATACAATGGATATTCTAAGTCGTAAACTTCTGTCATCATTTCATAGATTCCATGGTAGGTTTTGCATTATGTGTTTTAAAGTTTCTGTTTCTTCTCTCTCGAGTTTACTCCTTGTAGACAAAAAAGTGTGATAGGAAGCACTAATCTTAAGAAACTGCGAGGTGTAGGCTCCACGCCTGCCTCTGCCACCGTGTGGCTGGTATTGGGGATAAGGTAGCTACCTGTTCGCCTTCCGTCCTTCACAGAGCATGTGACCAGGCCCTTGTGGCTAAAGCCTCTCTAACCACTAACCATGGAAACTGCGCCACTCACCAAGTGTGTTGTGTGAGCCTTGGTGCCCATCTGTGGAGTACACTCGGCCCCACCGCCAGTGCTACAGTTAGAGAATGCTCATAGAAAACTGCCTTCTGAAAGCAGATGCGCCTCTGGTGGCGGAAATGTGCAAGCCTTTGTTGTCAGGTCCTCCTGCACAGTTTCCTGCTGGGCTCCTCCCGTGCAGCCCTGCCACTGCACCCATGCCGGGTATCAGCTTGTCTGGATTCTCATATTCACTCTACTCAACATATTTTGAGTAGGTTAGCAGGACAGAACATTTTTAAATTCATTCAAAAGTAACAACCAGCAGCTTTAGTGAAGAAAGAACCAACAAACAACAACATTTTCAAGTCTGGAGTCCATTTTAAAAGGAAGGAAAATTAGGTGAAGTGTGAGCAGTATCACTGAGGACCACTCATGCCCAGGGACCTCGTGGACAGAAGGCTTGCTGCCAGGCAGTCTTCTCCACAGGTCACGCCCACTGCGCTCTCCCGAAACAGGCCCTGCTGTGCTTTGGCGAGCATGTCTTCAGAGGGCACTCCTGGCAGAGCGGAGCCTAGGAGGGTCCTATCTAACCTTTATTTTCCAACCCACTCTGGCCTCACCAGACTTTTTTGTCCCACAAATTAGGTCTCTGGAGTGAGAACCCCAGTGTTCAGCCCCCAGGGAGGGGACCCTGTGTTTTCTGTCTTTCACAGCATTTAAAGATTTTGATACAATCTCAGCTTGATTACAGTTTTAAAGCCAGGGATTGACAGCTAGCGTGGGCCTTTGGTGGGTCGTTGAACAGCTTACTACATGCTTTCAAACCCACAGCATAGCCTGTTCCCACACACACATGAAGTCAGCACAGTTGAGGTCTCATGCTTGGAGACACCAGGTGCTCACAGCCTCACCCCTTTGGTGGCAGCCACTAGAGCAGGAGGCACAGGCTTTCCCGCCAGCAGGGTGGGAGGAGGATGCAGGCCACAGTGCTGCCTTGGTGGTACAACACGTAATAACCCCGATGTTTCTCCCCAACCCCACCTTTGCAGGAGGAGCTAGCGAACTCTATTTCCCAACTCATCCATGTTGTTAACAGCTCAGAGGCTCGTAAGTCCTGATGTTTTCATGACTTTCAAAACTTCCTTGTTCATCACATTTGGTAATTTGCCTGGGAAACCTAGTCAGTGTTGTTTCTTTTCCTTCCTTCAGAGTCCCCATTTCCCAGGGCATTGGTTTAACATGAGCCTGGTGCTATGTTATATGGGCATCAGGCAACAAGCCTTTCCTGTTTTAAAAGCTTGCAGACGGAGGTAGCAACTTCTAAGACAGTATGGGGGCACCTTGTGTACAGTCAATGGACACGCAAAGACTAGCGCCTCAGCCAGGTTCTGAGTCACTTGGGCACTCTCACAGCTGTCCATTCACACGCCAGCTTGTTTGGTCACCTCTGGCAGGTGCATGCTCCCCAAGGTTAGATAGAGGACAACACTGGTAGCAAACTACAAGGAAACTTCTCTACCAAAAAGAAGGCAGAGGGAAAATTAAGATTGCTGAGACAGACTTGAATTATTTATAAAGGAAGAAAGGATGACAGTGTGTTCTGCTTAGCACGCCCCAGAGCAAAACCATCACAGTGGCTTGAGAAACCGCAGTGGTTCTGGGTTCAGCTCACAGTGAAGGAAATTGAATCATGCATAGTATAGGCTTGATGTATTAAGAAAGAATTTTACTCTGAAAAGTAGTAAATCCAAGAAAGAAACCAGCAAGAGTTTCCAGTGGGAACGTGCTAGCATCAAGGCTCAGAAGAGAGGACTAGAGTGCCCTGTGCTAAAGCTTTCCCAAATGATACCTAGCACAGACGGAAAGTGGAGCCTGCGAGGATCGTGTGAGTGCTCATCAGGATGAGTGTGTGTTTTAAAGGGTGCCATAGAAAGGGCCTGCAGTGTGGATCAGGGAATTTGGATTTTATGTAAACGTGGCTTTTCAGTAGGTAAGGTGCTCCAGAGAATGCTCTGGTAGGGAGGTATCACTAGCCTCCTGGTATTTTAATCTATTTATCTTAATGTAAAGGAAATTATCAAGTGTATTCAGTTATTGACCAGATTATTTAACTTCACAAGAATTTTTGAGAGAAGTAAATAACCTAGTTTCTCCTCACTCTTTTCTTACTATGTGGTCTACCCTAACATGGGAACCGAGCTCTCAGAGCCTCTTGTTTCCCTGCAGAGCACCTGTTCATTCAGACCTTCTGGCAAACCATGAATCGAGAATGGAAGGGAATAGACAAGCTGCGCCTGGACAAATACTACATGGTAAGGTCAGCATGCCTTTGTCCACGTTAACTTTAAGACTTCATGTGCAGCCAGGTGCAGTGGCACAAGCCTGTGATCCCAGCTGCCTAGGAGGCTGAGCCAGGATGATCAGACATTCAAGGCCCACCTCAGCAACTTGGAGAGACAGTGTCTCAAAATAGTCTGGCCATGTAGCTCAGTGGTAGAGCACTTGCCTATCATGCACAAGGCCCTGGGTTCATTCCCCAGTACTGAGAAGAAAAGGCTCCTGTGCAAAAAGAATGTTCTGCATCATAAAACCAATAGAGGGGAGTTAGGGTTTAGCTCAGTGGCCAGGCACTTGCCCACTGTGCACAAGGACCTGGGTTTGATCACTAGTGCTGTGGGGGGAAAAAAAATTATTAATAAACAGTGGAGCGCTTGTCTGAAGTAGAGCAGCATCAGGTATTTATAGAAGGTTCTCTGCAGCTCTTCTAGCTGTCAAGGAAGCACTTGGGGATCATTAGTGAACAAAATATATCATTATATTTATTATGGATATTGTTTTGTTTTTCGGATCCAGACAATGCACCAATTTCATTTGATCTCCTTATTCTGCCAAACTGATTAACATTTCTTTGCCTTTTGTAACAAAAATTGTCTCTTTAGCTGATTCGCCTGGTCCTGAGGCAGTCTTTTGAAGTTCTGAAACGGAATGGCTGGGAGGAAAGGTTGGTGAACATTTTGAGTTAGCATTTAGTGACCCTCGAGACCAGTGAAGAAAGCCCCGGGGTTACCTCAGCAGTAGCACACTTGGTACACACAAGGCCTGGCTGATCTTCAGTGACACCAGAAAACACTTGTAAGATAATAGGGTGCTTTCTAAAGCTTTTCAGTTGATCAGAACTCCTGAATTGTCTGGTGTACAGTCATGCCCTAGAGTGATGTGAGGAGCAAGGCGTCCTTCCTCAGGGAGGGGTCCAAGCCCTGTGAAGGCACAAAGCACCTGGCAGGTGTGGCGGGCAATACTTCATGCTGGTTTAGTGGTTGCCTTCCCTGGACATCTTCCTTGGCCTTGTCTTTATTGTTATGCAGTATGAGTTCTCACCTAAGTAATTTTGTTTTCTCTTGGGGATAAGAGTGTTGGCATGCTGTCGTTAAAAGAATTATATGGTTTGGTTTTTTTTTTTTTCTTTAGCCGAATCAAGCTTTTTTTGGATGTTCTGATGAAGGAGATCCTGTGTCCTGAGAGCCAGTCTCCTGATGGAGTGAGGTTCCATTTCATCGATATTTATTTGGACGAACTATCCAAAGTGGGAGGAAAAGAGGTAAGAAACAGTTGGGCATGCTGGCAGCAGTGTGACAAAACCACAGGTGCTCGGAAGAGTTGTCTGCAAAGTGCCGCCCCTTGGCACTTGATACCAGTGACATTAGTAGCAGAGTGGGTCCAGCCTCTCCGAGTCATTCCCCACAGGGAATGTGCACCAGGATGCGTGTGGCAGTCCTGTTCGTATAACAGAAGTGAGCCAGGCACAGTGTTACGTGCCTGTGATCCCAGTGACTCTGGAGCCTGAGGCAGGAGGGTCATTTGAGCCCTGGATTTCAGGACCAATATAGCAAGACTCTTGAGAGCTGCGCATGGTGGCACACGCCTGTAATCCAGCAGCTTAGGAGGCTAAGACAGGAGGATCACAAGTTCAGGGCCAGCCTCAGCAACTTAGTGAGAGGCCCTAAGCAACTTAACAAGACCCTGTCTCAATTTTTAAGAAATAAAGTAAAAAGGACTGGGGATATGGTTCAGTGGTTCAGCACCCCTTGGTTCAATTCCTGATGGCAAAAAAAGAGAGAGACAGAAAGGAAAAGAAACAGTTAAAAATACCCTTCAGAGAATTCAGGAATGAGGAGAAATCCTCAGGATATAGTGAGGATTTTCAAAGCACCAGGGGGAAAAGGCAACAGACAAAGCATGTTTTAGTCAGCTCTTTCACCACTGTGACTAAAGGATCTGACCAGAACAATTCTAGGGGGAGAAAAGTTTATTTAGGGTTCGCAGTTTCAGAGGTCTTAGTCCAAAGAAGGCTGACTCCATTCTTCAGGCCTCGAGGTGAGGCTGAACATCATGGCAGGAGAGAGTGGCAGAGGGAAGCAGCTCACATGATGATCAGAAAGCAGAGAAAAAGACTACTCTCCAAAAACAAAATATATCCTACAAAGCCAGGCCCCCAGTGTCCCATCCCCTCTAGCCATACCCCACCTTCCCTCAGTTACCATTTAATTAATCTCATCAGGTAATGAATTCATCGATTGGGTTAAGGCTCTTGTAATCCAACTAATTCTTCTCAGCATCTTCTTGCATTTTCTCACATTAGCTCTGGGGGACACTTCACACCCAAACCATAACATATACAAATGGTATGAAGTGTATTTTTAGTATATAGATAATTATCTAACATTGAGAAGATGAACAATTTTGATTTTTTTCTTTTACAAATGTTCTGTAGAGATTTTGTTGTTGTTGATGTTGTTGTTGTTGTTGTCGTCGTCGTCATTGTTAAAAGAAACCGTAGCCGGACACAGTGGCGCACACCTGTAATCCCAGCAGCTTGGGAGGCTGAGGCAGGAGGACCAAAAGTTCAAAGCCAGCCTCAGTAACTTACAAGGCCCTAAGCAATTCAGCAAGACCCTGTCTCTAAATAAAATACAAAAAGGACTGGGGATGTGGCTTGGTAGTTAAGCGCCCCTGGGTTCACTCTCTGATACCAAAAAAAAGAATAAGAAAGCCTTCATCTCACACTTTGGGGTAGTACCCACATAGAACTTCTTGTAGGGAGAAAGCCTGTGTATTGCAGGATAGTGCTGGCTGGGCTAGTGGTGCTTGGTGTTACTGTACTAAGGTACCCAGAAGGCTGGAGGATGGCTGTGACTTTGAGCCTACCAGGCCTCTGTGGCGTAGCACATCTGGGGCTGGAAGACAGGAATCACTGCATCTCTCACTGCAGATGCACAGAACGGTTCCCTTTCCAGTGTGTCAGGAAGGAAAGGGGGCTGGAGTTTTGTTTTGTTTTATTTCAATCGTTTTTTCTTATTTAATGTCTAAATTACAGCTTTTGGCAGATCAGAACCTCAAGTTTATTGACCCATTCTGCAAAATTGCTGCCAAGACCAAGGAGTAAGTGGCTCATCACGTGTTTGTACTGCTTCGGTGGATACTCAGAGGTGGGTGGGATCCTGTTCTGAGTCAGGGTGCAGGACAGCTAGGATGAATGTCCAGAGCAAAGAATGCGCAGTGTCGATTCGCATTAATGAGGCCTTTGAAGCCCTGGGTAGTGATTTGGATTCCTGCTTCAGGGTTTGACCCGCTTGTTCCTGGAATGTCCTCCCACACCCAGAGTTCTGCCCACTGTGCATTCATGGCCTACCATCCCATGGCATGTAGGTGGCTCCTCACAGGTGCCTGCTGACCCCTGGTAGTGGCCCCACAGGTGCCGCACAGTGCTGCTCTGCTGTTCATCTGCTGCACTCCTCTTGTGCAAGGTCCAGATGGTGTGTTTTAATTGCATTCTCTCCGCTGTGCTTCTACCCTCAGCCACACACTGGTACAGACTATAGCTAGGGGTGTTTTTGAAGTCATTGTAGATCAGTCTCCTCTTGTACCTGAAGACACAGTGGAGGAACAGAAAACCAAAGTGGGTGATGGTGACCTCTCTGAACAGGAGACTTTTGAAAACGAGGCAACTTGGAAAAAAGTAGTTAGCAGAAAGAAGACAGGTGAGACTTCCTATAGTGGTCTTTCTTCTGTCTTTGGGGGTTCTGTTGTTGTTTTTAATTCTCATCAAGCAAACATTTCTTAAATACTTGCTAACCAGGCTCAGTGGTGCACACCTGTAATCCCAACAGCTCTGGAGGCTGAGGCAGGAGGATTACAAGTTCAAAGCCAGCCTCAGCAATTTAGCAAGGCCCTAAGCAACTTAGTGAGACCCTGTCTCTAAATAAAATATAAAAAGGGCTTGGGGATGTGGCTCCGTGGTTAAGTGCCCCTGGGTTCAATTCCCAGTACAAAAAAAATAAATAATAAAACACTTGGTGGCTTCTTATTGAAGATAATACAGAGTTGGCTCATGGAATATGCCTCTGCCCAGACCCCTCCCTAGAAAGAGAGTCAGAGAGTCGGGTGCGTGAAGACACTTGCTCCCATTGGGGACCTGGGGAGCCCCAAGCCCACACCTTTTGTATCTTCTGGGAGCTGAGTTCTGTGAGGGCTCCATCATTGTCCTTGCCCATATGTTTGGGGTCTTCTCATTGGTTGTGTTTCATTTGATGTGTCTGAACACCCTGGTGTGGACACTTGTCTGCTATAGCCTCCTCCGCAGAGCTCTGCAGGTGGTCAGAAATGTGCTCCCCTTCTAGCAGCTCTTATTTCCTGTCTTTAGATGTTTAGATGCTCACTGTGGACTGACACTGCTCTTATACTGTTCTGTGTCCTGAGGTTCTGAGGTTGTGGGCCATCAAAACCCCCACAGTGGTGTGAAGTAAATGGTTAGGTCAGAGTTCACCACCTTTTTTTTTTTCCCCATTTATTTTTTAGTTGTAGGTGAACACAATGTCTTTATTTTATTTTTATGTGGTGCTGAGGATTAAACCCAGTGCCTCACACATGCTAGGCAAGTGCTTGGCCACTAAGCTACAGCCCCAACCCCAGAGTTTGCCACCTTTTGAAATGCATGTTGCCATTGAGAAGCAGAAGTTCAGGGATGAGAGGCAGGGAAGGAAGTGGAAATGTTGGGGAATGATATTGGCCAAATTATATTGTTAGATTGTGTGCATGTACAAACATGTAACAGTAGATCTCACTATTATGTATAGCTATAATGCACCAATAAAAGAAGGAAATTTGGGGGCTAAAGGTACAGCCTAGTGGTAGAACACTTCTAGCATGCTCAAGGTCCTGTGTTCCGTCCCCTAGCAAAGGAGGCTCAATATTATTTTTTTTAAAAGACCAATATTTGTTGTGGAAAATCAATATTATATTTGCCTTAAAAAAATCTGGAAGGGGAGCTGGGGTTGTGACTCAGTGGCAGAGTAGTTGCCTAGCATATGTGAGGTTTGATTCTCAGCACTGTGTATAAATAAATGGACAAAATAAAGGCCCATTTAAAAAAAAAAAAGGAATCTCTTTTAAAAAAAAAAAAAAAAAAGATCTGGAAGGTGCACATCTATAACCCCAGCAACTCAAGAGACTTAGGCCGGAGGATCGTGAGTTCAAAGCCAGCCTCAAAAATGGTGAGATTTTGAGCAACTCAGTGAGATCCTGTCTCTAAATAAAATGCAAAATGGGGCTGGGGATGTAACTCAGTGGTTGAGTGCCCCTGAGTTCAACCCCTGGTATCAAAAAAAATTTTTTAAGGCTGGGGATGTGGGGGCTGGGGATATAGCTCAGTTGGTGGAGTGCTTGTCTCACATGCAAAAGGCCCTGGGTTCAATCTCCACCACCACCAAAAAGGGGGGTGGGGTGGCTGAGATGTGTCTCGGAGTTTAAGTGCCCCTGGAGTGCCCCAATATCAAAAAACAAGGATAGACTGGAGTGTTAGTAGCCCAGGTGGCAGGATTGAGCAAGTCCTAGTGTGGCCTCAGGAAAAATTGCCAATCTAGTACAGATTGAGCATCCCTCATCCAATATGTTCTCAAATCTGAAACTTTTGAAGCATCAATGTGACACTCAAAAAGTTTCAGATTCTGGAGCATCTCAGACTTTTGGATTAGGAATATTCAGCAGTTCCGTCTGCAAATGTTTCAAAATCCAGAAAGCTCCTAAATCTGAAATGCGTCTGATCCCGCATGTAAGGTAAAAGCTTCTGAAGCTGTAGAACAGATTTCCACCTAGAACTGACCACAGACTCTCAAGTCCATTCACCTCCTCACAGTCAAGAGCAGCACAGAGCTGTGGTCCATCTGCCTGAGTGCCCCAAGAGCTTCCCTTCCCCTCAGCCACAGGCAGTAGCCAGGACAGCCTATGGCAGGGAAGTGGAGGTAGCAGCAACTTATGTGGGTTTGTCTGTGGTGTCACCTCAAGGAGGAGGGCCAGGAGCAGTGTGCTTCCTCCAGGGTTCGTGCTCTTCCCAGGACCAAATGACCCAAACCCCTTTGGGAGATTATCAAGTGCAGGTGCAGGGTTGTCTCTGAGAAGAAACATTTGTTTTCATCTGGGTAAACACTGCTCCTGGGGAAGCATCATACTGCATATCTGACATATCAAGAATCTTGACCTTGGGTGTATTTTGACAGCACTGAGCAAATGCCCCTCCAGGAGAGATGGAATCAGTGATAAAAGAGGAAGAAAGGACTGTGGTACCTTGGAGGACATGGGGCTGCTTCTCCAGGTGGGTGTTTGCTTTTTATAGAACATAGACTTACTGCGTGGCCTGGCAAGAGAATTAGGGTCAAAGCTAATCATGCTGTAGAGCCTGGCGTGTGAAGCTCTTAATCACGTCTGTCACTGAAGTTCCCTTCCTTAGAATGAGCTTACTGGAGACTAGTTTAAGTAGTGTGGAATTTTGAAAGCTCTCGGTCCCCATTTTAATTGCTAAGATCTACAGAGCCAGCTCCAGCAGTCCTTTTCGAATAAGATTTTATTGTTCTACCAAGTACAGATTAGAAATCTAGATTAAACTTAAAAAGAAGCACATCTAGGAGAATTTGGTGATGTGCCTTCTCTCACAGTTTAAAGGGGGTATGGAATGCTCACTGCCTGGCTTCTCCTAGATGAAAGATAGCTGGGAGGTGACTTTCAAAGATGGTTCCCACCCTGGTCCCTGCCTCAGCACGAGATTGCTGAGCCTTTCTCTGGTGCCTAGGGGTCTTATTGGAAGATGTGAACTTCCAAAGTCAAGCATGTGGCTTTGCTATAAGGCTGTTGTTTTGTGATGTAGTTTGACTATAAGGCTGTCGCGGACCGACTCTTGGAAATAACCCACAAGAAAAACATTCCTCCCTTCAACCGGAAACGTCTCTACAAACTCATCAAAAAGTAAGTGGTCGGGTGGGCTCCTTTGAGTCTTGTGACACAGGCAGCTGTCATCGTGATCACTTTGTGTCCTTTGGGGTTTGGGGGGTTTTTGTTGTTGTTGTTATTGTTGTTATAGTAGATGGCACAATATCTTTATTTTGTTACATTTGTTTACTTTTATGTGGTGCTGAGGATCAAACCCAGCACCTCGCACGTGCTAGGCTAGCGCTCTATCGCTGAGCCCCAGCCCCAGCAATGTAATAAACACATAAACTGAAGACCTAATGAAAACAGCTGGCTCTTGCCCCTCGAGTTCTATTCTTCAGATGCAGCCATGCTCATGTCTTTTTGCTGTTTTTGTTTTGTTTTGTTTTGTGGTATGAGCTACATGAGACAGGGCCTCGCTAAGTTGCTGAGGTTGGCCTGGAACTTGTGATCCTCCTGCCTCAGCCTCCTAAGCAGTGGGATGTGCCACCACACCTGGCTTTCCACTGTTTTATAACAGCATCAATGTAAAAAGAAGACTGCTGGTGTCTGTAAGTCATGGGTGAAGAGACTGAAGTCAAATGCTGTCCAAGAGTCCTACGTTGCTGTGCTAAGATGGGTGGGGGTCGCCTCCCTTGCCTTCTCCTCCAGGGGTTAGGCCAACATGGTGCACTGATTTAGTAGTTGGTGTCAGTGCACAGAGGCATGTCAGTCATGCACCATGGAGCCTGTGGCACATTATGACCCAAGACAAGTAACAACTGTCTGATCACACTCTATAGTGTGGGCACTGATGTGAGCACTGTCGTTTCTTTTTCCATGTTAAAAAGACCCCCAGGGGCTGGTGATGTGGCTCAAGCGGTAGCGCGCTCGCCTGGCATGCGTGTGGCCCGGGTTCGATCCTCAGCACCACATACAAACAAAGATGTTGTGTCCGCCGAAAACTAAAAAATAAATATTAAAAAATTCTCTCTCTCTCTCGCTCTAAAAAAAAAGACCCCCAGAAGGTAGCTTCTATAACTTGCCCCGTTGTATAGCTGGGTGACTGAAGGCCACAGCATTAGCGCTCAGCCCTGGCTTTCTTGTTCTAATGCACCAAAATTGTATAAGAACACCACTTGGCATATCTCCATGGGACAGTTAAACATAATTAGAGATTTAAGTTCTTTTACCTTCAGAAACAAGTGAGGGAAAATTGGGTTTCAGTTGGGCACTGTGGTGTACATCTTTAATCCCAGCCACTTGAGAGGCTGAGGTGGGAAGATCTCATGTGTGGGCTAGACTGAGCAACCTTGCAAGACCCTGTCTCAAAATAAAATACAAAAAGGGCTGGAGATGTAGCTCAGGGGTAGAGCACTTGCAAGACAGACACTGTCCTTGATGTGCATGGTGATCAAGGGTGATTTCGTCCGGGTCTCTCCCTTGTCTGGACACATGTTCTGGGATTCCTCTTTGGCCCCCTGCTGGAGAAGGGAGTGGGCTAAGAGTAGCTGAAGCCTGCCTGTGTTATGAGTTCAATGCATGAGTCTGTGCAAGACAGAAGGAAGTGTTTCTCTATGAACTTTTGTGTTCTCTTTCAGGTTCCAAGGCCTTTCTGAAGGTGAGGAGAGTCCGCATAGTAATTCAGGATGTTCTTCCTGAACATCTCTGCCAGGCATTGGGATAGGGGTTGGACAGGGCACTTATTGAAAGCTCTTGGGAGCTGGTAGCCCTGACCTGTGTTCTTCCTGGAGCACTTGACACAGAGGCCAGGAATGCAAGTGTAGCACCCTTTATAACCTGCCCACCTTGCCCTGGGCACCCCATAAATAAATGCCAGGGAGCAGGCTGCCCCTTGTTTGGGTTTTTATTACGTTTTGACCAGGCAGATTTCTGTTGGGCTAGGGAGATTCCAGTTGGTCCTTCATGAAGAAGGAAGTCTGCCTCTGGATCCCTTTACTATGCTATTATGACCTTTTGTCCCCAAGGGAAAGCTGCTGTGCTGTGGGTTACCTCTGGATGAGTGATGAACCCAAGCCTCCCTCATCCACTGGACGCTTGGAATTGGGGAAAGCAAAGAGCAAGTGGAGTCAGGAGACTGCCTGGCCCAGTCCAGCCCCCAGGACTGAGCCACAGAGGGTTACCCACGGTTGATAAAAATCCACAAAGCTTTATTAAGTGTGTACTTACTGTGTCGGCGGCTTCCAGGTTTAGGGTGGTGGAGATGAGGCAGACATCAAGATTTAAAGTCTCATCTGGCTAGCGTGGGCAGGGGCCAGCTCCAAGACTCCAGGGCAGAAGACCTCAGGAAGCTGAGAGGTGGCTCTGGTGTCTCGCAGGTGGTATATCTCAACTCAGTTTTCCTGAGGACATTGCTGCTGATGAAGGTGATCAAGCTCTCAGTCAAAGAAGACATAAGAAAAAAAGACGTAAGCTCTTAGAGAAAGCTGACTTGGAGAAGGAAACAGGTGAGCTGGAGGGCTTCAGAGCAGGGCACACCGGGCTGAGGGTGGTGGAGTGGGTGTGCTGTTGAGGTCCAGAGAACTTGAGATAGCACACAAATCATGGGCACAGCAGAAAGTTTCATTTTGGTGTGTGTTTGTTTCTTTCTTTCTTTTTTCTTTCTTTCTTTCTTTCCCCCCCCCCCTTTTCTTATTGTTGTTTTTGTTTTGGTTCCAGGGATTAAACACTGGGTGCTTAACCAATGAGCCACAACCCCAGATCTTTTTATTTTTTATTTTGGGTCAGGGCCTCGCTGAGTTGCCAAGACTAGCTTTGAGCTTTTATTCCTGCCTTAGCCTCCTGAGCTGCTGGGATTGCAGGCAGGTGCCACTGTGCCTGGCAGAGTGTCCATTTTAAATGGCTAAAGCATAAACAGTTTTTTCCCCACGTTTTGTTATTTTCTATGGAACCAGGGCACCAGCTCAACTCCTCCACTTGTGGCCGCATCTTCAGGCGAAGGAAAACGAGGACAAGATGTGGAGACTAGAGCCTCTGCCCTGTGGAGCAGGGATGTGCCAGGGTTTCTCTAGACTCCTGCCTCGGCCTTGGAGTAGGGCTTTCATGGTGGCTTCTACCTTACGGCCATCACATTATTAGAAGCCTGGCTCCTTCAGTCCCCTTCCACTGAAAGGGATGGGGAGGCTTGCAGTCACAGCTGCAAGGGGAGAAGGAGACAAGCCTGTGGAGGCACCAGGTGCACCCAGGAGGTCAGAACTCTTCTAGAAGTAGATGTCACAGAACCCACGCACGGCCTGGGGTGTGGCTCAGTGACAGAGAGCTGGCCTTGTATACATGAGGCCCTGGGTGCCAGTCCAGTCAGGCAAGGCTGTCCCCAGCCCTGGGGAGCTTTTTTACTGCTGTCTGTCTTTACAGGAAACAGAGTCTTTCTTGCTGAGGAAAAGGACAGTGAAGGCCGCATTCAGAAAAGAAAAAGGAAAAAAAAGAAGAGGAGCCACCCCCAGCCTGAGACTCTGGACCTGAGGGACACAGCCTCACCCTCAGCACAGAGCAGGGGCGGGGAGCCTGAGCCTGCTCAGAGGCAGGTCCCCCAAGTGCGAGCGGCCGAGTCCAGCACCAGGGAGGAGAGCAGCTCGGAGCACCCCGCCTCCGTCCCCACACGTGGCAGGAAGAGTCAGCTGAAGAGAAAGAGCCTGGGCGCACAGGGAGAGATCCGAGACCCCACAGAGCTGCCTCTGGAGGACAAGGCCCAGAGTGGCCCTGGCAGCAGCCATCCTCATGGACCTGCTGCCAGAGGCTCCCCAACAGATGGAACCCAAGTCCCAAAAAGGAAGAGGAAGCTTGGAGTGCACCCTGTCAATGGCAGTGGTCAGACCACCTTGCCCCAGTGCAGGAGGCCACAGAAAAAGAAGGCAGAGCCCAGCAGCCTTGACCTCTATAGTCTGTCCAGTCAGAAGACAATTTTGAAAAAGAGGAAGAAGATGAAAGAAATGTCAAGCTTGATAGAATACAACGGAATACTGGGATCCAGAGTTAGACAGCTCCAAGCTCTGGTAAGGTGGGCAGGGCCCGAGGCAGGGGTGCCGAGGCCCTCGGAGTGTACACTGAGGAGCCCTGCTCCCCCTTGTGGCAGGGATTGGGGGTTGCTGGGCACGGTCAGACCTGCTTAGAAGGCGCTGTGATTTATAACGTTCCTCACCCAAGCAAATGACAGGTGCCTGTCCAAGTGGCAAGTGCAGGTATTTCCCGGCTACCACCTCCACCCAGGTCACACGCTCCAAGGTGAGGGAAAGGTGGGCATGGGGCTGGGAGACCCCCTGAGTGCTCACAGGCAGGTGCAGGTCTCCTTCCAGTGCTGGGCTTGGTTCTTCATCCAGCTGGTCCATCTGGGGCCTCTGGCAAAGGAGGGAACCCAGAGTTCTCCTACATGTATTAGGTTTTCCGTGAGAGGAACTTTCTCTCTGCTGATCTTTTGAGTCAGGTCTAGAGGAGGGGCCCGGCTGTGGGCCTGCCCTCACCCTGTCTCTTGGTGCACACTGTGCTTCCACACGAGGGTGGACATGTGGTTTTGTAGGGACAGCTGTGCTATTCATGTCTGCACTGTCTGTGGTCACTTTCACTCCACAGTGACAGAATTAAGTGGTGTGACAGATCTAATGGTCCATATCAGAAAATATTTGCTCCCTGGCCCTTCAGAGGAAAGACCTATTAAGCTTTTAGCACAAGCCTTTAGACCCATGACATGACAGTGCCATGACACTGAGGCCTCCTGAGTGGCCAGGTGAGGGAGTGAGTTTGTGGTCGGTAAGACGCCTCAGAGAGACAGCAGGGCTTGAGCTGGACTGGAGTCTCTTCGTAGTGCAGGCTTGCCCAAGTGGTAGCGTGCCCTTTGCCTACTTGAGCTGTGCCACCCGCCTTCTCCAGGAACAGCCCAGACATTGTGTGGCTCACACCCTTAGCAACCAGTTTTAGGATTGCACAGTTGCTAAGTAATTCCCAGGGCCTGTGCCAGCAGAAGTGGGGAGCTCACGGGGCCCACGTCTGCTGGGTCTGCTGAGGGAAGACAGCCTACTTCAAGTCAGGAATACCAATGCCAAAACCACCCTGTGGCACCCACTATGCTGGGCTTCCCCTACCCTGGGCCAAACTAGGCCTCTGCCGGTGGGTTGCTGGCTACAGCCACCCCAGGGAGTCCTATAATGCCTGTGGGGACCTGCAGAGCCAGTGCTGGCACTGCCTGCCCTCCATGCCAGACCTGCAACCAGACTGAGTTGCTGTTTAGCAGGTAAACTCTGAAGGACAAGCACTCTGCCCAGAATTTGGGTTTAGATATGCAGATGAACAAGTGGGTTTAGTTGCTGAGAAGAGATTTCTGTCCCCTAGTGGCGTGGTGCCAAGGTGAGCTGTGGCCTGCGTGTGAGGTCTCCTATGCTGGCAGAAGGGCTCTTGGCACACTGACATGAGTCTGTTCCAAGAGCTCTTGCCTTGCTGGCCTAAGTCACATCCTGTGTGTAGGGCCTCACAGGTGGCTCTCTGGTGTGACCCACCCCCCTTGACCTCTTGCCCCTTGCACCTTAGGGAAGCAGCAGGACTGTTGCCCCTTTG
Source organism: Marmota flaviventris (assembly GCF_047511675.1). Taxonomy (NCBI): domain Eukaryota; kingdom Metazoa; phylum Chordata; class Mammalia; order Rodentia; family Sciuridae; genus Marmota; species Marmota flaviventris. The sequence continues at coordinate 2,214,013 of NC_092505.1, read as the reverse complement.
AAGAAGCAGCCACTGAGGACAGAAAAGGATTTTGTGAAGTTTGACACCCACTTCTTACCAAAGCCCCTCTTCTTCAGAAAAGCCAAGAGCAGTGCTGCCCCTCGCCCTGCAGAGCGAGCCGTCCAGGTGCGCCTCCTTGGGGCATGTGTCCTCAGCTGGTGGTTTTGGGGTCTGGAAGCACACTGAGAGGTCACAGCCAGGGCTCAGGTGCCAGTGGGATGAGCGTGCTGCCGCAATGCTCCTCATGAGTGGAGCCTGACACGAGCATAGGGAGATGGGAACGGAGGAGAAACATGGAGGCTGGGTTCTAGGAAGGCTTTGAGGCAGTGCTTCACAATCAGAATGGAGCAGCCTCTAGGAGTTTCAAGTAGGAAAGAATGTCATTAATTTTGATGATCTAAAGTTCTCAGGAATAGAAGTTAGATAATTTGCATTCATTGCCCAATGTCATTAGATTCCATTGTAGGTCTGTTCTAATTGATTTTGTGTAATCTGCAAATTAAAAATTACAAACTCTGGGACAAAACAGGTGGGGGTCACAAACATGTATCTCACAGACTTCAGATGTCCTGATCTTGTTCTGCTTCCTTCCCTGGGAACACTGCCTTGTGGCCAGGACTGAGCCAGGTGACCGTCCTCCAGCTGGGCAAGCTGTGTGCTGGGAGAGAGTAGTCCAAGCCAGGATGAGTGGTGGCAGGGTCTGCAGACACAGAGCAGGTGTCGATGTGGGCTGTGGTGCTGCTGGCCCTCTGGTCTCTGCAGACAGGCTGGGGCCTCCCTCCTGGATGAGCCCCAAAGAGCTCATTCAAGGAGGCGGCACCCGCTGCAGCACAGTGTGGCTTTTGTTCTCCTGCAGCTGGACAGAACAACCAGCAGCGCCAAGAAGGTCACCTTTGGGTTGAACAGAAATACCACCGCGGGTAAGTCGGGGCTTCCTCTTGGAGACATTTCTTCGGGACGGCACAGCTGGAGCCAGCCCAGGGTCCCCTGAAGATAGGGCTGGGGCTGAGGTGGAGGCCCCTCCTCACCTCTGCCAACACCCACTTTGTGCCCCCCACCTTCAGGGCTGCCAAGTGCTAGGGCGCAGGCGAGACAAGAGGCCAACTGCCGTGTCCTACTCAGACTGGGAGAGGGAGGAGGGATGGCCCCGCCTTGCTGGCTGCAAGTTTTTTTGTGGTGTTCAGTTTTGCACTGTTGGGACTGGAGCCTGGCCTCCTGTGTGATAGGCAAGTGCTCTGCCACTGAGCTGCACCACAGCCAAAACCATGTTTTAAAAAGTTGATCATGAAATGCACATAGTGGCTCATACACGCTTATAATCCCAGCTACGCAGAGGCAGGAGAGTCACAAGTTCAAGCCCAGCGTGGGCAACTTAGGGGGGGACTCTGCCTCAAAAATAAACGGACTGGGGATATAGCTCAGTGGTCAGGCGCCTCTTGGTTCAACTCCCAGTACCCAAAAGAAAGAATAAAAGGACCTGCCTCTTATGGCCACAAGTACGCGTGCCTGCCTTGTGACCCAGCCTGGTCTGTGGAGTGGGGAGGAGGGCTGCTCCTGTACCCGCAGCTGTGCTTCTCCCAGAGGCACCTACTGCCCAGCATTCCAGCCGCCTCCCCCAGAGCTCCCTTGGCAGCTGCCTGGCACTGGAGCACCTTGCTGCCTCTGCGTCCTCAGGGCCTGCAGGAAGACCACCCAGCAGCCCAAGGCAGGTTGAAGGACAGGCATCACCTGGTTAACGTGGCCTAACCTTCCTTTGGGACAGAATTCAAGAAGACGGACAAGAGTATCCTGGTCAGCCCCACAGGCCTCTCCCGAGTGGCCTTCAACCCTGAGCAGAGACCCCTCCATGGAGTGCTGAAGACCCCCACCAGCTCTCCCGCCAGCACTCCCCTGGAAACCAAGAAGCCGCTGGCCGCCACTCAAAAGAGAAGGCCAACGGCTGCGGACTTCTTCTGAGAACAGAGTCCCTTTTAAAGACTGCTTTTGTACAGAATATTCTATAAATTATATCTTTGAAAATATGGGCTTTTTTATCATTTTATAAATCCTGTTACGTCCCGATCCTGGGATGACCCGCAGCTTGCCCAGGGCTCACACGGGGCTGGGCCTTGGTTGACCATTAGCTGCCTGCCTTTGTGCTTCGGCTCTCCAGAATTCACTCTGCCCTCGGGGGCTGCCACCACATAGGAACTAAGATCGTGTGTCCCTCCCTTACCACACATTCTCTTGGCACCTGTGGCCAGCCTCCATTTCTCAGAACCTCAGTGCCCATCACCGGCCACCATGCCATGTTGCATTTTGGTTACTTTCAGTCTCATGGTTTGTTTTCTTTTAAAAGCCTGTGGACTCCATTCCCGCGTCCTGTGGGCATTTGACAGTTCTGATGGGTATGATTCTCCAAACCAAATCGGCAATACCCAGGCTTTCCTACCTGTGATCAGCAGAGGTGTGGACCAGCCAGGTTCCTCTGCCCTCAGGGCTGCTCACCCTGCCTGCTGCACGTCTTTCTACCTCTACAGCAAGCCCCAAGTGTCTTCTAGGGAGGGCCAGGTCCTCAGCTCCCACCCAGAACCCCACCCACACTTGAACCCCTCTGTGAATGGGACCTGTGTGAGAGCCCAAAGCCAGCTGCTGCCCTACGTTAACGGGCCCCCAGGCACAGGGGCAGTGTCTAGATCCTGAGCTTCTGCTGGGTGGGGAGCAGCCCCCAGGAAGGCCTGAGTACATGCTTGCTTGCCTGCTGCCTAGACAAGGCGCTCGGGCTTTTCGTCCTCTTAAAGCTTTCCTGACAAGGTAGTTCCAGTAGCAGCACTGGAAGGCATTCCGTTTAGTTGGAGAGGCTGATCTTTTAGAGCCAGACTTGTTCTTAAGGAAACCACCATGAGTGAGAGATGGCCATTTGGGAATGACTGTCATGAGGCCAGGTTTTCTTCGTGGTTTATGCAATTATAAATCCTAGGTAAAAAGCAGTCAGGGGACATGGTTGGGCTGCCCTTCATCCTGCTCTGCTCAGGGACCTCAGGCCTCACCTTGGCTGGTGCCCTCCTCCACTCTGGCTCCCTGACAGGACCCCCCTGGTGGCTTTAATGGTCCTGCTGTGACTTAGTGCAGCTGAGAGGCCCCCTGGGGTTTGAAAACTGGTCTAATTTGGGTTTCATTCATTCACAGAAGTAGGGTGGGGCTTCATCTGCAAATAGGGTAAGTTGATGGCCTAAAGAGAAGGAAGCAGGGTTCCTTGGGTGTCTATCCCTTTGTCCTGTGCCACTCACTGAGCCAGTGGGGCTGTTCAGGAGTCCCCTGGATGTTGAGGCAGTCCTGGGACAGTGCACAGGTGTCCACTGCCATGTCTAGAACATGGGCTTCATGTGCCTAGGCTTAGGAGGCTCTGCCCAGAAGAGCAGCTGCCACGGGCCTGTCAGGACAGTAAGGCTTTGTCGGGATTTGAGTCATGGAAGAAGAGAAAGCTAACGTCTTGCAGTTAAGTAGCCATGTGGTGAGACCCTCCCGCACAGCGTAAAGGGGTTGTAGCTGCATGGTTTCAGGGTGTTCACTAAGGTCACAGTCAAAACCAGCATCACAAACCATGAGGTGAAGGGAACAAACGCTTTCAGTTTTTCGTTTTAAAATGTTCACTATTCTTGGCCAAAATATTTTTTAATAGTTTTCAGCTTTAAAGATAGGTCGTATGGCCAAAGATGTTGAGCTGCACCAGGGCAGTGGTGGTGCACGTGTTCTGGGGACTCGCCAGGCCTTCAGCATGTCCACAGGCCTGCCTGTCCTGAGCGCATTGCCAGCGTCAGACCCGTGGGGCTGTGCGCTTCTTGTGTCCTTTGTCCTGCAGGGTCTGGCTGACTCCATCGTGTGTGCTGGCCAAATAGGCTTCCTGTGGTTTGTTTTAATGCCTATATTTTGACAAGGAAGGATAAAAACTTTTTTTTTTTTTTTAACTTTCATGACCTATACCACCCAGTAAGAATATGCTACATAAAGAATATGTGTTTTCTATTTGATGCATGTTATTTTCCTGGTAAAATTGCCAAGGAGTCTTGAAAGTCTAGCAAAGGAAAATGTAAATGGATGCTGGTGATCATAGCAGCAATGTTTTGTAAAATGATCATCTCGCCCCTCCTCCATAGGTCTGGACAATTTTGTACAATTTGGTATCAGACTTGACAGATTTATTATCCTTTCTAACTTCTTAGACTAAAAGCACAAAAATGAATATGAGGAAACCCTGGAAGCAATTGTTATTGTCAGGAAGACTATGAAGTTGGGTCTGTCCTTAGATTGTTGTGTGTGTTTTCTCTCAATTACCTACCTGTGCTGGCAAGGATGCTGTTTACGATCCAGTTGTATCCGTGTCTTCAAGGTTTGTCAGTAGTCCTCAAAGCTGCATACCTATTAAAAAAGGTGTCTTTGCCCTCAGATTCGTATTTGGTTTTTGACTGTGGCCACCAGGCCCACCTCATCACCCAGCGTCCCCAGGGCTGGCAGCACTGGGGGAGGCTGGTCCAGAGGCTGCAGCTCAGCACCGAGCCTCAGCACAGGAGGCCTCCACAAGCCTGCGCTGAGTCACACTGAATGCAGCTCAGTGGCAGAGCAGTTGGCCAGCATGCTCGCCCTGAGTTCCATCCCCAGCACTGCGCACACAGAACACACGCACGTCCAAAGGGGTTTCTTTGGCTGTGTGCCCATGAGGTCCAAGCTGAAGAGACTCCTCCTTGGAGCCTCACCTCCTGGGCACCTGCAGAACCCCCTTCTGTCAAGAGCCAATTCCCACACCTTGCCTTCTGCTTATCCTGTTTTGTTTTGTGGTACTGGGGAGTGAACCCAGGGCACTTTACCCAAGCCACATCCCCAGTTCTTTTTTGCCGGGTTTCTGTTCTGGCTCATGACTAAAAGGCTCAGGGTTTACTGAGCCAGTTGAACTGGGCTGACTGGGCTGCGCAAAATAACCACACGAGACACAGATACCTTTTTCTTTGGGTCGCTGTGACAGCTCCTCTGACCTTAAGGGTCGGCAGGAATAGAGAGCTAGAGCACATGCTGACCCTGCTGACCCCTTTTATTGAGGAGAAGCTATTCAAATGAGGCAAGGGGTCAGGGTTCAGGGGGCTGAGTCTATCTTGATGTCCACTGTCAGCAGGTTGACTGACACCTAGGTAGGCCACACCCAAAGGCACAGTAAGAGAAGGGGACACACACAAGGCACTTCCATGGAAGATTCTATCCTAAACAGGGCAAGGGGTTATATTACAAAGGAACAGGTGAGCATAGCTTCACTCATGGGGCTGTAGCAAGACACACCCATGCACGAGACACGGACCCTCGGACCCAAGAAGGGTGGGGAAAGCTCTGTCACATTTCTGTGACTGAACACCTCAGCACCCAGCCAGGGAGTGTGACTCAGTCATGTGTAATGTTGGTCTCCCACACTTTTTATTTTTTTATTTTGAGACAGGATCTCACTAAGTTGTGGAGGCTGGATTCAAATGAGTGATTCTCCTGCCTCAGCCTCCCAAGTCTCTGGGATCACAGGTGTGGCCACTGCACCTGGCTATTCATTCCTTTAGACTGAGCTCAGAGTCAATTGTTGACGAAACTGCAGGCACCAGAGTGGCCTCCTCCCCACAGCCAGAGGAGGTCGATCCCCATTCACTCACAGTTCACGCTCAGCTTTTCCCTGTTGGCCCCAGAACCACAGATCACCTTCAGTGACTCGTCTGAAGTTTGTCTTCTGGAGCGCCCACCTCACTGCCTGCCTTCCCTCATGACCATGCACCTTTAAAGTGTGTCTAACCTCGACACTACAGCGCCACCAATGACTCCACTTGCCCTGCGGATGGTCCAGCGGGGGTCCTGACCTTTCTACTTTGTCCCAGGACCCCAGCAGGGGGAGTCCTGGAAGCCCAAGGCCTGCCACTGAGCCAGGCGATGTATGGATCAGGGGGGTTGCCATGACAGGTCCAGCCTGAACCTCCAGCTGGCCCAGAGAAGAGCTTGATTTTCAGTTCTAGGAAAGAAGGTCTCCTCGCCAACACCAGGACCCAAATCCATTAGCACAGGGGCAGTGCGGGCCAGCACGTTCTGCCTGGATATGACCTGAGGAAGCCTGTTCTCACGTGGCTGAGGCACACCCCTCTTCTCCCTGGAGGTCCTACAGCTTCTCAAGGACAAAGGGTCATCCAACTGGCCTAGAGCTGTGGACCACCTGGACCTTGGGAGCCTGTGAATTCACAGGTTAGCACCACAGGCAGCAGAAGTGGCTGGTTTGCTGGGAAAAACCACAGAGCTCTGGAACAAGCTTCATTGTCTCTCTGACTCCACAACTAAGTATCACTTTCTATAAATGGAACATACGCCAAAGTTTCGTTTAAAAAACATTGCTGAATACAGAATAACTGAACTCAGGTTTGCTTCCTGCCAGAGCCAGGACAGTGCTGTGACCTGCTCTTCCACTAGAGAGCCCCAGGGCACAGGAAAGGTGGCAGAAGACCCAGCTCCCACAGAGCCCCAGCAGCACTCTCATCTGTGACACCTGCACCCGAGGAAAGCAAGCCCACCTGCTGTGATGACCCCCAGCAGGAAGAGGGTGTAAATCAAGGGCTTCCCTAGCTCTCTGGCAAGCACCTGGCATCTGCTGAGTGTCTGGGCAGTGCCAGGCACAGGGATATAGGCAGGGAGGACTCCAGGCAGCAGAGGCACACTGAGATGGAAGTAGAACAGCAGAGCCCGGCAGCTGGAATGCAAGCCCACTGCACCGTCCACTCTAGTGACACATGCCGGGCATGGCAGTGCGCCTGCAACCCCAGCAGCTCAGGAGGCTGAGGCGGGAGGATGGCAAGTTCAAAGCCAGCCTCAGTAACTTAGCGAGGCCCTAAGCAACTTGGCAAGACCCTGTCTCAAAATAAATATTAAATAAAAAGAGCTGGGAACATGGCTCGGTAGCTAAGCACTGCTGGGTTCAGTCTCCAGTGCCAAAGATAAATAAATAACTAAATAGAGTAGAATAGAATAAAAACAAGGAGAAGCCAGGCTCCTGGCTGCATCTGTAGTCAGAGGGCCCCAGGGTTGCGTGAGCCCGGGAACTCCAGGCCAGCCTCGGCAACTTGGTGAAAAGAAAAGAAACTGGAAAAAGCTTTAATAATACATTTTATTTACCCCAATAAATCCAAAATGTTATTCAAACACACCATCAGTATAAGAGAGGTTTTACAGGGTCTTTTTCCAGTCTACACCCAGCATGCATATGACACCAATGACGAGTGTCACCGGGGACCAGTCCCATCCCAGTGCTGCAGCCACCCGTGGCTTGCAGCTGTGACATTGACCGTGGCTGTTCCACACCTGAAGACAGGGAAGCGGGACACAGGGTGCATGCCTGGGATTCCAGCAATCCAAGACGCCCAGGCAGTTTGAGGCCAGCCTCAGCGATTTAGTGAGGCCTTACCTAAAACTTCTTTCTCGAGGGCCAGAGGGCCCCTATGTTAACCCCCAGTACTGAAAACCAAGGTGGGAACCTGCCCAAGGCCAAGCTGGGGTGGGGACCTCAGCAGAGGGCACCACCAAGGCAGAGGCAGAGGTGGGGACGCCACAAAGTGCAGGTGGGACTAGGGCCTGGGGGTCCTGTGGCCACATGTGGGATGCTTCAGGGACAGCTGGAGGCCAGGTTGGGTCAGTGGGTGCCCTAGGAGCAGGAAGGACAGTTGGAGTGGCAAGTGGAGATGGCCGTAGGCTAGAGGAATAGCTGGACTTGAGGCTCCTCTGAGCTCCACAGAGTGAAGGGAGCAGATTCCTGGTTGATTGGGGAAGGAGGGACCCAGCAAGAGTGGGAGAAAGAGGAGAAGGAGGACGTGGGTCCCCAGAGTGTCTGCCTCCCTGCTGCCATGTTTTCTGCTCCTCAGTGTCTTCATGGGTCACCTGTGGTGGGACACACCTGTCTATATGTAGCGTGTTTCTCTAGGGATCAAGAGGCTTCTAGAGTGGACAGCCTGCTTCAGAGTCAGTCCTCAGGGTTCCCCTCAGGGGGACAGCACCAGAGAGGCACTGTCCAGGGAGCAGCAGGCCAGGAGGGTGACCTGGCTGTAGGAAAGGGCAGCCAGGGGCCTCCAGGTGGGCTGAAGCAGGGAGCCTCGCCTGCCCTCCATCAGGTAACTCAGGGGGCCCAAGAAGACCGGCCCTTGTTCCAGAACTGCCCCAGAAGGCGACATGCTTCCTTTGGGGAGGCAACCCACAGGACCTTGAACTCAGAGGAAGAGGGACCAGGTGGGCTAGTCACTGAGTTCTGCAAAGGTCAGCCTCACTCCCCGCAGAGCTTTGAACTTGCCTTTTGTTCCTGGGACTCGCTGCCTTTCTGAACCCAGTCTAAAAATTGCTGCAATTCTTGCTGGTATTAGTCATCCCCTTGTGACTGAGGCTTGGGTACATAGGTCTTTAAATCCTGCAATTATTTCTCAACCTGGGGTTTTAAGAATAAAAGTTGAAAATACAACCAACCAGAAGTGACCGGCTCTGAGTCTGTTTCAACAGCACCTTCTTCTGAAGACTGGCAGATAATTCACACTCTCCATAATAATGAAGCCAGAATTAAAGACAGGCCTTCAGTGCAGATAGGCAAGAGTCAGATTCAGAGAACCGAGGCCAGTTTGGGTCCTGGAATTGGAGACTGCCCCTGAGGAACTGAAATGCTCCTGTCTTCACAGCTCTCCCTCCACCCTTATCAGGTAACCTGCCCTGCTCCAACCTGTGGCTAAGGTCACCTGTCCCAGGCTCTGTCCCTCCCGACAGGAGTTGTTAACCCCCTTCCTGCCCTGATCACTCCGCCTTGGCCCCTCCAGCCATCTGCTCCTCACCTTTTGGCCATCCCGCTGAGCGTCCCCTGGGCCTGGTCACCTGCGCAGGAAGGAGGGAGAGGGGGGTGGGGGCAGAGGAGAACAAAGGAAGCCCAGGACCTAGAACAAAAGGCAGACGCTCTCACTTTGGGGTACCAGGACACTAGCTGTGGCCCCTTTCTCGCTCCCAGGAGAATATGTGACCCCTTTTTAAATAAACTCTGCTTTATCTGCTTGCCTCGGTGCTTCTCCAAAGGTGTACTTCAACCTGTGGGGAGCAGGACTCGCCACCGGTAACTCTGAAAAGGCAGCCCCCTCCTCTGTTGACCCCGGAGACTCACTTCTGTTACTGAGAGTTGCCCCACCTCCACAAGTGGTTGCTCAATGCTATCTATTGTTTACACACTGAGCAGGTAACCTGATCTTAAGACTCCTGTGGGAAACAGACTGATAAGAATGCCACCGAGTGGGGCCCAGGCAGACAGGACTCCACGGTTTCCTGTGACCACTTTCTCAACATGCTGAACAAGCCTCAGAATGTCTGCCTCCCCTCAGCCCCAAACCCACCCACACCCTGTTCAAAGCACCCGTCTCACCCTCTGCTCCCAAAACACCAGGGTGTCACCCTGATCAGTGACCTGTTTGTGGGGGCCCTCTGGCCAGGAGGCTGCTCCCTGCTTCTTCACCAGCTCTAATCCCCAGAATCTCCTCTAGGCCTGCCCCACAGACAATCCTACAGAACACAGACTGAGTGTCTGTGTCCCCAAATCCATATTGAAATCTCACGTCAAAGTGATGGTGCTAGGAAGCCGGGTATTTGGGAGATGTCTTTTTTTTTTTTTTTTTTTTAATATTCTTTTAGTTGTAGATGAACACATACCTTTACTTCGCTTAGTTTGTTTTTATGTGGTGCTGGGTATTAGGTGCAGGACAGGCTGAAGGAATGTTAGCTGCAGGATGACCACACACCCAAACCCCCTCTGTCTGGTCCTTTATCACCTGTTTGTGTCAAGGCTGAACACTTCACCCCCCTGCTCAAGGCTGAGCACTCAACCCCCTCCCCCCTGCTGAAGGCCGAACACTTAACCCCCCCTTGTGCCAACAAGGCAGCTTGCAGACCCAGAGACCCCGTTAGATTTGGGCTATAAAAACTCCCTCCTGCTGGCCCTCTCTGTTGGTCTCTGTCGCGCTCACCCCCTCCCTCTCTCTCTCTCTCTTGCACTCCTGCTCTTGCTCTCTCTGTCTCCCTCCCTTGCTCTCTCTCTCTCTCTCTCTCTCTCTCTCCTTCTCTTTTTCTTTCTCTCTTTTCTCCTCTGTTACACTGCTGCAATAAAGGTCTCTTAGTCACTCTGAGTGTTGTGGTCACTTTCCTTTCGTTGGTGCCAAAACCCGGGAAGAGGGTTAAAACCCACTTTTGGGTCCCTCTTCCGGAAGTGCCACTCACCGGTCGGCCTGAACCCATTTTCTTGACCGCCAGAACTCCATCCACCCCGGCCTTCAATTGGTGAGTTTCCCCTTCCTGGAAACTCAATGGTGGCGTCGGGAGGATCTGACCGTTGATTGTCCGGCAAACCTCTTCACCCACCACAGCCTGTAAGGCCACGGTGGCCCTCAGGGACTCCTTCCTTGGGCAGATTGGACTCTTGGGTTCAAAATTATTCCCCTTCCCCTTCTCAGCTGGTAGTTTGCCAGCATAGGCTTTGTAGGTCTCCCTCAAAGGACTGGTAACTGTTAGGTTGATGGTGGTGACTTGAGGGCGACTTAGAACAAAGCAGCCCGTGTGTGTGGGGGGGGGACATATCAATCAGGTGCCAGCGGAAATGCCTGTCAATCAGCCAGATCTCCTGACTAATGCCTGTCAATCAGCAGGACCCCCTGGCCAATCCTGGAGTTCAGCCAACTCCCCTGACCAACTCCAAGGGGACAAGGGACCCTAGAGACACCTTTTCCTGTCCCAAGCCCTTCCCTTCCTGCTGTAAAACCCATAAAAGTCCAGTCCGGTCGACCTTCCATGCGGTTTCTCCCCAGACCCTCCCCCTGTCCCCTCTGTGGGTCCGAGTTCTGCCCGGGAGTGAGATCTCAATGAAGCTCAAACAAGCTGAGGAGAGCCCTCAGACCCCTATCCAAGATCTGGTGAAAATGGCCTTTAAAGTTGCTTTGTCATCACTGAAAACAGGTTACTAAGAATTAAAGTCCCTCACAGGCTTTTTGGGATACTCACTCCCGTCTTCCCCTCTGCTCTACCTGTTCTGCTGCTCAAGTTTCCTTGCTAGGAAAATCCCAAACCCCTTTCCCATTCTTCTTTCACATCTCCTTCCTCATTCTCAGATCCACGGAGCTGCTCTCAGCCCCGCCTTCCCCTCTTCCCACTCCCTACCCAGGCCACAGAAAAGTCTTAACTGACCTTCTCCAGAATCTTCACCATGTCTGATTTTAGGACTTTCAGCAAAAGAATCTCTACAAAAGAGTTCAGTGTAGATAAACTTCCCTCTTTTCGTGTTGCCCTGTTTTACTTGGTCACTGGCTGGAAAAATCAGCACTCCAGGTGCTGGACACCCCCTTACTAGTTTTTCACAAAAATATGTAGGCCTCTGGCCTTGAGCTGGGGCTTCTCAGAGATGGCTCCATTTCTAAGATAAGGAAGTTACCAACTGGGCTCCATGGTAACAGCTGGAGGGGGAGGAAAGAAAGGGAAGGAAAAGCTCTCCTCTTCCCAGGTGTCCTTGAAGGGTTAACTTGCCCAGAACAGAGAAAAAAAAAATATTATATCAAGCTGGTGTTCTCCAAAAGGTTGCATGGTAATTTTAGGCTTATAAAAATAACATATTGGAGATTTATTTATATCATTTAATTTTCTATAACTGGACCTGTTATCAATAAGATAAATATGCAGTTCTATACACTGGGTACAATTTAAATGTAATATCATATTGTGTTAGCTAGTATTCATATGACTTCAAGCAACAATATATATAAACTTTATAAAATGATATTTAAGAAACAAAGATCAACTTCAATACTAAAACACTTTACCTAAGATTTATAAAGAGCCTTGCCTTACCAGAGATAAGGCTCTGCCTCCCATCTTACTACATGTCAAAATGACTTTGCTGGCTGTTTATGATCAAGATTTAAAGTTAAATTAAAAGGGCCAAGAAAACCAATATTTGGCTCTGGCCCTCTGAGTCAGTCTGAATCCAGGGAACAGGGAACTTCTCTAAAGAGCTTTGCAACCTGGGCCACATAACCTCCTGATCAGGGAGATTAATGAGACCACTGGAGAATGAAAAGCCAATCAGTGCACTTGCTGTGAATAGGAGGGTCATTGGAGACAGGAGACATCCCTGATGCTTCCAAGGGAAGGTCAAGCAAGACCTGGACCCATCCACAAATGGCACTAGCAGAACTAAGAAGCTGTTCTCAAGTTCCCCCATGACTGACCCCTATGGGAACGTGGCTGACTCTTAACAATAGATAGAAACAAAGTCAATTTTGACCAGCTTGATCTTAAACACCTACCAAAAACAGTTAAGCCAAAACACAGTCATTCCTGGGAGTAATGAAGGTCAAGAACAGCTAGAAAAGAGGAGACAGCAACTAAGACAACAGGCTCCATGGGGAATGTTCAGTCAAGTATGGCCTTGGCTCCTCCGCCTCGCAGGACCCCTATTAGTCCTCTTTCTCTTCTCCTAATAGGACCATGTCTATTAAATTGCCTACAGAAGTTCCTGCAAGATCACATACACAAATTCACCAACCAGTCAGTCAATTAACTACTTCTTCAAGACTACCAGCCCTGGTGCCCAAGATGGAGACCTATGACTCCTGACCAACTCCTCTAGCTCCAGAGACTCTACCCCCACCTAAAACCCTCCCTAATCCCTTTTCCAGATTTTACAACCCCTCTTTCACTTCCTAGGAATGAGAACTACTCTCCGGCAGGTCCACTCTGCTTGTTCTACCTGCTCTACAGCATCCCCACAAGGAAGCATCAAACCTAAGCTCCCCACACCTCAGATGAGGAGCCACCAGCCAGGCGAAGACTGGTAGATCAACTCCACCCACATGCCTAGGCACAAAAAGCTTCGCTACCTACTTACTTTGGTTGATACTTTTTCAGGTTGGAGAGAAGCCTTCCCTACCTCCAGGGAAACTGCTAACACTGTAGCCTCCATCCTCATTCTCGCAGATATTTCCAGGTTCGAACTTCCTACCTCCACCCAGTCAGACAACAGTCGGGCCTTCACTTCTCAGGTTGTTCAACTAGTCTCCAAAGGCCTCAACGTCACTTAGTCACTTAGAGGCTCCACATCCCCCACCAACCCCAATCCTCAGGTAAGGCTGAGAGGCCTAATGTCATTCTCCAGGATCATCTCACTAAACTTGCTATTGATCTCAGGCTCTTCTGGCCCAATCTCCTGCAGTTGGCCCTCATCTGAATTCAGGCAGCCCCTGGAGCTCCCTCAGGCCTTAGCCCCTTTGAGCAACTCTGTGGGTGCCCTTTCTTAACCAACCAAAGCTTTCCCATCACTCCTCCTCCCTTGTGTCCTACCTGCTGTGATAGTAGGAGCAAATGTGACTCCATTTTGTTTTATGACTTCCTCCTGTAAAACAACCAGGACAAGTAGAAGGGTCATGACTGGAGCAAGATGTTCTTCTCCTTTTGCTATAGAAACCTTTAAGAATATGGAACTACCTAATGGGGCATTGTTTTTATAACTAGGGTAACGGGGCTCTGTTTCTGTAACTGGGGTGACTGGGCTAACTGTGATTGGTTAGGCTTCCCCCTGCTTGACTGCACTGTCCCGCTTCTATAACCTGTCTTGCTTGCATTGGCTAGACCTCCCAAACATCCCTTTTGCGGTTTTCAGGCTTATAAGGAGTGCCCTTGCAATTGTTCGGGGCTGATCAAGGGAACAGCTTTATGTTCTGGTCAGCCACCACTGGTGTGCTTCAATAAAGGCTTGATTCGATTATACATGAGTGGTCTGGAAGTCAGTTTATGAAACCCTGGGGCGAAGCTTTAACTATAACACTGCCTAATCTAACACTTCTATGCAAACTCCTAAGGGAACATTCAGACCGGTGCCTTCCTGCACCATTCATTGCCTCAATCACAGCATAACCACAAACTGAATTGGACCCTCTTCAACAAGATGACACAGTCTTACTTCAGGAACTGCATTCTCAATCGTTGGAACCTCCCTGGACGGGACCCCCTACAGTCATACTTACTATCCCAATGGTGACCAAGCTTTTAGACACTCTCCCTGGTACCATGTCTCCCATCTTTAAAAAGCACCTGTTCCAAATGTCCAGTCCTAGACTTCCTCCACACCCAACTCTCTTCTTCTTTTACTAATCATCAATCTCTCTCAAGTTTTTATCTGAAAACACAGATGCCACTTCTACATCCAAGCGACATGGCACCAGGATGACACCACCCACTCTCAGTTTATGGGTCAAGGTGATTGTCCTTCCACTGGCTGCAATCGGGCTGTCACCCTTACCATTACTGAATTCAACCAAGCCACCTCCGATACTTCCTAGAGTCCCTACAACAGACCAATGGCTGATGCCAAAGATCTCCTCCACTCAGAAATGGTTTGATGCCTTTGACAACCTATGGCTTCAAGGAACTTTATGGACTTTGCCCCTTCTGAGATAACTGTCTATAGCCACTGGGTGTTATTTCTGGCTGCCCTGGTGCTCTCAGACCTGTCCCCCGAACATCCCTCCACTTTCCCTCCTAGCTCCCACGCCGCCCACCATTAAGCAGGAAGTAGCCAGAGGATTTAACGCCGCCCCCATGTCACCTAGAAAAACAAAAAGGGAGGAATGTTAGGTGCAGGACAGGCTGAATAAGTTGTCTGCCGGGCAGGATGAACGAATGTTAGCTACAGGATGGCCCACACACTCAAACCCCCCTCCGTCTGGTCCTTTATCACCTGTTTGCATCAAGTCTGAACACTTCACTCCCCTGCTCAAGGCTGAGACTCAACACGCCCCCCCAGTCAAGGCTGGACACTTAACCCCCCTTGTGCCAACAAGGCAGCTTGCAGACCCCGAGACCCCATTAGATTTGGGCTATAAAATTTCCCTCCTGCCGGGCCCCTCTCTCCCTTGCTCTCTGTCTCTTGCACTCTTGCTCTTGCTCTGTCTCCCTCTCTTGCTTCTGCTTTCCCTTGCTCTCGCTCTCCCTTGCTCTCTCTTTCTTCTTCTTCTCTCTCTCTCTCTTTTCTCCTCTGTTGCACTGCTGCAATAAAGATCTCTTGGTTGCTCCAAGTGTTGTGGTCACTTTCCTTTCACTGGGGATGGAACCCAGTACCTCATGCATGCTAGGCAAGCGCTCTACCATTGAGCCACAACCCCAGCCCTGGGAGATGTCTTAACTTGTTGGGGCTGCTTTAACAAAATGCTCTGAACTCCTGGGTGCAGGGGCCACACCTGTGATCCCAGCAGTTCAGGAGGCTGAGGCAAGAGGATGGCAAGTTTGAGGCCAGCCTCAGCAACCTAGCTAGGCCCTAAGCTACTTTGTGAGACCCTGCCTCAAAATAAAAGTCAGTAATGAAACATCCTTGAGTTCAATCCCCAGTTTAAAAACAACAACAACAACAAAAAACAAAAAACACAGAAATCAATTTCTCCTCGTCCTAAAGGCTGAAGTCCACAATCAAGGTGCTACAGGTTTACTTGTGGTCAGGACTACTTCCTGGTTCATAAATGACAATAGAGGGGTGAGGACATCTCTGAGGTCCCTCTGAGGGATAGGGCCCTAATCCTTCGAGGCTCCCACATGTCCCACTTCTTGATGCTATTACCTTGGGGTGTGGCTTAGAACATAAGGACCTGGGGACGCACATTCAGGGCTCCTTGGGGAGGCACCTTCCTCGGGTCCAGCAGATACAGTTTTTCCTCATTGTTGAGCAGAACAGATCCTCTGGTTGAACACCAGAAGAAATTCCTGACTTGTGCTTAAAGACCACCTTGCTCAAAAAATATATCTTGAGAGGCAATGGCAGGAGGATCACAAGTTTGAGGCCAGCCTCAGGAACCTAGCAAGATGCTATCTCAAAATCAAATGAAATAAAAAGCGCTGGGGGTGTGGCTCAGAGGTAGATTGCTCACTAGCATGTGTGAGGCCCTGGGTCCCATCTCCAGCACCAGAAACGAAAAAAGAAAGTCATGAGGGAGCCCCTCAGCCCACAGCGCAGCTGCTATGGTGCACGTGGAGCCTGGAGATGCTGCGAGGAGGCTGAAAGCCAGGGACTCGGGCTTCATGCCTCTAAGCACACAGCTGTTCTGTGTTACTCAGGGCCCTCTAGAGGGACAGAATCAACAGGAAGTATGATTATAAAAAGGGGACTTATCAGGCTGGCTCACACGACCAGAAGCTGGACAGTCCCGCGTGGCCGTCTGCAGGCTGGAGAGCAGGGAGAAGGAGTAGCTGCGCAGTCCAAGAGGCTGAAGCCCCAGAACAGGAGGGACCAACGGTGCTACCCTAGTCTGAGAACAAAGGCTTCTGGAGAATCCCTGGGCCTCTGTGGAAAAATACAAAGGTTTTTCTATTTAGTTTTCCAATAGAAAACTCAAACAGATGCATGGACATAGGAGGACCAATCCATAATAGTGAGGATCACATGGACAGGGGAGGAGATAAGGAAGGGAGGAGATTCCAGAGACCATGGAAAGAACAGGCCCAAACCCCACCAGACTCCTGGCTCTGGCACTTCTCTCCCAGCATCCTCTCGGCCTCTCTGGTGACTGTGCAATAAAAATACTTTTTTCTTGCTGTCTCTGTGCTAAAGCTTCACATCTCCAAACCAGATTCCAAGCTGTCACATGACCCGCAGAGAAGCTGATTCCATCCACTGTCAGCAAAGACAGACGCCCTGCCCAGGTCGTGGCCCCTGCCCGCCCGCCTGCCTGGGCTCTGTGTCCAGCTCCTGCTGAGCTGGACTGCAGGAGAGGGCAGGACACTTGGCAGGAAGAAAGCCAAAGGCAAGCAGAGGGTCTGATCTGACAAGGGAGGGAGCAGGGAGAAGGGAAGGCAAGATGGACTAGAGAGAGGACAGGCCAGTTCCAATCACACGATGGGCTCCCTGCTCGCTGGGAGCCAAAAAAAGAAACCTGGAGCACCCGATGCTGACCAAACTTCACTTTCCTGTGGTTCTGTGTGTCCCTATTCTGCCTCATATGGAAAGTCACTTTGAAATCACCAATCCAGGCAGGGCACCGTGGTGCACATTTGCAATCCCAGCAACTCTAGAGACTGAGCCAGGCAGAACCCAAGTTCAAGGCCAGCCCCAGCAAGTTAGTGAGGCCCCAAGCAACTTAGTGTGACCCCATTTCAATTAAAAAATAATGGGGGGGCTGGGGATGTGGCTCAGTGGTTACACATCCCCAAGTTCAATCCCCAGTACCAAATTGGGGGGGGGGGGGAAGACCAATCTATTCTTTGTAATTTGTTTCTGCTTCATTTTTAAAAAAATATTTCTTAGTTGTTGATGAACCTTTATTTTTTATTTATGTATATGCAGTGCTGAGGATCGAACCCAGTGCCTCACACATGCTAGGCAAGTGCTCTGCCACTGAGCCACAGCCTCAGCCCCTCTGCTTCATTTTTAAAAATTTTATTTCTTGTAGTACTAGGGATTAAATTCAGGATTTCGCACACAGGAGGCAAGTGCTCTACCACTGAGCTATACCCCTTCCCTTTTTATTTTGAGATGGGGGTCTCACTAAGTTGCCCAGACTGGCCTGGAACTTGCCATTCTCTGCCTCAGCCTCCCCAGTAGTTGGGAACCCAGGTATGTACCACCCCGTTTCTGCCTCTTTCAGTCCTTCTGTCAGTGAAGCCAAGTTCCTTTGCTGGGCTCACTGGTACACTCCACCTGTTTTATGGAATGAATGTGTTGCCTGATTCTAGCATTAAAAAGAAAGCCAAATAAGATACTTGAACTACATTGTTGTGATTCTGGGCTTTGACACCCAGAAGACGCCCTGCCCAAGTCGTGGCCCCTGCCTGCCCGCCTGCCTGAGCTCTGTGTCCAGCTCCTGCTGAGCTGGACTGCAGGAGAGGGCAGGACACTTGGCAGGAAGAAAGCCAAACG
This sequence comes from Marmota flaviventris, assembly GCF_047511675.1. Lineage (NCBI taxonomy): Eukaryota > Metazoa > Chordata > Mammalia > Rodentia > Sciuridae > Marmota > Marmota flaviventris. Next base: position 2,196,069 of record NC_092505.1, on the reverse strand, counting down.
CAAGCAGAGGGTCTGATTTGAGAGGAAGGGAGCAGGGAGAAGGGAAGGCAAGAGAGGAAGGGAGGATCTGGGTGGGTGTAGCAGTAGAGCTCCCCACCACCCGCCCCCCTGCAGCCCTGGGAAGCATGGGGCGCTCTTCCTAGCTGAGGAGCAGACTCACACAGAAGGTGGCCAAGCCACCCAGACGCTGGGGCCTGTCCTCAGACACCCCATTGGGGACCACAGACCTGCACCACCACACCTGGTTTCTCCTTTATTTATTTATTTGTATTTTGCAGTTGCAGAGGCACTGGCATGCCTGCATTTTATTTGTTATGTGTGCTGGGCTAAGAATGGAACCCAGGGCCCCCCACATGCTAGGCTAGCGCTCTGCCCCAACCCCAGCCCCAGTCCTTTGCTTCACTTTTAAGGCTGAATAACAGTCCATTGTTAATCTGGGCAGCAGTGATACAAGCCTGTGATCCCAGTGACTCTGGAAGATGAGACAAGAGATTGTAAATTCAGGGCCAGCCTCAGTAATTTAACCAGACCCTCAGCAACTTGGTGAGACCCTGTTTCAAAATAAAAATAAACAAAATGACTGGGAATGTGGCTTCATGGTAAATTGTCCCTGGGTTAAATTCCCAATACACCCCCCCCCAAAAAAAAAAGGAGGATATCAAATTTGAGACCAGTCTCAACAATTTAGTGAGACCCTGAGCAACCTAGTGATATCTGTGTCAAAATAGAAAATGAAAAGGTCTGGGGCAGCTCCAGAGGCTGAGGCATGAGGATTGCGAGTTCAAAGCCAGCCTCAGCAAAAGCCAGGTGCTAAGGAACTCAGTGAGACCCTATTTCTAAATAAAATACAAAAATAAAGGGGATTAAGTTCCCCTGAGTTCAATCCCCAGTACCCCCCCCCCAAAAAAAAAAGTCTGGGTCTGGAGATGTAGCTAAGTGGTAAAACACCCCTGAATTCAATCCCTAGAACCAAAAATCAGGGGGAAAAAGTCCATTGTTTGGGGGCTGGGGTTGTGACTCAGCAGTAGAGCGCTCGCCGCACGTGCAAGGCCCTGAGTTTGATCCTCAGCACCACATAAAAATAAAGGTATTGTGTCCAACTAAAAAACTATATATATATATATAAAGTCCATTGTTTCAACGGGCCAAATTTGCTTCTTGGGAGAGTTTAGAACATACCATTCTGAAATACCTGCTTGGGCACTCTGTTTTTAAGTTAAAGGCATTTTACGAACAGCAGATGAGAAAGATCACTCTGACCTTAGTTCTGTTCATTAAAAACAGAAAATGATATTCTGCTGCAAAGAATGTCCTGCCCACCCCAGAGGACAGCCGGACCCCTCTCACCAAGGATAGGAACTGGGGCTGAGGCATCTGTGCAAGCCAACCCGGTTAGACCAACCCTTATCCCCAGTGGCCACCATGAAAGACCCACCGATTCCCTGTCCAAGAAAGACGCACGAGGCACTGGCTGCAAACGCAAGAGGCGATTTATTGATACACAGGCGCCTGCGGGTGCTCAGTGAAACCTCAGCTGGAGCTTCGGTGAACTGGCACACCGGGCTTTGGGGTACAGATCTTTTATAGGGTACAGTGGTCAGTTTCCCTCCTAGCACAGTAACAGGTATCTCATTGGCTCTTTTGAATCCAGCATATAGGTCACTTAAAGGGTAAACTTGTTTTTCACTATAGGTTCCTGGAAAAACCACATAAAAAACATTTGTTATTCATTGTATGGTTTTTCATTGTATGATCCCGTTTGCCCAATCGTGCTGGTTCCTTTCCCAACCATCCTGTCCTTTCTTAATCGGTTACACTTAACTGATTTTCTGAAAAATACATCTGACGTCTGTGCAGGTGTGGAAGCAAGCCCTGGTGATTTATTACTGGGCCTAAAGTTATTGGGCTGGGGTCTTTCAACCAGAGACACGGCCTCTGCCTTATCACATGCTCACCGTCAGTGCGTAAGAATTCAGCTGCCTCTCTCTTTGGATCTTCATTTCCCTATGAAGGCTCTTATGCCAGGAAAAACTCGAATTCAAGATATTTATACATTTTTCTCTTATTCTGACTATGCCAATTTAATTCTCAGCCCAGTCAGAAGGGTCGAGGTGAAACTTTGGCTCCGCACGTTGCACGTTATCCATTCATCCACTGATGCACACTCGGGCTGTTCCCACCTGTCAGCTCTTGTGAATAATGCTACTCTGGACATGGGTGTGTCGATATCAATTCGGGTTCTTTTGAGTATGGACCTGATGACAGTGGCATTGAGAGATTATATGGAAATTCTGTTTATTTTTTTTTGAGAAATTGCCTTTTTCAAAGTAGTTGACTAGTTTATCCATCTACCTTCCCACCCACCAGCACCCATCCATTTGTTTGTGCATCCACCCATCCCTCCACCCTGCATCCACCCATCCCTCCACCCTGCATCCACCCATCCTCCACTCTTCATCCACCCATTCCCTACCCTGCATCCATCCATCCATCCCCACACCCTGTATCCACCTGTCCCCCCACCCTGCACCCACCCATCCCCCCACCCTCCACTCACCCATCCCCCTATCCTGCACCCACCATTCCCCCACCCTGTACACCCATCCCCCACTCTGCATCCACCCATCCCTCCACCCTGCATCCACCCATCCCTCTACCCAGCATACCCATCCCCCACCCTGCATCCACCCATCCCCCACTCTGCATCCACCCATCCCTCCACCCAGCACACCCATCCCTCTACCCAGCACACCCATCTCCCACCCTGCATCTACCCATCCCCTCACCCTGCACACCTATCCCCCACCCTGCATCCCCCATCTCCCCACCCTGCACCCAACCATCCCCTACCCTGCATCTCCCCATCCCCCACCCTCCACCCACTCATCCCCCACCATGCATCCACTCATCCCCCACCCTGCACCCTCCCATCCCCCCACCCTGCATCCCCCCATTCCCCCACTCTGCATCCACCCATCATACATTCAACCCCTCCTGAGTGGGACACCAGCCTGGCACAGCACATATGCTGAGATACAGGACGACCCTCAAGTCGCAGGCTAGTGGGGTAAGCTGGTTTCCTTGACTGCCCGCACTTGATCTGTGTGTCACTCTGTCTCATGTCAAGCCTACCAGAACTCTGCAAGAGGGATGCTGTCATTGCCCCTGACTCCCAGACAAGGGGTCAGAGGACTGAGGAACCTGCTTGAGTATGTGCAGTCCTTAATAAGGTCTGGAAGTGGCCCCCTGGCCATGGGTCATCTAGGGCAGGATGCACGATGTGGATGCTAACTGGGTGTGTGTCCATGAGGGGCCTCAGCGGCCTCTGACACCTGCACAGTCAGATTCAGTGACCTGGGACAGAGGAGAAGCATCAGGCTTTCTAAAGCACAGACCCCCAACCTCTAAACATCCAACTTCTACAACCGCCTTAATACCTTTTATTTTTATATTTAACTTCCAAAAAACTGTAGGGAGAGTTTATATAAGTTTATATATATAAACATGGGGTTTTTGTTTGTTTTGGTTTGGTTTTGTTCCCAGGGATTGAACCCAGGGGCGCTTAACCACTGAGCCACATGTCCAGCCCTGTTTTTTTATATTTTATTTATTTATTTTTGTGGATTGAACCCAGGGCCTTGTGCACGTGAGGCAAGCACTTTACCAACTGAGCTACATCCCCAGCCCTATATTTTATTTTAAGCAGGTCTCACTAAGTTGCTGAGGCTGACTTTGAACTTGCAATCCTCCTGCCTCATTCTCCCAAGTTACTGGGTTTACAACTGTGTGCCACTGTGCCTGGCTCCTGTGTTTTTTATTAGCAGTTTTCAAAGATTCTTTAAAAACACAGATGCCTGAGGATTGGGGATATGGCTCCGTGGTAGGGCCCTTGCCTGGCCTGCACATGGCCCTGGGGTCAATTCCTAGCACTGAAAACAAAACAAAAAAGATGCCTAATGCTGATGCTGCTGTGCTGAAATTCTCTCTGTGGGGTAGAGAGGAGAGTAAGAAAAACAGCAGTTGCTGCAGAGTGAACCCCAAACCATGAGGACAGCAAACTTTCACTTTCAGGTTTTGTTTGTTTGTTTGTACTAGGGACTGAACCCAGGGGTGCTTTCCCCCTGAGCCACATCATCTCTAGTCCATTTATGAATGCACTATTCCCAAATCTCCAAATAATTCTCCGGTCCTTTTTTTTTTTTTAATTTTTTAATATTTATTTTTTAGTTTTCGGCAGACACAATATCCTTGTTTGTATGTGGTGCTGAGGATCGAACCTGGGCCGCACGCATGCCAGGCGAGCACGCTACCGCTTGAGCCACATCCCCAGCCCCAAAACCTCAGCTTCCGGTCCTTTGAAAGTGAAGATAAAAGCTTTGTTTTCTGGCCGTCCTCTGCAGGCAGAACGCTGGCAGGAAGCGGGCAGGAGAAGCAATCACACTCCAAGGCACATTTCATACAAACGGAAAGTTACCAAAAAGAGCCATAGAGTCACAATATCTGAGAAATCACATTCTCAGAAAAGCAATCTTGCATTAGTCCCACAGAGCAAGGATACTGTGGTCAAGGTGCAAGTAGTTGTGGGTAGAGGGTTAGCTTTTACCAGAGAGGACTCAGGTGGAGGGACCAGTTCATCCAGGAGGAGGTGTCTGAATAAAATGTGGTCAGTCTGGGATAATTTTCAAATCAGCCCATAACATTTTCAATTTTTTATTTTTTATTTTTTTAGTTTTTGGCGGACACAACATCTCTATTTGTATGTGGTGCTGAGGATCGAACCCAGGCTGCACGCATGCCAGGCGAGCGCGATAACCACTTGAGCCACACCCCCAGCCCCATTTTCAATTTTTTTATTTTGAGACAGAGTGTTGCTAAGTTGCTGAGGGTCTCTCTAAATTGCTGAGGCTGGCTTTGAACTTGCGATCCTCTCACCTCAACCTCCAGAGCCTCTGGGATTACAGGCGTGCACCACTGTGCCCAGCTCAGTTTCAGCTGGATGGGAGGAAAATCCAAAGGTTCCCTTGGAGATGAACCCTATAGGAAGAATCCCCTCACCCTTCCTCTTTTCTTTCTCTGTGAATAATCTCCCCCACCAGACTCCTGGAGGAATGAAGTTCTCACTCGGTGGCCCAGCCTGCCTTGTCTGAAAGTCATGCTGTTACATGCCTTGAGCAGGGGGTTGAGTGTTCAGCCTTGAGCAGGGGCTTGGGCCATTTGGGCTTGAAGCAAACAGGTGATAAAGAACCAGACAGAGGGTTTGAGAAGCCAGGTCATCCTGCAGCTAACTTTGTTCAGCCTGCCCTGCAGACAACTTATGTTTTTTTTCCTAACATTCACCTTCAGTCTGTGAATGTCTTTTCCTATGAGATGAGTCTCTTTGTTTTAAATTAAAAAAAAAAAAAATTCTTTAGTTGTAGATGGACACAATACCTTTATTTTGTTTATTTAACTTTTTTTTTTATGTGGTGCTAGGAATCGAACCCAGGGCCTCACACGTGCTAGGCAAGTGCTCTGCCACTGAGTCACAACCCCAGCCCTGAGATAAGTCTCTTGAGGCAGCATATTGTTGAGTCTTTTTTTTTTTTTAAATCAAACCTGCCAGTCTATGACTTGTGATTGTTGAGTTTAGGCCATTAACATTCAGGGTTATAATTGAGATGTGACTTGTATTCCTGGTCATTTTGGTTTATTTTGTTTTTTGACTTGACTTTGTTTCTCCTTTGATTGACCTTTCCTTTATATAGCACCTCCATTTGCTGGCTTTCTTTTCTTTTCTTTTTATTTCTTCCTTGTAGGATATTTGCTGAGAATGTTCTGTAGTGCAGGCTTTCTAGTTGGGAATTCTTTTAACTTTTATTTATCATGAAAGGTTTTTATGTCATCTTCAAATCTGAAGCTTAATTTTGCTGGATATAAAATTCTTGGTTGGCACTCATTTCCTTTCAGAGCTTGGCACATGTTATTCCAGAACTTCCTGGTGTTGAGGGTCTGGGTTGAGAAATCAGCTGAAATCTGAATTGGTTTTCCCCTATATGTAATTTGATTTTTTTTTTTCTCTTGCAGACTTTAAAATTCCATCCTTATTCTGTATGTTCGTCATTGCCGTTATAATGTGCCTTGGTGTGGGTTTGCTGTAGTTTTTTACATTTGGGGTCTTGTAAGCCTCTTGTAGTTGATTTTCCATTTCATTCTTCAGACTTGGGAAATTTCCTGATATTATGTCTTTGAAAAGATTGTGCATTCCTTTGGTTTGTATCTCATGCCTTCATCTATTCTGATAAATCTTAAATTTGGCCTTTTCATGTTATCCCATATTTCTTGTATGTTCTGTTTGTGGTTTCTTCCATCTTCTCTGTGTGATTGACTTTATTTTCAACCGTATATATTTTCAAACATATACTTTAGCAGGCTGGGGCTGTAGCTCAGTGGTAGAGTTCTTGCCTAGCATACGTGAGGTAATGGGTTCAATCCTCAGTGCATATAAATAAATAAAAATGAAGGTTCATTAACAACTAAAAAATTTTTTTTTAATTTTTAAACTTTTTTAGTTGAACATGGACAATAGTACCTTCGTTTTACTTATTTATTTATTTTATGTGGTGCTGAGGATTGAACCTAGTGTCTCATATGTGCAAGGCAAGCACTCTACCACTGAGCTACAACCTCAGCCCCACCCCTAAAAAAATGTTTTTTAAAGAGTATATATAGTTTGTCTTCATTCCCTGAGGTTCTGTCTTCTAAATGGTCTAGTCTTATTGGTGATACTGTCCATTGGAATTTTAATTTGGTTTTTTTTTTTTTTTTTTAATTTTAGTATTTATTTTTTAGTTTTCGGCAGACACAACATCTTTGTTTGTATAAGGTGCTGAGGATCAAACCCGGGCTGCACGCATGCCAGGTGAGCGCGCTACCGCTTGAGCCACATCCCCAGCCCCTAATTTGGTTTATAGTTTCCTTAATTTCAAGGATTTCTGCTTGATTCCTTTTTATAATATCCGCCTCTTTATTGAAGTGATCTTTCACTTCCTGCATTTTCTCTCTGATTTCTTTCCTTCCTTCCTTCCTTCCTTCCTTCTTTCGGGTGCTGGGGATTGAAAACAGGGGCACTTGACCACTGAGCCACATCCCCAGCCCTATTTTGTATTTTATTTAGAGACAGGGTCTCACTATGTTGCTAAGCACCTCCCCGTTGCTGAGGCTAGCTTTGAACTCTTGAACCTCCTGCCTCAGCCTCCTGAGTCACTGGGATTATAGGGTGTGCATACCATTCTTCATTTAGAAGACCAGCCTAACCATGTAACTTCTAAACTCCTCTCTGACATTTCTTCTACTGTGTTGTCTATGGAGTGTATTGTTGGAACATGTTGGTTTGTATGAGGGGCTTTATATCTTCATGTTGTTCATGTGTCTTCCCATCTAGAGGTATGGATCTGAGGCAGAGAGTTTCTACCCTGGCTTACAGTGTCCCTGAAGGCTACCTCACCTTTAAGAAGGATACCGATATTAACAGCACCCAATGCAAACAATATTCACCTTTAAACCAAATATCTGCTATTAAGGCAGGTACACTATTGTTGCAATAAACAGAAATGATGTGTTCAACTATTGTCTGCAATATAAACAGTAAGTTTGCTAAAAGTGTGTACCATTTCTAATGATGGACAATGAGGAAACAGAAGTCATGTAAGTTGTGATGTTCATGAGGGAGAAGGAGAGAAGATAGAGGTGAAATTTTATAGTAAGAGCGAGGGAGGAATTAATAGAGACTGGCTGTTAGTAAGAGAGAAGGGAGAAGGGAATCCAGGAGACAGACAGGTTACAGAACCAGTATATATAGATTTTTTTAAAAAGTAAGAATATCAGGATACACAACAAAACTGAAATATACTATTCAGATGTTCCATTCCTCAATAAATTGATGCATTAAAAATATTTGGATTCAAAGATGACAGAGATGTGAGAGAGAGGGCAAAAGAAAAAAAAAAAAGAAGAGTTTCAATGGAAAATTGACCAGCTGCTTCCATTGGATTTAAAACATTTTCTCACCTTCCTTCTCTGCGGAAGGTGGGATTGTCTGAAGTTTGATGGTAGATCCAGCCTGGTGGGTACCCGACCAGTCAGGCGGGTGAGCCGATAGCAAGATGCCCCCACACCCTCTTCCCGTCTTCCCATCTTCCTCATCCCCTTCCTTCCCAGGACTCACTGAGCTGGAGAGAGCCTGGTTTTCTCCAACCTGTGCTCCCCCTGGGGAACTGTCCCTGGTCTCTGGGGTTCCCCAGGCTTGCTAGACCCCAGCTAGCCCACACAAGACCAGCTGCAACCTGAGGAACCTGGGCTTTGGCTTCCCCAGGCTCTGCTTGCTGCAGTCCCAAGATCTCAATGCGGTTTCAACGTGCAGAGAGACCACCAGGGATGCGCTCACACAGCAAGCGGCCCAGCAAGGAGGCAGCCCGATGGCAGCCACTAGCACATCTAACAGGAAGACCCCAGGTGCAACCAGACTTGCAGATATCCCGACAACATATCTGCAGGCCCTGGCCAGTGTCAAGATGCGGATGTGGCAGTAAGCCTGTAAGCCCTGGCCAATGTCCCAAGACGGCTGTGGCCACGTGTAACCAAATCTGTGGGTACTTCCAGGCAGCAGGGGGCAGCAGGCCGTGGGTAGTCTGCTGGTGGTCTGCAGGCTAACAGCAGGTGATCTGCAGGTGGATGTTGGGTGGTGGACGATGGGCAGGCAAGAAGTGGTCAGACAAGAGGTGGGAAGGCAGGCAAACGTCAAATGGTGGACAATAGGCAGCAGTCAGCGAACGATCTGAGCTCAAAAGGTGGGCGATATGCTGGTAGGCCGCGGGAGATTTCAGCTGACCGATGGGGTAAACAGCGATGGCTGCCTTGCAGAGAAACAGTGTCTCCTCTGCTGAACCCAGAGTCAGGGAGCAAGGGGGAGCGCAGCCTGCCTCTAGTGCCATCTTGGATCTCCAGGGTTAGTGTCTTTACCAGAAGAGGAAGAGAGACCAGAGTGTGTGAACGTGCTCTCTCTCCCTGTTTCGGATCCTCTTCACAAAGGCCACGTGAGGACACTGCCAAAAGATGGCCATCAGCCAGGAAGATTCAGCCTGTTTTCCAGGAACTAAATCAGCTGGCACCCTGGCCTTGGAGCTGCAGAGCGCTGAGAACACTTTCTGCTGGCTACGCCCCTCGGACCCTGGCGGTTTGTCACAGTGACACAGCTAACCATGGTCAGCCACGACACCACTGCTGTGCTGGCCCATCACATCCTGTGGCGCTCATCTTGCAGTCTCCGGCAGCCCGAAGCTGTTGCTCTGTCTTCCTCTGGTGTTTTCTCCTGATTGGGACATTTCAAACCTACATCGCTGTATCCCAGTGGAAGCTTTTTCATTATCACATGACACATGGTCACCACAACCACTATGTCTCAAGCCTCGGCACAGTATTGATGCAGACACCTGTGGCTCAATCATTCTGATGAAAGATGAGCCTGGCTTGAATTTTCCAGGTCCCCTCTTTTCTGTCTCCATGAATACTGTTCTAGAAACTTCCCTAGACACCACCACTTGCCTTCCAGGGTGGGCCGACTCCAGCCCTCTCAGGTCACTCTCTGTTAGAGATCCTTCCACCTGTCCTAGCAGTGCTGTGCTCCAACCTGGCGGAGGGCCACCTTTCCAGGACCCTCCCAGGAAAGCTGACCTTGGCTGGACACAGGAGGAGCAAGGAGGCAGCTCACCTGTGTCCTAGCTGGCCAGCCTGGGAGGTCTTGCCAACAGACTTCCAGTTTCCCATAGGTCTTTGCTCTCTGAGTTGTGAAGGAAAAAGGTATATGCTTGGACTGATCATTAGTGACTACCGACATGTGCTCCTAAAAATGCCCGATTAACTCATCTGCCTAAATAGTGGCTCTCATCCTTTGGGGGAGGGTTTCAGAAGCCCGGGGAGAGCCAAAAGGAAGCATAGAGGCCAGCCCAGTGAGTAGGAAAGGGCTAGGCCTGGGCATAGGCCTTGTGTTTCCCGGGAGACTCTGCTGTGGCTAGTCCGAGACCCAGCCTCGGGACATCGGTGTAACAGCTGGGAACTAGCAACCAGATCTTTCAAGGTCCAAAAGAGTAGGAGCAAGTGTCTTCATGAAGTATCACTTTTGGGGCACCTGGGCCCTGTCAAGGAGCGTCTCAGAGCCCACAGGCCTGAAGGACAGGAGCTCCTTCTGCCTCTGCTCCTTCCTCTCAGTGCTTTGACTCACCTGGGTAAAGGTGTGGGGGGCAGGGTGCTGGTTATGTCTGCCCAGGGAGAGGAGTGGGGCCACAGGTCAGCGTGGGGAGGGCTGAGATCAGCCGCAAAGAGAGACGGATTCCTCGGATCCCAAGAGCCAAGGGGGTGATCTCACAGGGCAGGACAGGACAGGGGCATGAGGGCATGGTTGTCACTGTGGCCACCGTGGATTCCTAGGGCTGTCACTCAGCCACACTGGTCAGCAGCCCTGTGACCGCTGGCCTTTCCCTCTTCCCCGTCTGTAAAATGGGATGGACCCCACAGTACTGGTGTTTGTGAAGAGTCAGTGAGTGACAAAATGTGCTTAGCACATAGCAAGTGCCCGAAAATGTTAGCTGTTACTAATTGGCAATAGATTCCCCAGAGGTGCTCTACCACTGAGCTATGTCTCCAGCCCTTTTAATTAAAAAAAAAAAAAGTTATTTGTTCTTTTTAGATATGTGACAGTAGTGTATTTTGACATATCATGAATACATGGAGTATGATTTCCCATTCTTGTGGTCGTTCATAATGTGGAATTACACTGGTCTTGTAGGAAACTTAGGAGAGTAATGTCTGATTCATTCCACTGTCTTTCCTATTCCCTTCCCTTCACTCCCCTTTGTCTAATCCAATGAACTTCTATCCCCCTTGGGTTCTTTGGGATTGGCTTACTTCACTTGGCATGATAGTCTCCATTTTTATCCATTTACTAGAAAATGCCATAATTTCATTGTTCTTTATGGCTGAGTAATATCCCATTGTGTGTATATACCACATTTTCTTCATCCATTCATCTGTTGAAGGGCACCTAGGTTGGTTCCATAGCTTAGTTATTGTGAATTGAGCTGCTATAAACATTGACGTGGCTGCACCTTTTAATTAATTAATTAATTAATTTTTTGAGGCAGGGTCTCACTAAGTCGCTCAGGTTGGCCTTGAAGTTGGGATTCCCCTGTCTGTGCCTCAGCATCCCAAGTTTCTTGGAGTATAGGTATGGATGATGATTGATTATTATTAATTACAATGTACTTTCTCTTGAAAATGTTCCCTAAGCAATGCCCTCTTCTTGCAGGGTACCATGCTTGCTCTCATGTGCTGTCTATATCACTGACCCCAAGGGTCAAAGCGACATGTCTAAGACCCACAACCTGGAGGAGTTGTGCCCTCACGTCAGCTCAGGAGAAGGCTGGGTTGGGAGATGAAGGGCAGGGTCAGGTTCATCCTCCTGGAAGGACCTAGGTGGGTGTTGAGAGAGCAAAAGGTGCGGCATCTGCAGTCCAGGGGAGAGATAATGAATGTCCATGCACTTCTGCCCTTTTCAATGCTTTATTTACTTAAATCACTTAATACAATTTCACTCTATAGGTTCTTATGGAATGACAATCCTTAACTCTGGGCATGGCAATAGACATAAACAATTCACACCAAACAATTCTGGATTAATTCCAAGCACTGCAAACACTCTTCATCATGACAGGCTCATGACAGGCATTCCCTCTGCATGCAAAGCTCAAGTGTCAGATCAGAAGTCTCAAGTCTTAGGCTTCAAGTCCAGCAGATGCACACTCACTCAGACCACGGTGATCAGGTCAGGAACCAAGGTAGGCTTCTCCTGGGTGGAACTGATGGCTGGCTGAGGGGAGGGTCATAGGGAGAAGTTGCAGCTCTCACAGGGCCAAATGTGGCTGTAGAGTTTGAGGGTGGTAAGAACAATGCCGAGGATCAGGCACACGGGAAGACTTGGGATGTCAGTCCAGGTCCTCATCGGGCTCTCAGGGTTGTGTGCGTCAGCTGCCATGGGGGTCTCTCAGTGATCTCATTTACCCTGGGTTAAAGCATCTGGTCTCGTGGTTCCCACTCTGATCTTTTCGCCTTTCCCTCTTAACGGCCGCCTTTCCTTTCCCCCTTATTGGGCGAGGACAGCCTGCCAGAGACTTCACTCTGATGTCAGGGTGGGGGAAGTGACCTATTGGTGCTTGAGGGCCACACTGGAGGGCTCTGTGGGTGTGCCTGGTGAGACTGCAGGTTTCAAACTGGAATTTTAAAGTGGAGTTGCTTGGGCTCAGGCCTAAGGCCATCCTTAGTGGGCAAGTACCTGAACCTGCAGCCAATAGGCCAAACACGTGGCCCAACTTGGGGGCAGCCTGTGGCCAAGGGCGAGGCACTGGCGGCTGAGGGTTGTTCTTTGCTGCAGGCTGCGCCCCTGGTGGGGAACACTAGAGGTCCTCCAGCGTCTTTTGGTGGTGTGGGGATGTCTGCTCCGCTAAGCTGTGCGCGTCTCCCCGTGGGTTCTGGGGCCCTGGGCCCTGAGAGTGCAGCCTGCTCGAGTGCGCAGCGGTGCCGGCCCGCGCCCCCGCTGGTGTCCTTCGCGGCGCTGGGCGTGGGACGGACTTGTGTCCAGCTGCGCACTGGAGCGCTGTGCCGTGGTCCGGGCAACGAATGAATCAGTGAAGGAACAGACGGCGCTGCCCAGCCCTTCCGGGTGTACCGAGGTGCGGACCGGCGCTTAGAGGGTGGGCGCCCACGTGCGGGGACGCAAAGTCGCCGCCCGGAGCGAGGGCCCCGGCCGGGTTTCGCTTCCCGCTCCCGGGAGGGGCGGGGCTTGCGCGGCGGTGCCCGCCCGCTTCCCGCCCCGGCCCGCCCCCGGCCCGCCCCGCGACGCGCGGGGCTCGCGGGTTCGCAGCCGCTGCTGAGGTCAGAGGAGGCGGGCAGCGTCCGAGCCCAGCGCCTGCGCGAGCCGGGCCGCGCGCCGGAGAGCCGCGAGCGGGGATCCCGAGCGAGCGCCAAGACCGTGACACCGCCCCGGCCCCGCGCCGCCGCGCCCGCCCGGCATGGAGGAGGAGTGCCGGGTGCTCTCCATCCAGAGCCACGTCGTCCGCGGCTACGTGGGCAACCGGGCGGCCACGTTCCCGCTGCAGGTACGCGCTCCGCGCGGCTTACGTAACCCGCTCGGCTGCACTCGCGCCCTGCGTGCGGATCCGCGGCGGGGTGGCCGGTCGCCCCCAGCCGTGACCTTGGCGGGGTCCCGCAGTGAGCCCCCGCTTGGGGTCTGGATTTCGGGGCTCTGCGGCCAGAGCCTGGCGCGCCCAGGAGCCTGCTCCGTGGGCTGGTGGGCGGGGGCGGGGAGCCCTGCTGGCGGGTTGGCCGGGGCTTGGAGTGGGGGGTGCTCAGATGGGACCAAGCCCCGGTGCACCAGCTGTGGCGTCCGGCGAGTGCCTCCGGCTTCCCGCCGCCAGGCCAGCCGTGGGCGGGGGCTCCCTGGAGGCGACAAAAATGCAGCAGGGTTGGAGGAGTGACAGCTGGTAGGACCCGGCCCTCGCGGGCAATGTCCAGGCAGGACGGTGAGATAGGCAGGTGTTTGCGCTGGCCTCCGGGTTCTGCCCCTTGTCCTTTGTGGGCCTCACGAAGGAGAGGATAGTAAGGTTGCAGACAGGCCGGTGGTCAGGAGGCTGGGCCAGCTCTTGGGCTGTCCATTCCTGGAGCCCACTGTGTCTTCACGTGTTACTGTAGGCCAGGCACCTACTGCTTCCTGGTTATGGTTGGATGGTCAGGAGGGGACCTGGATAATTAGGCTGGACCTGAGGCAGAACCAGGGTATTGTGCTGGGTGGGCCTGGCCAGGTGGTAGCCCCCTTGCCTGCCCACCTTTGGCATGGTCTGTGACCAGGGCAGATATGGCAGGTCCTTGGGCTCCTGCTGTGCACACCCAGTCCCTGTGCTGAGCATTGCAGGACATGAAGAAGGGCCACCTGCTGGGTGTTCTGGTTCACATCTGTAATCCCAGCTACTTGGGAGGCTGAGGCAGGAGGATCTAAAGTTTGAGGTCAGCCTGGGCAATTTAGCTAGATCCTGTATCAAAGTAATAATTTAAAAAGGGTCTTGGGATGTAGCTCAGTGGTAGAGCACTTGCCTAGCATTCTTGAGGCTCTGGGTTCAATTATGCAAGAAATAAGAAAAAGAAAGGGCCGCCTGTTTGCAGCAGGCCTGCAGGTTGGGCTAGTGTGGAAGGAAGACAGGAAGGGCCAGCCTGGGGGTAGCATGCTCAGCTGTGGAGCAGGAGTTCAAGACCAAAGGGATTGGGTGGCCACTGAGTCTTGAGCCTCTGTTGGGAGGTGTACGGTGCCTCCCCACCTCAGTCTCAGGCTTGCCTCTCATTCCAGTGGGCAGACCTTGATTGGGGCAGTCAGTGTGCAGCCCCTGGCTCGCGGGGGAGGAGGGACATAGCCTCAAGAATGCTAGGCAAGTGCTCTACCACTGAGCTACATCCCAAGACCCTTTTTAAATTTTTATTTTGATACAGGATCTAGCTAAATTGCCCAGGCTGACCTCAAACTTTAGATCCTAGGACTGCAAAAGACAGGGTCACTGAATGGGATGTGCTTGGAGCAGGGGTGCAGGGGTAGCCAGGCAGGGTAGAGCCAGGCTGGGCTCTGCACAGCCCTACCCACCCGGGCAGTTGTGCAAGCCGCTGTGGCTGTCTGTCCCGTCCCTCCTCCCCACCTGGCTGCTGCTTCTCTTCTTCCCTTCACTGGGTAAACTGCTCTTCTTCCTCTTGTCCTGGTCCTTCAGCAGGGTTCCTGGCTCCTGAATTCCCAGGCATGTGCCTCGGCTTCTTCACCAAGGAGGAGGACATAGTGTGCCTGTTGCCAAGGGAGCGGCTCTTCCGGACAACCCATTCGGGGAAGAGCTGTGCTTCTTACCTGGGGTCCCAGTGCCCAGCATCCTTATCTGTGGCTCCACAGGTGCCCATGCTGGCATTGTGCTCTTCCACCCCTGTGTTTAAGCACCACTGGGCAGGGAGGAGCAGTGGGCTGGCTGGCTGACCTGCCCATCCAGCTTGCACAGCCTCAGCCAGCACAGGAGGGGCCTCGGTGGGCAGAGCCTGGAAACGGATCTGGAGCAGCGCTCACCAGCCTTCAGAGGCAGGTCCATGGGGAGCATTCCCTAAGGTCCAGAGTCACTGTAGTGGGGGTTTTGGTCAACACTACACAAGTTGGAACGCCAGAGTATTGTCTACATGGCCAAAGGTGGGGAAAGAAAAGCTAGAAAAGGAGAAGGTCTAGGCTGGGGCCAGGCCTAATGCCCGAATACTGCATCAGAGAGACCACAGAGTGCCCCAGCGGCCTGGCATGGGGCTGGAGAGGCCACTGTGGAGACTGACCCTAGTGTCCAGGGCTCTGTAACACCAAGCAGGTGTCCCCTCTTTCTGTAATTGCACTGGGGGACCTGGGCCTGGTTTCTGAGCCTCCCTATACTGGGCACCATCTCTGTTGGGGTCTGGTGCCAGGGCTCCTGAAGCCCTTCGTGCCAGGTGTGACACGTGCCCTTGGCCTTCGTATTCCTGCTGATGGCTGACGGCTGTGGCTTGGTGCAGACTCTTACCTCAGGACCGTCAGGGTCCTGCCTCCTGCCCACTGCTGAGTCCTCAGGCCCTCTCCTGGGTCTCATGCAGGCAGCAGAGCGGCCCCTGCCCTGGGCCAGGGAAAACATGCTGATGAGAAGGGAGTAGAACCTTGACCCTGATTTGGGTTTTATTTCTGGGCCTGAATCCAAGGTGCATTTTTGTGCCCAAGGGGAACGTGTTTGTGGGACCAGTGCCAGCAGGGCTGCGAGCCAGGCAGGGTGATCTGGGGTTTGCAGAGTACAAGGAGGATGAGGTAGTCTCCTGGTTCTCGTGTCCCCACCCTCCTTACCCACCTCTGCAGTAAGGAGAGGCAAGGGGCTTGTGGAGTCCTGCACACAGGCTTGTGAAGCGTCTGGGGCAGGGAGGCCCTGCTGCTCTGGCCCTGGGCTGTGGGTCAGGGGAAGGAAAGGTGTCCTGCTGCACACTGCCTGTCCACACACTGCCAGGACCATTTCCTCTTCCTTTTTTTTTTGTGGTGCTGGAGATTGAGCCCAGAGCCTTTCTTGCGCGTGCCTGCAAACCCTCTGCCGCTGAGGTAGACCCCAGCCTATTCCTCTTCAGGGGAAAACCTCCAAGTCTTTCAGGCCCGGAGCTCTGGGTTGCCTGAGCCTGTGGGTGTTGGTGCAGAGCCTTCCTGGCATGCTGGTTGGGAAGTGGAGATCCCAGGATGCTCAGAGCAGCCTCCCAAGGTGGGGTCAAGTTTACCATTGCAAAGCCCCTCAGATGGGGTGAGCTAAAAACAAATTTATTCTCTCCTCTGGAGGGCAGAGGGTGCACTCGCTGGCAGCGGGGCCCTGCATGTTCCCAGAGGGTTCTTCCTGCCTCTCCCAGGTTCTGGTGGGCCCAGGTGTTCTTGGCCTGCAGATGCATCATGTGATCTTCTCCCCTTGTCTCCCCTTCCAAGGACACTTGTCACTGAGCTCAGGGCAACCAGCTAATCCAGGACAATCTTATCTTGAGATCTTTAACTTATATTTGCAAAGAACCTTTTTCCAAAATGATCATGCTCAGAGGTTTCAGTGGACACACCCTTGGGGCCACCATGTGGTCTGCCTGGGGTTGGAGGGGCCTGCAGAGAAACCCAAAGGGGCAGTTAGGGTTTTCTGAAAGGCTCAGAGGTTGATGACATCCTTTTTGGGATATGACATGAACTTCCTGAGGGTGGTAGCAAGCACTGCCAAACCTGCCCTGCTGGGGGGCACTGGAGCCTGTCACAGCCACTGGGCCTGCAGGTGGCTCGGAGCAACTTTACGTCCTTGTGTCAACCTCTGGAAGAGTGGGCCTGAGCATTGTGGCCGTTTGGCGTCTGTGCTGGGGTAGCCTCAAGGACTGTCGGGGAATCATGAGCACTGGACACCAACTTACTGAATCCATTGGCTTTGAAAATCCAACCTGGGGCCTGAGCTCAAAACCCACTTAAATACTTTGTCCCTGGAACAAGAAGGCAAGGCCATAATCTCCTGGCCCTGAGGACGTGGTCAGGTGGACAGCTTGGTTTGGGGCCTGCAGAGAGCAGCCTCATTCTTTGACTGTCCTGGCCCCTGGTGCAGGGGCAGACCCTGAGGGGCAAAGCCATGCCTGTTGACCAATGGCCTGGGCCTGGACACCCTGCAGGAAGAAGCAGGGGGTGGGCATCAGGTTGCGTTGGAATCCTAGATTTCAACATGGCTCTACTCCTCTCTGACAGGTGACACTGGCAAAGTAGCCAAGGCTGTGGTCCGGGGTCCCTGGAGCCACAGGACCGTGGCAGATGCATGGTATACATGCACATGTGGGCAGGCCACTCTTGCTCACCTCCTTGGAGATGGGTCGGAGTTGGAAACGGTCCCGTGTCTTCCATCCCTCGTGCCTGCTTGCTCTTCTCTGGTTGAGTTCTCCTGTCTCCCTTTGGCCGCTGCTGAACCCGGGTCTGAGCCAGATGGGTCCCAGTCCTGGAAACATGGTGGTGTTTTTAGTATTTTTTCTGCATGAAAGAACAGTATCCGTTGTTCTTGCTCTTGACTCTGAGTTTGGGGCTGAGGGTTCTGCTGTTCTCTGCTGTCTCAGAGAAAGGTGAGAACGAACTGTTTCATTTTCTGATTGCTCTTTCCCTGCTTGGACCACGGCTGCGTGTGTGGGTGAGGTGGGTGCCTGTGCGTTACAGGTGCGTTTCTTGGTGCTGCTCTGCCCTCTGCAGGACACTGGCCTCATTTCAGAAAGGCTTGGGGTGATGCTATGGAAAGCGGGGACAAGTCTGCAGGGCCGGCCGCTGACTCACTCACTGGCTTTGACGTCTGCGGCTGCACGCCCACACAGAGCTTCTGAAGTAGTCATGGCCGGTCCTACTTGGTGACCTGGAGCCGTGACATGGGGAAGATTGGAAGAAAGGAGAGAGGAGGGGGAGTGCTGGGGACGGGCTCAGGGATGCCGCCCGGTATCGCCGCCCTCCCTCCCTGCCCGCCCGCCTCCCTCCCTGCCCGCCTGCCGCCCTCCCTCCCTGCCTGGCGGAGCTGCCATCCTGTTCCCTCCGCACCCAGCTCCACATGGGGCCTCTGTTCTCAGGGGTTCCGCTGCTGGCACAAGCCTGCCAGCCCCTCCTCCTGTGGCCCCAGGAAGGCTGACCTGGTGGCCTCCTGTGTGTGAGTGAGGCACAGGAGGGGGCCAGCACTGGGCAGAGATCCTGCTGAGCAGGTCAGGAAGAGCAGCTGCGTACAGAGGGAGGTGCAGCAGGACTGGAGCTGGAACCTGCAGCGTTTGCTCTGCTGCCTTGGGGTGGACAGGCCCGAGGCCGCACTGAGTAGCCCATGCTGGGCCGGGAGTACCTTTTTGGCAGCCTCTGGACAGCTCAGCAGCCCCCAGCTGTCTGGCCATCTGACCTCTGCTAAGCCAGGGGAGTGGCAGACAGGCTGGTGAGTGGCAGGAGGAGCGGGGCTTCCTACCAGCCTGGTTCTGTGACCCCCGGTTGCCTAGAAGGACCGTGGCTAGGCTACCAAGTCTCTTGAGTGACCCAATGGCAAGATGGGCTGACCATGGTCAGCCCCTAGGTGTTGCCAGGAGCTTGGGGTGAGACCCTTGCCTTGGGGCTTTGCAGGGCAGCCCAGTACCTGGGAGACCCTGGACTCCACTGCCCATGGCGGGGCCTGCCTGGCATCATGGTCCTAGCCGTGAGTGCTGTGGGCACAGAAGTGGGTGCTGGGGGCTTGCGGGGGCAGAGCTGTGACTGCAGAGGCAGGGCACACACGTGGGCAGAGGCAACTGGGGGGCTGGGGGTGAGCTGGGGAGGTAGGAGGCCCCCTGGGGAACACAGGCTGTCTCCAGAAGTTCCCGTGGAGATCAGGATGAGGATGTGGCTTGGCTGGATTGTGGGCAGCCTCGAGGGACATGGGCCCTGGGCCCTGAGGTTGCTCAGGTGACTGATCTCCTCTCCACCCCTAGAAGGCTTTGAGTGAGGGTGGGCTGGCCCCTGGAGGAACTGTGCTGGAATATTCCGGAGCTTTCCCCGCTCCTGCATTCTGAGTCACTCTGCCTCTCCCGGGAGGAGGGATCCGAGCTGCTGCTTCAAGGCAGGTCTCTCTGTGTCTGTCTCGCTGTGAGAGGAGGGTTGAAGACCCAGGAAGGAAGGCGTCACGGGGCCGCTGGGAGTGGGGGCCACCTGCCCACAGCAGCCGCTAGCCTGCGTCACTGCCAAGTGGGGGATGCTTGGTGGCCATGGGGCCCGGGTACTGGGGCTGCTGTGGCAGGAGGAGGAGCTTGTATCGTGCAGCTGTGGGTGGAAGGAGGGGGAGGAACAGAGAGCCTCTGGCTTCCCTGTTGCCGGGAGTGCCCCTCCTCCTGGGTGCACCTGAGCCGTGTTGCTATGGAGTTCCGGCAGTGGAGGGTTGAGAGCCTTTCCAGGTCCTGCCTGGGCCCTGCCTGGGCTGCTTTGGGCATTGGGGCAGGAAGTCCGAGCAGCTTCCTCTCCCGGCAAGACAGCCTGTGTCCAACATGCACACGACATGCACACAGCTACAGATCTCGCCCAGGCCACAGGCCAGGGACCCCCTGCTGCAGTTCAGGCACCATCGGTGTTGAGGGGCAGAGGCTGCCCACTGCAGGTCTCCCAGGGCGCGCCCACTGTGGCGGCAGTGAATCTTCGCCTCCTGGGGCGCTGAGCCTCCCAGTGCTCTGCCAGGCCTTCCTCAGCTGGACCCGTGCTGCGGCTGACTCTGGGCACTGGAGCTTCATCTGTTGAGCTTCTTGGCCGAGACACCCCATCTCAGAGGCCGTGGGAGCGGGGAGCCTGAGCCCCTGAGCATCCTGGCAGGTCTGAGGTGCTGCAGAGACTCCAGGTGCTGCAGAGAGTCCAGGAGGCAAGACATTGATGGGCCCTGGGGGCTGGAAGGAGCACACTGTTCCCCTGACTGGCCATGCCTGGGTGGAGGTAGGCCCAGGACTCTTTGTGCTGGTTTTTCCTGCACACACACCTGTGGTGGGGACGGTCAGACCAGTGAGAGACGTCTGGGCAGCAGTGAGGAATACAAGAGAACAGCTGGGGTCTGCCTGCCCCCCCACTCTCTGTGTCCCTGTGTCTGTCTCACATGCCCTGTCTGTGGGAGAGGTGGGGGACGGCCCTCTGTCAGGACTGTACAGCTGACCCTGGAAGCAGAACTGCAGGTGGAGGGGTGCTGCCCTCGGCGAGGGAGCGGAACTGATGGCACAGTGGCTCTGGGGCTTTGGGTCCAGAAAGTGGCCAGCAGCTCTGCAGCAGGGGCTCATGGAATGGCGGGGACCCTGGCTGCTGCTTGCGGTGTGAGGCTGTGGTGGTGGACACTGGTCTGGGCAGCAGTGGACCCTCAGGGGCAGGTTTGGAGGGGTGCAAGGGGTACGACTTGAGGGAGCTGGGGCAGCATCAAGCTCAGAGGCCAGTGAGGACCATCGCAGGGAGGGCGTGAGGCAGAGTGAACAGGCTGCGGGGGGGCCGTGCCAGCAGACGTGGACCTGTGGGAAGGTAGGCCGAGGGGCGTCCGAGCTGGAGCGGTTCCCGGTCCTCTCTCCCTGGGTGGCACCAGCCAGTTCTTCCTTGTCTTGAAGCGGGTTGTCCAGATCTCCTGGCTGTGTGCCAGCTGTGTGCAGGTGGGCAGGGGCTGGCTCACAGGCACGTGCTGGTTTCCCAGGTGTGGACCCTTCCTGCCGGCCCAGCGGGGCTGTGGCGGGAGATGGGGGGAGATGCAGGTGGCACAGGGCGCAGGGCCGCTGCGCAGCGCAGAGGCTTCCAGGCTGCAGGGCGTAAGTGATGGCGAGGTGCGGTGAGCTAGCTGGGAAGAGGCGAGGTCTGCTGGCCTTGGGGTGCTCGGGGCCACGGGAGGGGTGCAGTCGTGCAGGCCGGTTCCACACGGCCACTCAGAGTCCTCAGTTTTCACGTCTCGGGCCTCCCCTTCTGCCCAGCAGCCACTGGAGTTGGGTGGGACCCGCCTGGCTAGTAACAGTCCTGGGAGAGAGGCCACCTCAGGTTTCACCCATATGCAGAAGCCACCCAGGGCAGGTGAGGCCCACTGGTGTCACTCTTTGAACCAGGGGGCCCCAAGGCCATTTTGGGCACCAGGCTTTCTGTGACACAAAGTGATTTCTCCCTCAGGAGGCACAGACCAGCAGTGCTGTCCCCAAAGTGGCCTGAGGTGGCTGTGTGAGTCAGGGGTCTGGGGCACCCTGGCAGGGGCCTGTGTCTGCCTGCTGCCCGCCATCTCCTGACCCTCAGCTGAAGGAGCAGTCTGTGGCTCCCTGGAGGGGAGGTGGGGAGCCTAATGAGGCAGCTGCTAGGCCAGAAAAGGCAAAAAGGGAACCCAGTGGTGACCCAGGGGCCAGCAGCTGGCCTGGGGTGAAGGGAGAGGCTGGGGCCATTAGAACTTGAAAGCGGGGAGGGGCCGTGCGGGGAACCTGCGCTGGGGGCCATGGGGCCTGCCGTGGCGAGGGCTTCTGTGAGCGAGGGAAGGGCATCAGTGCCCTCCCAGCTCGAGGCAGGGGCCTTCGGGAAGGGCCTGGTGGAGACCCCTTCCTCCCGGGCCGAGGGCTCCTGGGAGCCCGCCTGGCTTTGCCTCCTCCCGAGTGTGGCTGAAGTGCAGCGCTGACAGGTGACTTGGGGTGCTGCCACAGGCATGTGACGCTGAAGAAGCTGATGGGGCGGCGTTTGGAACGGAGATGCCAAGCGCATCTCAGCCCCTTAGCTGTCATTGAAAGCAGAGGACAGCAGCTTCCTTCTCGACACAAGGGTTGAGTGTCCACATCCAGAACTGGCAGGATCTTCAGGATTGTGTCACGTGGCTTTAGTCTGCTTCCTCAGTCTGGGGACTGAGATGCTGCAGGCCGCGTTAGTCGCGTAGAGGGGGCCCGGCCAGGCAAGTGAACTCTGTGGGTGGGACTGCTGATTTTTGTTGATTACTCTAGTGATGCATCGGCTTAGTCCTTGGAATGACCTTGGTGAACACAAATCGTGAGTGTACCGTCCAGTGGCTCAGCTCCAAGTGAACGCCACCCACGGAGCAGACAGAATGTGCAGAATGCCAGGGCACCCGGCCAGCTGCTCACGCCTGGCTGGGACACAGCTGCCATCTCTGCTGCCCGCCTCCTGCCTCTCGTCCCTGCCTGGCTCTCTCAGTCTCTCACGTGCACCACGTGTCCCTCTGTCTCTGCATATCTCTGTCTCTCCCACATGTTCTGTCTCTCACACACGCTGCCTACCTCTGTCTGTCTGTCTCTCCCACATGCTCTCTGTCTCTCACAGACCCTGTCTGCCTCTGCCTCTCCCACGTGCTCTGCCTCTGTCTCTCTGTCTCTTGTCTGTCCCCCACATGCTTTGTGTCTCTGTCTGTCTCTCACTTGCTCTGTCTCTCTCTGTCTCCCACACGCTGCCCGCCTCTGTCTGTGTCTGCCACGTGCGCTCTTGCCCTCTGTCCAGCACCTTCTGCCGGGGAGGCGGCCCACTTCTCTCTGCCCGCTGCAGGTCCTAAGGTTTTTTCTGGAACGTTCTATGGAAATAGCACCAGAAAAGCATCTTGGTGACCTGCTGTCTCCTGCTGCCTCGTCCCCTTGACCGGCCAATTGGTTCTCAGAGCTCCTTGTTCTCATTTTCCTGGGACTTTGGCCCAAGGGAGGGTCTGATTCTGAGCCATGTTTACCTGGAAGTCCTCACACTTGGTTGTCGGGACTTTCATGCTCCCAGCTCTGTCCCCTCCCCCCTGGTGGGCTACCTCTGAGTCACCAGTGGACGGAGTGGGCGGCCTTCGACTCAGCTCTCCCTGAGGCCTAGGCCCCAGCTCCCATGCCCACCAGGCCCTCTCCCTGGGTTGGTGGCACCTGCCAGTGTGGAACATTTGGTTGGTGGATTCGTCAGTGGCCCTTTGGTGACTTAAGCATGGAAGGAGCCACCGTAGACCTGGCTGGGAGTGGGGACGGGGGCAGAGGGGAGACTCAGCGCCCTCTGGAGAGGCTGGTGTGTTGGGAGCTAAGAGGCCCCTCGGGGTGGACAGCCAGCCACAGGGAGCCGAGAGCAGGTCGAGGCAGCCAGCAGGTGAGCTCTCAGGAAGGTGGTGGAATGGAGGGGTGCACACAGGAGGAGGGACGTCCCTGGAGATGGTGGTGGGGTGTCTTCCAGCAGAGGAGGCAGGGGAGGTGGGAGGATTGGCCAGCATGAGCCTCAAGCTCCTTGGGCATGGCCAGTTGTCCTGATTGCAGGTGGCCAGCCCTCCCCAAGTACAGAGCCCGGGGACAAGCCCTGAGCCTCCCAGTCAATTGAACACCTGAGCCCGTGGCCCCCAAGTCAGGGCTGATGGCATGTCTGGCCTTGACACGGGGACAGGAGGGCCCAAGCCTGGTGTGGGCAGGCAGGTGGGGTGCGGGAGGCCCCAGGCTCTCCCTGTGCTCTCGTAGGGCCAGCAGGAGAGCCGGGGCCCGCAGGTGGCTGAGCCCTTGCACACCGCCCCGCTGCGTGTGCTGCGCCCTGCGCTCTTGCAGCGCCTGGCCCTGCCGGGGGCAGGGGGGGGGCTGCTGTTCTGTTCCCACACTGGGCACAGGGCCACGGACGGGAGACAGGCTCCGTGCTGAGTAGTTCCCTGGGCCGTTGGAATGGCTGGCTCTGTTCAGGGGCACAGTGGGCAGTGTGCGACCAGGGAGGGGACTCTCTGGCAGGGCCACCGTTGTAGGTCCACTGTGATGGTGCCCGCAGGACCAGCCTGGCAGAGGCAGGTGGGCAAGGTGGGTAGGCCTGGCAGTGATCCAGGTAATGGGCCGAAGAGTGTCCTCTGTCCTATGTCTGCTGTCTACCACCTCCAGCAGCCGAGGGGCACCGAGGGAGTCCTACCTACTGAACGTGGGAGGCCAGGGAAGTGGGAAGAGCCAGGGAGGACTCCCTCTGCACCGCGTCCCACGGCATAGCCTGCCGCTGGCCCTGCAGACCCACAGGCCCCGCCGGCCCCGCAGACGTGGCTCCCCTTCCTCCCTCCACCAGAAAAGTGCTCTTACTTTTAGAAAAACGTAAGCTTTTAAACTCACAGGTTTTAATTTTCTTTAATAAACTGCTTCCTGCCCTGAGAGCGAATCTGCTTCCTCTGACCACAGAGACCCCCCCACATGACCCCGCAGCCCAGGGTGTCTCAAGGGCCCAGCTGCCCTGGCTGAGTGACCCCATCAGGGCCAGTAGGAGACTCCCTGCCAGGGAGCAGTGAGGGTCAGGTGGCTGTGGTGGTTCGGGGAACCTCGGGCCAGCTGGCGCGTGAGGAGCAGGGATGGCCAACCAGGTGGCCTGGCAGGCTCGGGCCTCACTTCCTCAGAAGGGCGGAGGCTGGGAACCGAAAATCTGGCACCCAAGATGGCCTCACAGCCGTGGCTGGTCCCCGCACTATATTGGTTTCCTTGAGTGATTTCGTTTGGTGGAATTTCCGGAATCATCCATGACCCCTTCAGTGAGTTCAGCAGGCTGGACAGGGGCTCTGCCTCAGCCTCTGGGCTGCTGCGCCCCATGAGTTTCCTAAACAAAGGACAAGAAGCCCCTGGCTGGGCACAGGGGGCCCGAGAGTGCCAGGGGGCAGCAGGTCATGGAGAGCCGTACCCACCGTCCCTGTTACTCCCCTCCTCCTCCTCCAGGCAGGTGCTCGGGCTGTCATCAGGGCCCTGATGAGGGGTCCCTGGGACCCCGACCCTGGGCTCTCACACCCGTCCTGCTGTCTGTCTTGCAGGTGTTGGGATTTGAGATCGACGCGGTGAACTCTGTCCAGTTTTCAAATCACACAGGTAAGGCCTCGTGCAGCTGTTGAGGTAGAGCTGAGCACAGGTAGGTGGCATGGGCCCCTGGGAGCCAAAGTGCCACCCTCCTATGGACGAGGGCCCCAAAATGTCACTCTATGCTGAGTCTGGGGGCAGGAGCTAGGGTTTCCTCATCCTTGATGTCTGTTGGGTTTGGATCTCAGCTCTGCTGCTCTGGAGCTGTGTGACCTAGAAGAGGTGACAGGGCCTCTCTGTGCCTCAGTGTCCTCCTCTGAAAACCAGGGTGGTGATCCAAGGCCCAGCTTGGGGAGAGAGTTCCATGGGTGAGCCCCAGGGCTGGTGCCTGGCTAGGAGCACTGTCCTCCCCGCGGGGTCAGCCCTGCGGGAGGCCTCTTCACACCCTGTCCACCAGGGAGGGGGTCGATGTGGGTGTGAGGAGGTCCCCTAAGTTCCAAGGTGAGCCTGTAGGCAGTCTGGATTTTTAACACCAGTGCCACAGAGCGGGGCGCGTGTGTGTGTGTGTGTGTGTGTGTGTGTGTGTGTGTGCGCTCATGGGGACGCCGAGGACTTGGTTGCTCTGAGCACTGAGGGGTTGTCTGGGGGGAGGGTGTGCACCCCACAGCCCCGACCTGTCCTGTGTGGCCTCAGGGGCTGTGTGTGTGGAGTCGGCCCCACTCGCCAGGGTGACATGCCCCTGACATTGTTCTGAGCCCAGCAGGACGCGCAGGGTGGGCTGCAGCCCTGTGTGCAGGAGGGCTCCGGGGTGCTCCCAGGAGGGGTGCCGGAGGGCTCCGGGGAGGTTAAGACCTGGATGGGGTATTAACCTTATAACCTGGGGTGGGTGCCAGCGTCAGATGGAGCCTCTGCTTGTCAGTAAGGGCTCTGAAGTCCAGAGACGTCCAGAAACCGATGGGCTCTGACTGCCGTTTTCCATTCCCATGGTTGCACATTAAGTGGCTGCCTTTGTGCCTGAGGACTGCAAGGAGCCCCTCAGCACGTCCGCCCATGAGCCCCTGCTGCCCCTGCCGATTCCAGCACTCCAGCAGGGCAGGGCCTCGGGCTGCAGATGTGGCCAGCTGCCCTCCAGGTCCTGCACCTTTCTCCATTTGTGGCTGGGTGGCCACCCTGGGATCTGAGGCAGAAAGGCCTGGGCTTGTCCCAGAGGAGGTAAAGACAGACCCCTGGGTGCTGGGCAGCTCTCCGGTGCAGGGTGAGGGCAAGGGCGCTGGGGCTTCTTTTCACTGGGGCCCACCCCATGGCTTGGGGAATCCCCTGAGTGGACAAGTGCCTGTGCCCCAGGCTCCCACCTCCAGACACCACGGGGGCTGGGCTGGCCCCGGGGGCCCCAGGTGGCCCACTTGGGGCTGGCTGTGCAGCCCCACTGGGGCTTCATGGTGCTTCTGTCTCAGGGCCACCAACTGAGGGGTGAGCCTTAGGGGAGGCCTCACTGCACCTCTGCCTCATGGGCTCCCTACCTGTTCCCACCCTTCGCCCCACCACACTGTTGCTCAGAAGCCAGGCTGGTGCCTCTCACCTGCCCCCAAGGTGTGTGGCCCCTGGGCAGCCATGGAGCTGGTGGATGAGTGACAGCTCCTACCTTGCAGCTCTGGGGCGGGTGGAGCACCCCATGCCGCCATCTCTGTCCTCGCGTCACAGGCTGCGCAGGCCGTGTCCTGGGTGGCGGACCTGCAGGTCCTTGACTGAATGACCTTCATTCCTGGAGTGCGGGGCTTCTCACCTGCTCCCCACCTCCCAGAAGCAGCCGCCAAGGCCCCTCGTGCAGGGGAGGCGTACTGCCATGTCAGTGACAGCCAGCATCCTGGGCCAGGGCTGTGCTGCCTCAGCCCAGCGATTATCTGTCATGTGGTCCCACGTGGGGCTGGCCATGCAGGCTCAGCCACGTGCTGTCTCTGCCCTGGGCCACAAAGCCCCATGGCCATGCAGGCTCAGCCACGTGCTGTCTCTGCCCTGGGCCACAAAGCCCCATGGCCATGCAGGCTCAGCCACGTGCTGTCTCTGCCCTGGGCCACAAAGCCCCATGGCCATGCAGGCTCAGCCACGTGCTGTCTCTGCCCTGGGCCACAAAGCCCCATGGCCCTTTGAGCCAGCCACGTGCTGTCTCTGCCCTGGGCCACAAAGCCCATGGCCATGCAGGCTCAGCCACGTGCTGTCTCTGCCCTGGGCCACAAAGCCCATGGCCCTTTGAGCCAGCCAGGGTCCACTGAGGCTCCCCTGCTCTGCTGCCTGCTGTGCACTTCCTGGGTGGCAGTGCCCGAGCAGCTCTGAGCCCTACTCCAGGGTCTGCCCTCTCCTCCAGGCCAGAGGCCCCCTCCCCCTTGTTATTTTTATTTATTTTTGAAAATCAGTTATTACATTAAATCAATGTAATCAAAAACACACTTCTAAATGCTAATTATTAATTTTTGTATAATCTTCCTTTAATTGGTCCAGAAGAAACTTTTTTTATTTTTATTTTTTGGGTGGTGGTGGTGCTGGGGATTGAACCCAGGGCCTTGTGCATGCAAGGCGAGCACTCTACCAGCTGAGCTATGTCCCCAGCTGCCAGAAGAAACTTCTTGACTTATACATATTTATTGCCCTCCCCTTTTTAAAACAATTCTATTATGATATTCACGTATCATGCGATTAATTCACCCATCAAAGTGTAAGTCATTGGGGTTTTTGGAGGGTGGGGGTACCAGGGATTAAACTCAGGCACTCAACCACTGAGCCCCATCCCCAGCCCTATTTTGTATTTCATTTAGAGTCAGGGTCTCACTGAGTTGCTTAGTGCCTCACTTTTGCTGAGGCTGGCTTTGAACTCGCCATCCTCCTGCCTCAGCCTCCTGAGCCGCTGGGATTACAGATGTGTGTCACTGTGCCCAGAGTCTATGGGTTTGGTGTATCCACAGAATTGTGCAGCCATCTTCACAGTCGATGTTCTAGAATGTTTCCACCATCAGAGCAGCACACAGTGGCGCACAGCTGTGGTCCCAGCAGCTCAGGAGACTGAGGCAGGAGGATCCCAAGTTCAAGGCCGGCCTCAGCAAGTTTGCAAGACCCTGTCTTGAAATAAAAATAAACAGGACTGGGGTGTTGCTCAGTGGTTAAGCACCCCTAGGTTCAACTCTGGCAGCTTAAAAGAAAATACGGGAATGAAGGAAGATTGTCGGCTGTTTCTCCCAGCCTCCACAGACTACTTTCCATCTGAATGTGTGCTGGACCTTGCTGTGAATGGGGTCAGGGACACAGGTCTCCACATGTGGCGTTTCTCACTGAAGCAGCTGTTCGCATCCCAGCCTGGGGTGCTCCCTGCCCTTCGCGGGTGAGCGGGGTCCCCCGGGGTGGCCACATTTTGTTGTCCAGCCACCAGTCGCACCTTCTGGTTGTGTCCAGCGTTGGGCTGTTTTGAATCGGGCCGTGGGGACACTTCCATGCTCTGCAGTGTACACCTCACCCAGGGGTGAAAGGTGAGGGGGCTCGGGCTGCACCTGACTCCCAGCAAGGAGCCGTGACAACGTGTGATGTGTCATCTGCTGGGAGCTCAGTGGAGACTGAGTGCTTGGGGTTGATCACTCCTCCTCTGCCTGGCCGAGGGGGGCCCTGGGGAGTCCGGGCCCGATGCCACAGGGACAGCCCTGTGAAAGGGTCTCTCTGGGCCTGGTGGCCTTAGCCTCCCTGTGTCCTGCTGCTCCTTAACAGGCCTTGCCAGAGCTTCCTGTTCCCAAGGTCCCCGCCTCGAGCGGACAGTATGGAGCTGGCGGGGCTGAGGCTTGGTGGTTGGGACTGGGGCACTGTCTTGTCACCTGGAGTTTGGAGAGTGAGGCAGCTGGCCAGGGGCAGCCAGCGTGGACACAGGGAGCCTGAGGACTGGAGAGGGCTGGCGGCAGGAGTCTTGGGACTACCCGGGGGCGGGACTTCAGTGGGAAACCTTCTCTGCTGCTGTGGGTTGACCAAAGGATCCGAGTGTCCCTTCCAGAAGGTTCTCGCAGGCTCTGGACCCATCTGAGTCACAAGGGAGGTGCAGGAGGCCCCCGGGACCAGCCTTTTGTGTTTGTCTGGTCTCTCCCTCAGACTCCTTGGTTCGGCCCAGGCCCCAGGCTGGTTGGCTCTGCTGCTTTGCGGCCTGTGGTGGGCGGCACATCACAGGGGAGCCCGGGGGCAGCGAAACCGCTCACCTTCTGTCCAGGAAGCATAAAAGGAGGAGACTGGGGGCCTACCGTTGCTTTTGAGGGCACACGCCGGCGACCTAAAAACCTCACTAGCCCCCCGCCCCGCCCCGCCCCGACAGTACCATGCTGCACATGGACCTTTGGGGACATTGCAGATCCAAATACATCCGCCCGGAAGCCACCTCTCTAGGAATCCTGTGCTCTGCCGTGGGGCCTGTGCTTGGGACCTGGCTGGGTGCTGGCGGCTCACCTTCCTCCTAGTGAGCCAGGGGCTGAACTGTGTCCCCACTCTAGCCCTAATCCCCGGGACCTTAGAATGCGACTTTATGTGGATGAGGCCTTTAGAGGCACTAATTAAAGTTCATGAGGTCATGGGGTGGCCCTGACATAACACAACTGTCCTCATAAGAAGAACACATCAGAGCTGGGCTTGGTGGTGCGCACCTGAAATCCCAGTGGCTCAGGAGGCTGAGACAGGAGGACTGCCAGTTCAAGGCCAGCCTCAGCCGTAACTTAGCAAGGCCTTAAGCAACTCAGCAAGACTCTCAACAACTAAAAAGGGCTGGGGTGTGGCTCAGTGGTTAAGCAACCCTTGACTCAGTTAAATTCCTACTACCAAAAACAAAGAAGAAGAAGAAGCCATAGCGCCCAGACGCACAGGGGAAGATGGCATCTGAACTGAGGAGAGGGCTCCGGAGAGGCCAGCCCTGAGCCCTTGATCTCCGACTTCCAGCTTCCAGAATGTGAGGGAATGAGCACCCGAGGTCTCAGCAGGGTCTGTGTACCTCGTCACAGGTGCCTGAGCACACCAGGACACAGGTGTGCAGTTGGGTTTACCCCACCCCCCAATTTGGAAGGATGTTGGAGACCAAGGGTCAGAAAGGACCTTTTTGTCTTGCACCCCGCACCACTAGGCCTGTGAAATTTTGATGGCAGCCTCAGGTCTCCTTAGGAAAGCTAGCCCAGGGCCCAGGGGCATCCCAGATAGTGGGCAGCTGGAGCCTGGAGGGGCAGGCTCCTGACCAGCTGAGCTGGTAGCCGGGGGTCAGTCTGTTTCTGTCTGGCCAGTCCACCGTGTACCTGGGGTCCTGCATTTCCTTCTTCAGTCAGAACCGGAGGGTGCCTCTGCCGGGTGGGGCAGCCGAACCCTCGTGTGTCCGTGGGGCTGTTCTGGAGAATGGCATTTGTTCCAGACACCTTAGGATGGCACCTGGGAAAGCCAGGGTCCTTTGCCATGGGAACAGCTGTCACCACACAGGCCAGACACTCGGGGAGGGGTGTCACAGGCCCCTCATGCAGGGAGTCGGATGGTCTGACGCCTCCCACCCCTGGACTCTGCTGTTCCAAGAATCAGAACAGAAGGGCTGTGCGATCGTGTGTTCGGGGGAGTGAGTCAGGGACGCCAGGCCCCTGGGTGGGGGGAGTGGTGAGAGGTGGGGTTTCCACACTTGGCTTCCCCTGGCACGCACAGGGGACCCTCAGCAGTGCTGCAGCGTCCTGCACCTCAGGTGTACCCCAGGTTGCGGGCAGTCCTGGAGTGGACACCTTGCTTGGACTCCTGTTGGTCAAGGGCAGGCTGGGCACTTGGGTCTGTTTCTTGTCCAGCTTGGTCCAAGGCTTTCCTGGCCACTCGGTAACCTTGTGGTGGAGGTGTCAGGACAGGGTGCCCAGTGCTGGGTGACAGCCCCGCTTGATGCCCAGGAACACAGTGGGGACTGGATCCGGAGATGGGGGGAGGGCACTGAGCCACTCCTGCAGCCTGGCTGCCCTTCCCACTCAGGACCCCAGTTCTGCCGGACACAATTGCAGCAGGAACTGGCCAGCAGAGCGTGCAGACACTGGTGCAGGACCTGGGGCTCTCAGGGGCGCTGGACACGTGTTGGGGGCCTGCCGAGGCACTGTGCCTGGGCTGCCCCCTGGGCATCCCCAGGGAGGGTGGGCAGTTGTCCCTGGGCTAAGATGGCCACCAGAGAGGCCTGTGCCGCTCCACCCTTGGCCCCCCGTGCCTCAGGCCCGTGTGATCTGCCGCCCCTGCAGGCTACGCCCACTGGAAGGGCCAGGTGCTGAATGCCCATGAGCTGCAGGAGCTGTATGAAGGCCTGAAGCTGAACAGCGTGAACAAGTACGACTATGTGCTCACGGGTGCGTGCCCAGGGCGAGCAGCCGCCGAGGGCCAGAGCCCCCTCCCCAGGCTTGCACCTGGTCCCTGCTTTCTTCAGGGAGGGTCTCAGTGCCCTAGGCGTGTCACATCCTTGGTGGCCTTGGGCCTGCCACTCGGGGCCTGGCTTGGGTCCTGGGTGTCCTGGGGCCATGGCGGGCAGCACAGGTGGGTGTTGGGGGTGCTGCTGGGCTGGAAGGGGGCCAGCAGGAACTTTTAAAAAACACCTGGTTAAAAGCGATACGTGCTCACTATCGAAGGTAGAAAATAAAAGAAAGGAAGAACTCAGTCATGTGCTGGGCACCCAGGGGTCCATTCATGTCAAATGTTGCCTTTCTTTTGGGAAAAAGAAAAAGGCCTGGTCTCCTTCCATGACCCTGGACTGGCCCCGTGCTGCCTGGGCACAGGCCTTGCTGTGCTGCCCAGGCCCCCTGTGGTCGCGGAGCAGCTGTACTAAGAGGGTGATCTGGCTTCTTCCCCCCGAAGGTTACACCCGGGACAAGTCCTTCCTGGCCATGGTGGTGGACATCGTGCGGGAGCTGAAGCAGCAGAACTCCAGGCTCGTGTACGGTGGGTGCTGGACCAGCCCGCTCTCGGCCCGAGTGGCCAGGGTGCACCCGTCACGCTGAGTGGGGTTGGCCGGGAGCACAGGAAGGGAGGCCCAGCTGCCTCCTCCCGGTCACCCTCCCGCTCTGCCCCTGGCCAGTCAGCTTTGTCCACTGGTGTCCAGGAGAACCTCGCGGCTGTGCAGAGGAGCTGGAAACGTTTCCCGGGTCTCTCGGGCGTGTGAGAGAGAAGAGTCAATGTGCTAAAAGTCGGGGTACCCAGCATGTGCCTGCACATGACCCTAAGGGCGTGGGCGTGGGGTGGCACGCAGGCAGGGCCGGGCTGCAAGGGGGCGAGGGGAGTGGCCACGTCTGGGTGTGTCTGCACAGAGCAGCCCTCCTTCGTGGCCAGGCAGCTCTGGGCCCATCCTGTCACCTGGAACAGGGCCAGTGTCGCCAGACTGGCAGACTGAGGACCTTTTCCAGGGGCATGGTGACCCTGTCCCCCCGGTCAGTGGCGGGTCTGCCCCAGCTTGTTGCTTTGTCCATGCTGCTGTACAGGCCAGTGCCGGGAGACCTGGGTTGGCCTGTCCACGGCCAGGGAGGGGAGGGACTGCTGTGCTGGCTCAGGAGCCCCTCGATGCTCTTCCATGTCACTTGAGAAATGGTGCAGATGCTCCTCAGTTAGGTCAGAGTTCACCAGTCGTCTTAGACAAGGAAACGCAGGAGCCAGGTAGCCGAGGACAGTGGGGAGCTGGGGGGGTGCCTGGACTGTGCTCCCCCGGCTTCACACCCACACGTGGTCGTAACAGCAAGCACTGGCCGCTGCTGGTGGAATATGCAATGGCACAGCCACCACGGAGAACAGTCTGCCAGTCGCTCATAAAGTCACGCGCAGTCACCTCGCGACCCAGCTCCCTCCCTGCTGTGTGCCGGAATAACTGAGGCAGACCCTCCACCAATTGTGCACCGTGTTAACAGCAGCCAAAGGTGGACACAACCAGGTCCACTGATGGTCAAGTGGACAGGCACAGGGTGGTGTGGAACACAGAGCCCGAGTCAGCCTTAAAAGGAAGGAAGTGGCTGTTAGGGTGGTCATGCCCGTGATCCCTGCAGCTTGGGAGGCTGAGACACGAGGATCACAAGTTCAAGGCCAGCCTCAGCAACTTACTGGGACCCTGCCTCAAAAACTCGGGCTGGGGATGTGGCTCCGTGGTGAAGCACCCCTGGGTTCAATCCCTGGTACCAAAAAGAAAGAGAAAGAAAGAAGAAGAAAGGAAACCCTATGACCCAGATGAATCTTGAAAATGTCTCACTCCGCGTAAGCAGCCAGTCTCCAGAGGGCAAATAGGATTCCACGTAGATGAGCTGTGGGGATTGGGAAGGTCAGGGCCTGAGGGTGGCCTGGGAGTGGGGAGTCGGTGTGTGACGGAGGCAGTGTCAGTCGGGGGGAGGGGAAGGTGGCGGTGGCGGTTCCCCTCCTCCGTGGGCCCTCCTCCGTCTGCCCGCTCACCGCCTTACTGACGTTTTGCCACCGTGCATCGTGGGGCTGGGGGCTGAAGCCGGGCCTCACTCACACGCCAGCACTCTGCTGCTGAGCCCACCGGCCCTTACAGACATCTGGCCGGGGGTGGCATGAAGGGGTCGGGGGTGCCCGCACCGCCAGGCTGACCGGCGGCCTGTGTCTCCGCAGTGTGCGATCCCGTGATGGGCGACAAGTGGAACGGCGAAGGCTCCATGGTAAGTCTCGGTGCTGCCGTGAGGGCCTGGCCCGGCCCTGTGACACCCAGAGACAGGCCGCACCTCGGGGCCTGCGGGGGAGGCTCGGGGGCCGGTCAGGCTGTGGATAAGCCCTTGGGCTCTGCGGCACCCTGTTCCTGTAGCCCCAGGGCAGCCGCAGTGCCAGCGAGCGGGGCACCGCCTCCCAGCGGAGGTCACAGGCAGACACTGAAGTTGGATTTCCTGTGCGGAAAGTGGGTTTTGCTTACCTTTGCCCCTGAACATTTAAAAATCAAAAATCATTCTTAGCTCACGAGCTGTTCCAAAGTAGGCGGTAAGACAGGCATGGTGCAGTGCCCCTGCACAGGACAAACTGGACCAGGTGAAGTCCGTCCTGTGGCCCTCACAGAGGTGGACACAGAGGAACTCGGGCCGTCCTGCCCGTGGGTTTCGAGGTCGGCAGTTTAGCACCTGCACCGTCTTGCCTTCCGCCCGCCCGTGGGCCTGGTCTCTCTTGTGTGCTGGGAGGTCACTGAGCGCAGAAGCCGAGCATGGTCTCCACTGGCACAGGGCACGCCTGGCAGCTGCCCTCCCTGCCCCACTTGGTCAGTGGCTCGTGGGCTTCTGGTTTGCTCCGTGCTCTCTCCTGGGCACCTTCCCCAGTGCCTGTTTTCTGGAACCCGGCACCAGGCCTTGCCTGCTCCTGGTGCTGCTCCCTGTGCTGGGCTCGGGATGCTTGCGTCTGGGTCCTAAAGAGCCGAGGCCCGACCTGTTCGTTGACTAGGACCTGTCCTTGTTTTGATCAGGTTGATTTTTCCTTGTGATCTGAGAGCAGCCTAAGCGCGGGGTGACGGGTTCGGTTCAGAGGTGGAGAGAACCCACAGTCTCAGGCTCCTACACAGATGTGAAGGAGGAAATAGGATGCTCTGCCCAGAACTGGTTCTGTTTTATTTGTAGTGCTTGGGGTCAAACCCAGTTCCTCACTAATGCTCTGCGCACACACTACCGCTGAGTGACCTCCCAACCCTTTTTACTTTTTGAGATAAGACCTTGCTAAGTTTCCCAGGCTGGCCTTGGCCTACTTTGAGCTCCTCCTGCCTCTGCTTCTGAGTAGCTGGGATCACAAGCGTGTGTCATTGTGCATTTTGCAGTCCTTTTTATTTTATTCTGGGAGAGGGTCCTGCTAAGTTGCTAAGGGTCTTGATGAGTTGCTGAGGCTGGCCTCAAACTTGCCATCCTCCTGCCTCAGCCTCCCACGTCGTGGGAGATCATAGGTGTGCGCTGTGGCACCAGCTGAAAACCAGGTTTTGAAGAACCTTCCGTTGATATCATGGTCCGACTTGAGGCAAGAGCTAGGGCCTGGGTGGGCTGGCTGCACCCCACCCGTTCTCAGCACCTCCCAGCTTGTGGCTGGAGCAGTGGCACCTGGGGGCTCTCTGAGCACCGAGGGCACGGGTACATCTGTAGGGGTCTTGGGTCTCCAGGGAGGTCCCCAAGCTACGTGAAGGGGAAGGATTAGAAACCAGCTGTCCCGCGGCACCTGGGAGTACCCCTAAAGCAAGCAGAATCATTGCACACCCTCATGTTGGACTTTGGCTTTGGGGCCCTTCTTAAGGACTTGTGGAAGCTAAAGAATGCTGTTAGGTCGAACTGTTTGTTGGGCAATTTAAGACAAAAATGAGTTGATCGTGAGTGTGGCTCACGGCCTGGCTTCCGTAGATACCAGAAGATGTGCGGGTCAGCTCCCAGACCCAGGTGCGCCCTGGGCCACTCTGGCCAACCCTGGCCTCAGGACCCCTCTCCCCATCCTCTGGGTTCTCCTGTTTCTCCGCGGCCTCTCCTTCCTCTGTGCTCTGGCCCATCGCGCACCTCCCATCCCAGACCCCTGTCCCTGGAGTTGCCCTTCCTCTGCCCGCCCCAGCCTCCTGCAGGACCCCTTGCCCTTGTGTTGACCTTGCCCGCTGCTCAGTGGCGCGAGCCTCTGCAGCGTGAGTGAGTCCCCCTTGTCTCCTGTGCTGCTCAGTACGTTCCCGAGGACCTCCTCCCGGTGTACAGAGAGAAGGTGGTGCCCGTGGCGGACATCATAACCCCCAACCAGTTTGAGGCCGAGTAAGTAACCTACAGGGCGGGCCTCAGAGGATCCTGTGCCTGCCCCTGAAGTGTCCCCAGAAGTTCCCCACTGGGGTCAGGTTACCCCGAGGTTGCCACCTGCTCCTGAGTCACAGTGGCACTCACTCAGGCCCCACCTGCTGGCCTGTGTTTACCTGAATAGCCAGGTATAGGAGGGGGGCGCTCTGGCCAGCGGAGGGCGCTGGAGGCTGGACATGCCTCCAGGTGGGGAGCCACGGTGGTGCCACAGGCAGGCAGGCCGGCCGCGGGGTCTCTCTGTGGGGTTCAGAGGGGCTGTGGGCCTCCTGCCTGACTAATTGAAGGAGCAGAGACCTGGGAAAGCCAGTCACCAGGCTGCGGAGCTGAGGCTGCTCTTCTTGGCCACGAGCTGGTCCCTCTGTCCCTGAGGCCTGTCATCCATAGGTGTGGCCCCTGGACTCTTGGTGGCCAGGGATCCCTGACCTAGCCCTGTCTAATCTGGGGGGTGATATCTCACCTTGACCCTGAGCTGTTGGTACAGCGATGACCGTGTGAGTCCATGGAGGGTCTGGACGCTGGTCCCTTCACAGGGGCTGTGTGCTGTGGCGTGGGTCACTGGGGCCCTGTGGGGCTGTTCCTTTCCACTGTGAACCGTGGACGCTCAGCACAGCTGGAACCTCACAGCAGTGCAGTGGACAAGAGTCCCCTTAGGACCAGACATCACCCCTGACCCCAGCCCACCTGTCTTCCAGGTTGCTGAGCGGCAGGAAGATCCACAGCCAGGAAGAAGCGCTAGCGGTGAGGAGACCTTGGGGGCCGTGCGTGTGGCCAGTCACACTGTTCACGGCGGGAGGGTGCGGCACAGATCTGGGGACAGGAGATGGGCACCCAGCTAGGCTGGCTCTGGCCCCGGATGTGGCTGCACCCAGCCCTCTGGTCAGCCAGCTGGCCCTTGTCCCCTCCTCCTCAGCCGGTGCTGGCAGGGCAGCGTGTGGCAGGGCCCAGGCTGATCTGCCCTGCCCATCACAGCAGTCCTGCGAGCCCTGCGGCTGCTGGGACAAAGTGCCAACGCACAGTGGGCCAAAAGCAGCACACCCCCGGCACCCTGGGGCTCAGGTGCTGCAGGGCTCCCTCTGAGGGGGCCGGAGGGCCTGCTGGGCTGGGAGGCAGCACGCCTCACCGCGGCCTGTGTGCACTCCTTAGAGGGCCCGCAGCCTGTCCTTGAGATGTCCCACCCTGCTGTGACCTCTTTTCTGAGGCATTGGGATCAGGACCGCAGCGTACACATTCAGAGCGCAGCCCAGATGGCCGCCTGCCCCCAGTGGCGCTGCAGGCTAGGGTCCGTGAGCTCGGCAGTCGCCCCCGAGGCCTGCAGCCCCCCAGCAGTGACCTCAGGCCCACACCTTCCTCCCGAGAGGAGTGGTCAGGAAGCCTGTGGCAGCGGTGCCTGGGCTGTGAGCTGTGCCCCCTGGGGTCCTTTCACAAGGCCACCTGCCCTGGGCTCCAGAGACCAGCAGGGTGCATGTGTGGGCAGGGGGGTTCCGGAACAGGCTGTTCCCAGGCCAGCCCCCTGGCAGGCTGCCTGGTGCAGCGGGGCTCAGGCAGGAGCGGGCGCGGCCCAGGGCAGATTGTTGTTCCTGGGCGCTCCCCTCTGGGACTTGCCACTTGCCCTCATGCCAGCACAGCCCTGGGGGACGGTCTCCACCCTCGAGCTGCCACTGGAGCCACCTCCGTCCTTTGCTTTCAAAGCAAAAGACAGAACCGAGGTGGTGGGTAAACAGCAGGCGTCGGCTCAAGCACTGGAGCCGCAAGTCCCAGGTCAAGACGCCTGGGGAGGGCTCTGTGCAGGGGCGGTGTCCTCCCGGCAGAGTGGCAGAGCAGGGGACCTGAGCTGGCCCCGGTAGCCCTGTCACCAGGCCCTCACTCCCAAAGGCCCCACCTCACGGCCCCAGGGGACACATTCAAACCCAGGCCACGAGCTCTGGGCACAGTCCAGTAAACATGGCCAGGGACCAGATGCAGGTCACCCTGACCCTCACAGCTGCCACGTGTCCCTGTCAGGCAGGGCCACTACCGTCGGGGTCTGACCCAGGGCAGACCCCTCCCACTCAGGCCTGGCTCCAAGCCAGCACTGCCCAGGGCCTCAGCTGCTGACCTGGGCCTCAGCTGCTGACCTGGGCCTCAGCTGCTGACCTGGGCAGGCTCCTGGCTCTGCCCTGGCTGGGCTGAGGGGGTGGCTGTGCACACCCAGGAGCCTTCTCTGTGACTGGGACGTGCTGGGTGGAGTGGGCATGTGGCGTGTCCACTGGGCTGACGTGCTCCCTGTGCCACCGCAGGTGATGGATGTGCTGCATGCCATGGGCCCTGACACAGTGGTCATTACCAGCTCCGACCTGCCTTCCTCGCAGGGCAGTGACTACCTGATCGCACTGGGCAGCCAGAGGATGAGTAAGTGACCGGGCCTGAGTGCATCTTCTGTCTTCACGGCTCAGGGGACATTTGGCCATCAGGGAGTGTCGTGTGCTCAGCTGGTGGTAGATTTCCTGAGCACTTCTCATTGCAGGAGGCTCAGGGCAGTGAGCAGCCCTGGACAGCACAGCTTTTATCAAGTGGCCACCTGGAGCTGGGCCGGGCCCCGATCTCACGGGAGCGCCTTCTGCTGGGCTGCGTTGAGTGGCGATGGGAATACCACGTGGGCCGATTTTCTCTGAACCACATTAGGGTGACAGAGGCCGGGTCCCCTGCTGGGACAGTGACGGGGGTCACACCCACAGCCCCAGGGAGCATTCCCAGGTGGCTGCCTCCTTGGCACCTCTGCCTCTGGGCACGGTGTGTGGGCACACAGCTGAGGACATCCGGCAGTTCCTGGTGCTTGGTCAGCTGCACCTTGTCCCTGAGGCCATCGTCACTGTGGCTTCTGTCTTCCACTTTCTGTTTAGGGATACGGGGGTGGCACTGGGGACGGGAGGCAGCACAACATGCTCTTAGAGCCCCGGGGCACCCAGGAGGTCACCTGCGCTCTGTGTGAACACCCCAAGGGCCGGCAGCGCTGACCCTCTGGTCCAGGGAGGATTGGGATACTGTGGGCTGGCTACCTCCTGTTGCAGGATTGATCCTCCTCCGGCCAGGGAGTCTGGGGTCAGCTATTTGGCTTGTCTTCTCCTGCAGAGAGGCCTGATGGCACCACAGTGACCGAGCGCATCCGGATGGAGATGCGCAGGGTGGATGCTGTCTTCGTGGGCACCGGGGACCTCTTTGCTGCCATGCTCCTGGCGTGGACACACAAGCACCCTGACAACCTCAAGGTCAGCCGCGTGCCCTGCGCGGGGCCTTACAGCAGGCCCAGGGGGAGGGAGGGGCCTGGCCTGAGCAGCAGCCCAAGTAGGGGGAGGGGCTGCTGGGCTTTGGGCTCAGGACCCCACTCCCACAGTGAATCTGCCCTCTCCCCGCTTGGGAAGTAGGGGTCACAGTGCTGTGGGAGAGCACTCAGGACCCCGGCTGGGCTGGCGTGGGGCTCCGTGGTATGGCCCTTGCAGGGCGTGTGCGGGCTCTGGGCTCCGTCCCCAGCATGGCAAAAACAAGAAGGCTGGGGCCCTCCTGGGTCAGCCAGGTCCGCCAGGGGAAGCCCTGAGTCCAGGCAGCCTGCTAGGTGCCCCCTGGGGCCACTGTGTGGGGCCCTGCTGTGACTTGAGGGTCTGAGAGGCTGCAGCCAGCCCCCCACCCCAGGGACCGAGCCAGAGCTGAGGACAGAGGCCCCAGCAGTAGGTCGCTGCAGGCCTTGGCATGGAGGTCTGCTCCCTGGGGACCCTTGGGAGTCTGTCCCATCTGCTCTGTGCAGTTGAGATGGGCGGCCCTGCTCAGGCACTGCTGGGTACAGTGGGTCAGTTGCCACTGACCTCGTGCACAGGGTGACGTGTCAGGGCCTTTCTCATGGAAAACTCGATTGAGCGCGGAGCTCAGTGGGACTCCTCCTGCGCTGTGTGCAAGAAATTGCATCATGGACGCTTATCGGGTCACTCCTGTCTGACACCCTGTCCACTGGCGCCAGTGTCCTTCGCGCTGTTGGGAGCAGAGTTGGCGGGACTGAGGGGAGGAGAGGGCAGGGGAGGGGAAGCAGAGTTGGAAACCTCCCTGCAGACCCACCCAGATCCCTTTGGGGTGGGGTCCGCCATCCTGTAGAACACCGCGAGGGCCAGAAGGGACAGCCCTGCCACCGTGATGGTGTTCTCTGGGAAAGGCTCCCGGAGTCAGCTCTGGTGGTGGCTCCCTGATGCCCTCTGCTGGGCACCCAAGGGCGGCAGGTCCCCTGGGGTTGGACGCAATTCTCCAGTCAGTCAGTACCGCCAGTGTCTGGCTCCGTGTTTATAAAATGAAGTCCACTGTGGCCTTCGAGTGGCAAGCCACTGCGAACCCTGAGCTCAGGCTGGAACGTGCGGTGCCCTCACTGTTTGGCCCCCTCCTGCCTCCCTCCAGGGTAGAGTGTACGCAGGACCTGCCACCTGTACCTGGCTGTGGCACCTGCATCCTAAGGTGCAGGGTAGCGGAGACACCCAGCTGCCACCTGGAAGAGGCCTCATGCCAGGGCTCAGGGCTCTGGGGGCCAGGTCCTGGGTTCACCCGCCCAGATAGACTCGGAGAATGAGTCTCACGCCCCCACACCCGCTGGATCCCCCCAGCCTTTGACCCCCAGGCAGCAGTGATGATGACTGGCTGCCTTGGGGACAAGCGTTCTCCCCGATGGCCTTGACAGTTAACTCCAGGGACTCTAGCTAAGCACGTGCTGCGCACCAGGCAGCACTGAGTTCCTGAGACAGCCCCTTCCCACGGCTGTCTGGTCTTGCCACCTCCCGTCACTGTGACAAGATGTCTGAGAGGACAAAGAGAAAAGGTTTACTTGGGGTCAGTTTCAGTCCATGGTGGGTTGGCCCCGTGCTCTCGGGTCTTGGTGGCCGGTCATGGTGGGAGTGTGGGGGAAGAAGCCACCCACTTGGCAGGAAGCACAGGAGAGGAAAAGGTGGGCATTCCACCCCTCTTCCAAGGACACACACCGTGACCTCAGGCTCCGCCGGGCCCGCCTCTCGCGCTTCCACCGCCCCCAGTTGCCCCACAGGATGGGCCTGAGCCCTAACACATGGCCTCCTGGGACAGTCCAGGTTCTGTGGCGGGCAGTCCTGTGGTCAGCCCTGGGGGCTCCCATGTCTGGGGCCTGTGTGGTGGTGCATGTGAACACCCCTCCAGGCGGTGGTGGTCAGCTCTGAGACGCAGCCAGGGGCTGGGCCACAGTGTCTCTCCCTCCCTGCAGGTGGCTTGCGAGAAGACCGTGTCGGCCATGCACCACGTTCTGCAGAGGACCATCCAGTGCGCAAGAGGTAGCTGCCCACAGAGGGAGGCCCTGTCGGGAGGGCACAGACCCCTGCAGCTGCAGGTAGCAGCCGGGGGGCGGGGGCCCTGGTGGGTAGCCCTGTCCTGAACCTGGAGCTCAGAGGCTCGGGGCTGAGGCAGAGATGGGGGAGCTCCCAAGGAACCCACAGGGCACCTTTCTCCAAACTCCACTGGCTTAGACATGGGCGGGCGCGGGGGACCAGGGCAGGCAGCTCCCGGGCCACTCTCACTGGCCCTTGTTGGTCTGCAGCCCAGGCTGGGGAGGGACGGAAGCCCAGCTCAGCACAGCTGGAGTTGAGGATGGTGCAGAGCAAGAAGGACATCGAGGACCCAGAGATCGTCGTCCAGGCCACGGTGCTCTGAGGTCACCCACTCGCCCCAGCGCACAGCATGTCCCTGTTTTCATCCTTGTGACAGTGTGACGTCTGCCTTAGTGCCATGACTGACTTGCCTTCCATCTGTGAGTGTCGGGCATCGTGGGTCCCGATGGTGAAACCTGCCAGTGTGCTTTTCAAAAGTAACAAGCCATCACGGGAATTTGTGATCTGGAAACCCGGCCCCCTCCCCCAAGGCTTCAGGACTCCTGACTGCCCTCGGTGGGCCGCTGGCTGCCACTGCCCCACGGAACCCCTGTCCCGCGTGGGCTGGGCCCATGAAGGCCTCTGTCCGCGTCTTGGATTGCGTCGGGTCTCAACCGTGAGCATCTGGAAGAATCACGCCAAGTTCCTGTGTTGTCCTTCTGGTTGTCCCCTCTCGGTTCCTGCACTGGAACTGTCCTAGTCTGCTGCGTGCTGGGTCCCTGGGGTCTGGCCTCACGCAGCTGTACAGCTGCTCACGTCTGCACGCTCAGACACACTGGCGTGTGGTCACCGCACAGGGACCTCTCCAGGGCCCAGCGGATTCCAGTCAGTCTGCAGTCCTCACGGTATCAGTGGGACTCCTGTGACTCGGGAACAACTTCTGGGGATCTGCCAGGTGTTGGGAGGGACGTGCTGGTGCAGCAGGGCCGCCCCTGGCCAAGGCAGCTGGTGGGGTTGGAGAAAGGTGCCCTGTGGGTTCCTTGGGAGCATCCTCCATCTGTCGTGTGCCACTAGGCCGTGGGTCTGCTGCCCGCCGTGGTGACACTGCGTGGGGCCACGTGTGTGGGGTGCAGGACGAGGCAGTGTCCGCTGTCCCCTCTTGCCATTTCATCCCCTCCTTCCTTGTCTGTGCCGGCTGCTTGCTGGAGACAGGTGCTGGAGCACGACACGGGTGGTCGGCTCGGACCCCGTGGGCTGCAGTGGTGGAGGCCAGCGGCCCAGCACCAGTCCAGCTGTCTGCTGCTCAAGATGACCTCTCTGGTTCCACCTTGTCCAGAATTTGGGGCCACTCCGGCGAGGCAAGTGGGGCTGCGTGTCTGTGGCCCCTTTGTCCTCCCACCCTTCCTTCCTGCACCCCAGTTCTTGGGGGTGCCAAGGTCTGCCTCTCCTAGCACTTGCACCCTGGGGAGTGGGGTACCTCCTCCGGGGCACCCCGGCTCCATGCCCATGGTGGCCCCTTTCCCAGAGCCCACCCCCACTCAGTGCAGTCCAGTGTCTTCCGGGAAGACCCTCCTCCAGGTCTGCATTCTTCACCTTGTTGGAAAATGCCCCAGAACCGAGGGCGCCGTCCCCATGGGACCTCAGCACCCTCACACCTCTCTGACCCCATGCAGCTCCCATTCTGAGGTCAGCACTCCCTGGCCACGGTTGACTGGCTCTCTGCCAGGCCACCAAGCCGGATGTGTTTGCTGCCATGATTCCTGGTCCCAACGGCAGACTTCTCCCAGCACAAGACCACTGGACCCACAGGAGAAGGGAGGCTGTGGCCAGAGCCAGGCAGGGAAGACCAGCCAAATTGACCAGGGGCCTTTGCATGGCCTCTCAGGAAAGCTGTCACTGCCAGGTGGAGCCAGGGACCCAGTGCCAGCAATGAGGACAGCTGATTAGTGTCCCTTTCTTTCTCCTGTCCCCCATCTTTTTTTTTTTTTCCTTTATTTCCTTTCTTAACACGAGAGCAAGTGTCCGGCTGGAGGAGGGACCTACGTGTGTGTCCTTTCCACACCGTGGGGAGACTCAGGCTGCTGGGAGCCTGGGCCATAGACCCAGCTGTGTGTGCAGAGGACCTGAGGGGCTGCACTCTGCAGGCACGTGGACCCTCTGCTCCTGAGTGATACCTCGGGGCTTAATCCAGGTGAGGGTGAGCCCCTCTCCTTCCCCCAGTGCCCTGTGGAGCTGCCTGTAGCTTCATGAACCTGGCCCTGGGGACAGGAGGGGCCCTAGCTGGAGCCATGTTCCAAGTGGGGCTCTAGGTGTGGGACCCATGCTGAAACAACGTTAAGAGGGCCGGGTGTGGCTCCGTGGCAGACCTGGCCTAGCCTGTGCGAGGCCCTGGGTGGGATCCCCAGCCATGCACCACCCCCAGTAAAAGAAGAGAAAACGTTAGCTTCCTCGCAAGGAAGGGTCTGGCCAGCCCACCTGTGAGCGCAGGTCTTCAAAGTGGCACTGCCACCGTCCCGGTGCTCCCGGCCTTGTTTCCACACCACAGGTGCCGCCTCGGGGTCCAGATCCACAGCCTGCTGTCCAAAGTGACCGTGGGCTTTGGTAGTGATTGTTGATACAGCTCGGGTCCAAGTTAGAATCCAGGCTTGTTTTTACTTTCCATAGTTTTAATGACATCAGAATCATGATCGTAACAATCCGAGGTGAACGCTGTGTTAGCCCAGTGTTGCTCGCTCGATCCTAGGGGGTAGGGTTTTAATACTTTCTTAATCCAGCTTCTCAAGCCTTCTGAAGACTGCAAGAAGGAATTACAAAATGTGATCCTTTTTTAATCGATTTTCAATCATCGCCTAGTCCTGCCAAGGTAATCGTGTGCCTCTGTGTTGATTTCGCAATATATACCAATAATTGTAAAAACGATGCTTTGTTTCACGTCCTGTTCTTAAACTTGTCAGAGACTATTTTGTAACGTTTACTTTTACGTCGGGCTGAGCCGGGCTTGGCTGAGCTGTACCC
Organism: Marmota flaviventris; assembly: GCF_047511675.1. Taxonomy (NCBI): domain Eukaryota; kingdom Metazoa; phylum Chordata; class Mammalia; order Rodentia; family Sciuridae; genus Marmota; species Marmota flaviventris. The sequence goes on along the minus strand of NC_092505.1, from coordinate 2,152,088 downwards.
GGGGTTACCTCAAAGCAGGAGCACTGCCTGCCAGGGAGGGGCTGCCCTCACCCCCAGGGGTGGGTCACCTCCACCATCACCCACAGTAAGGAGACAGGCACCCTGAGTGGGCCTCGGGCCATCAGGCCCTGGGAGAAGGCAGGTCACTCAGGGCCAGCAGGCGGTGTCCTTGGTCGCTGGCTTCCAGAAAACTCCTGACCACAGTGTCCATGTCCTGTTGCCTCAAGCCTCATATTCTCTCTTAAGTTGAAAACTACAGAAAAAAGCAGGTGAGAGTGTTCTGGGCTCTGGACTCTTTGTCCTTGCAGCCTTAGGGGCCCACTTCTTGGAGGCCCTGGGTCCATGTTCATGCTGCCCAGAGAGCCCCTCGTCTCTCCTGCTTCCCAGCAGCTCCCAAGCACCTCCTTCACACACCTCCTCCTTATGGGGCAGGGTCCCTCAGGATCCTTCCCAAGCTTCTGGCTTTGCCCAGGGAGAGGGCACTGGGGTTTGCATGGGCAGAGGGGGACAACTCTGGTGGTGGCCCTCACGTGGCCCAGACCACTCTGCCCTCAAGGTGTGGCTCCTGGGTGTTTCCACCCCTCGCCCCTCCCTGCGGGCCCAAGGGGGCTTCCCACGTGGCCTCTTGCACCGGGTCTCCAGGAAGCTAGGTCCTTCAGAGGAGCATGCCACACAGAAAGTGACCCCAGAGCCGACTAAGTGGGCACTCAGAAGGACCCCTGTCCTGGAGAGCATGGTTCTGGGGGGCCAGATTCACTGCCCAAAGGTCCTTCATGAGTCCTGAGCCAGGGCAGCCTTGAGCTGGGTCCTGGGGTCTGGGTGAATGCTACTCACAGGGCCCCAGCACAGTGGAGGGCCTGGGTTTCAGCAGAGCTGGGCCAGGCGCTCATATGTCACAGGCAGGCAGGCGCCTTCGCTGCAGCTGCAGCAGTAGAGGAACAGCTGGCCACCTGCAGGTGGGAGTGGGTGGGCTCCTGCCTGCCCGCCATGCACTTCCAGCCTCAGCCAGCAGGGGGCACAGCAGGGCTGGGTGGGCAGAGGCAGAGGTGGAGGTGGGTACCTGGCCCAGCCCCTGGTAGATCAGACATCAGCCGCTTTTCTGGGGAATTTGTCTGTTTCCTTCCCATGTGAGTCCTCCTTGTTGGAGATGGGAGCCAGGCTGCAGCCCTGCCGCACAGCAGGAGGGCTGGGTGTGCATCCCCACCCTCCTCAGCATCACAGCCTCGGGGTTAGTGCTGGGCTGCCTTCATGGTGTGTGTGTCTCCTGTTCTGCAGTGTGTTCTGGGTGCAGACTGATTAAAAACATTCCGCCTGGCATCTCAACCCAGTGTGCTTATTTGCTTAGAAGAGATGAATGAGCGATTTCAGAGCTGACTGTATTTTAAGACTTCATATTAATAGAAAGTTATTCCTGGCGGTTTTCTTGTTTTGGTGGTGGCAGAATAAACATGGGTTTAAAGTGCATCCCCAGCCAGGCATAGTAGTGCACACTTGTGATCCCGGCTACTCAGGAGACTGAGGCAGGAGGATCCCAAGTTCAAGGCCAGCCTTAGGAACTTAGCAAGATCCTGTCTCAAAAGATAAAAAGGACTGGGGTGTGGCTCAGTGGTTAAGCACTCCTGGGCCCTGTGTTTAAGAATAAAAAGTGTCTGCACTTGGGAACCAGGTAGGCCCCTTTCCTCAGAGCAGGAAGCTGTGGTCACCATCTCTGATCTGCTGCCTGAGGATGAACCCTGATGGTGAACAGTGCTCCTGAGCCCAGGTCTCTCCTCTTCCCTTCCCCCAGACCACTGCAGGGAAGATTCTGATCCTTCTGCAAATGACACCCTTTGGGGCAGGGAGATGCCTTCATGATGCTCACCCTGGCCAGGAGCCATCGCTGTCCTAGAAGTCAGTTTGGAACAGCTGGCCAAGGGGCGCCCCCTAGTGGCAGAATTGGGTAGGTGGGGTCAGAGCGCACCACCCTGAGGTCCTGTGCTGGGCAAGTTCTCCTAACAGCCTCTGGCTGACCGGGGAGCTCCTGGGGAGAGCCTGCCCGTAGCATCCCTCCCTACCCTGTCACCAGGAAGGCCACTGGTGTTGCTCTCACCCAGGACCCAGCTCCATGGTGCGAGGAGGATGGGTGCTAGGGCTGGTGGGCCTGGCAGACTCTTCCCTCCAGGTACCTGGGCTGTCTCCTGGATGAGGAGGTGGAGAATGAAGGGAGCTCTTCATTTAATGCACATGGCTTCTAAGGGTGAGAAGCCGCAGTGGCCCTGTGAGCGCTGTTAACTTGACAGCTGTCCTGAAGCAGACCCATAGTTGGGGTCCCCCCAGTTGTTACAATTACTGCAAAACTGGACCAACGGAAGACTGAGGTGCTGCTTGGGGCCACCTGCCCCTGCCGGAGGCTCCTCTGCCCTGGGAACAAGGCACCTCTTGCCCCACAGTCCCTGCTGCAGCAGGAGGGACGGTCGGGGGCTCCGTGTCTTGGTAGCCACGTCCCAGCCCTGCTTGCTGTCTGTGTGGGTGGCAGTGACACTAGCCTGCAGTGCCGTGCGGGCCCTGCTCCTGTTGACTTCGCTGATCATCCACAAATAAGTATTTTCGCGGCCAACGCGTGGAAGGGTGATGAGCTCCCTGGAGCACCTTGATTTCATTACTGTGCCGGGCTGAAAGCCTCGTGGCCTGGCTGGCCGAGCAGTCACTGCCTGCTGTCACCCAGCCACTGGGCCTGGTCACCGCCGCTGATGGTGGCACCTGGTTCCTTGAAGATCTATCTCATGAGGGAAGAGCCATGTCCCGTTCAACCCGAGGACCCGGCTCCCCTCTCGTTCTGTGCCCTGTTCTCTTGGGGCCCTGGGCCCTGGGGCTCCCTGCAGGATCCTGAGGGCGGGCCTTGGGCCTTGGCCCTGCTCCTCGGCTCCACTCCTAGATGGTGACTTGCAGGCTGCTGGCCTGGTGGGCACTGTGATCTCATGGCACCTGGCCTGTGTGTGACACTTCAGCAAGGGGCAGGCTGACTCAGGGGACCCCAGCCACCTGCCACACACCCAGCCCACTTCCCAGTTACTGCCGCTGGGCGCCTGGCAGGGCCCTCTGGCCTGGAGCCAGGGTCTGGGGTCAGTGTGCCGAGGCCACGCTGCTGTGTCTCCACAGACATGGATCCGTTCTCCTACAGTTCCACAGAAGTCTAAAAATGGGGCGCAGGGTTGGTGCCTGCGGGGGGCTCAGGGGAGGGTCGTCTCCTGCCTTTCCCAGCATCTGGAAGCGCTGCGCTCCCTGGCCCCTCCTGTGTCTTCCATCTCAGGGACTCAGACCCTCCTGCCTCTCTCTTGTAAGGACCCCGTGGTGACCCTGGACCTCCCAGATAACCCAGGGCCGTCTTCTATCTCAAGACCCTCGACGCCGTTCTCACAGGTTCCTGCATGAGGATGTTGGCACCTTGGGGCCATTATCTAGCAGACCACGTCCACCACGGGTTGGGGTGGGTCCTGACTTGGTCACCCCCCCAAACACCTGAGCAGCGGATCACGCTTGGGCCTCAAATCTCAACCATTGCAAAGACTCCACCGGGGCCTCGCTGGTAGGGTGGGGAAGGCTGGCCTTCACCCAGGTCTACCCCGGAGCCATGTGGCTGGGGACTTTCCAAGCCTGGGTCACAGCCAAAGTGACATGAAGGGCCTCCCCACTGTGCCAGAGCAAGGACAGGAAGGGGAGAGAGGCAGAGAAGGTGCCAGGGAGTGATGAGCAGGCTGCAGGAGGTTGCCTCTGGTGACTGCAGGCAGGGCTGGCCGCAGCACCTCCCCTGGGTCAGGGCCCTTTGTGCCTGTTCATGCCCATGAGCACCCTGCTCTTGCCGTGCGCCCGTCACCCACCCTCCACGCCAGAAGGACCTCCCTCAGTGTGCCACACAAGAGTTCCACCTGCACACCTAGAGCTGCCGACTGAGGCTGGCCCAGGCCTCACCCCTCCTGTGTGGTGGCCCTCAGCCCAGCCTGGAGGTGGCTTCCAGCCAGGGAGGCCAGGAGAGGACGGGACTGGCCTGCCCCTCTGCCCTCTCTCTTTGTAATGCGCTCTTGAGCTGTAATCCTCGTGCCTTGCTGGTGACCCATTCCAAGTGCAGAGTCAGGGTCTGCTTCTAAGGTAGCTCTGCTGAAAGGGACTCTAACTTAGGCCTGGACAGGGGCTCCCCAAATTCGGGGATGTCCCTGAGCCTCAAAATCCGACATTTTTGGAAATATGGTTTTTGTGATCTAATCAGATGAGTAGGATGTGGCTGTACAGGGTCAAGACCCTAAACATGTGGTGTCCTCACAAGAAGGTGGCCGTGTGACTGCAATCCTGGGCCTGGCAGCTCTGGACAGCTAAGACAACAGGTGACTTCCAAACGAGAGTCCCTGTGGGACCCAGTGAGCCCCTGGGACCAGGACTGGACCCTGGACAAGGCTGTGGTCCCACTCCCGACCTCCTGTGCTCCAGCAGCAGGGCTCCCCTGCCCACTGCTAGAGGGGAACCCAGCCAGGGCCCGCAGAATGGCACTTTCCCCGTCTGCCTCCAGGCCCTGGTGCTCTAGGGCCACCACCCCCGGGTGCCAGCAGGCAGGCAGCGCCTGGTGGGGGCGGGTGCTGTGCACTGGCTGGAAGGGGGTGCTTATGGGTATAGACGCTGCCCTGTGGCTTAGTGACCTAGTGTCCCGCAAGGGTAGTGTCCCCACGAACACAACTTCTTTGGAAAGGAGGGTGGTTGCGGATGGATTAGTCGAGTCACTGGGGTAGTGTGGCCCCTCCTCCAATGGCTGTGTCCTTAAAGAGGGGAACCTGGACACACGGAGGCCACAGGAAGACAGGCAGGAGTACAGCAGGCAGCACCAAGAACCGAGGTGCCGCCCAGGTCCTGGGAGGGAGCCCGGCCCTGCATTTTGGGCCCCTGACCTCTGGCACTGGGGAGAGCAAGGTCCTTTGTTCCGTCCTCCCTGTGGTGCTGGTTCCTGGCCCCAGGAGGGCGGTTTGCTCAGAGTCGGATGTCCAGGCCAGGACCCCCTGCCCAGGGTCTGTTCTTGGGCTCTTGGAGAGCCAGATGTGCTCACAGCCAAAGCAGATGAGGTGGCCACGCCCTGATCACCCCCCTCAGCGCCCACCTGTGTGGCCAGGTGGCCTCCCTCTGCTCTCGGTCCTCATGGCTCCTGCGGCTCACCCTCTGGCCACACGTAGAACCACCCGTCTGCTGTAGGCACAGCAGCTCCTGGACCCAGACTGACCCCCTCCTGACCCCTGACCCCAGACCGGCAGAACCGAGGTTCCCAAAGCTTTTGATTCTGACATCAGCCAGGGCAGGACAGAAGTCACCCCACAACTCCATGCCCCAGCAAAGGGAGGTGACCAGGCTGCAAGCCCGTGGACTCCCACTGGTCCTGTGAGCTCCAGGATCCCTGGAGCAAAGCCTCCCGACTTGGGCATCCCCAGGACCCCATGGCTGGCTGCAGGCAAAGCCATATCCGCAGGCATGACCCTGGCTGGATGCGCCTGGGCTCCTGAGGGTGTCACCTGGCCAAGCCCCTAGCCTGCCTCCCTGGAAGGGCCGGTCCTGCCAGTATCCAAAAACCTCAGGGACATCTCCGTCCCTGGAGTGCACACCCAGAGGCCACCACACTTCCCACAGAGGCTGTGGTCCTTTCTTCTGGGAGATCCCCAAGCTCAGGCCCACCCCAGACTAGTGACAGCATGCTAGTCTAGCGACCTGGTGACCTTGACAACGCTGCTCTTGGATCACTTGACCCTGTGGGCACACAGGTGAGCACTCCATGGGGAAGAGGGGGGAGGAGGAAGGGGACAGGTCCCCGCTGCTTGGCCAGCCCAGGCCAGGTGGCAGCCTCCTGAGGAGAGGCGGGGCTCACCTGCCTCATTCCAGCTGCCCCGGGGGCCTCTCCTTGCCCTAGCAGGTCGGCCTTCCCCCAGAGCAGTTCTGGCACACGAGGGCTCTCCACCCAGCGTGCTCAGCACCAGCCCCTCGGCCGGCCTTGTCTGAGCTCCACCTGGTCATGGGGCTGCACCTGTTCCCACAGCACCTGCAGTGTCCTTTAAGCGCCCCGTGAGGGAGCTGGAGAAGGTCTGGGCAGGAAGGCCGAGTCTCTGGTCGTCTGTGATGACGGCCCACACATCTTGCTCTGCCCGCTGTCCTCACATGGGCAGGGTGTCTGGGAGGGGGCACAGCTGTGGGAGGGGGCAAGGGAAGGACCCGGAGAGAAGGGTGTCCGCAGGGCTGCTGTGCTGTGGCTGTGAGCAGCGTCCAGCTGGGTGCGGGCTGTACCCTACCTGCACCCTCTGCTGCCACTGCCAGGAGCCCCGAGGGGACTGTGGACGTGCGCCCGTCCTGGAGCATCAGAGCCCCAGGTCTGCGGTCTTCTTGCACAACGTGCGTCCAGTCATGTTCTTGCTCTTGTCTAAGGAGAGTCTAATGTCACCTGGTCGGCTCACCCCGCCCCGTAACCACACTGTCTCTGATGGCAGTGAGGGCATGGCAGAGGCACCTGCTTCGCTCCCCACAGGCAAGGACACCTTAGCCTTCCTGGCTGCCCACCAGAACCCTCTCCTATAGACAGAACTCAGCACAGCGGGTGGGCAGCCAGCTTGGCCAGAATGGGGACCTGGGGCCTGCAAAACTGCAGGCTCAGGAAAAAGTGACATGACTGTGAACCTGCAGGGCGACTGAGAGGGTGATGGCGGCTGGGGACCAGCACTGCGCTCAGCTGGGGGCTTGGGTGAGGTCTTGGTGCTCAGGGTGGGGTAGCTCCTGGCCAGCATACGTCTGGCGTGTCGCACTGTCCAGGTCTGGGTGGAGACAGTGCCCACACGGGGTGCCTGAGGGGCGCCCACGCAGGGGAGTTCTGTGTGGAAGCAGAGTGCGCCCTTCACAGGGGGCCACGCTCCGACCAGTCCTCACACCTGCCGGAGCTGCCCGCACCTCCTCCCCAGCCCACCACCCAGACTGGAGCTCTGTACTAAGCTGGAGAGGCCTAGTCCCTGGGGAGGCGCCAGTGTGCCTGCTGCCCTGGCTTCTGGTGCCATTTGTCACAAGTGCAGGACACTTTGTGGGAGGCATGAGCAGGACCCCGCATTGTCCTCACGGCTCTCCAGGACTGTGAGGGCGGGAAGTGGTCCACCCTGGTGTCCTGCCCATGGGTGGGACTCCCCCCCCGGGCTTCAGGGCCCATCATCCTGAGGCCTGGACAGGACTGGCACCATCCTTACTGGTCCAGGAGCACGACCAGTGTGACCACCAGGCTGCTGGGCACCTGGACCTGCTCGGGCTCACCCAGGGGAGTCCACTGCAGGGTATCCACAAGGCCCCTGCCATGAGCAGGCCCCTTGACAGCGCTCACCCAGCCTGGAGCCCTCACTCTGCCACTGCTGGGTGGTCTCAGCAGGACAGTGCCACCAAACCCCTTCATCCTGAGTGTCCCTCCACACAGCCATCTGCCCACCCCAGAGGGCGGTCATCGGAACAGCCCACAGTACACACGGCAACACGACCTCGGTCCCCAGGATGGAAAGCCAGCTCGCCTCCTGATGCCGGCACCACTGGGGCAGGTGACAGCTGCGGGGCCACTCTGCCCGTCACCTGGACTAGACCAGTGTCAGTCTCCCCTCTCCAGAGGCACTGACACGTCCTGCTCCCACGGCCTTCTAACTCCGAGCCGGGCTGCTCCTGCTCTGGGCTCCCCGGTTCCTCTTCCTGTGCCTCCTGCTCCCTTTCTGGCAAAGATGGGCACTCGGCCCTCCCCAGACCTGAATGGCATCCGTCCAGCCGCCTTCCCAGGGAACGTCTCAGTGGGAGGTGTGGCCTGGGTTGGCATGTTATCAGTGTTTGTTTCTTTCCTTACTTTACAGCACGGGATGGAACCGGGCCACGCACATGCTCGTCAGCAAGCGCTCTGCCACTGAGCCGCTCCTCAGCCCTCAAAGCGTTCTCGAGTTCCCGTGGAGGGTGGGACACCGGCCCGTTACCTACCCGAGGTCTCGCTGGGCTTCATCACCCGTGACCTGGACAGGGTGCTGGGGAATGAATCCGGGGTGCTTCACACGGAGCACACACCCAGCCTTTCTGTTTTTAACTTGAGACAGGGTCTGTAAGTTGCCCAGGCTGGTCTTGAACTTGCTGCCCTCCTGCCTCAGCCTCCAGTCACTGGAGTCACAGGCGTGCCACCATCAATACCCTAACACTGTGGGGGCAGACATGGCTTCCCAGCAGGAGGCGGCCTCCACAGGAGCCACACAGCATTTTAGGAACAGGCTCCCAGTCACCTCCCTTCAGGGCAGCGTGCCCCACAGGAGCTCCAGGGGTTTCCCTCACTGCCTGCTCTGCCAGGCTCGGCTGCACCTAGTCTCTGTCACACTGGGTGCTACTGCCTCTTGTGCACATCTCTGTTCCGGTGCCAAGTGTGCGAGCGTGTACCAGTAGACCCAGAGCTAAGCTCAGGACGGGTCTTACGGAAGCCGGTGCAACGGAGCACGTGGGTAATCCCAGTGGCTCAGGAGGCCGAGACAGGAGGATTGTGAGTTCAAAGCCAGCCCCAGCAATGGCGAGGTGCTTAGCAACTCAGTGAGACCCTGTGTCTAAAATGAAAAATGGGGCTGGGGAGGTGGCTCAGTGGTCGAGTGTCCCTTAGTTCAATCCCTGGTTTAAAAAAAAAAAAAAGAACTGGGCTTACTGAAACCTTCTATTTCCTGGAGGGGGCTGAGGCGTAGGAGGCCACGGCCAGAGCGTGGGAGAACCCGGCCTTCCTGGCCACCAGCCCCGTGGCTGAGCACGCTGGCCTGGGGCTCCACAGCCCTGTGGTGTCAGTGCTGAGAACGTCAACCCAGCTGCCCCTGGCCTATCTCTAGATGGACTAGGGTTCAGAGAAACAGCCTCCAAACAAAGGAGCAACTAGTAAAGATGTGAAAATATATTTAAGGAGAGTCAGGGTGGGGCTCTTTGAAAGTGATTAAGATCATAAATGGGGCAGGAAAATATCATCTCAAGGACACTGGAACCGCCACGTGACAGCAGCTGCCTCCCAGTACCCTCCGGGCCATAAGGGGCTCGGCACAGAGGTGACGTTCTTCGCTCCGTGGTCCCAAACCCGTGCTGCACTCAGCAGAATCCTGCAAGGGTCTGTGACGGGGACGGAGGGGACTAGAAGTAGGTCAGCTCGTCGTGCTTGGCCTTGTCGGTCTGGTAGGCGTGCAGGGTCAGGGGCTTGTTCTCGTGCGGCAGGCTCCGGAACACCCGCAGGTGCACGCACTTCTCATCGCCGACGTCCACCTGCGGGAGAGTCCTGTGAGGGCCGGCCGAACCCCGGCTCCTCCTTCACGGGCAGGACCCCACGCCACCCCCTGCCTCCCCCAGAGCCCCCAGCTGGCCTGGTGCACATGCCCACCCCCACACGCACAGCACCATGCTTACCTAAGCACCCGTGGTCCCCCAAAGTGGGGGCAGCCCGGACCCCCATAGCACTGTGCCCTGGCGCCAGGGACCCCGGCCCTAGCACCCACCTTAATGAAGAAGTTTGTTCCTGCCACCACCTGGCTCCTGTAGGACACAGCCTTGAAAACAGGGAACTTCTGGTTCTCTTTCTCTTCAAGCTGGGACTTCACCTGGCAGGGTGACAACACAGAAGGACTCCAGCACCAGCCCCCAGCACAACTGTGCCTCACAACCCGGACACCGCAACTGTCCTCCCAGTGACAGTGGAGAAACCAACTCCTGCTCAGTTCCACCAGTCTAATGACACATTCAGAATGGCATTCGCCTTCCCGTGTGGGCATAGGACATTTAATATTTTCATTACAACACTGTAGACAAGTTCATACCGCTTTTTTCCCCACTCAATATGCAAATAGTTCATTTGAAAGAGTATGATTTTTTTAAACCAGGGACTGAACCCAGAGGTGCTTTACCATTAAGCAGCATTCCTAGCCCCTTTATTTTTTAATTTTGAGAGAGGGTTTTGCTATGTTGGTTAGGGGCTCACTAGATTATTGAGGCTGGCCTCGAACTTGTGATCCTCCTGCCTCAGACTCCCCAGTCACTAGGATTACAAGCATGCACCACCATGCCCGGCTGTATATCATTTTTAATTTTTATTATTTATTTATTTATCTTTATGTGGTGCTGAGGATCGAACCCAGTGCCACAGCCCCAGCCCTGTGTACCATTTTTATCTAATCCCTTATTCATCTTTTATTTATTTGGTGCTGGGGATGGAACCCAGGCCTTGAGAATACTAAGCACACAGGAAACCACTGAGCTACACCCCAGCCCTAATCTTTTAAAACTTTTCGATTAACTGAGATCTCTGATGTTTAAATTTAAGCCTCCATTTCACAAATACATCTCAGTTCCTTTAGCATCCTTCTGTGGGCACAGAGGCCAAGCCTAACCTTGCCACAGGCAGCAGGTGACCAGCACTTCGCCTGTATCTTGAGGTGGCTGCTTTAGGACATGCAATGAGTGAACAGAAACATGCTTTTGAGTTGAGGCTGTATCCTGGGGACTTGACCTTTCAGAGGCCAGGGGTGTGGCTCGTGTAGACTGCTTGCAACCTTGAGGCCCTGGCCTCCATTCCTAGCACCCCCAAAACCAACAACATCCCAGAAGCTGATAATCTTTATGGTGGAAATAAAGAGCAAGTTTGTTTTTAAAAAACATTTTAAGGGAGCTGAGGGTGCAGTGCAGTGATTAAGCACTTGCGTAGCCTGTACAGGCCCTGGGCTCCATCTCTAGCACTGCAAAGTAAAGCAAAAATCATTTTAAAAAAACTAACATGTTTATGTGTAATGTAGCTTCAGTGTTGTGGTCAGGTGTGGTGGTGCAAACCTTGGTCCCAGCTACTCAGGAGACTGAGGCAGGGGGACTGCTTTAGCCAAGGAGTTTGAGCCCAGCCCTGGCAACAATGAGACCCTCTCTCAACGGAAAACAACAGAAAGCAAAATGTGTGTGGGGCATGTAGGAAGTGTTCTAGCCCCAGTACCCCAAAACTAAAACACCAACGGCCGGAGCTCTGTGGATGCATCCATGCTGGCTGGGGCACTGGGTCCCTCGACTCTGCAGAGACTGGGCTGGTTCTAGTTTAGCAAAGCAAAGCAAGTGAGAGAGGCCCCAGCTGGGAGATGAGGGGACTGTGCAGTCTGACTCAGGCTCTGTCACCGAGCAGCACCTCCAGGGCGGGTCCCTGATGGAAAGACAAATCTCTGATGGAAGCACTGTGCTGCACCTGGGGGGACACACAGTGACAAGTCCCAGCTGTCACTTGTCCAACAAATCATCCAGGAGCTGAGAAGATAAAGCTGCTCTCTGCCCACCTGAGGAGCAGCAGCATGAACAGTGAGCAGACCCAATGCAGATGGTGGAGGACTGCGGGGCCTGGGCCGGGCAGGTCCCTGCCTGCTGAGGGAAGCTTCCTGGTCCTGTTGGCAGGCTTTCTGAATGGCCACAGTCAGCTGGGAAGCTGTAAGCTACCAGCCCTCAGGGGATCAGGTGGGGCCCAGGGACAGGGGAGCCACAGGCAGGGTCCCTCTGGGCTGGGGGAGACTCTGCCGTGCATCTGCTATCGCATGCAGGACTCCATCTCCCTCTAACTAGGGCTAGTCTCTGATGTCTGTTCTCATCTGCAAAGGGGAGAAACTGCAGTCACCAGCGTGCTGTGGTGACAGGAGGTGCTGGGCAGGTGCCCCTGTCCCCTCCTCACCTCAGAACCCATCCTAAAAATTCCCCGGCAGCAAAGCTACTGCTAACTTGTCCCTCCCATGAGACAGCCACTCCTTGTCCTGGCTGAGTAAGAAATGACAAATCACGGAGCCCAGGAAACTGGTAAGGACCGCTGGCTATGAGCAGCTCAGAGGGGACTTTCTCCAGTGTGGCTCACGGGGGCCCTGGCAAGTGCATTCTGGGCAAATTCCTCATTTTCAAGGTCTCAGTGGACTGACTCACTACCCTTACTACAGTCAGATGACCCAAACCACCAAGGCAGTGACATGGTGAGCCAGTCACATGGCAGTGGGCTCAGGAAGCAGCAGCCAGGATTTTAAAGGACAAAGTTCCACTTTTCCTCTTACTCAAAACCCTGAGCCTGTCCTGCTTGTGAAGGATCCTGGCTTTGCTGATGAACAGCCAGGGGGAACCCTGCCCAGGGCAGGTGCAGAAGGGGAAGACACCGCGTTTCAGATGGGAAGAGGCCCGGGAGGGGGGCCACTGCCAGGGGCTGTGGGCAGCCCGGCCTGGGTTTTATTTTGGTTTTGGACTTTTTACTTGGAGAAAAGTATAAACTCAGTTTTAAAAACGAAGCTAGAATAAGCGCAGCCACAAAACACGCACAGGCCTTTCGGCCCCCACCGCGTCGCGCCTGCCCCGCGCGGGCGGCCCACTGCCCAGGGCCAGCGAGCGCTCCCAGCGCCCAGCGCCCGCCCGCCGCCCGCTCCGCAGCCCGACGCTCGGATGCCGTCCCCGGCCTGGGGGCGACCCAGCAGGTCCTGGGCCTCGCGTCCCCCGCTCTGAAGCCCGCAGCGGCCCCGGCTTCCGCGCCCAAGACTCGGGGGCCCGCCGCCTCACCTGGTCAGCGATGTCCTGCGTCTCGGCCGTGGCCGGCCGCGTGGCGCTGGGCCCCCCGCACATCATGATGGCGGCGGAGTTGGGACCGAGCGGACGGCGAAGTGACAGCGCAGGACCCGGCGGAGTGGACCCTTCGTCCGCCCAGCTCTGGAGTAGGCGCGGCGCCCACGTGACCGGGCGAAACCAAAGCGCGGGGGGTGTCCAGCAAGGTTGGCTAGGAACGGGGCGCGGGCGGGGTCTCCCAGACGCGCGCGCCAGCGCCCTCGCCCACGAGTGCCCACGCACGTCCACGCACGCGCGCGTGTTCTGGCTGCGGACCCAAGGCCTGGCGAAGGAGCTTCCCCCGTCCGAGTTGGTGTCGTCCTCCAGGTGACCAAGTCACGAGGACCTGGCGGGGGCGCGGCCGGGTGCGCGGGAAGTGGGAGCGGGCGCAGCCCTGCGAGACGGGTCCTGAAGTGCGACCCTTGCGTGGTGGACACGAAGTAGGGTCAGACACTCACGAGGGATCTGGGGCTCCCGGCCCCTGCGCAGTGAGCGGAGGTGTGCATGCGTCCTACCACTGGGTACGGTGGTGGGCACGAAGTGCAGTGGGACTGCCACACCCTATTGTCTTGCGCAGCTACCGGTCCTGGCAGCCAGACCCTGCCGCCAAGTGCGAGCCAGTACTGCGGAGGCCCAGCAGGACTTGAGAGCTGCAGAAGGCAAGGGGAGAAGCGGGGGCCCAGAACAGCCTGGAGATGGTTTGCCCCTGGGTGCCCACCTGGCTGCCTGGGTCGCTCCTCTGCAAGGCCCGGCCCTTGCCCCACTGGTGCCAGCTAGTTATGTGGACTGCAGTGGACATCAGGATTGTGTCACCTGGGGACACAGGGAATGTGGAACGAGGGAGGACGCCGGGGCCCAAGAAGGAGAAGGAAATGACTTGGCCTCAGCCTGGAGTGAGGCAGGGGCGTATCAGAGGAATTAGGAAAGGGCTTGGTTCTGGTGGTGTTACCGCTGTTGACGGGGAACGAGTTCTTGCTTCCCCAATGTTGAAGAATAACACCAAAGAAGCACGACAGGCAAGGTCAGAGTAGAAATTAGAAGTTTATTAAAGGACAGCAGAAAAGACTTCTCCCAGAGGAAGAAGGGGACCCAAGAGGTGGAATCCGTGGAAGTGCGGTTGTTTCCCCTTTTTATAGTTTTGGTGATGGAATGTAGGTGGGAAGGCCCCAGGGGTGGGACACAGGTGGGCCAAAGAAGTAGTCTGAGCAGGAAGGACTTCATTAACACTTCTTTGGGATGGATTTTGGCCTAGGGCCTTTTCAGGACTTCATTAACATTCCATGAGGTGTCCTGCGTCTCCTGGAATCATTCTCAGCATGGCCTCCATTTTAGATTTCACTCGGTATTAGACCCGATTTATCTAACTACACTGACTACCTAACTTTAAATCTGGCTTCAGTGGGATCTGGGTATAGGAGTTGGTTAGACTCACCATGGGGGAAGGGAAGGGCTGCCTGCTATATTTGGGACAGATACACGCTGGGAGCTGCCTGGGCTAGCATCTCAGAAAGATCCAGCCTCCCCCTCCCCCTCTAGGGCTGCTCCTCGGTGGACACTGGTCTGGTCCACTCCAAGGTGCTGTCTCACTGTCCGAGCAGAAGCAGCCCTGAGGGGAGGCGAAGGGGGGCATCTGATGCTGCAACTTTCGGAAGGTGGGGAGTCAGTGCAGTTGGCCTGAGGCTGGGGAGGGACAGACTCCCTTGATTATTGAGTGAGGATTCCATCCGTGTAAAAATGGAGATCTCCTCTGTGTAGAAGACAAAGCATCCGGCTGGAGATGTGGCTCAAGCGGTAGCGCGCTCGCCTGGCATGTGTGCGGCCCGGGTTCGATCCTCAGCACCACATACATACAAACAAAGATGTTGTGTCGGCCAAAAACTAAAAAAAATAATAAATATTAAAATTCTAAAAAAAAAAAAAAAAAAAAAAAGCATCAAAAAATAGGTAGCCAAGGACAGAGGCAGGGAGGTTTGTCCCATGGAGATTTCCTTGTGTCTGATCCTCCCTCTCTGTTGGACCCGGGTTAGGTTATCAGTGCCCTCCTTTTACAATGAGGACTAAATTATGGAAACAAAGGCCACCCCATGAGAACCAACACTTAGAAAGCGGGTTTAGTAAAGGCTTGCCGGGCAAGGGGCTGATGGCCCTCAGCAGAGATTGAAGGTAGGCAGGGGAAGGGCCTCACTGTGGACAAAGTGAGGCGTGGCTGTGTCTTGGTGCTGCTCACTAGAAGAGGGCTCTATGCACTTGACTTAAGGGGCATATTTGAGGCTGGCTGGTCGGTCCTAAGTTGGAAGTGGAGACAGACATTAAGAAGCAGCTGTCCTGGCCTATCTGGGCCAAGAGCAGCACATAACTGACCCAGGGTCTGGCCTGCTGGCAACTCAAAGCCACTCCTGGAGAAGCAAGCGTTGGTAGGAGGGAATTAGGTTTATTTAAGGGTGGGCACCTTGGGAGATGGAGGGGCTATCATTCTCAAGGCTCAGTCTTGGGGGCTCAGGGGTGCACAGGGCTTTTATAGGGAGAGTATGGAGTGTGGGTCTCCTCCTTAATTGGTTAGAATGGCTTGATGGATCTTGACCTCCTGGGGCTGGTTTCTGTAGTTTATTTATTTTTGGTGCTTGTGATTGAACCCAGGATGCTTTACCACTGAGCTACATCCTCAGGCCTTGGTATTTATTTATTTATTTTGGTACAAGGGATTAAGCCCAGAGGTGCTTAACCACTGAGCCACATCCCCAGCACTTAATTTTTTTTTTTTTTTTAGTTATAGGTGGACACAATACCTTTGTTTATTTTCATGTGGTGCCAGGGATTGAACCCAGTGCCTCATACATGCTAGGCAAGCACTTTATCACTAAGTCACCACCCCAGCTTTATCCCCAGCACTTTTTATTTTGAGACAGGGTCTCACTAAGTTGCTTAGGGCCTAAATTGCTGGGGCTGGCCTCGAACTTGTGATCTTCCTGCCTCAACCTCCTGAGCTGCTGGGATTTCAAGGGTGCACCACCACACCTG
Source organism: Marmota flaviventris (assembly GCF_047511675.1). Taxonomy (NCBI): domain Eukaryota; kingdom Metazoa; phylum Chordata; class Mammalia; order Rodentia; family Sciuridae; genus Marmota; species Marmota flaviventris. The sequence goes on along the minus strand of NC_092505.1, from coordinate 2,136,458 downwards.
GCTTGTTTGTTTGTTTGTTTGTTGCTGTGATGCTGGGGACTGAACCCAGGGCCTCACATATGCTAGGCATGTGCTCTACTCCTTTGAGGCGGGTCTAAGTCGCCTCCTCCTGCCTGGCCTGCTGGGTAGCTGGGATCACAGGCCTGCACAGCTGGCTGTGGAGTACTTCAGACAGATTGCTTTCTTGCAGGTTACACCTCAGAGCAGTTGACACAAAGCTAAAGACTTAGGAAGGGCGCTAGGAAAGTTACCGGAGGCTCTGGTCTCCATAAGTCTAGAAGTTATGGAACAGTTAACATCATAACCATTTAGGTGGGGCTTCTTTTTGGAGCTTGGAACTCAGGGCTGAGGGGCGGGGGCAGAACACCTGCATGAGGCTTGCTGGGGCGGGGAGGGGGTAGCCTTGCTGAAGGCAAAGGGGTGGGGGGGGCTCTGTAGGGATAACCCCCAGAGGAACTGCCCTGCTACCAGCAGGGCTGTCGTCTGGCTTGTACCTGGTCGTGTCAGTGGGTTTTCTGGCCATTTGTGGTCTGGCTGCTCTGGGTCGTATTGCTGCAGGTGTGGGCGCACCCAGATGTACGTGAGCCACAGAGGGCTGGCTCTGAGCCCACCTGCCAGGGTATGGATGCAGCCCTGGTCCCTGCTGTGTGGTGTGGGACTGCTTGCTGGACCTTTCTGTGGGGATGACACATAACCAGTCCCAAAGGCTCTCTAAAGGACCAAGTGAGTGAATTAGCACCCGGACACAGTGAGCTCCAGAGGAGCTGTGAGCCTTGTCATCGTCACTGTTGCTTGTGTATGCACTGAGTTTTGCTGGGTTTTCTGTGGGACGCTCTGGAAATACTTATATTCTGGAAATATTTGTACCTCTTTCCTTGGTGCCACTGTTTTTCATCTACAGGCGCCCGGGAAAGAATGAATCTCCTGTCTCCCCACCAGAGTCACCCTGGCCCCACCACAAGAGCCTGAGTATCACTTACATTTGAAATCTGTATTTGGAAAGATCAAGATCTTGAAGTCAAACTATTTTGAAGTCTCGCCTGTGAAACCCCTGCTTTCCCAGGGTGGATCCCAGCCGTATTTATTCATTTGTTTCTCTGAGAGTCTCACAGTCCGCCCTGCCCCAGGCGAATCCACCTTTTGTTAGCACTCCTGTGCTAGTGACTCATCTACCTTTCCCAGTTCCCATCAAAAACATCGTCATCAGAATTCGTACCAGTTGAATCCCAGTCTGAAACTGGTTGGGAGAGAAAGAAACGTTGACAGTTTGAACAGCTGGGCCTTTATTAATGTACAACTCGCCCGTTTCAAGGGAAACAGCAGAACAGAGGTCAGGTGCCGGTGAGGGGGGCAACCAAAGCATAGGAGTCCACCCTGAGCCTGCTGCTCTGGGATACCCACGTGGGGCAGGTAGTGGCTTTGCCTCTGAGATGGGCCCCTCTAAGCCGGCCATCTCTGAAAGGACGGGGAGCTCACAAAGATGAGGGTAAGTCAAGGGCAACACAGAGGCCACTCCTACTTCCTAGTGGTAGCAGAGTTTGCTGAGCTTAGAAGCGTTCGCTGGGACCCCACTTTGGGGGCATACCTGCTGTTCTTGTCCTGACCACCTTCTGTCTCCGTGTCTCCCTGGGTGCTTTTGGGGATTCCCCTGTGGACAGACAGCCGGTTCCTCGCTGTGCCCCAGGTGCCCACGTTTTACAAGTGGGAGGTAACAGCTGTGGAAACAAGGCAGGAACAAGGCAGGGCTGTAGGTTCCCACCGGCTCTGCCAGGGAGCCAGCTGCCCTGTGTTGGTAGGAGGGAGTGATGTCTGCTCCCACCTCCATGTCTGCCACAGAGCAGGGGCTGGAAAGTACTTGACACCTACACACTTAGGAAATAAGAAAACAAGACTTCAAAATTAAAGTTGTCAAGTCAAACAATTATCACAGGAAAATTAATGGCTGCATAGAAGATTTATCAATAAACATGGCCCTCACAGAAAGTGGAAGCAACTGCAGTACCCGGGCTCCTCCCACAGCAAGGAGCACTGTAGTTACCAGGGAGTACTCACAGGACAGCATGTGGGTGCAAATGCCATGCGGGTTCCTGGGCCCTTCCCCTGGAGACTCCAGGGGTTCGGATAGATGCCTGCAGAACTGAAGGGCATAGACTTCACATTAGCCATCCTGGGGGGTGGGACAGGTATTTTAAAACTCACCTCTGCAATTTTCTGTATCTTTCTGAATGTATTCTTGGGGTACTGGGGATTGAACCCCGGGGCACTCTACCACAGAGCCTCATCCCCAGCCCTTTTTACTTTTTATTTTGAGACAGAGTTTTCTAAGTTGCTTAGGGTCTCACTAGTTGCTGAAGCTGGCCTCAAACTTGTGATCCTCCTTCCTCAGGCTCCTGAGGATTACAGGAGTGTGCCATCATGCCCAGCAAGGAAAAAAAAAAGACCTTTTTTTTTTAAAAAAAAAAAAAAAACAAACTTTTGAGCCAGGTGCATTGGTGCATGCCTGTAATCCCAGCAGCTTGGGAGACTGAGGCAGAAGGATCTCAATTCAATGTCAGCCTCATCAATTTAGTGAGACCCTGTCTCAAAATAAAAAATAAAAAGGCCTTGAGATGCGGCTCAGTGGTTAAGCACCCCTGGGGCGCTTCCTCAGTACCAAAAAAAAATTCTTTTAGGAAAAAAAGTTATTTTATTTTAGAATGTTATGCATTTTGAGAAGTCAGTGATGTTGTGGGAACATGCTCGGTGTAGTGAAAGAAGTTCATAAAATTAGCACTACGGTGTGATTAAACTATTTTTTAATTCTATACATAGAAAATTATGAATGAACACCTAGGCTTTGTTCTTTCAGGCCCTGGGAAGCTCCTTCCCCATGTCCTGTAATAAGGGGTGGAGGGAGATCCCGCAGGGGCACCACATCCCAGCTCGGGATGTGTCCTGGCTGGAGCCTAGGGTGCCACACCCACAGGTACTAGGACTTGCTGGGACTTGTGCTCTGCCTTCTCACTCATGCCCTGAACCCGGTGCTTGACCTGGAAGCTTCTATGTCCATCTGCCAGAGGGTCAGCATGGCACCTCCCTCGCAGAAGGTTTCTAGGTTCCGTGAAGGCGTTCCTGAAGTCCTGGGCACACAGTGGGCCTTTCCGAGTGCAGTGGGCATTGTCTGTCTTCCTTTCCCACACCTGGAGTGGACTAGATGGTGTTCGCCAAAATGTTACATCCACGCAGGATCCGCGAGTGTGACCTCACTTTGGAAATGAAGTTGGTGAGAGGTTGACTGGTGCTGGCACTAGCAAGTCAACTTGCACTGTTCATCCTCAAGGACCTGACTGAAGAGAAGCGGGAGGAAGGGCACCGCTGAGCGGCAGCCACCCGCCCGCCTCAGTGGTCATCTTCCCTTCGTGTTTAGAGGAACAGGAACGCCCAGAATGCCAGGTGACCTGGAGACAGCATCGCAGCCACAGTAAGAGAATTGATTCCTGCAAGGATCAATGACCATGCTGGTGCCACCAGCTGTGGTAAAAATGGGTCCCCAGGAGCCCCATCCCAGCCTCTGCACCTGCAGTCTGGGAGAGACAGAGTCTGGGGACAGCCCTCCACCCCCACCTGTGGCTTGCTGCCCGTCAGGCTCTTTCTTCTCTGTTAGCTGTATTCGGTGGCAGTGGCAGACTTTTCATGGGCACAGAAATAAGGTCTTTGCAGATGTAATTAGTTAAGAGGAGATCCTGCTGGACCAGGGGGGGCCCTGAGTCCAATGGTGGTGTTCTAATAAGAGGAGAGGACACAAAGAAAGAATGGCTGGTGAGGTTGGCAGAGGGAGAAGGCCCAGTGCAGACAGGCGGAGACTGGAGCATGATTGCGGCAGCCAAAGCCAAGGAGCCTGGAGCCCTCAGGGGGCACGCCCCAGGCAGCCTGTCAGCTGGACCCTGGACTTCAGGCTTCCAGAACCTGAGAAGGAGTTCCTGCTGTGTTGAGCCAGCAGGTCTGTGGTGGTTGTCACAGCAGCCCCAGAAATGGTACTTCCTCCCTGTTCGTCACATATATGTTCCCGAGCATGGGAGTTAAGCTGTGCTTTTAAGGATGTCGCATGCACACCTGGACTGGCATGTTTTCATCAAGTTGAGCCTGGAGTTGAAAGACCAAGGCTTAGAAACCACAGGGCCCCTGATCATGGAGTGTTGACACTCTAGAGGACAACAGGACAACCTCAGGTCAGGAAGTGGGTCACCGTGATGTTGCAGGGAGACCAGATGTTGGAGTTTATTATTTGTGGGACAGTGTGCACCCTTCTGTGCTTGCTGAGACCCAGCAGGCAGCTTTTTACACACTCATCAGTGAGGCAGTGTTCTGGTTGCAGGAAACAAACAAAAATCCCTGCCTGTGGGAGCTGATAGCAAAATGTAGTGTCTGTGAATTTGTAAAATTATTGCCTTAATCAAATTATTGTCAGATTATCTCCTTTTTACAATCTTCAAAATCTTTTATTCTGAAATAATTTTTAAAAATAGTGAAGAAGCCAGGTGCAGTGGTTCAACCTGGAATCCGAGTGACTCAGGAAGTTGGGGCAGGAGGATTACAAGTTCCAGGCCAGTCTGGGCAACACAGAGATGAAACTGGAGTTTGAGGTGAAACTAGATTCTCTGCTTCTGCAGGTGGGTGGGGTGTGCATCACCTGCAGGCCTCTGCAATGGAGAAAGCCCGCTTTAGTGTTAGCAGTGAATCACAGTCAGCTCAGAGGGTGCAGCTGGACTCCTCCCCACTACTATCCAGTGGTGTGTGGCAGCTCTTAGTGATGGGCTATGCCTCGGTGTCACAGTCGACCCCAGCAGCTCATGGACAGTTTCTTTCTGGGTCTTGCAAATTCAAAGAATGAAATCCACAGACAGTAATGGAAGGCAGGAGTAAAAGGACTAGGATTTATTCACATGAAAATAAAAGAGGGTGAGAAGGGACCCTATTACAAGTTGTCTTCTGAGTGTGCTAGTCCAGGGACTTACATAGCTCTTGGGTTAATGCTGGCGGTCCAAATTATGCCCATCAGTGCTTGGAAAAGTACCAGTGCTATTGGTTAACCCTTGATTCTGAACTTCCCGATAACCTTCTTTCAGATCTGGCCCCAATTCTGTTTTCCCACTACTTCAGGACAAGGGCTTAGACTCAACAAGACCCTGACTCAAAATAAAATAAAAAGGATCAGGGATGTATGTAGTTCGGTAGTAGAGGTCTTGGGTTTCATCCTAAGTACTGGGGAAAATCACAGAGCTCCTGCCAGCTCTTCCTGTGTCCCCAAAGGCTTACATCTTACACAATTTACAGATGGTACGGTAACCCAAAGCAGGAAGCCAGCACAGCGGTACTGTGCCAGTGACTGGTCTGTGACCCCTCGCCTTCTCCCAGCACCCGACCAGAGGCCCTTTTTCTGGTCCAGGCTTCTCCCACACAGCACTCTGAGAGGAACTGGGAAAGTTTCAGTCATTTTGAGGAATATTTCTTAGGGCATCCTAAGGACATTGATGTCTTAGCTCTGGCCATGCCTTGGTCACTTCATGAGGGGGTGTCTTCTGATCTCTTTATTGGAAAGATATTGCTTTCCCTTTGTTGTAAGTCCTTGGAAACCTGGCACACGTTTTCATACTTTTACCCACTAAAAATTTCATGTATTTATTTTTTGTGGTGCTGAGGATGGAACCCAGGGCTGCATGCATGCTAGGCAAGCACTCCACCCCACTAATTTCAATACCCATACTGGATGGTTCTGTCACAGTCAAGTGGCAAGCTGATGCCCCAAGCCTCAGTTCTTTTGTTCCCACAAAAGGAAATTTAATGGCAGACAGGAAAGGCCAAGCAAGAAGTGAAAGTAAAATAGGGCTCAAACAAAGAACACAAGAGAAAGTGGGTCATCTCCGAGCAGAGAACAATAAATTTATTACAGTTCTACATTTGCCCTAGGAACTGACATCACCTTCTACAGTCTTTACCCAGCATGTTTACCTCCTCCTCCACACGGTGGGGGTGGGTTCTCTCAGGAACTGTCATGGTGATTATGGTGGGGATTCATCTGCAAGTCAATCCTGTTAATGTAGCTGCTGTGCTCGGTGACCAGATCGACTTTATCTTAGCTCACTGGTGTTACTGGAGAACTGTCTCCTCTAATGTGCACCAAGGAACCTCAGGCCATCAATCCTAACTACGCAGTGATCCCAGTTAGCCCATCATGAGTCAGCCCCACTGATCTTTCCTTTCCACATTTCTCAATTGGCTCCTTTGTGTCCACCTGTTTACTCTCAGTGTTAGAACACCTGTTGTTTTTCTGTAAGTAACTCAATTATTCATTAGTCTTAAAAGCAATTTGAAGAACACTGGTGACCCTACTTATGTTATTAATTTGCATTTCGCTGCTCATTAATACTACCTAACAGTTTCCTGCAGAGGAATCATTGTGCATTTATTATACCTTTCTTTTTTTTTTAACTGGTACCAGAGATTGAACCCAGGAGCGCTCAGCCACTGAGCTACATCCCCAGCCCTATTTTGTATTTCATTTAGAGACAAGGTCTCACTGAGTTGCTTAGCACCTCACTTTTGCTGAGGTTGGCTTTGAACTTGCAATCCTCCTGCCTCAGCTTCCTGAGCCACTGAGATTACAGGTGTGTGCCACAGCACCGGCCCAAGCCCTTTTTATATTCTACTGTGAGACAAGGTTTCGCTAAGTTGCCAAGGCTTACCTGGAACTTGCAATATTCCTGCTTCAGCCTCCTGAGTTGCTGGGATTATAGGAATGTGCCTCAGGAGGCTGAAGCAGGAGGATCACAAGTTGGAGGCCAGCCTTGGGATCCTGTCTCAAAAAGGGCTGGGAATGTGGTTCCATGGTTAAGTGCTCCTGGGTTCAATCCCCAGTACTAAAAATTAAATAAGTAAAACTGTAATTGAACACAGCTACATTCATTTGCACATAATTTATGGCTTTTTTTTTTTTGTTGCTATAATACAAAATTATTCAGCATACAAAACAAAATATTTTATCTGACTGCTGCTCTTTGAAAGGCCTGCTTTTGGGGAGCCTGGATTTCGGGAGAGTTCCCACATTCTGAGAAGAGGGTATCATTGCCTAATCCATACAAACAATATGGCTTATGATGAACACCTGCTTTCCTGCTGGGAGTCTGACATTTTGGTATGTGCCAAGAAGTTGCTACGTGACTAGATCTTGATAAAACCCTTAGGCACTGGTCTCTAACAAGATTCCCTAGTTGGCAACATTTCACACAAGTTGTCACAACTCACTTCTGGGAGATCAGGAGCATCCTGTGTGATTCCACCCAGAGGTCTCAAGTGGGCTCCCACCTGGCTGCCCCCCACCCCAAGCACCTTTTTTTCCATTTGCAGATTTTGCTTTTCATCCTTCTGTGATAAATCACATGAACCTGAGCACTGAGCCCAGATGTCTTGTCCACCTCCCTACCTGACCTGGCCTGGCCCTCCTCTTGTACAATAGTCAGGCAAACTGTTTGACTTCTTTATTTTGGTGGGGGGCGGGGATACAAGGGATTAAACCCAAAGGCACTCTATCACTGAGCCACATCCCCAGCCCTTATTTTTTGAGACAGGGTCTCCCTAAGTTATGAGGACCTTGCTAAATTGCTGAGGCTGGTCTCAAACTTGTGATTCTCCTGCCTTAGCCCTCCCACGTCGCTGGGACTACAGGTGAGAACCACCATGCCTGGCAGTTTTCTTGCATTCTAGTGAATTTAGTGATCAGCTCCCCAGCCTGTCCATAGTGTAATGTCAGGAACTGAAAACTACTCAATGAGCGAGTAACAAGATGGCCCCAGGAAATGCTGATCTTTGATCTTGAGATCTGCAGAAGTGAAGAGCATCTTGTGACTAGGTGATTAGGATATGACGGGCCCTGAGCCTCAAAGCTCCGTTACTCACCTCCCACATAAACCACCCCTAAACCGGCCTCCTGGCAAGAGGGAGTTCGGGCAGTCAGCTTCTCAAACAGACCCACCTTCCTGTCTGTTGATTGACCTGTGATGTGCTGAGCGGCCAGATTTAGGTCCCTAACCTGAGTCCAAGTGTCCGCTGGTCTTGTGAGTCCTCCTAGCAAATCGTGGAGCCCGGCGTGGTCCTTGGCTCTGGACACTCGGGGTCCCCTGACACAGGACCATTTCGAGGTCAGCTGGGTCCCCTTTTACAAACACAGTGTCACACCCAAGAGGTCCCACAGCCTTTCTGCGTCCACCAGCATCGCGTCTGCACGCACGTCTTCCCAACCTCCCCAGACGGCGCTCACGGCCCGTTCCGTGGCCCGGCTCCGCTCAAGCTTCCTAGGCGCGTCCGGCCCAGCTCAGGGTCCGCCGCTCAGGCGCCAGGTTGAGGCGCTGAAGAGCCCGACCCGTGGCCTGGAGCGGCGACGGCCCTTCCCGCTCTCCGCTCAGCGCTGAGGGGCCGGGCCTGGCAGAGCACGCGACAGCCTCCGAGGGCTCCTCCGAGAGCTCCCCCGTGGGCCGCGGGGAGGGCGGCGCGCCACCTGCTCCCCGACCTCGCCGGCCGCCCACTTTCCGAGCCCTTCGGGGCGACGGAGTGCGTCCTAGCGGCGTCGCGGGGGGCTGACGCAGGGCGCGCGGCGTCGCGGGAGGATGACGACGAACGAGCGACGTCGCGGGAGGGTGACGTGGCATACGTCACGGGAGCGCCGCAGCTGCGGTGTGGATTCGGATCTGGGCTCCGTCCCTCCTGCCTGTCGGCCGCAGTCGCCATGGTCTCGCAGACGCAGCTCCCGCCTGAGATCCAGCTGGCTCAGCGCCTGGCGGGGAACGAGCAGGTGACCCGAGACCGGGCGGTGCGGAAACTCCGGAAGTACATCGTCGCCAGGACCCAGCGGGCCACAGGTGGGCGGGGGTGCCGGCGGGACACCGAGGGGCGGCGGCGACTAGAGCTGGGGCCGCGTGGGGCCTTCGCGGGGCCGGCGGCGCGTCCCCACCGCGTCGGGCTCCCGCCCCGCCCCGGCCGCCTGGTGTAGTGGGACGGTGACACGAGGCTCCACGGCCACACTCTCCAGGCCCCGTCGGGTCTTCTCCTGTGGGTAACCCCCGGCAGAACGTGCGCTCCTGCTGCTCCAGCCTGCCATGTGCCACGCGGCTCATCCCTATCGGCTTGTGTAGCGGGTGGCGTGTCCACCTTTCCCTTGCCAGCCTCCACGAGGGCCAGCACACGCTTCTTGCTGAACCCTTCATCGTACCGCGGTTCTCCAGGCCTGTCCCACCCCTGCCACAGCTTCAGCACGCCTGTGCATCCTTAGAAATGCAGATTCTAGGGTCTCAGCGCAGATTCAGCGACCTGGCTTTAGGAAGCTCCACAGGGGACTCTGGTCCACACACTGCAGCCTTTGTCAACCTCGTTTGCCCTCCCTAGTGACCGAGTGAATTCTCTTTGAACGTTTGAGGCATAACACAGAGAAGCACAAAACTCCATGTAACACTCGGGGAATGACCACCAGTAAACTCACTTTTAGGGCCACCATCCACTCAGGAAGGGGTTAAATTCTGAATTTTGAATCTCAGGAATTCCAGGGTACCTGGTTTCTGCCTGTTGTGCCTCAATGTTTAGTGAGTACAGGAAGTTACCTGAGGAGGGTCCTACAGGGGCTGAACTGGAAGGATTGCTTGGGGAGGGGACAGACTACTCCAGTTACCTTTATAGCAGATAGGACTTTGGGCTAATCCAAACACTGGGTGACTGGCACTAAGAGGTTGGGGTGGAGGTTCGTTTAGTCTGAATGTCACTGTTCTGGCACAGGTAGTTTCACACATGACGAGCTGCTGAAGGTATGGAAAGGGCTGTTTTACTGCATGTGGATGCAAGACAAACCCCTCCTGCAGGTGAGTGCATGGGCAGGAAGCCCCAGAGTGTGGGAGGACAGGCGGGCATTGAGCATGGCTAGGGATGCTGGGTGAAGTTGTGTGCCCTCAGTGCTGTGTTCTATCTGGCAGGAGGGCAGGGTCTTTGATTAGAGTGGCTCTGGCTTGTACTAAGGACAGGCATGGTTTGCTGAGTCAAGTCCCACTGTGCCACTGACAGTGGCAGTGATGGCCAGGACATGGGTGAAATGTCCCATTGGGTTAAAAATTGAGGGCTGAAATAATGAAGTTCAGGGGATAGATCTAGGTCTTCTGAGGTAAGGATTTCTCCTACTGACCTTTTAGAACAGTGTTTTTCAAAGTGTTCTTTGCTCTTTAAAGTAACTTGGGTTGAAGGTGCTTATTTAAATGCTGAGTCTTAGCTCATATTCTGTACTTACTAAGCAACCTTCTCTCAGTTGAGGCTATGGGCTCTGCTGTCTTAGCATGGACACTGGGTGATGCCTAACACAGAGGCAGGCAGATGTTAGTGACTTCTAGGTCTTGGCCTCACCTCCTGCTGATAAGAGGTTCCCTGCTCTCTCTTTCCCCTTTTAACCAGCCCCTTCTTGTGCTTAGCCTTGGGCAGGAGGGTAGTGACTGCCACTGTCTGTGGTGGGGGTTCTTTTTCAGCTGGGGGAAATTACACAACTCAAGTCTACTACGCTGAGACCCACTGCTCCTGGCTGTCTATAATGAGTCAGTGGATCTTTGTGTTGACTTGTTATTTTAAGAACACAGTGCTTCAGGGACTGAGGGTGTGTTTCTTATTTTTTGCACAGGAAGAACTAGGAAGGACAATCTCCCAGCTCGTCCATGCTTTTCAGACCACAGAGACACGTGAGTATGCTGCTGTAGTTAAGCCCACATGTAGATGCCAGAGTCACTGAGATTTAAGCCATCAGACACTGAAGTGTGTGGTCTGAAGTCTAGAGTGAGAATAAGCCAGCATCTGGGTGCTTGTCATGTGTGAAACATGGCTCTGAGTACTCAGGCTGCACTATCCACTTACCCAAATAGACTCAAGAGCAAATGAGGCTTGAGGTCCTGCATTTTAAAATTAAAATGAATTGACTAAGTTCTACCTGTTGTTTTGATATTCCTGCAGTGTATTTCTCTAGCTCTTCATTCTGTCCATGATGAGTAGTTCTCATCTTGCCTGCCCATCAGAACCATTTGGGCAGCCTGTGAAAATCCTGACCTCCAGTCCTTGTTCACCCCAGCTCCCGGGGCACAGCCTGGGCATTAGCATCTTAGGCCTCCCCACACTGCACTGAGGGCAGCCAGCTTTGAGAGTGTCCCTGATGGCAGCTGGAGTGGTACTCCTGGTGCTAGTTGCATGCACAGTGTAATTCCCTTGAGTTGAAGCCACCTACACTAGGGGTGCCCACCTGGCATCTAGGTTTGGGAGACGCTTTCGTTGTGTTGAGTAACTGGTGGAGTAGATCCATGCTCCCTGATTGTTTCTTCCTAAGCTCTTGCAGAACAGTTGCTGGGTTCAGCATAGCCCAAGTTGTCCGCCTGGCCTACCTCCCATGATTTAGTAAACCTGCCTGTGCCTGGGTGGTATCACCAGCCCTTTGCTCCTGCAGGGATTTTGTGGTGGGAGATAGTTGCCCTCCTTGTGTCTTAAGTCCAAGGCATGGGCAGGAATGGTCCCTGGGGACCCTCTCCTTGGCTTGCATACAGTGTCTTCTCCCTGTGTCTTCATGGTGTTGTCTGTGCACGCGCACATATAGACACCAGTCAGATTAGAATAGGGTCCACACTAGTGACCCTATTTCACCTTAATTTTAGTCTGTGAAGAAGACTCTGTGTCTTTGCCTTCACAGTGACATTCTGAAGTACTGGGGGTTAGGACTTCTGCATGTTAGTTTAGGAGAACGTAGTTCAACCCATAGTGTCCTGTGTCCAACACACTGTTATCATGTATAATGTAGGGTCATGCATTTTGTTGGGTTCATGGATTGAATACTGAGAAGCCTGTGTATGTACAGTTGACACTGCCTTGGTGACACTGTCTTTGGGTGTCAGGAGGTGTGCAGCCTGAGCCAATGAGGCAGCAGAGGAGCTGGGAGGACAAGGCCCGAGGGTTGCTTCTCTTGCCAGCCGCCTTGCTCTCTCCATGTGCCTTTCTTGGAGGATGTGGCTGTGGTTTGGGCTGACCTCTGGTCTCTGTGCCCGAGTTCCCTGTCTGCTCAGCAAACTTATCTAGTGTTACTTTTCTGCTCAACCGGCTGGGACTGAGAAACCCCAGAGGCTGCCCATGGGTGGCTTTCTGAGTGGGGGCTTTCTGTTCTCCCCTGCCCTCCCAGAGTGTCTGTGTCACTCTGTGACTCAGTGTTGACATGGCTCTTCCCCCAGAGCACCTGTTCCTGCAGACGTTCTGGCAGACCATGAACCGCGAGTGGGCTGGCATTGACAGACTGCGCCTGGACAAGTTCTACATGGTGAGGAGGGGGCAGTCACCCTTCCTGTCCCTGGCTGTGTGCTGAGGACCTTAGGCAGGGTGGCCCTGAGCCCCGTGGGCTGGGAGTATACTGGCTTAGAATTTTGCAGTGTTTGTCCCCATTTGGGAGGTTATTGAGTGGGTGAAGAACTGGATTCTAAAAACCCTGCATAGACTCTGGGTTCCGAGAAGGAGCTTGGCCACCTGGTGAGGCTGTGCAGTGGTTTCTGGCAGGGTGACACTGGTGGCACAGTCCCTCCCTCTTTACCCCCATGTTTCTTCCCGTCTGGGTCACTGGTTTGCCTTCAGAAACCAAGGAGCTGGGTGTTGTTCACACATGTGCTGCTCTGGCCTCCCTCCCCCATGGAACCACAGCTTTGCACTGTGACGTGGGAGTAGTCCCCAGATGAAGGGACCTTGTCATTGTCTTGAAGCCAGTGAACCTAATGGGGATGCCCAGCAGGGCAGTGTCTGGGCCTCGCCTAAGGTAGCTCAGCGGCCAGCTCAGCCTGGGCTGGCCTTCTATCGACAGCACACGCATTGGTGCCTCACAGTGAGACAATGTGCAGAGCTCAGGAGGGCAGGAGGGTGGGCTCTGTGGCGCAGGTGGGCCTGGGCCAGCACTGCCTCTGCAGGACACAGCCGGGTGCCAGGGCACCTGTGTGAAGCCTCCACACTGAGATGCAGTTCTTTCACATGATGAATGCTGTTGTTTTCAAGGCCCATTTCCTGGGTCCTCATGTGACCAAGTTAGCAGCTCAGGGCTGACTCGGAGGCACTGTAGGGAGGCACCTGCCATAGTGTCCCAGGAACAGCATCCCAGCTGCTGGGGTGTGCTGTGCACAAAGGCTGTCTTAGCTTCCTTAGTCACTTTTTACCATGCCCTGGCACCTTATGGGCATCCTAAGGTAGGAGAATGACAAAAATGTTGAGCTGTGAGGGGCAGATGCTGAGCCTGGGCTTCTCTCAGAGCAGAGAGGATGTACCTGTGTCCCTGCTCTCTGTGGGAGTTTGGAGCCTTGGAGGGCTTGGGGAAGAGTGCTTGCCTCAGACCTGGCTTTGCCTCCCTAGCGAGGGAGCTCCACCTCTCACTCCATTCTCGCTTCTGAAGTAGCCGTTAGGTCAGCCCTAGTCTGGGGACCCGACTTAGCTCTGTCTTAGCATGACATCTCAGCTGTATGCAGAGCTGCGTTCTCTCAGGGTGTGGTGGCGCACGCCTGTAACTACAGCAGCTGGGGAGGCTAAGGCAAGAGGATCATGAGTTCAAAGCCAGCCTCAGTAACAGCGAGGTGCTAAGCAACTCAGTGAGATCCTGTCTAAATAAAATACAAAATAGGGCTGGGGATGTGGCTTAATGGTTGGGTGCCCCTGAATTCAGTCCCTGGTACCAAAAAAAAAAAAAGATGAGGTGTCCCCCGCACTCATCCCATCAGCTGCTCTCCAGCTGGCCACTTGCTGCAGCCCTCCCTTGGGAGCGCCTGGTGCATGGAGGGCAGGGCCGCAGTGAAGTCTGGCTTGTGTTCCTCTAACGCGAGTTTCCTTCTGTACCAAAGCTCATGCGGATGGTTCTGAATGAGTCCTTGAAGGCCGTGAGAACACGAGGATGGGAAGAAAAGTGAGTCCTCATGCCGAACCTGAGTCCTGGGGCCACTAAGGCTGGAGGAGGGAGTCCGAGTTTCTCGTGTAATTCTTTGTCATAAAGAGGTTCTGGAGTTCGTGTTGAAGGAGACCCCCAGAGCTAGAAGTTAAAAGTGGTCTAGTGCCCATGGAAGTGCCATTGCTCTGAGCCAGAGCGGTCAGTCCTGAGAGTTAGAATGGAGTCTACTGGGCACACTGGACCGGCAGCTAAAGATGCCCTTTTTTGATAAAAAAAGAGACATGTTCAGCTCTGTTAGTGGTCACTGCTCCCTGTTCTAAATGTGTCCTACCCCTCCCTGCGTCCCACCTTCAGCAGTGGTACCTGGGGTCAGGTAGCCTTTCCTTCCCCACTGTGAGCTATTTTCTCTAGTCTCTGGCTTCCTTGGGCAGCAGTGGGCTTCCGCCCGGGAGTCCTGTGCTCTGCCTGGGTTCAGCTCCAAGTTTTTTAAATTAATAAAAATTACCTGGGGCTGGGGATGTGGCTCAAGCGGGAGCGCACTCGCCTGGCATGCGTGCGGCCCGGGTTCGATCCTCAGCATCACATACAAAAAAAAGATGTCGTGTCCGCTGATAACTAAAAAATAAATATTAAAAAATTCTCTCTCTCTCTTAAAAAAAAAATTACCTATAATTTTTTGTAAGTATAAATGATACATGCACAATTTAAAGAACTCAGAGAACTACTATGGTTTTTTATGTTTGTTTAGGTACTTGGGATTAGACCCAGGGCCTTATACATGCAAAGCATATGCTCTACTGCTGAACTACTTCCCATCCCTGAAAAGTCACTTTCACTTTTTATGGTTGCTTATGAACGCACCTGGAGTGATGGTGTCCGCCTGTGGTCTGTGACTCGGGAGGCTGAGGCTACCCTCAGCAATTTAGCAAGACCCTGTCTCACAAAGGCCTGGGGAGGGAGCCCAGTGGTGGAGCATCCCTGAGCTCTGTCTCCAGTATCCAACGAAACACAGTGCTGCAGGCATCTCTCTGCGGAGCACTCCACGTCTTACTGAGTGTTGGCCTCTGTCTGCCTTCTGCTGCTGCAAGGTTTTGTCTTTATTCTCCTTTTTGAATTTTTTTGGGTGAGTGGGGAGAGTGGATTAGAAGTGTATTTGGAGTTGACTTGTAATTAAAAAGTGTGCCCAAAGGAGCTGCTTTAAATCCACGAACCTGCCATTGCCCAGCTGTCAGAGGGCTGTTGGGACAGATGCAGCTGGAGGCCCAGGCTGCCCTAGCTCCTTGTCTTCAGAGTCACACAGTGAACAGGCCCTGGCCCCAGCCCACTTTCTCTCTTCATGAAGGAGATTCAGCAGGAGTTGGACAGTTCACTGAGTGCCTCGAGGTGTGAATTTCTGAGGGTGAGCCTGCACTCAGGCTGTAGCACCGGGTTTTGTGTGATTTTCATCCTTGAATTCCCAGTGAGGACTCTGTGAGAGCTGGTGGGTCATCCTGAAGGGACCGAGGGCCTAGGGGTGACTTTGTTGTGATTACCTTTTTTTGGTTCACAAGTTAGAAAAGTCGCTCCATCCTTGTGGTAACAGCCACTGGTTGCAGAGGGTATCTTGGGGAGCACTGGTAACCTCTTCCCTGGGCAGGCAGCTTGGGCCTCGCCACATCCCGTCCCAGTGCCCACAGGCAGACAGGTCTTTGTTTCTAGTGCATGAGGTGTCAGCAGGAGCCCAGCAGTGGCCTCCTGCTATGATGTCTTTCTCTTGGTTAGCTCGGGTCTCACCTCCTTTCCTGTGAGTCTGGTGGAGTGTCACTTTTCCTTCCTTAGCCAATTGTTCTGTGTTGGAATTGCCCAGGGGCTCTGGGCTCTGGGCTCTGCACTATTAGGGGCTCTGCACTGTTAGCGCCCCTGGGGTTTTGGGTGTGTCTAGACTGCTAAAGACTGTTTGCTCCCTGGGGATCTCTGATCTGAGGGTCCAGGGCCTCCTGAGATCATTAGGCTCACATTTCAGGAAGAGCTACCACTTGCATGTGTTCTCAGCCTGCACTCCATGTGGCAGGGCTGAGAGGCCAGCAGGTGGCTTGCAGCCCACAGCCCTTCCTGGCCTCTGCCTTTCTCTCCACCTCTGCTCTGTCTTGATGCATATTCCTGAGCTGTACCCTGCAGGGACAGCAGAGAGGACCACTTGGCCAAGGTGGCATAGTGTCCTGCCTCAACCTGGCCTTTCCCACTTGCATCTCGATTGTTGCAGAGGTTGCTGGGGCCCACATGCACACTGTTCCGGTGCTGGCCGTGGCCACGACACCCTTGATTGCCACCCTTCTTGCTGCACAGACCACCTGTGGGTGCAGAGAGTGATGTGTTCCCGGTGGAGGTGCCCACCTGTGTGCATTCTTGCTGGAGCTTTTAGAGGGGACGGGGCACCAGTGGCGTGTGGCCCTTGTGGCTGCTGCTGTATTTGCCCTCTTACTCAGGCAGGTTGAGCAGCTTCTGGAGCTGCTGATCACCGAGATCCTGCACCCCAGCAGCCAGGCCCCCAACGGAGTGAAGAGCCACTTCATCGAGATCTTCCTGGAGGAGCTGACCAAAGTGGGAGCTAAAGAGGTGAGGCCAGTGTCGGTTGGGTGATGGAGCTCAGTGTGGCACGTGCCGGGGACTGACCAGCTCCCCTTGCTTTCCCGCAGCTCACCGCAGATCAGAACCTGCGGTTCATTGACCCCTTCTGCAAGATCGCTGCCTGCACTAAGGAGTAAGTGGCAGGTGGCTGGGGCCTGATCCTTCCTCACTTGCTTCTGGGTGAGACTGCCTTTGGGGATTGCTGCCCCTTTTGACTGTGTTTGGGCTCTGGAGGCTGCTGGCCATGGGGTGAGGTGGGAGGCTGCTCGGCCCTGCTTGTGGAGAGCCAAGTCCAGCAGGCTTTCTGGCTTCCGTTTCACCCTCTCAGCTCCCTGGTTTTGCATAACATTGCTCGGGGCATCTTTGAGACCATCGTGGAGCAGGCCCCATTTGCCATTGAGGACCTCATGAATGAAATGGATGCGCAGAACGGGGAGGATGAGGCGTCAGATGGTGACGGTGAATCTCTGGAAGGTGAGTGTGAATAGGACCTGCCATCCCATAGACTCTGCAGGTGAGGGTCACAGTATACTAAGGTGGGCTTCTGCCCTCCGGTGGCCTGTCCTGGACTGAGCCTGAGTGGCCTGCTGGGCCCCTGTTTCCGTTCCGGAGCTCCCTGGCAACACAGTAGCCAGTGACCTTGGAGAGCACCAGGCACGTGTCTCTGCTTTCCTTGCTTGCTGTGGCCTCCAGTGCGATCAGCACTGTCCAGCTGCCCAGCTCATCCCTTGCTCCCCACTAATACCCAGCCCAGCTCCCTGGAGGCCCTGCTGTGCCAGGCTACAGTGCTCCCTGGGGCCTGCCTGCACCCTGTCCACCTGTCACTCAGGCTGCCTGCCCTCCCCGTTTACAGTGCAGCCCCTGCTCTGCCTTATGCTGGGTTACTCCATGTTGGGTCACTCACGATGACAGCCATCAGCTGCTCTGTCGAGCTCCTTATTCCTGGCCCATGTCTCCCACTAGGACCTGGCGCTCTCTCTGTGTCCCTTGCACCTGGGTACCATGCTGGGTGTAGTCCCTGACTTCCTTAGGTGACTTGGGGTGCTCTGGCAGCAGCAGATCTAGCCTGCCTGCTTCCAGTCTTGCTGTAGGGGCTCTGTGTACCACGTGACATGTCCTGTTGGAAGGGCAGGTCACCCATGGCTTAGGACTCAGTGCCCATGCTGGTGAGCCCTTGGCCTTCCTGGGGTCAGCCCACACCCCTCTGTCCCCAGCGCATCATCTGGGGACATCTGTGTGCGCCTTCCCTGGCCCCCCTTGCCCTCTTCTGTCATCCTGGAGTCTCCAGGCAGGTCCCTGAATCCTGCTTGTGCACCAGAGCAGCCCACGGCCCTGCCGCAGTCACTCTCCACGTGTGCTGCCCCCACAGCTCTGTTGTCCTGTGCCTGCCTTCTGAAGTCAACACCAGCAAACCCCTGAGCACCCAGCCTGGCACGGGGGCCTTGACTGAAGTGGTCTCCCATTGCCCCTGGTCCAGCCCTCTGGTTGGGTTGGCTGCCCTTTGACCTTGCTGTGGAACTTCACCACCAGCTTTGCTGCCTGAGGTCCGCCGAGGCCCATCTAGGAGACCTCCCAACAGCCACCTGCTGTCCTCCCCGTCCTGTGCCTGCTCTGTTCCCAGGGGCTTTGGATTTCACGAGGTCCTTTTCATTTTAGGCTCCATACGCAGGACTGACCTTGAGAAGGGCAAGGGGACAGGAGACGATGAGGACAGTGCTGGCCCTGTCCTCCAGGTAGGTATCTGGGCCTGTGGATGGTGAGCTTAGCCTTTGCTCTCCTGCTCTGCTGCTGACTCCAGAATGGAGGGTGATAGCTATGGACTTGGAGACTGACCTTCATGGAGGTCAGCTTTGGAGGAAGGACAGACGGCAGGCCTGCTTGCCTTCAAAGGGCAGGGCCAGTGAGTGGGATTGGGGTCACGTTCTGGGAGGGTGGGTGCAGAGGCTGGCCCCACAGCAGTCCTTTTGCCACGGACAAGTAGGCGGCCTTCCCAGACCTCCCCTGCTGGGTGGGGAGCTGGCTTCATGAGGGGACACATGCTGAGTGGTTGGCGTTGGGTTGCACTGGGAGCCAAAGCAGCGACCCGAGTTGGAATACAGTGCTTACTGCTGTAAGGTGAAGGAAAATTGGGCACTTTGGGCTAAGAGTAAGATTATTGTCACTTGCTACTTCTGCATCTGGTTGTGGCTGCTGGGAATTCAAGGTTGTGAGTGGGGCTAGCTTTGTAGCCCTCTAAATGTGCCGGGCGGTGCCACTCTGGAGGTACGGAGACCCTGAGCCTGTGCTGGTGTGGGCCAGTGGATTGCAGGGTCCACGTGCTGGACTGAGGTCTGCTTGGGAAGGGACTGACCTGGCCTCCCTTTTTGAAACAGTTTGACTACGAGGCCATTGCTAACAGGCTGTTTGAAGTGGCCAGTCGGCAGAGCACTCCTTCTCAGAACAGGAAGCGCCTCTACAAAGTGATCCAGAAGTGAGTGTCTTTCAGGGCACCTGGCCTGTCCTTCTCCAGCCCTGGAGCTGCCTGTCTTAGCCCCACTGCCTCTGCTGACATTGTGCCCCCGGCACTGTCCCTGAAGCCACTCAGCCAGGCAGAGGACTTCAGAGCTCCCGTAGACAGGTGTCTCACCAAGGGCAGGGTGTCTTGGGCCCCTCAGCAGCTCTGGGTGTGTCCCCAGGATGCAGAAACAAGGCTGTGTGTGACAGTCTGTCTTGCTCTTGCAGGCTGCAGGACCTGGCTGGAGGTGAGGATTGGATTGGCTCCATGTGACCCCATCTTGGAGGTGTTCATCCCTATGGCCCTGTGGTGGTTCCCCGTGCTCCCTTATGGCTTGCGGGGCAGGGCAGGGCAGGCAGGGCGGCAGGCTGAGGGTTTCTGCAGCCCTTGTTCTCTAGTGCTTAGTGATCCTCAGCCCCTGGTGGCTGTGAGACATGGTGCTGGTCCAGGGCTTTGGAGTGGCTGATGGTGGTGTTGCCACTTGGGCAGGGAGCTTCTCCACTCTGCAGCGTGTGGCGTAGGTGACCCAACAGGCCGCTCCTTGGGAGGGTTATGCAGGATTTCAAAATGCAACCAGTTGAAGTATTTTACCTGGGTGCTTGCGTGCCCGCCCCTGGGTTCTGACAGCAGTGTTGACTGTCCTGTTCTTCACTTATTTGCCTGTCAGTCCATCCTCTGTCCACGTGGTGGCCTTTCCCTGCTGGCATCAGGAGCTGAAGGCCAGCAGTTTTAGTGAAGTTCATGCAGTGAAGGGCATGAGTCACACACACTGGGTGGGCCCGTGCAGGGCGCAGCACCCACAGTGGTACAGAAGGGACCCTTGTGCCCCTCCACGGCACTGCTTGTTTGAGAAGTAGACCGGCCTCCATGTGATCTGAGAAGGGCTTCCCAGGTGCTGCTGTTCTGGGCGGGGACGGGTCAGGCTTCACACTGTCCATCTCAGCTGTGGGGTTGTTGCTCAGTACCTCATGCCTGGCAGTAGAACAGGCCCTGTCTTAAGTGCGGCGCGGGCAGGTGTGTGCGGCACATTTCAAGCCACTCTCAGCCTCCTGACTCACCCGGATTCTCAGGCACCTTCCCCGAGGACGACATCCCGGAAAAAACCTACAGGCATCTGCTCGAAGGGAGGCGGGAGCGCAAGATGAGGAGGCGCTCACTGAAGTCAAGGTCAAAGAACAAGAGGAGGAGGACTGGAGGTGACTATTGACGTCCAAGTGGTTCACCTGCTGCCCTGTCCCTTGCCCCTGGTCACCTCTGATGTCTTTTCCTAAGTCTCCTCTTCAGACACAAGTGCCCGCTGGCTTCGAGTTCTGGGACGCCCTGCATGGTCGTGGTCTCAGGGCTTGACCCTGGGACTACTCTCCACCATCCCGCTTCCTTGCCTGAAGCACACTGGCGGTGGGAACTGCCCTGTCCACACCATGGTGCCTTTCTCTGGGCCGCCTACCTCTTTTTTTCCCATGTGCCCCTCCTCTTCCATGTCCTCTGGCAGTCCTTGAGCTTCACAGCTCTTGACCTTGTCAGGGTCATTTTTCCTCCCTGTCCCTCCCTGATGGCCACAGGATTGTGCTGGACAGGGCACCTATGCTAAGGACTGACCTGCATCTGTGCCCTGTGGTAGGCTTGAGTGCCTGCTTGCCCTGGGGCGGGCAGTGCCCTGTGCCAGATATGGCGCTGCAGGGACCTGAAGAACCCTCCCTGCCATCTGGATTGACCTGGCCTGGGCCGCCCACTGCTGTTGAGCCCTTCTGTGTTGTCCCCACCTGGGCAGTGACTTCCCAGCAGCCTGCCCTCAGCTGGGCCCCAGCACCTGAGCCGAATGCACAGGTGTGCAACTTGAATCAAACTCAGGGCTTGGCAGCTGACCCTGAGCCAGGGTCGTCCCTCCTCTCCCTGCGCTGAGCCAGTCCCACCCCCTCCACGCCTTGCTCCAGGTCTGATCCGTCCTCTTGACAACTGGTTTTTCTAGAGATGTGTCTCCAAGCTTGGCCCTCCCTGTCACGAGCATGGGTGACTGTGGAACATGCCATCTGTGCTGATGTGGGTCCCCTGGTGGGCTGTGGCTGCTGTGCCTGCAGGGGATTTGTTTTGGAAGAAGTGTGTTCCCTGTTTCAGCAGGGGAAGGCGAGGAGGAGGCCTCTAGTCCAGACCTGGGCTCAGGGACTGAGAGGAAGAGGAGCCGGAAGAGGGTCAGCCCCAGCGTTGCACGTGCAGAGTCTGGTGGCCAGAGCGGGGTCCAGAAGAGGAGGAAGCCGAGGCAGGGAGGAAGAAGAGGCCGTCGCTGAAGAGCAGGAAATGACGTGGCCAGGCCAGGATGGGTGGCCGCTGAGCTTGCTGTGGCTTTCCTTGTCTGCAGCTGAGGTGGCTGAGGGGCAGGAGCCTGGCCTGTTGCCATGGCCTCTGAGTGCCCACGGCTCCTGAACTTCTGTAAGGGAAGAAGCAGGGGGTGGGGAGAGTGGGGGCCCTTCATTTTGTGCCAGCCTCAGAAAATGCACCTGTGTGTGGTGGCCTTGAGCCAAAGTTCAGACTTTGGGGACTCGGAGCGCCTGTCTCAGCCTGGCCTGCACCACTGGGGTCCATGAAATAAAACACTGTACAGTCCTTTCCACAGCTCTGCTCCTTCTGGGGCATCAGGGTAGACACTGAAGCAACAGGTGGGGCTCCTGAGCACTGTTTGCATTTTATATCCATTTTTGTGGGGAAACAGTCTACCAGTTTTCAGAACCTGGTGAGAGCTGCCAGAGTGTTGGCAGTGCCCAGCTGGACAGGGCTCCAAGACTCCGCCCTGTCACTCACCAGCCTCACCGGGAGCCGGGGTTTCACACAGCTCTTGTTGATTGGCATATCCACGGCAGGAAAATCTGGCTCCTGGCATTCTGGTGGGCCTGGAGACCACAGCTGTGGCAGGAGGCCTGGGCATGCCACACGTGTCCCCACCTGGGCACTCAGCCCCCATCTGTCCTGCCCAATGGGTTCCTGGGGCTGGGGTCGGCTGGGAAGCAAGTTGGAGGCTATGGGGAGGGCAAAGCCATCTGTCACCTCCTACCCCATGGGTGGAGGGGTGCCTTAATGTAGGGGAGAGGTGTTTAAGACTTGGCCTGCTTGGTTGTGGGCTGCAGGATGAACTCTGCAGGGCAGGTATTGGTGGAGCCAACTGCTGGGGCTAGAGGCAGTGTGCCCACTTGCTCAGGGACAGGGTTTTTTGTTGTTTTTAAACTAAAGGCCTGAGAGCCCCACAGCATGGTGGGTCATCTGCCAAGAATCTGCTGAATTCAATGTTTACCTCATCCAGAAGCCCTTCCACAGGCAAGACTGGGCGTCCGAGCAGAGCCTGGGTGCCAGGGCCTGGCGGCACGTGAAGTAAACCATTGCATCTGCACCTGGCACCTGCCCGTCTCCCTGCTCACGGAGGGTGCCTGGCTGACACCCAGGGTTTCTCTGTTCTTTTGTGCTCTCCCGCCAACTCCCTTACTTGTAGGTGTTCCTGGAGCCAAGGTTGCCCTGCCCCTGGCTTTACGGTTCCCTTCCTGCTGGGTGCCCTCACCCCACTTGGTAGCCACCCCACTTGCCCCTTTTGACTCCTATGTGTGTTGCCCCACTGCTGAACCCAGTAATCCCCGTGGGCTCTGGTGTCCATGTGAAGGACCCTCCTCACCCAGGCTGGTGGCTGAGAACCCCCCAGCACAGCCTGCTCCCCTTGGCCCTGTCTACAGACCTGTACGCAAATGTGTGGGCAGTGTGGGGGTACCTGGCCATCAGGTCTCCTGGGTACTCTCTTGCCCTGTGCCTCTGCTGGGTCAGGGCTCCCCACAGCATTTGAAGCCCGTAAGAACATGTAAGAAACAGTTCGTGGGGCCTCTAGTCTCAGTGACCTTGCCCATTAGGGAAACAGCATTTCCCACAGTTCCTTTGTCCTGGGCAGCTTGCACACCTGTCTGCATGCACAAGTGGTAGGGGCCCAGCTACAGGGTGCACACACCAGAGGGTCACTGTGGGGACTGTCCTACAAGTGCAGCTGGTGGGCAGAGGTGCTCCGTGGTGGGTGTGGTGAGGGCCTGCCAGGGCCCCCTAGCCTCTCATTTATTTTTTACCATTCTCATTCCCATGTGGGGATAGAGCCCAGGAGTGCTTAACCACTGAGTCACATCCCAGCCTTTTCTGTACTTTATTTAGAGACGTGGATCCTCCTGTCTCAGCCTCCCAAGCCTCTATGGTTATCTGTGGTCCTTTTAAGACTGGTTCCCCATCTTAAAAAATGTTGAGATGTAATTCAGCCCAGCACTCGGCCTCTGCAGCCCGTCTTGGAGCAATTTATCACCTCAAAAAGAACCTCCAGTGCCATGCTCACTTGTCCTCCAGCAGACGGGGCAGAAAGCCTGGGTGGGCCCTGCTGCAGAAGGCCCTGCCGAGGCAGAGATGGGTTGTAGGTCACAGGGCAGGGACGTTCACTTAGGCTTCCCTGAGTAACTAAATGGTGAGGACATTCTGTGGCTCAGGGACTTGCCGACTTCAAGGAGCAAGCACGCCGTTGCGCTGCCACACTGTTCAGATGTGACATTCTGGGAGGCCGAGCAGTAGCTCCAGGGCTATAAGGCTAGCAGGGCCATCTCGGGGCCATCTCAGGGACACCGCGTCCCTCCAGTACATGTCGGTGCAAACAGACAAGGAGCCCAGCTGCAGCCTGATGACTGGAAGCTGCAAAGGGTGGCTCAGGGCAGTCCAGGCCACCAGAGTGACTCCATTCCACGGCTGGTTCTGGTGGAGAATGACAGTTTTGGCTCACAAGCCGTTGCCTTGGCTAGGACGGTCTCTGCACTGTTCTTCCATAGTGGCAGTTGTGACGGCAACTCCCCCATTTTAGCCTCCTGTTGGGAGGCTGAGGCTTCTGATTCCCAGTGAGGTTAGGCGCTGGTGAGGTGGGCATGGGGCAGAGGGCAGGAATGAAGAGCCCTGGTGCTGGGCACATCCTGGAGAGTGGCCCAGCTGTAGGATGGTGAGTGGAGTTAGGACAGTCCTGCAAGGTAGTGGGACTGGAACACTGACCAGTTCTTGGGAGCCCCCACCTTTGCTTATACTGCTTCATAGACACAGTCTGGCAGGAGGGGACTGTCCCTCCCTGCTGGCTTAGAAGGTCCCAAGATGAGAACCAGACAACAGTTGGGACCCACAGGCCAGACCCATGCCATGGCCCTGGCAGGTTGGATGAGAAGGAGGCCCTGCCACTGTTATGTGGCCCTGCCACTTATGTGGCCCCACAAGAGAAAGGGCCCAGAGTGGGGTCCATGTGCACTGGCCCCCACTGCAGGGTGAGGACCCCTGGTGGAGGTCCATGGGCATGCTTCCCCAGTGGGCTTTTCTACTGGGGAGAGAAAGGTCACCAGAGAACCTAGGGGCACTGGCTTGGAATTAATTCTGAAAGGCGTTGCTGAGGACAGGCTGGTTGCCTTCTGAACTGGACCTGGCGGGAAGAAGCAGTGACACCCGCGCCCATCTCTCCCCACAGCCGCTGCCATTAGGGGTTTTGAGATGTCCCTCAAGTGCCATATGGTGGCCACCAAGCTGTTAGCTGGCATCTCTCTTTGACGGGCGCCCTGCATCCCCTGGAGTTCACTGTGCAGACAGCTCTGCACCCATGTGGGTGTTTGCGCACACCTACCCATTGACACCTGTCACCCGCACACTCACCACTCACCCACCTGCCCTCCTGCCTCCTGGTGTCTCTTCCATGCACCCACCCACCTGCCTGCCACTTGTCTCTATCCAGGCGTGGCCCTCCTGCCCACACCTACCTGCCATCTCTCTCTCGCGATAGCATCTACTAACCTATGACCTTAAGGAACACAAGTGAAAAACCACGGTTAATTCTGTCTGTGAAGTAGCCCATCCCCTGTGGGTGTCGTGTCTCTATGGTGGCATCCCCCACAGGGGCACCTCTCTCTCCAAGGCATCTCCCAATGGTGTCACCTCACCCCCGGTGACATCCCCACATGGACATGCCCACAGAGCCCCTATGTTGACATGGAGTCTGCCTCACTGGGGGCAAGGAGACCAGGCACCTGGCTGGGCTCTGGGGAAGTGGGCCCAGTTTCTCTGGCCTCGCCCCAGGATGTTGCCACGCCCCTGCTCACACAGGCTGTGTCCCCTCCTGCCTGGGACCTGCACAGGCACCGTGCCAGCATCTGCCTCTGGGGGTGCCCCTGGCCCTGGAGTGGGTTCTGGAGAATAGGCTGCTGGGGCGTCTCCAGTCCCTCTGGGGGCTCCTTGTGGTCTCCAGGGAACGGGCTTCCGGGGCAGAAGCTTTTCTCCCAGTGCTCCTGGCTCCCACCAGCCGGAGTCCTGCCTTGCTGAACCTGACCTGCGCTCTGCTCTGCCAGGGGCTGCGTTTCTGCTCATCTCCCTGCCTGGGGATGGAAGTCACAGGGTCAAGGGGATGGTTCCCGAGGTGCTTGTGTGTCTCCTGCCTCCAGGTCTAGTCTGGGCTGGACACAGGCATTGGCTTTTTTAAGTCTTATAGGTTAATTATTAAATTCTGTCTTGATACAAATTAAAGATGTGCCTGGATTTGGGGAGTCGGGCATTATCATAACTTAGCGTAAAAGCCCCGACTCCGGCTGCTTCAACAGGAAAGGCTGCTGGCCCCATGTGAGGTCACAGCACTGCAGGCCTGCGCCCCTTCCAAGCCCACAGCTGCCGGGCTCACCCACTGGGGAGTGACTGCACCCCCGCCACCGTCCCACCACTGACTGGTGTGCTTGGGCCACATGTGGCACTGGTCCCACAGGGGCTGGTCACAGGAGAGGGCACACCCAAGAGCCTGCTGCGCTCTGATGCCAGGCACCTCAGGAGCAGGACATGGGGGCCTTGGGGAGGTGGCGGTGGCCTGTCTTCTCCAGGCTCCACCAGGTGGCAGAGAGGCAGGAGGCTGCACCTTTTCCTAGGGCCAGACTCCTGCTGCAGGTGGATGCCCCCCTGGCCTGGCTGTCTTCCTCTGTGCGAACGACTTCCTGGGTTGACCTGCCCCTTCCTCCCTGGGACAGGAAGAGCTGCGCGGAGAGGACAGCAGGCAGGCACTCCGAGGTGGCTAGCAGCTGGGTTTCCTCTTGAAAGAATCCCCCTGGGGAAAGTTCTGCTCAGACCAGGGCATTTCTCTGGACGAAGGTGCGGAACAAGCTGCTCCTGGGCCTTGTGCCTGCACATATGTCCCCAGTGGCAGCTCCTCCGCAGCAGCTGGGCACTCTCTCAGACTGCACAGAGCTCCTCTGGGAAGGAGGAGGCCTGAACCGGTGGGGGGGTGGGGAGCAGGAGCGGTGTTTAACGGGGGGCCGGATGTTCAGCGCCTGGGGTTTGGTGGCTGTGGCTGGTGTGTCACAGAGGTGTCTGTGTGCTGGTACTAGCTCAGTGGTGGAGCACTTGCCACAAAGCAGAAGGCCAGTCACCTTCCTGACCTTGAGGTCATTGAGAGGCAGGAGAAGTGTGAAGGACCCACGTGTTCCCAAGTTGAAGTTGGTGGTGTACCTGGTGGGTTACTGTATGATTCTTTTTTTTTTTTTTTAAGTTGTAGATGGACACATCTTTATTTATTGATTTCTTTTTATATGATGCTGAACTGGATGCTTCATGCATACGAGGCAAGGGCTCTACCACTGAGCTACAGCCCCAGCCCTGTGTGATTCTTTTTTATCTATGTTTGGAATGCTACATATTTTTCTACAAAAAAGCTGGATGTGGTGGAGCAGGCCTATAATCCCAGTGACTCAGGAGGCAGGAGGTCAAGTTCAAGGCCAGCCTGGGAAATTTAGGGAAAACATCTCAAAATAAAAAATAAAAAGCACTGAGGATGTGACTCAGTGACAGAGCACCCCTGGGTTCAGTCTTCTGTACTGGGGGGGAAAATGCAAAAGAAAAGCAAAAGCAGAAGTATTAGGCCGGTCACAGTGGCACATGCCTGTAATCCCAGTGGCTTGGGAGGCTGAGGTGGGAGGATCACGAATTCAAAGCCAGCCTCAGCAACTTAATGGGCACTTAGCAACTCTAGGACACTGTCTCTAAATTAAAAAGGGCTGGGGGTGTGGCTCAGTGGTTAAGTGCCCCTGGGTTCAATCCCCAGTACCAAAAAAAAAAAAAAAAGGTCATTTTAGGAAACACAATTTTCACAGTTTCCCCTCTGTTGTTGGCTTTTAGGATTTTAGAAATGGGCTGTTTGAAAAGCCAAGCATTCCTGGGAGGAGGGAGTCCATTAGTGGGTTGGTGAATCTGTTGTCCTGTTCCTGTTTATCTAGAAGCAGTGCTTTCCTTCCACTTCTTGTTTGGGTCCCTGCTCTGCGCTCTTCAGGTCTGTGCCCAGGATGGGTGGCTGTGTCCCATGGGGACGCTGTAGGCTGTCTGGGAACCACCAACTTGCTTGTGTGTTTTTACATCATCTGCGTCTTAGAAAACTCTCCCAGCCAACTGGCCCCAGGAGATGCCCTGCCTGTGTTTTCCCAGAAGGCTCTTTGAGGGAAACGCACCTTCTCGGAGAACACGCCTGCTCCAGACACACCAGCGGGCAGGCGTCCACCTGGCCAGCAGTGGTCCCCCACACAGGGCCACTTCACAAATGCCAGAGGTGGGAGGACACGGGCAAGTTCCCCAGCCCTGGCTCACACCATCCTAGGCAACCTGAAGTTGGTGCTATGGCCTGTGACACTGCCCCTCCTGGTGGTGTAGTGCTCCCCGCCACGGGCATCCTGAGCCAGGAAGCAGGCATTCCAGGAGAAAGGGGGGTCTGCCATCTTCAGCTCCCGGCTGCTGCTGTCTGAGGATCCGGAAGGAGCCAGCGTCCTTGCCACCATCCAGGTCGGCTGGGCGTCATGTGGGAAATGGACTCTGCTGGATCAGGCAGAGGGGCCATGACTGTCTTCGCAGACAGGCCCTCTCCCTTGGTCTGCAGCTCTCCCCAGAGCTGGTCCTCCTGATAGGCCCCTGGGGCAGGTGGGAGATTTCTCTGACTGTGGGTGAAGGTCGGCTTTCTGGAATGGCCAGGGCCCTCCATCTTCCTACTATCTAAATTGGGATGCTACAGCCCCTAGGGGGTGGCATGTGCCCTTGTGGGCCCCAGTGGGTCCACCCGCCATCGTGATGCGCTCAGCTTGCTCCACGACGCTCCTTCACGTTTCCCACTGTGGTGCTTGGGGACCTTCAGAAAAGTGCAAATACCACATGGTTGTCCAGGGCTCCGTCGTACCCAGAGCCCCCGTTCTCCAGGACCTGAGAGCTAGCAGGCTGTGGGCAGGAGGCCCTGGGGCTTCTTGCGACTCTGCTGGATTTCCCAGGAGATGCCCTGGGTGGCGGGGTGGGGGCTGCAGTCCCCAGCACAGCCCCTGATGCGTGCAGCAGCCTGCGCCAGATGCTCGCTCTGCTGTGCCGCCTGAGGGTCCCAGGCGAGCCGAGTTAGGAGAAGTGCCCCCCCTCGGCCTCAAGAACTATGGCTTCCATGTGAAAATGCAGGTGTGGCAGAGGGGGCCTTTCAGCAGAAGCCAGGGCAAGGGAAGGACAGGATGGGCTGGCAGGGCTGGCTGTGGGCCTGGGGGTGGCAGGGCTGGCTGTGGGCCTGGGGCACCACCCGCTCGCAGGCTCTCCCCACCCTGTTCCAACCATCACCTGCCCCCTTCCTCCCTCGTTCACCTACCGCCTCTGGTCTGAGCCCAGCCACAGAGCTCATGGGACCCCGCCACGGCTCTGTCCATGGGCCGGGACCCCAGAGCTCTGCCCAGCCTGATTCAGCCTCTCTGGCCTCCAGCATCCCCAGAGGTAGTGAAGGCACTGCAAACCCCGTGGGTACAGACCTGTGTCCCCCATCCATTTCCTCAGGCACAGCAGCACGAGGGCCAGACCGCGGCCTGAGATGGTGTTCAGCTCTTAAATAACCACGCAGACCTAACACCACTGAAGATAGCGTCAAAACCGTGTCCCCTGCCCAGGTAAGCCCCAGGGTGGCCCACCCAGAGGAGCTCACGGTGCGGGGCTCAGGACCTGGTGGGCAGCACAGGAAGCCACGGGCCGTGTCGGTTTCTGCGTCTCTGTGGAGAGTGGCAGGACCTACCTCCTGGTCGAGGATTTGATAAGTGGACACGGTGAGGCACTGGCAGTGTGTCTGGCCCCGAGCGGCTGCGGGCAGGCCGCGGCTGGGGGTCCTACCTTTTCTCCCTCTGCTTCCTGGAGTGGAAGCCACCCTGCCACCTAGAGAGCTGGACGTGGAGCCGGAGGACCTGGTGGGTCCTGAGCCTGTGGGAGCCCGCAGGGGAGAGGGCCCTTCTTTCTCCGGGGACGGTGGGTGCGGGGAGTGGGAGAGCCAGCTTCCTGGGGGAGCAGTTTGTCTAGGGGGAGGCCTGCTTTTGGAGAACACATCGTCACCTAAGGAAGGGGGCAGAGCTTCCGCCAGCCCCCGGGAGAAGGAGCCATCAGCAAACCCTTCAGCTAATTGTCTTCAGCGATCTCTTGAAATCTAAGGGCTGTTACAACAGTAATTTGTGCCTCTTAAATAGTCAACTATAAATAGTGGGACAAACCGAGCGGGAAGCAGGAAGAACAGGGAAGGTGCTCGGAATAGCAACTAACCTAGAAAGCGAGTCGAGTTGACGTTGAGCGGTTGCTGCTGAAGACAAAGGAAAGGGTGAGACCCCCGGGTGCCTCTGCTCCTGCCCCTGCAGGACCCTCCGTGTCCCCGTGGCGGCCACAGCCAGGCCAACGTGGTGAGCACAGAGCGCCTTGAGCCCTCAAGACTTTCCACCTGGCTGGCCACGGGGCCCGGCCTGGCAGTGGGGAGCGTGGTCCTGGCCCTGGAGCCCTGTGGTCACCATGTGGCCTTGTGCCCAACACCAAACAGTAGCAACTCAGGGACAGCCACGCAGGAGGGGACACCCCCATGCAAGCTGAGGCGTCCTCCCCGGCCTCCACCTGTGCTGCATTCACGAGGTGCCCACCTGCCCCTACGAGCGAGGCCCTGTCCTGGGAGGCCACACCTCAGGGAGGTGACTGTCCGCTTGAGGATGGGTGCTGTGGTTCGTGGGCAGGGTGACTCTGCAGGTGTGGCCAGAGCAGTGCTGCCGGCAGCAGGTTCATGAGGCGCCGGGTTCCCGGAGGCCGTCAGCGCAGCCCACCCAGAGGGAGCCTGAACCCGCCACGGGGAGCCCCATCCCTGAGTGCCGCGGGTGGGCAGGAGGGTGGCTCCCAGCCCCTCCCGGCACCCTGCTACCTGGGAGGAGCACCCACCCCACCTCCTGCCCCCAGCAGGAGAGAGGGAGGGCTGGAGACCTGGAGGGCTGGCCCCAGGCATCTTCCCGAGCCTCCAGAACACTCCCGGACTGAGCCAGGGCCAGGTCGTGGGCTCGCCCGGCTGCTGGGGCTCCCACTTCCCACCCGCCTCCTCGCTCCCTCCCTGTGGCTCCCTCTGGGCCCCTCTCCTGCGCACACCCCATGTCCTCGGCTCCTGCCAGCCTCTTCCTCCTGGGGCCTCCCAGCGTTTGAATCTCGCACACCCATCCCTGGAGCCCTGACCTTGCACCTCCAGCAACCTGCCCCAATCTCTGTGGCCTCCTCCTGGGGCTGGGCCGGGGGCCAGGGCCTTGCATCTGGGTCCTGCCCCGCTGGCGGCCCCCACCTCTACCTGAGGTCCCAGCAGTCTCTGGGCAGTGCTGCCCTGGGGACTGCCTCGCTCCCCTGCTCAGAGGAGAGGCCAAGGCTGTCTTGAGGGGCCTGCTCTGGGGTATCCTGCCCCAGGACCCCCAGCCATCCCCAGGGGACAGACTGGGGTGGCAGAGCAGGGCATGGGACTCTTGCAGGGGCACAGGACACTTGTGCTTGGGGCTGTGTCCAAAGGTGGCAGGTGCTGAGCCCTCAGTACTGCCCTGCTGCCCTCTCTGCTCAGGAGGTCACCTCTACCACTTGACCCTCTCCTGTGAGAGCCGCAGCTGCTGCTGGTGGACCCCTCCCTTCTGCCGACCCGCACCCTCCTTGGACCCTGAGCAGCCTCTGTCCA
The DNA here is from genome assembly GCF_047511675.1 of Marmota flaviventris. Taxonomy (NCBI): domain Eukaryota; kingdom Metazoa; phylum Chordata; class Mammalia; order Rodentia; family Sciuridae; genus Marmota; species Marmota flaviventris. Next base: position 2,105,396 of record NC_092505.1, on the reverse strand, counting down.
TGTGGAGAGTCCAGGGCCTGGGGCACTTGCAGTGCAGTGAGCTCATCCCAGGGACTGTTGCAGAGACCTGGGTGGGTGGTCAGCAGGGGCCCAGCCAGGGGACAGGCCACATGGGTGGGGGAGGGAGTGCGAGGGAGCCCCATCTGCTATGGGCAGAGTGGCCCAGGAGACGGTCTGTGCACGCTGGCCCCGGCAGGTGCTGCCCTGGAGGTGAGGGGTGCTGCTGACCTGGGCTCGGCTCCCTCGGGGTCCACTGGAGATGCAGCCCCCTGCTGCCTTCTGGTTGCAGGTGGCTGTGGGTTCGACACTGGATGCCACTGTTTGCCGCCTGGGATGGACAGGCTGGGTGGCAGGGTTTCAAGGAAGGACCACAGGAAGAAGTTGGCAGTGCCACGGCTACTCAGCCTCCCAGGGGGCATTGGGGGACTCTAGGCCACCTCGTCTGCCATTGCTCCAGATGACCCGTAACACACCTGGGCATTCGAGGCCACCTTGGGTGCGCAGGGCCAGCAGGCCCTCTAGGAGTGGGGCTGTCCCTTGCCTTGTCCCTGGAGGGCCCAGGAAACTGGACGCTGTGTGTTTGCTGCGGCAGCGCTTCCACCCAGGCAGCTCCAGGGCTTCTCTGCTGACGCCTGGACTCAGACCTGGACTGACGCCCCCAGCATGTCACAGACAGACTGACTCGACGGGGGCTGGGGGAGGCGCCAGGCAGGGGCCCAGGGCCAGGGCAGACTTCTGAGGAGTGGGCAAGAGCGCAGCGTGGCAGGCCTTTGCCTCGCAGCACAGTGCTCTACCCCTGAGCCCCAGCCCCAGCCCCGGGTTTCTTTTAAGGGAGGAGCGAGGCTGCCCTCCCTGATCAGCTCAGCTGCCCTGGCCAGGGTCGGGAGAGGGGAGGAAGGGACCGAGCCCAGAGGAAGGTGTCCCCACTGAGGTCCCTGCCTCCCTCAGCTGGCTTGGGATGCCCGGGAGGAGCCTGAGGCCCATGGCTGGTGCAGGGCCAACCCTGTGCCCAGTGCTCTCCCTGTCCCCGCGCCTCCCGGCAGGTTCTTGCAGTCACATGTGCCTGAGCGTCAGGCTGGCAGGGCCATGATGTCCTCTGAGAAGGGAGGGGCCCGTCCCGGTCCTTGGTTGCCAACATCAGAATCCTCTCTGGCACATTCAGCTGGAAAAGGAGTTTGAAAGGATGGCAAGGAGTGTGCAGCCTTATTAGGAACCAGAGAAACAGATGGAAGCTTCCAAGAGCCAGCCATGCCTGAGAGTTTGCCGAGAACTGCCCCCTGCACCCCCTGCTGCTGGGCCACCCTGTGCCCTCGCACAGGAAGGCTCTCCTTGTGAGAATGGCCCCTCTCCTCCCTGGAGACGGCCACTTGCTCCACGTCACCCTCCAACACACATGCCTGCTGAGCCAAGCTGCCTCCTGTGTGAGGTCTCACCCGGGTCAGTGACCTGGGCATTCTCAGACACTGACAGGCCATTCAGAAGACACGGGACAATGAAAAGGAGCAAATTATGCAGGCACACATCAGCCGAGGGGTCTCCAGAAACCAAAGGAAAGGCGGAAGCCCACAGACCACACAGGTAGGGTTCCTTTTGTGCAGCATCCCTGATGAGGCCATGAATCAGAGGCCAGAACCGCAGCCAGCAGGGGCTGAGTGGGAGGCAGGAGGTGTGGCTGAAAGGGTGGGGGACCCGGGAGGCCTGGGTGCTGCCTGTATGGTTGTCGCAGCTGGCGAAGTTCCCCACACTTGTGCTACCCCACCCGGAGCCGAGCGTCGGGCGCCGTCTGCACTGCTTCTCACAGCTCTGGGATCCACTGTCACGGCCCATAATTTCCCCCCTTTTTTCTGCAGTTCTGGGACCAAACCCAGGGCCTCATGCCTCCTGAGCAAGTCCCCCTGGAGCTCCCCCTGCCCAGAGAAGATGTCTGATTGAAGCAGAAATCCAAGGTGCCCAGGACCAGGACGGGCGCAGCCACGCAGGCTGGAAGCCTCCTGAGAACAGGGGGAGAGCACTGTCCAGATCGAAGCCTGTAGCCTGGGGACACAGGTGCCGCTGCCTGAGCCTTGTCCCCAAGTGTCCCCTCCTGGGCTGAGCAGGGGTGTGGGCATCGGGGAGACGAGGGACCTCAGCGCAGAGTCTCCCTGGCTCCCTGGTGTCTGAGAGGCCGGCCCTGGGCCGCGACTCCCCCCCTTCCCGCCCCTGCTGCGTGGGAGAGGGTGAGAGCAACTCCAGGAACAGCTGCAGACACCTGGCCCCACTGCTCCCTGCTGTGTCCCCTGCAGGGCGCCTGCCGCCCCATGACCACCCACCCGCAGGTGTCCACCCTCGTCCTGTGCAGAGGTCACCAGCACAGCAGGTTCCAGAGGAGGTGGAGGGTCTTGGGCTCTGCTCTGACATGAGGAAGGGGCTGGGCCAGGCCCCCCCGGGACCGTGCAGCTGATGCAGGCCACTGGGTGTCGCCCGTGGCGCTGGCAGGAAGGGAGGGAAGCCCATGGCCAGCTCTGCCCCTCCTGGTGCCTGCAGCCTGCACTGCTGTCCCCTCCCCGTCTCCCTACTTGGAAGTGGCTGTGCTCTGGGACTCTGCCTGCTGTGGGCCCAGAGAAGCGGTGCGTGTGGCCTCCATGCCAAGTTCAGCAGCACCAGGACCGCTGTCACCCTCTGCCCCTCCCCTGCCTGAGGTCTGTGGCCACAGCTTCTGGGGCACTTGCGGGGCCCTTCATCCTTCAGACGTCCCCTGCACAGACAAAGCGTCTCCTGCTCCCCTTGACGTGAAAAACCTCCCATGTGTCATCATAGCCCTGTGTGTGCATGTGCGCGTGTGTGCGTGCGTGTGCGTGTGCATGCGAGTGTGTGTGCATGTGCGTGCGTGTGCGCGTGCGTGCGAGTGTGTGTGCATGTGCGCATGTGTGCGTGCGTGCGTGCGTGCGCGCGCACGCATATGTGTGTGTGTGTGTGAGCATGTGTGTGTGGAGAGTGAAGAATGTAGGTTCTAGAATACAGAGTCCAGTGCTTGGCACTGGAACTTACCTGCCACTTAAACTTGGGTTTCCAAAACTCAAGGTCACGCATGCCACATCACAGAATGTCCCCTGGAGCACACAGGCCCTTACAGCCATAGTCCAGGCTCGAGGAGAAAGGGCCGAAGGGATCACCTGTCGGCGGGGGCAGCACACCTAAGGGCCTTTCTGGAAGTCCCACCCTGCCACTCACTCGCACGCTCCTCTGCGAGGAGCTGGGAACGGTTCAGGGTCACCCACGGCTGGGCCATCATGGTGGGGTGTGGCAGAGAGGAGGGAAAGGACGCTGGGCAGGTGGCGGGCAGTCTCCCATGCTCCACTCCGTCTGGGCCCCTTTTCCTTTCCTGGGGCTTCTGGCTGTCCGGCCAGTGTGGTGGTCCAGGCCTGCAGGACTTGGCACCGGGTCTGGAGGAAGGCAGAGACCCGTCCAGTGCCCTCAGGTCCTCAGGGTCAAGGTGGGTCTCCCTGTGCCTGTTTGCAGGTCAGCATTCACAGGCAGGTCCAGGCCGGGTCTGCTGCCCAGGGCCAGGGTGTGGGCCCCAGGCTGCCAGGGTGGCACGGCCTCTGCTTTATCTTGGGTCTGCCAGATGGGCCCCGGAACCTGGTGACGAGTACAACAGTGTCTCAGCCCATAGCAGCCCCGGGAGCCACGTCCCGTTGTGCGGGTGCTGTCTTCCCCAGGTCCTTCACCTCCTGTCCTGAAAGGAGCAGACCTGGGCCTCGGGGTTAGCCATGACACCTACAAAGACCCTGCACCCACAAAGTGCGTGTTGTCCCGGGGCCTGCCTGCAGCCCAGTCCCATGCAGAGCATGGCTCCCTTCACCGCCCAAGGACAAGGGGCCAGGCCCCTTCACAGCCTTCCTGACCCATGGCCACCAGCTGAGCTCCTCTTCAGAATCCCTTCCCAAAGAACCCCACAGATCTGCTTCTGCAGTGCTGGGGTTAAAGGGCCTCAGCTTGGATGGCGGTCAGCCAGCGTCTCCTGCTTCGGCACCCACCCACGCCGCTGGTCTATGTGCAGCCCGCCTGGCTGTGTGCAGTGTCCAGAAACCTGGGTATCCAGCTGCCCATCTTCCTGCCGACATGTCCCCCAGCTGGTGCATCCAGAGTGGACGGGAGCTGCGCGAAGCGGATCCCAGAGCTCTGCTGGTGATGTGCTGAGTGGTCAAAGACAGAATCTGCCAGGCTCCGCTCACTCCCCCTTGCATTTCTTTCTTTCTTTTTTTTTTTTTTTTTTGAGAGAGAGAGAGAGAGAGAGTTTTTTTTTTTAGTATTTATTTTTCAGTTTTCGGTGGACACAACATCTTTGTTTGCATGTGGTACTGAGGATTGAACCCGGGCTGCACGCATGCCACACGAGTGCGCTACCACTTGAGCCACATCCCCAGCCCTCCCCCTTGCATTTCATAGTAGTGAGAGTGCTCTGGAGATTCCTGGAGCAGGAAGTTGGAGTATGGAATAGTGATAAAGAAATACACGGTGTGTACTCTTTCAGGAGATGTGTGTGGTGGCTGTGGATCATTTCACTCCCTTCTCAGAGATGAGGAGACTGAGGGTCAGAGTGGCCACTGGCCTAGGAGCACTAAGGCATTTTCTAGTCATTTGATCTGTTCCCATTTTCTCTTCACTAAAGTGAAGATAATATACTTTAAAAAATAATGCTTATCTTTCAGGATTTTTTTGGGTCCAAATCCTTACCTGCGAAGAATAAAAACTGAACTCGAAACACATATGGACTCCTGGAGGAAAGGCAGGTCCCTGGGGAGCATGTGGCCCTGAGGAAGTGCTCACAGGGCACAGCTGCGCTCTGTGCCTGTGGCTGGGGCTGTCTGCCCAGCATCACGGTCAGCCGTTTGCATCTCATGGTCCTCTGGGAGTGGAGTGTGACTCACTACTTCCTCCGAAAGGCAGGCTTACCTGCAGGGGCACTGCCACCAGGAACGCCACGGTGCCACCGCGTGAGGCCACGGTGCCACCGCGTGAGGCTCCCTCGTCAGGCGCTGGTCCCACGACGTCTTTCACAGACACCATTCAAGTGATGAGGCCTGGAGAGAGTCAGCCGCTGGGCACAGCGGCCCACACTGGGACCCGGCTCTCAGGGAGGCCGAGGCGGGAGGGGCAGCTTAGCACGGCCCTGTCTCAAAATGGATTTCTTAAAAGGGCTGAGCCGTAGCTCCATGGTGGAAAACTGGTTGGTCCACTGTGTGCAAGGCCCTGGGTTCCATCCCAGCACCCGCCAGGAAGAGGAAGGGAGGGAGGGAGTGAAGGAGGGAGGGAGGGAGTGAAGGAAGGAGGGAGGGAGGAAGGGAGGGAAGGGGGGAGGGAGGGAGGGAGGAGGGAAGAAGGAAGGAAGGAGTGAAGGAAGGGAGGGAGGGAAGGAGGGAGTGGAGAAAGGGAGGGAGGGAGGGAAGGTTGAGGCAGAGAAGACCTGGTTAAAGTCATGGGATCCCTTTGACCCAGGAGCCATTTTCTCTGAACAGCCCCGTGGCTCCCCTGACCTGCGAGAGGGGCACCAGGAAGGCAGAGATGGTGACAAGGACAGCCACAGTGCTCAGGAGGTGGCCATGCTGGGGGCAGGCTGATGCAGAAGGAGCCACCAGGACCAGGGGATGGGGGCGCAGGGTGTGCTGGACCTCAAGAGGGACAACAGTCTCCCTGGACAGATCCAAGAGGAAGGGACTTGGGACGCACCGAGCGCCGTGGGAGAGGCTGTGGGAGAGGCGGGCTCAGGTCCAAGGGAATCCAGAGCAGAGCAGCAGGGCCACCAGCTGGGGGTGGGTGGGACAGGTGTGTCCCCAACCGCCCAGGGCTGTTCCACCCTGCTCTTGTCCAGGCACTGGACTGGAGGGAAGCCCCACCTGGGACCCTGGTGGAGGGCCTGGCAAAGGGACCATGGGCCAGTCAGCAGGAGGCAGCTTTACGACCCAACAGAAGACAGCAGGCTCCGCTGTCCGGTCCCCTGTCCCCAGGGCCGAGGAGGCAGTGTCCGTTGGAGGGCAGGACCCTCTTTCTTCCCACCAGCAGGGCCCAGCGTCCTGCGGCGAGGACGTGTGGTGCACTAGGGTGTTCCTCCTCCTCCGAGGCCATTGCGTCTCACATTGGCTCTGGCGCAGTCACCCCTTCCCCAAGGGTCACTCACCCCCCACCCTGCCACCCCCACCTTGCCCCAGAGCAGGGGCAGAGCTGCATCCAGGAGCAGCGCCCTGGTCTCTGGGTGGGTCCAGCTGAGCCGCCGCCCGCACCGTTTCCCTGGCCAAAGGGGAAAGCCCTTGAAGAACCACGCAGCCAGGGGCTCTCTTGCCCCCAGCCACTGCTCTTGAGTGGCCCAAATCCGTGACAATGGGCCACCAGCCCCAGAAGTGGTGGCCCCCTGAGCCTGGCTGCCCCCTGGTGGCTGCTTCCCATGCAGAGGGCCCCAGAGCCCACCAGGGACAGAGCCGCCTGTTCAACTCCCAAGTCACCCCAATGGGGAAATGCCACTGGGCTTTGTTTTCATGCAGGGACTGAGAGTGGGTGCTAGTCCTTGGGAGGTGCGGGCCACTTCACCCATGACAAAGAGGCCCTCTCACATCCTACAGAGATGACGCCCGATTGGCTGAGTGTTTTCAGGAGACTATTTTGCCGTATGAATTTAGAACCTTAAAAAAATAATCCTTCAGGGGACAGGGACTCTTCCTCCCATCTTTTCTTTGTAGCTGCCATAAGGTGAGCGGCTCCCCTGCCGTGATGTACAGGAAGGACCCGGTGACTGTGGACCGCAGAGCCACACCAAGCCTTTCCTCTGGACCTTGCTGTGTCAGGTGTTCTGTCTCCGCGGTGACCCACGAAGCTAACCCAGAAGAAGGACATGTGGAATACCACGCTGCCATTGAGACCCGGGGATCCCCGCTGAGTTCTGCTGAGGACTGAGAGCCATCCCAGTGGCCTGGTGGGCCAGAGGGAGGACAGTGCCCAGTGAGTGAACCGTGTGCCACCAGGGGCGCAGCACCCGGGACCTGGAGGGAGGCTGCCCCACGAGGCCGAGGCCCCGGGCCTCCCTTGTCTGAGGGAGGCTCCCCTGTGGGGAGGCTGGCTCTGGCCATCGAGGTCTCCGGGAGGAATGCAGGAGATGGGTGTGGAAGCATGTGGAGAAGGGCGAGGGGCCAAGCCAGAGCCACAGTGCCAGCCACAGCAACGCAGGCTCGCTGTGAACTCAGGCCTCGGTTGGCAAGGGGCGCACTGGAGAGTCAGCAGAAGTCAGCTGGAGCCAGCAGCCGGGAGCTTTGAGTGAGGACCCCCCCCCCCCACGGGCTACTATAGCTACTTCTCTGGATTTTCCCATTTTTACAATGAAATCGTATTATTATTTACTTACTTGTTTATTTTGGCACCGAGGATTGAACCCAGGGCCAGTGAGCCACACCCCAGCCCTTTTAAAATATTTTACTCAGAGACAGGGTCTTGCTGAGTTGCCTAGGGCCTGGCCTGAAATCCTATTATTTTGATAATAAACGAGCCGCTCAGACAAAATCAGGCAGAAATTAAACGAACGGAGAGCTCTGCCACGTTCAGCCCTGACCAACCCGCAAGCTGTTTTGGGGGGAAGCTGAAAAACGGGTTTTATTTGTGTGGAGAGGCAGAGGACCCAGAACACCCAGGTATCTTGAAAGAGAGCAGTTGGAGGACTCACGCGCCGGGTGTCAAGCTCTGTGGCAGTGCGGTGGCCGACCGTGCACATTGGCAAGAGGGGACAGGGAGACCCTGGGCGCCGCGGCCCGTTTCTGTGCTCCTTGGTTCTCAGCGGAGGTGCTAATGCAGGGCCCAGGGCAGGACTTTCTTTCCAACAAATGGCCTGAAGCTGCTAGATACCCACGTGGAGACCAAGGGACCTGGCCACCCCACCAGACTCAGCCTGAGGTGGGGCCCGCTGCCAAGGCCAAAGCTGGAACCACAAACCCCCCGGGAGAAGAAATCAGGGGAATGGGCCTTTGACTTGGGGTAGGCACAGCTGTTCAGAAAGGACACAGAACCATACAAGGAAATCGGACTCATTGGATCACGTCAAAATTAAAAATTCTGCTCACTAAGAAATAAATAGGCCACGGGCTGGGGCTGGGGCTCAGCAGTGGAGCGCTCACCTAGCACGTGCGAGGCCCTGGGTTCGATCCTCAGCACCACATAAAGATAGATAGATAAATAATAATAAAAAAGAAAGAAACAGAGCAGGACTGAGAGGAGATACACACAAAAGCAGTACAACTCAGCATTAGGAGACAAAATGCAATTCAGAAATGGGGGATCTGAACAGGCGTGTCACCAAAGGAGACTGGCAGAGGGCCAAATGCACACCAAACACAGCAACCTCAACAGGCGTCAGGGAGACCAAGGCCAAAGCCGCACGGAGTTCTCCACAGTGCTCACCAGAATGGCCCACCGAAAGTGAGGGTGTGTTCAGCAAAGGCACAGAGCCCCTGGGACCCCCCCGGGGGAGGGCCTGCAAAGGGCACATCCCTGGGGGAAGAGCTGGTGGCTCCCTTCCCTCTCTGTCCTTCTGTGGCACTGCACACTGAGCCACCGTGCTCTACCTCTGAGCTACACCCCCAGCCCACTTTAAAAATTTGTGAGGGCTAGGGTTGTGACTCACCAGTAGAGCGCTTGCCTAGTGTGTGCACAGCCCTGGGTTCGATCCTTAACATCACATAAAAATAAAATAGTTATTGTGTCCAACTACAATTTAAAAATAAATATTAAAAAAATTTTTTTTGAGACAGGGTCTCACTAAGTTGCTCAGAACCGCCTGGAAGTTGTGATTCCCCTGCCTCAGCCTCCCCAGTTGCTGGGATTACAGGTGTGAGCTACCACCCCTGGCTATAGACCTGGTAGCTTCTAAAACTAAACAGACAACTGCCCTACAACCTCGCAATTGCACTACGAGATCTTTACTAAGAGAAATGAAAAGAGAGAGCCCCAAATTGGCAGCGGCCCAGAGGTCCATCAAGAGGAGAAGAGACGAGCCTGGACCGTGGCTGACGCAGGGCGTTCAGCTCAGCAGCAGGAAGGACTCCATCATCTCATTCCAATATCCATGCGTCCAGGAGCTCTGTGGTGAGGAAAGACCCCCAGAGCAGAGCACCTACGGTGGTCCACTCCTGAAGTTCTAGAGAGGCAAGCCGACAGCGAATCCATAGTGCAGAAGACCCCGACGGTGGTGGCCGCAGGTGGGGTGGGGACGGGCCTGCGGGAGGGAGCAAGGCCTTCTGGAGCTAGGAGCTCTTGTGGGGTTGGGGTCCGGCGCACGGGCGAGTGCGCCTGGGAGACCATGGCCTCGTGCCTCCGTTTTCTGCAGCCCGTCCTTCAAGAGAACCTCAGGTAACTGCTGTGCTCCGGCTGTGGCGCTGTCCCGTGGGGACAGGAGGGTGTTCTGTGTCCACGGCTGACTTCGCAGCCTGCGCACTGTGGTGCAGAGACGGCGCGCCAGGCAGGCGCGTGGTCAGCCAGGAGGTGTGGACCACCTGGCGCCCACGGCTAATGCCCGCCTCCCGACGGGGTCACGGGCTCTTGCCCTAAGTGCTCACAGCCCAGTGTCACAGGAGCAGGAGGCGGGGACAAATGAAGGGCACTCACAACCTGGTCTCCCACCAAAAGGGGTGGATGTGACGTGATGTATCACAGAGACCTCGGGGTGTGGTAGGAGGCCAGGCCAGAAGCCCCTCGGGTGGGACCCATGGAGTCCAGGGGGACGATCCAGGCATGGGAAGCAGAGGGCCTTGCCTGGGACAGGGAGGACCGACGGGAGGACCGTAAAGGGCCCGGGGTCCCTTGGAGGGTGGGGAGGGGTTCGGAGCAGGCCCTGGTAGGGGCTGCACAGCCCTGTGACTGCTCAGTGTGACAAGTGCTGCGGGACAGGTCACCCCAGCACCGTTAGTGTGAGGCTGTGTGAGTTCCCCCTGAATAAAGTGTGAGTGAGTGTCTGTCTGTGTGTGTGTGTATGTGTGTGTGAGTGTGTGTATGTGTGTATGAGTGTGTATGTGTGTGAGTGTGTGTGTGTCTGTATGTGTGTGAGTGTCTGTATGTGTGTGAGTGTGTGAGTGTGTGTCTGTATGTGTGAGTGTGTGTGTGTGAGTGTGTATGTGTGTCTGTATGTGTGTGTGTCTGTGTGTGTTTGTGTCTGTATGTGTGAGTGTGTCTCTGTGTGTGTATGAGTGTGTGAGTGTGTGTGTATGTGCGTGTGTCTGTATGTGTGTGTGAGTGTGTGTATGTGTGTGTGAGTGCGTGTGTATGTGTGTGTGAGTGTGTGTGTGTCTGTATGTGTGTGTGTCTGTATGTGTGTGAGTGTGTGACTGTGTGTATGTGTGTGTGAGTGTGTATATGTGTGTGTGTATATATGTGTGTGAGTGTGTGTGTGTGAATATGTGTGAGTGTGTGTGTGTGAGTGTGTGAGTGTGTGTCTGTATGTGTGTATGTGTGTCTGTGTGTGTGTGTGAGTGTGTGTCTCTGTGTGTCTGTATGTGTGTGTGTGAGTGTGTGTGTGTCTGTGAGTGTGTGTCTGTGTGTGTGAGTGAGTGTCTGTATGTGTGTGAGTGTGTGAGTGTGTGTCTGTATGTGTGAGTGTGTGTGTGTGTGAGTGTGTATGTGTGTCTGTATGTGTGTGTGTCTGTGTGTGTGTGAGTGTGTGTGAGTGTGTGTATATGTGTGTGAGTGTGTGTATGTGTGTATGTGTGTGTGAGTGTGTGTCTCTGTGTGTGTGAGTGTGTGTGTCTGTATGTGTGTGTGTGTCTGTATGTGTGTCTGTGTGTGTATGTATGTGTGTGTGTCTGTATGTGTGTGTATGTATGTGTGTGTGAGTGTGTGTCTGTATGTGTCTGTATGTGTGTGTGAGTGTGTGTATGTGTGTGTGTGTGAGTGTGTGTGAGAGGGAGAGGGAGGGAGGGAGGGAGGGAGGAGGGGTGGGACAGGAAGCTGCCTGGGTGTTCCCTTGGCTGGTGGCTCCTGGGGCCACAGTCCAGGGGGTGCAGAGCCAGTCCTGGCCCTGCGCCATGGCCCCCTTGATGGCCTGGCATTGGGCCACCTGCCATCCCTGTCACTTGCCAGGTGCTGCAGGGGCTTCCTGCTGTGGGGACTGCCTGGTGCCCCCTGGACAGGCGGGGCAGAGTAGGTCCCGAGAACCCCAGGCCACACGGTGACCAGACCCAGGTCCAGATGCGTGCTGCAGGCAGTGAGAGACAAAGTATTGAGGCAAGAAAGGCGACCTTATCTGGAAACCCAGCTGGTCGGGAGGACGGCAGCCATGGGGTCCCTCCTGCTCCACAGACTGGCGAGGGGCTCTTGAAGAGGAGGCCTGAGGACACAGGAACACCAGGGTGGTGCCAATAAAGTCCAGAAGCTCTTTCTGACTGCAGGCCACAGGTGCTATGAGGGTCAGTTGTGTCCCCTGGGTGCCAGTGGCTCCAAGGTTTCTGACACTAGGTCTGTTGTCAGTTAGATGGCCGTCTTAGGCTACACATGGACAGACCACGTGCCTCTGCTGACTGCGTGCAAGACTGAGGTGGCCAGAGGCTGTTGGTGTCCACTGATCCGTGACACGATGGTGCGCTAGTACGTCTCACCAAGCCGCCATCTTCCAGGACCATCACACTGTGAACGTGGTGCAGATGCTGCTGCCACACCACACTTGCCGATGGGCAGGCTGGGAGATAGATAGCTGACCTGCCCTCTCGCAGGATCTCCGGGGGGCCCCAGGTCCTCCATCCCCAGGCCAGCCTCCCTGCAGACAGTGGCTGCACAGCCGGCACCTGCCCTGCCAGCACAGACCTTCTTCCTTCTGTGGCAAAAGGGCTGACCCCACGAGCAGCCACTGGGAGAGGCAAGAGGCTTGCAGACACCTCCAGCCCTCTCAGGGACCGGCTGGCCATTCTGAACCTCTGCCTTCTCTTTTGAGCCTGGAACCCTAATGCCCCGCACAGCCAGTGTAAAGGAGGAGACTGGAGGTGCCCCCAGGGTGCCACGGCCCTCCAGCTGAGGCCCGGGGACTTCCAGGCTGGTGGAGCCAGGCCCACACCCACCTCTCTGCAGGGACATTGGATGCAGGTCACCTCATATCCAGTGTTACTTCCAGAAAAGCACCCTGTATTCTGCGGAACCAGCTTCACGTGAACAGCCCAGCAAACCCCAGTGGCCCTGTGGGTGATCCCCACTGTCTCCTGCTGAGCCCGCAGGGTCACATTGCTGTGCCGTGGGTGGGTGAGCCTGGATTCCTCTGCATGGCTGAGGGACAGTCCCCTTACTTTTGTCCCTCCACCTGCAGGCGGTGGCCTGGGTTGTTTCCAACATCTTTCTGTAATGACGGAACATGTTTTTGTTTCTTTTGTTTGTGTCCCTAGAAGTGGCGAGGTGGTGACCCTGGGTCCACACTGTTTTCCAAAGCTCCTCATCTTTCACATCCCCCACCCCAAGGCCTGTTCTCCTCTATTCCAGCAGTGACCCTAGTGTGCGAAGCAGCTCCTCACCTTGGCCGCCCTAGTGCTGTGACGTGGTGTGTCACTGCAGCTTCCGTGTGCCTTTCCCCGATGATGAGTGTGCTGAGCGTTGTCCCAGCCCCTGATGGGCCTTCTGTCCCTCTGCAGGAACGTGGGTCCATCCCCTCTGCTCACCTTCTGCGGAAGACTTGTCTTCCTTCTCACTGAGTGATGCTCTGCACACCAGTCCCCATCAAAGGGATGACTGCAAACCTTTTCTCCCATCCCATGAGCTGTCTTTCCACAGTTTTGATGATGTCGTTTGTAGCACAAAAGTTTTTTTAAAAATTTAGGAGCCAAAAATCATTCAATGTAATACACCATATGAATACAAAACCCCAACCCCACCGCACCATCTCAAAACATGCAGAAAACAAATTTGACAATGTCAAACACCCTTTCCTTTTATTAAGTAGGAGTAGACAGTGCCACCCTCAAATTGACAAAAGGCACATAAAAACCTGCCATTAATGTCATAATTAATGATAAGATCTGTATTAAAGTTTGCGTTACTGGTGATCGAACCCAGGGCCTCATGAAACTTGGGATACTCTATACCACTGTGCTACAATCCTGGCCCTGAAACCTGTATTTTATTTCCTAAGATAGAAAGAAGATAGATATACCCACCTTCACCGTATCTATTCACCATCATACTGGAGGTGTTAGCCATGTCATTTGGAATAAAAGATAAATAAAATGCATTTATAATTAAAAAGAACAAATAAAAAATGCATCTAGATTGGAAGAGCAGAACTACCATCTATATTCACATCTATCTTCATCTCTACATTATAGTATTTCAAAAATCTTAAGGAATTCAGTAAAAACCATTACAACCTACAAATGAGCTCAGAAAAGTTAAGATTCAAGATCAATATACAAAAATCAATTGTGCTTATGTGTACAAGAAAAGAACAGTGGAAACATGGAATCATGACCTCGATTCTAGTAAGAGCAATATCAAAAGCAAACTAATTAGAAATAGATTTTAGAAAGATGTGAAACTTGAACACTGGCTTGTTTAGGTAGGCCCTAGTGTCTCCCCACATCCCTTCTTGTCTCTAAGGACCCTCACTTCATGGAAATAGGAGAGGGATTGTGCACATTTTGTGTGGTCCTGGGGATTGAACCCAGGGGTGTTCGACACCTGAGCTACATCCCCAGCCCCTTTTATTTCATTTTGAGACAAGATCTCAACAAGTTGTCCAGGTTGGCCTTGGTCTAGTGATCTTCCTGCCTCAGCCTCCCTAGTAGTTGGGAAAAGTTTTAAATTTTAACAAAGTCCAACCTGTCTATTGTTGTTATTTATTTATTTATTCATTTGTTGCCTGAGTTGTTTGTGTCATATCTAAGAAGTTACTGTCTGGTCCAAGGTCATGAACACTAAAGGTTTTCTGATTTCAGACTTACACTCAGGTCTTTGATTTATACTAAGTTTTTTTATATGGTGTGATATAAGAGTCTCACTTCACTTTTTTGTATGTGGATAGTTAAGTTGTCCAAAAACAATTTGTTGGAAGACTGTTCTTTCCGAATTGAGTGGTCTTGGAACACCTTCTGGAAACCAATTGACCCTAAGTGTAAGGGCTTATTTTTGGTCTCTTAATCTGTCTCATTGATCTGAATGTCTGTCCTTACGCCTGCACAAGACTAGTTTGACTGCTACAGCCTTGTGGTGAGTTTCGACTCAAGAAATGTGAGTCCTCCTGCTCATTCTTTAAGATTACATGGTTAATCGGATTCCTCTGGATCCTTTGTATTTCTATATAAATTTCAGGATCAGCTCTTCAATTTCTGCAAAAAAAGGCATCTGGGATTTTGACAGGAATTTAGCTGGAGCTGCAGATCTACTTGGGGAGTAGTAAGTCTCCAATCCACGGATGTGGGGTGTCTTTCCACTGAATTAGGTGTCCCAATGTCTTTCAACAGTATTTTCTAGTTTTCAGTGTATGAATCTTGCACATATCTTAATTTACTCCTACGTATTTTATTCATTTTGATGCCATTATAAAAGGAATTGCCTGAATTTCACTTTCTGCTTGTTCATTTTCAGTGTGTAGAAACACAATAAATGTTTGTATATTGATCTTGCATCCTGCAACCTTGCTGGATTGGTTTGTTAATCCTGATGTTTGCTGGGTGTGATCCTTAGGATTTTCCATATATAAGATCATGTCACATGTGACTAGAGATCATTCCTTGTATGTATGTATGTGTGTGTGTGTGTGTGGGGGGGGGGTCCTGGGGACTGAACACAGGGCCTTGTGAATGTTAGGCAAGCTCTCTACCAACTGAGCTATATCCCCAGCCCCGACTTTTTTAAAAAAATATATTTCTTTTTTAGTTGAAATTGGACACAATACCTTTATTCTATGTATTTTTATGTGGTGCTGAGGATCGAACCCAGGGCCCCGCGTGTGCTGGGCGAGAGCTCTACCGCTGAGCCCCAGCCCCAGCCCCACTCAACTTACTTTTTCAGCTAGTTGCCTCTTCTCTGTTCTCATGCCTGTTGTCGTGACTGACATGCCCAACAGAAGAGGTCTTGGTGGACATCTCCGCGGTATTCCTGGCCTCAGGGGAAGCATTCAGTCTTTTACCAGTAAGTGTGATGGTAAGCCGGGCGGTGGCCACGTCTGTAATGCCAGCAACTTGGGAGGCCGAGGCAGGAGGATTGCAAGTTCAAAGCCAGCCTCAGCAGAGTAGTTAGACACTTAGCCACTCAGGGAGACCCTGTCTCTAAATAGAATATTAAAAAACAAAACCCAACCAATCAAACAAAAATCGGCCGGGATGTGGCTCAGTGGTTAAGCATCCCTGGGTTCAGTCCCCAGTACCAAAAAAACACCCAAGTGTGATGGCAGCTGTGGGTTTTGTGATTGTGCATTATCAGGTTGAGGAAGCTCCTTTCTGTTTCTACTTTGTTAGTTTTTTAAATCATGAGACGGTGTTAGACTTTGTCAGATGCTTTTTCTGCATCTATTGAGATGAACATGTTGCTTTTGCCCTTTATTCTACTGATTAGGGCTTCACATGGACTGATCTTCACACTCTGGGCCAACCCCGCGTCCTTGGCACAAATCCCGCTCACTCATGGGTGTGACTCTTTCCTTTTGTCACTGAACCTGGTGTGTTGGAATTTCACTGAGAACTTTTATATCTGAATTCATGAAGAATGTTGGTTGGTGGTTTTCTCGCGGGTTTGGATGTCAGGTGGACCTGGCCTTACAGAGCGGTTGGAAGTGTCCCTTCTGTTTTTGGAAACCCTTGTTGAGGATCGGTATTAATTCTTCCCTGGCTGTGTAGCCACCACAGCCTGGGTTTTTCTTTGTGAATAATTTGGAAAAAAAAATTACTGATTTGATATCGTTACTGGTTATTAGTCTATTAAAATTTTCTCTTACTTCTTGAGTCAGTGTTGGTAATTTGTGTCTTTTAAAGAATTTGCTATAGTTTGAATCTAGAGTGTCCTCGAAGGCCCATGTGCTCAGTAAAGACTTGGTCCCCAGCTCTGCACTATTGGAAGGTGGTGGGAACCATCCAAGGCCTAGTGGGAGGTTTTAGGTCAGTGGAGGTGTCCTCTCGAAGGGGACAGAGGGACATCAGTCTCTTCCTTTCTTTTTGCTTCTGAGTTACCATGAGGTAAACGGGCCCCCTCCATCACACCTTCCTGGGATGATGTACTGTGCTGCCACAGGCCCAAAGCAACAGGATTGATTGGTCATAGACTGAAACCTCTGAAACCATAGACCAAACAAACCTTTCTTCTTTTTAAGTTAATTTATCTCAAGCATTTGTTACAGTAACAGAAAGTTGACTAGCACAGGATTTTTTAATTTCATCTAGGTTATGTGATTACTTAGAATATTCCCTTATAATTCCTTTCATTTCTGTAAAGTCAGCAGTAATGGCCCCTCTTTCAGTCCTTATTCTAGTAATTTGAGCCTTCTTTCTTTTGTTCTTGATTAGTGTAGCTAGAGATTTATTAGTCGTGTTGATCTTTGAAACAACTTTTAATGATTTTCCCTTTTGATTTTCTATTCTCTATTTCATTTATCCACACTCTAATCTTTGTAATTTTTAAATTTCTACCTTCTTTTGGGTTTGCTCATTTTTTCTAGCTTCTTAAGATGGAAATTTAGGTTATTGATTCGAAATCTTTCTTTTAAAATACACACTTGATGAGCCTGGCACTGTGGCACCCCTGGGGTCCTAGTGACTCAGGAGGCTGGGGCAGAATTGCAGTGTGAGACCGGCCAGCTGGGCAACTTTGCCAGACCCTGTCTCAGAATGAAAAACAGAACAAGTGGCTGGAGATGCAGCTCAGTGGGGGAGCACCCTCCCTCAATCTCCAGCATTGGAAAGAAGAGTATTTTTTTGAGCAGCTTAGGATTCACAGGAAAGCAGAGTTTTCATGCGTCCCAGCAGATGCACACGAGTCTCCGGCCATGCACACCCGCCCCAGAATGAACCCCACAACAGCCACATCAGCTGGAGTCAGTGACACTTAGTTCCCAGGCCCAGTCAGAGACCCCAAGAGTGTGGAAGTGAAGCTTTTCCACCCCCACGGAACCACGTGGGGCTTTCAGACCGGCTTCTTTCACTTAATAATGTGCAACTAAACCCCTCCCTGTGTTTTCACAGTTCCAAGCCAGCCTCAGCAGATCAGTGAGGCATTAGCAACTCAGTGAGACCCTGTCTAAATAGAATATTAAAAAAAAAAAAAAAAAACAAACCAAAAAACGAATGGTTGGGGATATGGTTCAGTGGTTAGGCACCCCTGGGTTCATCTCTTTTTAGTGCTGAGTAGTATTCCGTTGTCTGAATGGGCCAGCCTTCTTCATCCCCTCACCTCCTGGGGGTGCTTGGTTGCTTCCAGGAGGTGACAGTTATGAACAAAGCTGCTACACACAGGTTTTCAGTCCATCTGGGCAAACCCTGAGGATCGTGACTCCTGGATCATATGGAAAGAGTTCACCTGGTTTTATAAAAAACAGCCAGGCTGTCTTCCAGAGAGTTGGTGCCATTCTGCATCCCACCAGCGATACATGAGCGCCTGCTGTTGCACGTCCCCCAGCATCTGGAGCTGCCCAGGGGCAGGTCTTCACCCGGGGGTCGGGGGTCGGAATCCGCTGTCAACGTGCCATTGCTGTCCCACCTCCCTCCCTCCCTCCCCCTCTCTTTACTCTGTCTTTGTGGTGCTGGGGCTGGAACCCAGGGCCTTGCGCCCGCTGGGCGAGGGCTTCCTGGTGGGCATTCGTGGCCTTGACTCTCCTCCGAGCACCCCTGGGGTGCCTCCCATGAATGTAGATACGCTCCTTTTCAGGCATCTGAAGAACCGGCGAGTTCTCCTTCTCATTTCTTTGGGGACCCGCTGGCCGTCCAGGGGTTGGCTGCCTGAGAATTCCCCACGCTCCCTTCTGCTGGTGACGCCAGGTCTGGTTTCCCAGCTCCCCACAGAGGCCACTCTGCCCCTGCCTCCATGGCCTGGTCTCCTGGTCACACACCCAGGAGCCTGTGCTGCAGTGACACTGAACAGCCAGCTCTGAGAGTCCCCAGGGAAAAGCCGCCCACGTCCGAGTCCAGGCCAGGGAGGACAGGCGAGTGGTGGGCGTTTCAGAGCGCAGCCAGGTCGACCGTGGCCACTGTCGGCAGATGGGGCCTCTGGGGGCTGGCCCCTCCTGCCCCTCAGTGGGTCCTAGGCTGCTTCCCAGGGCCTCTGGGGAGGCGGGAGAAATAGGGCTGAAAAGCTGCGAGGCTCTTATCCTTCCAGCTCATCTGCTCTTCCTGGATAAATGCTCCACGGCTGTCGGAAGCCCTGGACTTATTTCCAGAATTCTGGAAAAGTTGATCTCCATGCTTTTTTTCAGTGCTGGGGATTGAATCCAGGGGGCTCTGCCCTGGGCCACATCGTCCGTCGCCCTTTCATTTTTCATTTTGACTTCTGACCTCTGGCCTCTAGAACACGTTCCCACCCGAGGCCACCTGGACTGTGACAATTCCTTAGAGCAGCTCTGGGACACTTATCAGTTTTCAGGGACAGTGCTCTTGAGACTGTGGTCAGTTGTCACAGCAGAGGGAGCAGAGCACTTGAGGGCCAGGTGTGGGCATCCGTCCCCGGCATGGCCACGTCACTTCTGTGTGAATCTCAGGCCCATGTGTAGGCCCACAGCCCTAGCCACCCCAGGAAGCACACTGCCACCATGTGTCCCGCAGGGAGCACGGGGCGTGCGGCAGACCAGCAGGACTCCTTGGGGACAGGACCCTCTCTGGTGACCAGGCCGTGTGAAGGTCCAGGACATACTCGGGCCAGCGGCTCAGCCATCTGTATCACCTTTCTCAAATCTCCTATCCACCTAGTTCGTTTAATTTTAAATTTTAGATGGATGAGCTTTTAAAGTGTTAGTTTTTCCCTAAAGAATAACATCCATAAAACGACGGCAGCTATCTATCCTTGTTCTGATCGGCAGAGAAGTGAGCCCCCGGCCTCTGGAGGCACTGGCCGCCCTGCGAGTTCCTGTTTGTCTGTGGCGGGCTCCTGGGAGACGGTGCCGCGGAGGAGCAGAGGCAGCTGAGCCGCAGGGCTCCTTGGGCTCCGTGGGCTCCTTGACTGAGAGAGCGTTGGCCCACAGCAGCCTGCGATGATGATGATGATCGCAAGGGCCTGCTGCTAGGCAGCCGCACTCCCAGGCCGCGGCTCCTGGACCCACACTCCAGGCCACGGCTCCTGGCCCCAGTTCTGTCTGCTCGCTGCTCGAGAGCCAGTACTCCAGAGACCAGAGTAGGTAGGAGTCAGGTTTGTTCAAAGAACTGATGCCCGAGAAGTTGGAAGAGGAGGAGAAATTGTCCCCCAAACAAAGGCCATCTCAGGGAACTGACACTAAAGGGCTTTGGCGATTGCGGAGGGGCAGGTGCAGCAGGCAGGAGGGCTGCGCTGAGGGGTCTTCCCTCTGAGGCTCACGTTTTCTTTTCTGCTGGAATATCCTTGAGATCAGAACTGACTCTTTCCTCCTGGGCTGGTCCCTATAGTTATTGAGATGAACATATTATTTCCCTGCAAGTTAAACATTATTTCACTTTTAATTAAAGAACAAGAGTCCTTGGCCCCCCTTTGATGTCACCTGAGGACCGTCAGATGTCTTGGGCTCCGGGAACCTGAAGAAGATCCCTGATGAGGACTGATGGTCAGGGTCATCTGGCTCCTCTCCTGCGGCAGTCAACTGTGGCAGTGTCTCAGGGACTGAAAGTGTAGGGAACTAGAATCCACAAAGCTGGCAAGCGGTAAAATCCAAGAAGACTGACCGGGGCTGTTGGTGAAAGGGAGCTTATTTGGCAGCAGTGGTGCAAGATGCATGGCCTGGCCATAATCGCTGCCGTATCTGAGCTCCCAGGGAGCGCCCTCGTGGGCCCAGTGCAGGGTCTGTCCCCAGTGCAGCCCCAGGAGTGCTGAGCCACAGGCTGGGCCGCTGCATCTGCTGACCTTGAGTTTGATGATGGCGGGTGGGCAGTAATGGCTCCCAGTGGACAAGGCCCTTGGCCATAGGAGGCCCCAGGGAGGCGCACATGCGGGACGGGGGTGGGCAGGAAGACCCCACGGAAGGTGTCAGGGCCCTGTAGGGAGGGCCAGCAGGGGAAGGGGAGCCAGAGCCCCTGTGGAAAGCTCACTTTTAGGAAAGCACATGGGAGAGGGTCCTGCGAGACAGCTACCTGGGGCTGGTCAGCAGGGTAGATGGGGGCCAGGTGTTCGTGGTGTCCCATGCAGCTCCTCCCCCAGGGGAGAACTGCTTCAGAACTGCAAAGGCTGAATGAGTCCTCCACGAGTTCACTACTGGAGACCTAATCCACAAAGCCATATGCTCCTGGTGCACCGAGGGGCCTTCGGGAGGCCACCAGGGTTAGATGAGGTCGTGAGGGTGGCCCCATGGCATCAGTGGCTCTACAGGAAGAGGAAGGGACCCAAGCTGCACGCCTGCTGTCTCCCATGTGACGCCCTCTGCCATGTCGTGATGCAGCACACAGCCCCCCCCCCCCCAGGGGCCGAGCAGGGCAGGTGCCACTGGGGAATTCCCAGCCTCCAGAACTGTGACAGACTCGCCAACCCCAGATCCCAGACCCTGCATTCATGGTGAAGCCCTCCGTCCCAGGAGCTCTGTTAGCAACGCACGGCTGGCACTTGGCAGGAGCTACCCCTGTCTCCTGGGCCACATGTCCCTGTGTGTCTGCCATCCCACAGGAGCACCCAGGCTGCACCTGAATAAGGAAGCCCCAGCTTGAGGGGGGCCGGGGTCGCGCCCTGTCCATCAGGTGTCATGTGTTGCAAGTGCTCCCACAAAGCCCAGCACCTGTAGCTGGGACCTTATGTGTAAACAGGTCTTGTGGGTGGGGTGGAGAGGCAAGGGTGGCCTCTGTCAGGACCGGGGCCCAGCCAAGAGGGTGCCCTTCAGGCAAAGTCTTCTTTATTTATTTTTATTTTTATTTTTTTTATAATTTTTTAGTTTTCGGCGGACACAACATCTTTATTTGTATGTGGTGCCGAGGATCGAACCTGGGCTGCACGCATGCCAGGCGAGCACGCTACCGCTTGAGCCACATCCCCAGCCCTAGGCAAAGTCTTCTTTAGCCCTTTCCTCTGACCCTGAGGGCCAGCACCCACTGGCTTCTTCCTCCTGAAACTGACCCCAGAGAGACACAACTGGCTTCTTGCGGGGCTTGACCAGGACCAGAGGACCGGAGCCGTCCTGCCCTGAGCAGGGGTCAGAGCAGCCAGCGTAGCCAGCCCGCCCTGCCCTTGCCTCTGTAGGTGAACACTCACACTGGGGTCGGGCAAGCCCTCTGCACACCTTCAATCCAAAAATGCCTTTAACCTCCAGCCTGGGCCAAGCGGGATCCTAGGGACCTGGGTACTGGTTCCTTCCATGCTCCATGCCTCCCGACTCCAGCCTTGACACTGTGAAATCCACGACCTTGAGGGCAGCAAACCTTAAGCAGATGACCAGTTTTATTTAGCTGCAGGTAGTTTGTAAGTTGTTTGCATCCAAGTCCTGGAAGTCAAATCCTGTTTTCATATTGATCTCTCTTATGAAGCCAGCATCCTTGTGGACGCTCCTGCTGGGAATGCAGGCAGGCGGGCTGTCACCTGTGATGGGACAGTGCAGGGCACGGGGACTCTCCAGGCCACAAGCCTGCAGCATGATGGGCCGGCTGTGTGGAGAGGGCTCTCTCCACGGGCCCAGATGTACAGTCTGCATGGCCACCTTCTGCTCAGGAGGACTAGTCAGACCTGGAAACACAGGGTGGGGTGCTGCTTGTCTCCACCAGACGCGAGCTGTGGTTGGGTTTGCTGTGTGTCTTGGTACATGTGAGCGGCTGTAATGAAGTGGCACCCCCTTTCTCCACAGAAAAGCCCTCTTCACCATGGCTGATTTTAGGACTGTCAGCAAAAGAGTCCAATGTGGATAAACTTCCTATTTTCATGTCGCCCTGTTTACTAGGCCACTGGCCGGGGAGATACCAGCGCTCCAGGTGCTGGACACCCCTTACTAGCTTTTCACAAACAGGTATCCAGTATAGTAGTTTGTAGAAATGTGCAAACAAGGCTCTGGCCTTGAGCTGGGCTTCACAGAGATGTCAACATTTCTAAGATAAGTTACAATTGGGCTCCGTGGTAACAGCTGGCAGGGGAGGAAAGAGAGGGGAGAAGAAGCTCTCCTTTCTCAGGTGTGGTCCTTGAAGGGTTAACGTGCCCAGAACAATGAGAGAAAAAGCTGCTTTATGTGAACTTCTGCAGACTGTGAACTTCTGAGCCCCTCCCCTTACATGCTGGGTATAAAACTCTGAAACTCCCTGAACTCGGGGTTCAGGGGATTAATTGATTATAGCAAAAGCTGTGCCCTCTGAACCTGGCTGCAGCCAAGTAAAACTGTCTCCTGCTGTCTTGGGTGCCCTGCCTGTCTGTCTTTACAACAGTAACAGAGTAGCTGAGCCTGGCAACTCATAAAGAACAGAAACGTATAGCTCAGGTACTGGACTCGGGAAGTCCCAGATCAAGGTGCTAGGGGCTGCTGCTGGGGAGGCCTGCTCCCCGGATGGTGTCTCCCTGAGTGGCAACTTCTCGTGGCAGAGGAGCAGAGGGTGAAGGGACTTTATAGAGGCCTGAATCCCACCCCTGGGGGCTGTGCTCACCACCTCATGGCCCTGCCTCTCAGCTCTGAAGCTGGGGGTAAGTTGCCACATGAATGTTGGGAGAGACCCCGCCATTTAAGCCATAGCCCTGGGGTTAGGATTTAATGGTGCCCCCATCACTAGGTTGAAGCCCTGACCCCCAGGGTCAGAGGCCACCTTATTGGAGACAAGGGTTGTCGGGAGCTGCCCTGGAGCACCCTTTAGTCCTGAAGCAAGAAGTTCTGAACGATTATTCATTCTGCAGCGACTTGGGCGTTACCTCTGCTCAGATAATGAGGGGTGGCCCCAGGAGGGGGGGGGGTGTTGAGCTAACTCACCTGTTCCTCTGTGATCCTACCCCTTTGCCCTTTCTGGGGATAGCATCTTCCATGGAAACTCCCCTTGTGTGTCCCCTATATAAGACTAAAGAATTCCCGTAGAAAAGATGGAGGAACGAGATGGACATCTTTCCCTAAGTACATGTATGAAGACACAGATGGTGTGAAAATACTTTGTGTAGAACCAGAGATATGAAAAGTGTGCTCTCTATGTGTAATATGAATTATGATGCATTCTGCTGTCAGACATAACAAATTAGAATAAAAAAATAAAATTAAAAAAAAGAATAAAGGATTCCAGTGGTGCGCTCTCTCTTTCTGTGGACCCTTAAGTTTGGAGAGACGCCCCTGGATTTTGAAAAGGTACTTCTGTGAGTTTGTGTGCTTTCTCCGCCACTTTCTTAAGTTATTGGAATAGTCAGATTTTGTGAACCCAGCTAGGATAGATGGCGATAAATGGAGGCCCCACCGGAGCTGTTTTAAGGTAGCTGATAAAATATATATGGTTAAAGTGTAGCCCTCTCCCATAAGCATATGACTTATTGTGGAACTAATGTGGATTTGTGTTTTGCGATGTTTTAGATGAGAAGTTTTGAATTCATGAACTGGAAAGTGATGGGCGAGGATGAAGGGAGAGTGGAAAGACTGCCTTATTTGTGGGCCATTAAAATTCCAGAAGTTCTCTGCTTCTAAAAAAGTAAAGTATCTTTAAATTTTTAGAATTTGATTCTTACTTTCTAGAATTACTTGGACACTCTGAATTGGGCAAATAAATTGGCTAAGCCTCTTTCTGCATCCTTACCAAGAATTGAAATCCAGTGAGCGGTAACTCAGCTGCGCGCACACACACAAACACACACACACACACACACACACACACACACACACACACGCAGGGCTCTAGCCTGCCGCTGGCAATGCTTTTAACCTGTAGACAGCCTGGCCTGGGTGCCCACGCACGCCCACTGGCACCAGCATCTGCCACTGGAACCCACTTCTGAGTTGGGGGGCCTTGGGGGCGCCCAGCACTGTGAAGGGAGAGTGCAGAGAGGGAGGCCCAGCTGCAGGACAGCCACCCACTAGGATCCGGGGTCCTAGGAGCCATCCCTGGAAGCACCCAGTGGCACTGCCCCGTAGGGATTCCGAGCGGGAAAAGATCAGGCAAGATCTGGACATCCCGTGGCCGCAGGAAACCGGCAAAACACCTGCCTGCCATAGTTCTGCAGAGGGACCTCGTGGGGAAGAGCGGACAAATCGGACAGAATGGGACCAACTGGAAAGCCCCGGGGACGCTTGACTTTCCAGGGCACAGGGCAAGGGCGCAGGCGCAGGGTGAGCCCAAGCGGCAGCAGCCAGGCTCACCCCACACCCCCTGGCCAGAAGGCCGGGAAACACGGGGCCCATGACCCCAGGGGACATGGACACAAGTCGCTAGGCAAAAGCCCCGTTCCAGCACAGGCACAGACGATGGCCGAATGTGGAGCTGGCCTGGGCTGAACCGTGTGTCCACTGGGTGCAGCCCCAGCCCAGGGACAGGTGCGGGCATGGGTGCGGGCACGGGGCCTGGCATGGGTGGTGACCGGACACTGGGTCAGCGTGGTTCTGGGGACTTTCGCTGCAGGAATCAGGTGTGGCCATGGGACAGGCAAAGAAGCAGACAGCGAAAAGCGGCCTCAGTCAGCCGCGTGGTAACCCAGGCGTTGCCATGACAACCACAGCTTGCCTGGGAGGCGCAGCCTGCGGGCCAACAGCAGCCGCAGAGACCCTCCCAGCTTCACAGGATGCGGTTCAGTCACACCTGCGGGTGACAGGACCCACGCTCCGACCTCGGCCGACTTTGGACTATGGAGAACCAGAAGGGCTCTCCAGCCCGCGCTGGGACAAAATGGCCACCGAGCCCCACCTCCCACGCTCTCCCCGGCTTCCCATTGGTCCTTCCACTGTCACTCACACAGGGCTTTGGTCCCGCCTCCCAGCCACTAACCTGCACTTCCTGCCTCCCAGGGTCCACTTCACAGGGTCCACTCCCCAGGGCCTGCCTTACTTAAGGTGCCCACCTGTAAATACTGGGGAAAGGTCGTTTTCTCAGGCAACATCTAATTTCACAGGCTCCTACGTTGCTGCCCTAATCCCAACTTGTTCTCAAAGCTAAATAATCTGATTTTTATCCCTCAACAGTTTCCCTTAGAATTTCTTTAGGGCTGTATTATTAAGGAAAATGGCAGAGACACTGTCACATTTATGAGTGATGCATATGTTTGCTTGTGTTTTATTTTTGAGGATTATAAGAGTACATTTGATCATCACGAGATAATTAAAGGCTGGCAATCTGAGAAATTTTTTCACAACCTTTCATGACAATCAAATAACCTTATTCTTCTTGGTTTCTAACTATGTAAATACAGAATATAGACAGATATGTGCGCAGAAATTTTGTGATGTCACATAGAGGTAAGGGTGCACCCCTAGTTAGAAGTAAGTTAAAGGGATCCAAATATTATAAGAACCATATGGTTTCATAAGATAATTGTAAGCTATGTCTTGATTCTTAATGCATATTTTTCCAGGTATTTTGATAATCTATTGACATTAATTCATAAAATAATTAACATATATGTCTAATTGTTTAATTAATATGTATCTATTTGCTTCTAATCATTTTCCTTCAACAGAAAACACATAATTTATATTTCTTATACATGCATTTATCTGATGCTCTGTCTTTTTTTTTTTTTTTAGTGTTCGGTGGACACAATATCTTTATTTTATTTTTATGTGGTGCTGAGGATTGAACCCAGAGAGCGCACTATCACTTGAGCCACATCCCCAGCCCTCTGCCTTTTATAGTTAAAAATATTTAAGATAAATTTATTTTGCTATAAAAATTTGCTTTCAGAGATAATACAACTATCAAGTAATCTCTAATTCTCAAATTATTGTACAAATTTTTATAAGATGATAAACATATGATTTTGTCAACAGAAATGTCCACGGGCTTTAACTATATTTTCATTGAGATATTTCTTCTTATCAAGGTTCAATCATTTGTTTAGATTCTAAGATTTATAGAAATTGTTCCAAAGTGTAACCAAAAGAAAAAATTCTAGAAAAGAAAAAGAAGATACTTCCACAGAGAGGAAGCACACAGTGGAGCACCTAAGGAGAAGAAAGGGATCATCTTTGGGTAAACAGGTTCTTTATAGTCTAGATTTTTATGATAAAAGAATTTTCCTAAATAAGCAAATCCTTATATCATTATCTAGACCAATGATAGAGAAAGCTAAAACAATTGAAAAACAGATTTATGTATAAGTGGACTGACTATAATAATCTGAACTGATTAATTCTAGGATATTTCAGGCTTTTCCCCCTAATTTTATTATACTAATATGAACCAAGATTTTGTCCATATTTTGACTGATAATGACCTATTATTAAAATGTTAAGTTTCCATTAAGTAAGGTCTTTATTTGCATAGTGATTTTTTTTTTTTAGTTAAATGCTTTTATTGTTTGAGTACATACATAAATTTATGCCACCAGGGCAGAGGCTGTGGATGACTCATATTTCCAATTTGGGGGAAGGACCCGCTTGGTCTTATAATACCAAGCCAATCCGTGAATTCGGCTCTCTATCAGAATCAGGCGGAATTTAGCATCCTTATCCTTTCTATTCCTCTCAAGATGCTTTCGAACAGCAACTGCTTTCTTAATTAAATGATAGAGATCCTCAGGAAGATCAGGGGCAAGTCCTTTGGACTTCAGGATTCTCAAGATCTTATTGCCAGTCACAAAACGTACTTGTGCAACACCATGTGAGTCCCTCAGTATCACACCGATCTGTGAGGGAGTCAGACCCTTCTTAGCCAGTTTGTAAATCTGGTCCTTCACGTCGTCAGATGTCAACTTCAACCAGGTGGGGACGCTACGGCGAAAGGGCAGAGCCGACTGGGACAGGCCCTTCCCGGGAGCATGCATGCGACCCACGATGGCGGCAGTCAAGGACCAAAAAGAGCACATAGTGATTCTTAATGTCTAAGTCAAGGATTAATTTTAGTGTAGAAATTCACATCCTTGATTATGCAATAAATATTGTAAAATGCTGGCTTAAATTCCAATTTTGATTCTCGGATATTACTTCTGTTTGTTGGATGTTTGTGGGATCTGGGAGAGCATTTTATTAGAACTGGAGCTCTCCAAATTAAGGTAATACATTAGTTTTGAGCAATAAAAGTTATAAACTTTGTGGGAAATTCATTATATAAATTCTGACTGGACCTATAATTCATGAAACAGTGTAAGACTTGTATATTACTCCCTACACTGGGAAATGACCTTAATCATATTTTCTAAAAGACAATTAAGAGGTACCTATTTAAAGGATAATATTCTGAGACATAGGGATATTTTGAGACCTTCTCTCAGGAGAAGATTGAGGGTTCTTTTTAAATTTATCCATTTACATATAATATCAAAATAAATCACTAGTCTATATACTTAAAATTGCAATGATTAATAAAAGATGTCTCATTTTCTTATCCAGCTTCAATTACTGTCACAGAGTAAACCTTAAAAAATGGCCCACTGGGAACTTAGATCAGAGGGGACCTCTCAAAACTAACTTGAACCAGAACAAATTCGGGGAGATTTTCGAGAGATCCAAATTCATGTATTGTAATATTTCAAAATTTATGCCAATGTCTAATAACCTTATCTAGAGAAATACTTAGCTAAACTTTAAAATAGAAGGCTATCTTTAAACAGTTTTAAAGGAGATTTCTTAACCGTGTCCCAGTGACACAGAATAGGGACAATTCTGACAGTTTGTCTGGAGCACAGACAGTTCCCCAGGACAAATCGGTATCCAACAGATAAAGAACGATTTTAGTAAGCCTTTAGAAAAATCCTACTATTTTCATAGAGAGACTTAAAAAGACAATACAGCACCTTAGACTTATAGGGGCCACCCATTTTCTAAAGATGAGTTTTTCATCCAGTTTGCCCTAGATATTCCAAGGGGTTTACAAAGGTCAGCATAATTCTAGCGAAGTTTAGATGTTATATCAGGGTTAAATGGAGCCAAATGAAGAAAAAGAAAGTTAAAGATACAGACAGAAAGAGATTAAAATGCTGATCTCACCACAAGAAAAATAAGCTTCCTAGTTAAAGATTTTACTCCTCTTCTAAGTTATAAACAGATTTTTGGAAGCCTTTAAACATTAAAACAGGGCCTTACTTGGAGCCCCTGTCAACAGTTTATCACTGAAAAAAATTACTCTGGAAATAGTTATCCTTAAAATATTAGACAGACAGCCATAAATAAATCAGCTCAACAGCCCATAACATACTTCAATAAAAACATATAACATGATAGACCTTTTCTCAACCTCAATAATATGACACAATGCCTACATACATTGATATTTTTGAAATTGATAAAACCATAAATCATACATAATTATTAGAGCTAATTTTACTGCACTAAATAAAGTTATTAAGGACTCTCATAGAACTTTTTCTTTTTACACAAAGATTATTTTGACATAAACCCCTCAAAATATCATTGCTAGCTCAATGTCATAAAAAATCTTAAACTAGATCACTGTCTTAAACCACACTGTTACCTTCTTTTTACCCCTAATATTCGAGATACTAACTCCCCCTACTTAGGTCAGCACTAAGTTTGGTAACGATGACAGTTTTTCTGTTCATTTTCCTATTCCATTTTCGTTAGTGGTGAAAAAGAAAATATCTTCCCTATGCTTATGCAGGAGCCTGCAAGCTGCTTGGTACAGGAAGCCACAGGACAGAAATCTTCCCGCCCTTCTCTCACAGGACCCTGCAGCCCAGCTGGGAGGGTTATTTTTATTTGTTTTTAAGGTAGAGCCTTTATCGCAGAGTTTCTCAAACCTGAGCTGCCCGGAACTCCTGCAGGGCCCGCTCTGGCAGGCCTGGGGTGGCAGGTCATTTGCATGGATCCTGCCCAGGTCTTGCTCTTGGGCCTGGCTGGAGCGACCTTCAGAACCAATGCTTTGTAGAGTCAAACCGGCTAATTCTTTAAATCACGGAAATAGCCCCTGACCTTCCATGTTGAAGCAGGAGGAACAGCAGCCGGAGGCCCTCCCCACCACAGCGTCGCCAGCCCCTGGGTCCCATGGAGCGCTTCCTCCGCACAGGAAGACCCGAGATCCTCACAGAAATGCTCAAGCTCAGCCGTGTTCTTAGCCCCATTTAAAATGAGAAAACCCAGACACACAACGAGTAAGACATCTGCCCCAAGACACGGCTGTCAATCACAACCCAGATGCAGACCTGGGCCTGGGCCAGGCAGGGTGGCCACGGGCTGCAGAAGGTCTTGGGCACCCTCATGCTCTGGCTGGAGGGAGGAGAAGACATTGCAGAGGGGCAGGCAGAGAGCCTGCGTCGGCTCCTGAGAAGGGCCATTTTTTGTCGCCCTGGGGATCAGCAGGGAGACTGCAGCTAGATGGCCCAGGTCTGAGAAGGCAGTTTACTCATTTCAGACACCAACAGAAATTCAGTCTGGCATAATAGTGTCGATTATCTTAATAGATAATTATTTGCAATTAGCATTTTAATCTGTATAAGAAGATTGCTTTTAAATGGCTTGACAACAATTCTCAAGGGTTTCAAACATCCCGACAGTTTTACATACTCTGCTAATTTGCAGAAAGTGTAACCACACCCCCCAAAAAGTGTGCAAGAGGCCCACTAGCAAAGACTGTAGCATTGCAAACACGGTAACTTGATCATTGGCGTTTGGCTGTAATTTTGAACACACAAAGGCCAAGCTGAGTTGGGGAGAGCACTGTGGGGTCAGCTCCTAGCCCTAAGTCAGAGTGAGGGTCACAAAGGCCGGGTGCTGGGAGCACAGGCCCTAGCTGGAGTCCACCATCCAGAACAGGCCCGGGGACACAGGTGGGCTGGGCCAGGAGAGCAGACGGGTTTTGCCTGGAGGGCTGTGGCTCAGTGTGGCTCTCACAGGTGCCAGGGAGGAAAGCACCTGCCACTCAAACCCACGTAGCGAGCGAGCGAGCGAGCGCGCGCAGGCCGCCTGTGGTGCCAGTGGGCAGGCCTCCTCCAGTGAGGAAAGGCAGGCTGCTGAGCTGGGAGGGCTGGACGTCTGCATGTGACCAAGACCCTCAGCGGGGCTGAAAGCACAGTCACTGTCTCGCTGCAGGAGGCTGGAAGACAGAGCTCAGGGTGCGGGGGGCAGGTTCCTCCAGAGCCCTCTTGACCTGGGTCCTCACATGCTCTCTCCAGGTATCTCCAGCTCCACAAGGCCAGCGGGCTGACGGGCAGCCTCACCCTGCGGGTGGGACCTCAGCAGCCTCACAGGCCCCAGGGGGCTGTGGTTTGGGGAATGGAGCGGTCCCTGCAGAACCTCATAGTTGGAAGGCACAGCGTGGACGGGAAGGAGCAGGAGGCCCGAGGCAGTCAGGAAGCGAGGGGCAGCCCAGGAAGGGCAGCAGGCCTGGGAGAGGACACGTCCGAGGACACTGTCTGAAGCAGAGTCCAGGGGCACCTCAGCCCCTGCTGGCTCCACACAGGCTGCTTCCTGGTTGTCACAGGAAGTGAAGTCGCCCTGGCCCAGGGCGGGTCGGTGTGGGGGGCCCTTCTTTAGACGAAGCCCCAGGGGTCCAGTGCTCAGCTGGCCTCTCCTCAGGGCCACAGGCAGAGGTGTGAGCTGGAGCCTGGGGTGGTGCCTGGTCATCAGCTCCTGTCCTTGTTGACCAAGAGGCAGGGTGGCCTGTGCTGTCTGCAGGGCAGGCTGAACAGATGTTGGCTGCAAGATGGCCCACGCACTCAACCCCCTCCATCTGGTCCTTTATCACCTGTTTGCCTCAAGGCTGAACATTCAACCCTGCTCAAGGCTGAACACTCAACCCCCCTTGGGCCAACAAGGCAGCGTGCAGACCCAGAGGCCCCATTAGATTTGGGCTATAAAAACTCCCTCCTGCCGGGCCCCTCTCTCTCACTCTCTCTCTCTTGCTCTCTTTGTCTTTCTTGCGTGCGCTCTCTGTCTCTCTCTTGCTCTTGCTCTCTCCCTCTTCATCTCTCCTCTTCCCTTCTCTCTCTCTCTCTCTCTCTCTCTCTCTCTCTCTCTCTCTCTCTCTCCTTTCTCTCTGTTGCACTGCTGCAATGCAGACCTTTTGGCTGCTCCGAGTGTTGTGGTCACTTTCCTTTCAGCCTGCGTCTGAGGGCTCTCCCACTGGGACACAGCTTGGCCACGAGGACCTGCTTGGAAGCCTGTCCTGCCCTGGCCTCATGGCCTGGTCCCGCCTTTGCTGTCCTTTCCAGCCCAGCACAAAATAGGTCCCTGGCCTCTCTCCGAGGCTCCGTTATGTCTCTTCCACAGGGAGAGACGGTGCCCGAGGGTGGGTCTCCATCTTTCCCTGCCCACTCTCACTGCCTTGGCCCTCCTTTGGGACACTGTCTCTCGTCGCCCGTGGTGCATGTGCCTGACAGGACTGGCCCTCTGAGGGGCAGGCGCCATGCTGAACCCCTACCCGGGTTCCAGCCTGGAGCAGGGCGGTCGGCCCTGGTCCTTCACTTTGCCTCTGTCCCCCGCAGGGTACTGTCTCCAATGGCAGGAAAGCAGGGTGGCAGGGGCGGGGCACTATGGGGCTGAAGGAGCCTCAGGCCCAGCTGCGCACAAAGCCAACAGAAGCCCACCCGGGGCCTGCGATTTATCCTCTCTGATGCAAAACTACAAAGGCACCGTGGCTCAGCGGGGTCTGACATCCCCCAGTCGTGTCCCCGCTGTCCTCTGCCAACGAGGGCCCTCAGAGCCGCGCTCAGGTGCTCCCCGAGAGCCGGCTCCCCGCACACCTGGGCCTTGCCTCCTGTTGGATCAGGACCAGGCAGAGCGAGCGCTCACCTCCGCTGCAAAGTGACAAAGGGGATAGAGTTCAGGGTGACACGGTGGGCTCTCAGGGACAGATGAGACCCACACTAGAGGGAGACTGGTCTATGAGCCCAACCAGCCAAGCTTGTCCCCTCTTCGTCCCCCAGGCCAGCCCAGGCTTCCTCACAGGGCGGCCACAGCGTTCCCAGGAGCACAGGCCCCAGCGCACACTCTACGGTCACTACTGTGGTTCTCAGTGTGGTCATCCCTGAGCACACCCAGCGCAGCGTCACCCCTCCTCCTCCTCCTCCTCCTCCTCCTCCTCCTCCTCCTCCCTCCCTCCTCCTCCTCCCTCCCTCCTCCTCCTCCTCCCTCCCTCCTCCTCCTCCTCCCTCCCTCCTCCTCCTCCCCCCTCCTCCTCCTCCCCCCTCCTCCTCCTCCCCCCTCCTCCTCCTCCTCCCTCCTCCTCCTCCCTCCCTCCTCCTCCTCCCTCCTCCTCCCCCTCCCTCCCTCCTCCTCCCCCTCCCTCCCTCCTCCTTCTCCTCCCTCCTCCTCCTCCTCCCTCCTCCTCCCCCTCCCTCCCTCCTCCTCCTCCTCCTCCCCTCCTCCTCCTCCCTCCCTCCTCCTCCTCCCTCCCTCCTCCTCCCTCCCTCCTCCTCCCTCCCTCCTCCTCCCTCCCTCCTCCTCCTCCTCCCTCCTCCTCCTCCTCCCTCCCTCCTTCCTCCTCCCTCCTTCCTCCTCCCTCCCTTCCCTCCCTTCCCTCCTTCCTTCCTTCCTTTTCTCCTTCCTTCCTCCCTCCTCCTCCCTCCTCCTCCTCCTCCTCCTCCCTCCTCCTCCTCCTCCTCCCTCCCTCCTCCTCCTCCTCCTCCTCCTCCTCCCTCCCTCCTCCTCCTCCCTCCCTCCTCCTCCTCCTCCCTCCTCCTCCTCCTCCCTCCCTTCTCCTCCTCCTCCTCCTCCTCCTCCCTCCTCCTCCTCCTCCCTCCTCCCTCCTCCTCCTCCCTCGTCCTCCTCCCTCGTCCTCCTCCTCCTCCTCCCTCCTCCCTCCTCCTCCCTCCCTCCTCCTCCTCCTCCCCCTCCTCCCTCCCTCCTTCCTCCTCCCTCCTTCCTCCTCCCTCCCTCCTCCTCCTCCTCCTCCCTCCCTCCTCCTCCTCCTCCCTCCCTCCTTCCTCCTCCCTCCCTCCCTTCCTTCTCGCTTTCCCTCCTTCCTTCCTACCCTTCTTCCTTCTCTCCTTTCCTTCCTCCTTCCATTTTTCCTGTGTTGGGCATTGAACCCAGGGACACTGACCATGGAACTACCTCCCGACCTTGTTAATTTTTTTTAAAATTTTGAGGCAGGATCTGGCCAAGTTGCTGAGGCTGGCCTTGAACTTGGGATCCTCCTGCCTCAGCCTCCTGAGTTGCTGAGATCACAGGTGTGCACCTCCAAGCCTGGCTCTTTTTCACCATTTTGAATGGTTATCATTGGCTAAAGCAAATCCTACACCACAGGAGCAGCCCAGGCCCCAGGTAGAGGAGAGGATTTCCCCACGCCCACCCTGTGGAAGGAGCTGAATCTTCCAGGGTGATGGCCACGGTGGGAAGGGGCTCCCCAGGAGGACCGTGGAGCTGATGCTGTGGGATGTAGACCCCTGCAAGGCCGCTGTGGACATGTGCACGGGTGCCTCTACCTCATGGCTGTGGGACGGAGGGCCACAGGCCCCGGGAACGGCAGGCATAGGAAGGCTTTAGTGCAAGGGTTTCAGCCAGAGAGGGGACAGGCCCCCAGCCTGGTCCAGCGTCCAGGAAAGTGGAGGCAGGATGTGGGGCACAGCAGCGGGAAGGGCACACCAGCCTGCAGGGAGCAGACCCCCACAGGCACTCGGCGCTCACTGGCCAGGCTTCAAGAGGGGAAAGCCCTGCAGCTGCCCAGCTGTGCTCTGGGCAGAAGGCGGGAGCAGGCGCTCGCTGTGTGGATCCAGCAAGGCCATGGGCAGCATCAGCTGGGAGCCGCGGGACGCACGGCAACTGGCCTCTGCAGCAGGGCCACTCTTGCAAATCCAGACCTAGTCTCCTTTGGTGCAGACATTTAGAAATTTCACAGCCTCTCGGTCACACAGGCTGCTAACTAGCGTTTGTTGACTGCACTGAGGAACGGCTGCTCTCAGCAGGCCACTGCCAGGTGACCAAACAGAGTTCAAGCCCAGATCCCAGCTCCCGGGGGTCCAGCTGTGCTCCACACTCAGTGGGCCCCTGTTGGACCGGGAGGGGCTTCCTCTGCAGCACCAGCCACTCTCGTGCCCACAGTGCCCACGGTGCGCTGCCCTGGGTGGGGACAGCTGCTGCCCATTCAGACTCCCTTCCCGTCTCACTCAGCCTCACGACCCTGAGAGCAGGGGGTCCAGTGCCTGTCCTGGGAGGCCAAGCCACTTGCCAGGGAGGCAGACTGTGAGGTTGAGACTGGCCGCTGAGGGAGCAGGCTGCGCAGGAGCCAGAGGGTGCAGTCCCCAGGAAGAGGGACCCAGACAGGACGGGCACACACTTGCCCAGGTGTCCCTCTTGCCCACGGACTCAGCCTCACCTGAACTTTGAGATGGTCCAGGCCAACCTCTCTGCGGCAGGGGCTTCTGCCTCTGACCACTCCACAGCAGTGGCCTCTCCCCTCAAACTGGGAGCCAGCGTCCCTGTCCAGCCTTTAGCTGGGCACAGCAGGAGGTGGGCCTTCCCTTCTGTTTTTACTCAAATTATTTTCCAGGGACTGAGTAAAGACACTTTATGCTGAAGGGACATTTCCCAGCTGTGTGACCTCAGGCAAGTTACCTAGCTTCTCTGTGCATCCTCAGTTGGAAACCAGGAAGAACAACCATCCCTCCCTGAGCGCTGGAAGGTCATGTGAAGGGCACTTAGAATGGTGCTGTGCGTGCAGCACGTGCAGCAAAGGCCAACTGCTGTCACGCCGTCATCACTGCCTGTCCTGATGTGGTCGCTCAGGTTCACAGGGCGGGGCTCTTTCTGAAGAAGGCATGGACAGAGGCAGAGCAGGCCTGACCCTCGGCTTCTCTCCCTTCAGATCCGAGGTTCCTTTAGGTTCTGTTCCCAAGGGGTGGCAGGAGCTGTAAGTCCCAGCTGCAGGGGAGGCAGGGACAGTG
The DNA here is from genome assembly GCF_047511675.1 of Marmota flaviventris. Classification (NCBI taxonomy): domain Eukaryota; kingdom Metazoa; phylum Chordata; class Mammalia; order Rodentia; family Sciuridae; genus Marmota; species Marmota flaviventris. The sequence continues at coordinate 2,070,395 of NC_092505.1, read as the reverse complement.
GTAACCAGGCGAGCCTCTGGCTGACCCGGCCCACTGGCGTCTCCCTTGTCCACGGGAGCTTACAGCCAGCCCCGGCTCCCGCGCCGCATGGCTGTATTTACCTTAAGAAGCCTTCGGCATTACATAACCCCGTGGTCCCTGCAGAGACAGGACGTGCACCACAGTGAGCCTCTGGGGCCATGGGGCTCTGCCAAGCTGGTGTGTCCTGACCTCGGGACCTCGGCATGTGGCTGGACACGGAGACAGGGCCTTTGCAGGGTGATTAAGTTAAAGTGAGGTCATCAGGGTGGCCCTAATCCAGCAGACTGGTGTCCGTGTAAGAAGATTAGGCAGGCACAGTAGCACACGCCTGTGTCCCAGCTGCTTGGGAGGCTGCGGCAGGAGGGTCACGAGTTCAAAGCCAGCCTCAGCAACCTAGCGAGGCCCGAAGCAACTTAGGGGGACCCTGTTTCAAAATAGAGAATAAGTGCTGGGATGTGGCTCAGGGGTTAAGCACCCCTGGGTCACACATGGAGAGACATCCCCGTGGGGACAGAGGAAGACACCTCTAAGAGCCCAGGAAAGATCCCCGCAGGGGTCCGCCCTGAGTCACCTTGATCTCAGACTGCCAGCCTCTGGGACGGAGAGGACATCAGCGTCTTGTGAAAGCTGGGCCTACGTCCCTTCTCAGAGCAGCCCTTAAAAACTCACACAGCACATAAACAAATTAAGAATCACCTGTCCCCAGGGGGTGGGGGGCCCTCCTGAGGTCTCCGCAGAAGCGGAGTTTGTTTTGTGCCTGCTAAGGCAGCACGCATGAAGAATGGGCCTCCGGGAGCCAGACTCTGCCTGGGGGCTGGGCACAGCAGGGCCGGGACAGGACGCTCCCGAGGGGAGTATGGGTGAGGGCCCAGCGGACTGGTGGGTGGCTCCCTAGGAGGTGGCTTTGTGGATGAGAGACCCCACAGTGGACCTCCCAGGGTGAGTTCACCGCACACTCCCAGAGGCCTGGTGACCCTGGCCAGGCCCACATGTCGACCCTCTCTGATCAGACAGAAAGCCTCGACTCACTTGGCTGGCCGGTGAGTACCCTGTCCTGAGGGGCAGTGAGGGTACGTACTCCTCCCAGAGTCTCTCGAGAGGGCCCGGACGCTGCTTGGCCGCCTGGCCGTGGGCGTGGACTTGCACAGCCAGCGCAGCCCTGGCTTTCCCGGGAGCTTGCTTCTATCCCAAAGGTGCAGAGTGCCTCTGTCTCCCAATTCCTGGGAGTTGGATGGTGCAGGGTCTGTGAATGGGTTAGGCTTCTCCTACGTGCATCAAAAACACCAAATCTGAGCAGTGAATTTTTAGAAACAGCTTGTCTATATTTTTAACCCCCAGAGAATACCTCAGAGAATATTTGGGCCCAAAATAGTAATAAAGTTTCTCTTTTTAAACTTTCACTTTATTTTTGGTACCGGGGATTGGATCTAGGGGCACGCGATCACTGAGCTACATCCCTGGCCTCGCTAAGTTGCCCAGGCTGGCCTTGAACTTGCGACCCTCCTCCCTCAGCCTCCTGAGTAGCAGGGATCACAGGTGAGTGCCGCCACTCCTGGCTGCAGTTGTGCTTGCTCACCCACGTCCAGGTGGGGTGGGGGCGGGAGGGAAGAGCCCTCCTCTGAGACGGGTGTTTCCCTAGAGGGGAGGGTAGCTGGGGCGGAGGCTGCCCAGGGAAGCCCCCGGGGCTCCTGCCTCCTGGGGAGCTGGACTCCCTGGCGGCCTCGCGGGGGTGGTTGTGGGTCTTGGGTTCAGAAGGATGCAGCACAAGGAAGCGCCCCTCCGCGTGCCCCGCCAGAGCAGCTTTCCCAGGGAGGAGGCTAGGGGTGCTGCGGCAGGGGGCGGGGGGCTCGGGGCAAAAGACACGGAGCGGGGTTCGCGGGCACAGGGCTTGGGGTCTGGTGAGGCCTGCGAGAGACAAGGAGGGGAGGAGGGTCGGTCAGGCAGGTGGCGCCTCAGACCCACGGTCCTCGGGGAAGACCTCCCGGGGTCCTGCCAAGGAAGCTCACGTGTCCCTGACGGGCGGGGGCAGCCCGGGGCAGTGCTGTGAGCCCTGCAGCGTCATCCTGCCTTCTGGGCCCTGCCCCTTGGCCTGGCCTCTGCCCACTGGCCCTCTCTCCTGTCTGCTGGGCCTGCAGTGTGACTCCTGAGAGGGCGCTGGCGGGAGCTTCAGCGCTCACCTGCCCGGGCCTGTGCCCGTGGAGGCCGGGGCCCACCGACTGGCAGCGCGCGGCGCTGGGAGGTGGAGCCTGGACTTGAACCTGGGGCTTTTCTGTTTGTCTGGGTCTGCTCTGGGTTGGAGTCTGGCTTCATGCACAAGACGGTGGCCCTGGCCTCGGTGCTGGGGGGCCAGGCTTCTCCCAGTCCTGCCCACGTGGGTCACTCCTGTGTTCTCAACTGGCCTCTGGGTGTGTGCTGGCCCAGGCCGCCTTGTCCCGCTGGGGGGTCCACACTGCACAGACGTTCTCAGAATCACTCCGTGGGCGAGGGCTTAGCTGGGGGTCTCCAAACTCTTTGCTGCAAAAAAGCTCCCACCTACAGCCTTTGCCTCTGCACAGGTCCATGTTTAAAACAGTCTGTCTCCTGAAGGACCCATGTGGTCGCTTTCCTGACCGGGATTAATTGGAGAACCGGTGTCTCTCCACTTGTGATGGTGTCCCCCTGCTGGGGTTGCCCTGGGGCCATTGGCCTGAGGCTTTCTCAACGCTGGACTTACCTGGCCGTCAAGGGCTCTCTGGGCCCTTCTGAGCTGGGAGCCTCCTCATTTTACAGAAGAAGAGACTCGACCCTTGTGGGTCACTCCCTTGTCTGAGGTCACAGGCCAGCACTGAGCCTGGGTGCTCAGTTCCCCAGCGGCAGCAGCTCCTGGGGGTCCTCACTGCGACTGGCCATGGCCTGTCCTCCCTATGGACTCTCCAGGAGCCAGACCGTGGCACAGGCCCTTGGACAGGGCTTGATGGGAAACCTCTCCAGAGAGGCCACCTAAGAACGGGGAGACCTCCCCAGTTTGGCCTTGGGGTGTGTGTGTGGGGTTCCTCGCAGACTCGGTTTACTTGTCCGTGAAATGAAACACCAGAAAATCACCTTCTGAGAACTAGAGCCAAACTGAACAGGGGGGACTCAGGTGCTGTCCTCCTTCTCGCACCTTGAGAAATTCCCTAGCTCACCTCCTGCCCCCCCACCCCCATTTTAAACATGAGAATCTGGGGACCTGTCACCAGCCTGCTCTGTCATTAACAGAGATGAAACACATTTGTCAGAACTTACGGAATAACAATAAACTTCCAGGGTCACCACCTTCCCTGCGGGTCACCTGTGGGACAGGCAATCACAGGTGCTCTCTTTCTAATACCTGTAACGCTGCAGTCACACGTGACATTTCATACAGCCCCATATAGAGGTTTCAGAAAGGCTAGGACAGGGTTATGGCAGCCACAGGGGTCAGATGGCTGCCCTGAGAGCCCAGGTTACTGACCAGCCAGGAACCAGTTCAGGGGCAGAGCTGGGCAAGCATAGAACTTATTCTAGACCAAGGTCCTGTCGGATGGCAGTTTCACAGTGTCAGCTTGGAGTGGGACTTACGGGCAGGAGAAATGGCACTCTGCTAAAGCCTGAGGACAGGCATTTGGAGGGTCATCACGGTGGTGGTTTTCCTGGGCAAGGCTCATGGTAGGGACCAGGTGAAGGGGTCAGGGTGACACCATGTCCAGTCTTAGGGGTCTCGAGTACCCATCATTTGGTGGTCTGCTGTGCCCCCTTGGCTCGTGGGCCTGCTCTGTGTAGAACCCGAGTTTCTCCCCTAACAGGAAGGCAGCAGTGTCAGTGTCCATGAGCAGTGGGTGCACTGTGGACAGCCAGGCTGGGCCAGAGCGGTGGGCCCTGCTGCTGGGTGCTGGGGGACGCCAAGGAGCAGCGGGCATTTCCTTACATGCACAGCAGGATTTCAGATGCCTCCACCTTGCGTCCTGGCTGTGCCAAGTGGAATGCCCCATGCAGACACGTGCACACTCCCAGGGCGGGTGCATGACTGAGCCGAAGCACAGGCACCTGGTAGAGTCCAGGGAGGTGTCCTCCAAGCCCCCTTCCAACGTGTATGTGTCCCACTGCAGCTTCCCAGGGGGAAAGTCTGCACAGGTCTGAAGGACCACACCTCCTAACCGAACAGAGATCCGATTACATCCAGGAGGTGTTACGCCATCAACGCAAAGTGAAGTGGGCATCAAATGTCAAAGTAATGAGATGCATTTTAACTAGTTTGAAAAAGTGACTGTAAAATGTTTCCTTCATAAGTCTAACATCACTCTCTGGCATATAATAAGAAGTTTACACCTGCCCATCAATAAGCCTCATGTTCATCCTTTCAGAAGCTTCCTGGACAGTGGCATAGACTGCTTTTTAATATAGTGGATCATTGTGTATCTGTTGCTCTTTTTATTTTTAATTTAGCAAACTTTGGAGATCATGTTGTATCAGCGTACACAGCATTACATTAAAATGTTTTAAGTCAAAGTATGAAGTGAACATTCTGGGGTTATTGAACCAGGTGCCCTTGGTTATTTTCAGGTGTTTTGTAATTACAGGTAACACTCCCAAGTCAGCACATCCTCCTAGTCAGCCTGCAGGTGCCTGTGGGAATTTATCCGAGGGCTGGATTACTTACAATGGCAAGGCAGGGATCAGGGTTTTGAAATATTGAATTTCCATGAACCATGCAAACCGCAGCTGCTTTTCCAGGAGGAGGGGAATTTTGAGTACGACAGGTGACTCACTTTTTTCTACTCAGGTATTTTCTGAAAAAAATTGAAGAGGCTTAAAAGGAGGCTCAGCCGAACAGTACAAGCTCTAGGTGTCTTAAATCAGTTTTCTCTTGAAGCCGGTCCAAGCTCAGAAAATCCAGTGAGGACCTGGGCACTGAAGCAGGTGCCGGGTCCACTCAGTATGAAGCGGAGCAAGGGGAGGGCAGATGGCCCTGCTCCTTGGTGAGCCCTGCAGGCAGGTCCTGTCCGGGGCCCTGTGTCCCCGCGGCCCTGAAGGACTCCCTGGCCGGCTGGTAGGATCGTCCTGCCGGCCAGGTATCAGAGAAGGCAGGTGGCCGCTCCCCGGGCGCAGATGACAGTCTTGGGCCAGGAGGGGACAGTGGTCAGTGACTGCGGCTTGGGAGGGGGTGCTCTTCCGGAGGCCAGCTCTGGGGCGCCGGCCCTGGGAGTCAGGTATCGATACCATGTCGCCAGCCCGGGCCACAATAAATAAGTCAGGGAGCGGCACGTGGGTCTGGAAGGCGATCCCAGCCAGAGCTGCGCTCGCAGGACGGTCCCCGCCGCTCCTGGAGGCGACCCCGAGCGGGCGGGGCGCGGCCAACGCCCCCAGGCTCCGGCGGCGGGAGGCCAGGAGGCCAGGAGGCCGGAGGCCGGGGTCTGCGCGGCCTCGCCCGCCGCCTCGCGCCGCCCGCCCGTTGTCCCCGCGGCGGCCGGGTCGCGCCGCGCCGCCCGCGTCCCCCGTGTCCCCCGCCCGCCGCGCGCCGGCGGAACTGTGGCTGGTCGCGCACAGGAAGTGGCGGCGCGGCGAGGGCGGAGGGCGGCGGGCGGCGGGCGGGGCCGCGATGGGGGCCGGGGGCGGCGGGCGCCGCACTCGCTGAGGCCCGACGCAGGGCCGGCCGGGCCCAGGCCGAGACGCAGCGGCCAGCGCGGCCGCCAGCGACCCGGACCGCGACGAGCAGGCGGCGGCTGCAGGTGAGCGGCGGCCCCCGCCCGGGGTCGACCCCGCCGCCCGAGGTCGGGCGTCCCGGCCTGCGCCGCTGCGGGCCCGAGAGAACGGGGCGGCGGGTCCCCGCGGTCCCGGGCCTCCGGGCCTCCCGGGCAGCCTGTCCCGCTCGAGGCCCGGCCTCCTCCCGGCCGCCCGCCTCGAGCCCAGGGGCCTCGGCCCGGGAAGGGGCGCCCCGAGAGGGGCCGGCGGCCGGCCAGGGGGGCGACGCGAGCTCCGGCGGGGCCTCGGGCCCCCTCTCCCGCGGGACCGCGCTCGGGACCCTCGGGGCTCCAAGGGGGACGCCACGCGCGCGCCCCCTGCCTGATTTCGGGGCGCGGGATCCGGGACCCCGCAGGGCGCCCCGGCCCAGCCGCAGGCTGTGGGCTAGTTTCACTTTTTGCTGGCTCAGGCCGAGAGGGAGGGCTGCAGGTGGGACCGCCAGGCAGATGACGCGTGCCCAGGGTTCCGATTTGACTTTGGCGTGGAGACCAAAGGCTGGCCGTGAGCCTCCACCGGTCCAGTCAGGTGATGGGTCAGTCGATAGCCAGAGAGCCTTTTGGGAGGAAAACACCTCCATCCCAGGGCCACCCAAAGGCCCTTGGAGCAGTGGACCCAGGGTACTTAGGAAAGGAGAATTACTGGCAGCTAGGCTGCAGTGGGAAAAATGTAGTGTTTTTTGTTTTTTTGAACTTTGAGAGAAGTTTAGTGAAATAGAGAAAATGATTCTTACCAGTGGCCTCTCTGAAAAAAAAAAAATTAAATCCAGTATTTAAAGTCTTGTCTAAGAGAATAATGCAGCAATTGGGTTATTTTCCTGGGTATATTAAGGTCTTATGAGAGAGAACCGTGTGCAGTGCTGTCCCAGGCAGAATGGGATAAGGGCCACCATGTTAAAAATGAAAACCATCCCAGAGAGCCAGGATACAGGGGTCCCTCTGGCTGGCCAGGTGCTGGCGGGGAAGGCCATGGGACCCATGCTGTTGAAACCAAAAGGCAGTCTCCTTTTTAAACTGCTGCTCATTTAGGGATCGCTGATCCATGTTTCCCCAGTTTGCAAGCCTGGGAGGGGTCTTGTGGGGTCTGAAGGTCGGCTTTGATGCTTTCCTTATTGCCACCCACCCCAGTTTAGGAGTCAGTCCTGCCTCACCCTGTATCCACTTTCCCTGCTCTCAGGAAGCGCCTTGATTACATTGTTTCTGAACACTGCTACTTGGCATGATGGGAACAGAGCCTCTTCTGGCCTTGGGAGAGGCTTCAAGGAGTGATTCCCCCTGCGGCTGGCTGTCCCGCTGACTGTGTGGCCACCTGGGCTCATCTGCAGCCTGTCCACCGCAGGAGGTCTCCATCTTGGCCGTACCTGAGAAGTGTGTCACATCTGGTTAAAGACAGCCAGGTGATGAAGGCCGACATGATGTGGGGACTCTGGCAGTGCAGCCTTGCCCCAGACTGGCCCCTACCAGAAGCCCCCATTGGCAAGGATGTACCCTGTGCTGACAGGTCTATGTGCCAGGGCTGGGGCGGCCAGTGGGAAATGTCAGTTTTATTTTTGATAAGTGACCTGTTCAGTCGCAGTCGTGTCTGCTTCCCGCGCTGTCACCGCACGTGCTGACACGCAGGTGCCTGCCCTCCACGTGTGCTGTGGCTGGCACTGGGGGGTGCCAGACAGTGGTCTGAAGAAAGAGAGGGTCAGTTACTTGCCCACCATCATGTCATAGATGGGCACAGCCAGAATTTGAAGATCCTGGGGACTCCCAGTCCTCAGACCCACCAAACTTCATCTCTGATGGAATTGGAGGTGGAGGAGATATTGAGGTCTATTTGTAAACAGGGGAAACGAGGTGTTGGAGAAGAGCCAAAGTCACTGGCTTTTTGGAGCAGAGAGGAGAAGGACAGTCACTGGCTCAGTCCCATGTGGTCCTTTCCTAGGCTCCTGGCCTTGCTCAGCTCCCACTGTACTGCCCAGGGGTGCAGCCCTTGGGGCCACGTGTCCACCCTAGTCACCGTCAAATCCACCTCTGGCCAAGGCTCAGCCTCCCCTCCCCACACTCCTCTTCCTCCCTTGGCCTGTCAGAATCTCTGTCTTGATTTTCCTGTCACAAGTTGGGCAGGCTGGTATTTAAAGAGCCAAGCGCTGGCCACATCTGTTTCCTCTGTGCTGACTTGTGTGATGCGGGATCCCCACAACTTAGTCCTCCCATCGTCTGCGTGCCCGTTCGGTTGGACTGAATTTTATGAAACAAAACAATTGCTCAGAAATTTTGTGGGGTTTGCTTTGGGTTAACCAGAGTTTGGGGTTTACATGAGCTGTTCTAGGTCATAAAGCAAAGCGACCGTGACAGTCTGTTATTCCTAAAGCCACTTCATGGTGTTGAGGATCATTCTGAACTACTAATTTCAAAATGCTGCACTTGGTAACCATTCTCGTGGGTCACCTCCAGAAGGTCTCCCCTGGTGATTTAGAAGAATCTGCCATGTTCTGATTATCTTTGCAAAACAAGGTATGGAGTTCACACTGATGACACAGGTCGGGTCTGGCTCATTTGTGAGGACAGAGAGTCAGGTTGATGGTGATGAGAGGGCAGTGGGCACTGTGCCCCATTGCCACACTGCCCGTGTAGTGTGGAAGGGCTGCAGAAAGGGCACGTGCAGTGGCAAGCAGGGGCAGCTCGAGGGCCACGGGGAGGCGGTGGCAGGCTCCCGCTGGAGAACTTGTGTCACCTGGGGCCAGGAGCTGGAGCCAATGCCCCTGTGCCAGCTGCGTGCATCAGTGATGGAGACTGTCCCTGTTGCTTTAAAAGTGGGTGGGGAGCGAAACCCATGATAAACGGCCACGTCCAGCCACAGCTCCAGGCAGGACAGTTCTGGGCTCTTCCTCGCAACATTTTGTAAGTGTTTGCTGATATCAAATCTGCCCCTGCTTGATAGCTTGCTCTGTTTATTGTTCTGGGGGGGTGCCAGGGTTGCACCGCTGCGAGCTGCTTTACGTGCCTGTTATTTTGAGTCTCAAGCCCACAAGGAGAGTGGTGCTGCCCCGGGTCCTGATGAGGAGACTGAGGTGGGGAGGCCTGGGCAGCGTTGCCCAGTCTGATGGATCTGGACTTCAGAGGTTGTTTTTCTACCCACCTCCCATGATGCTCCGAAAACTCAATATATGAAAACCCACTTTTCTAAACCAAGGAACTAAGTGATTGGCTCGATACCTATATTGGTCTTAAGATTTTTCACTTGTAGGAGGCTGTGCTTGCCAGACAGCGGCTCAGAAATTCCATCCAAAACAAGAGAACGGCCATGTGCTGAGTGTGATGCTGGATGGGGGGCGGGGGGGGGGGCAGCCCGTCGGTGTGCACAACTCGGGGCAGGCTGAACGCGGAACGCAGGGGCTGAAGAGCTGCTGGTGACTTTTTTGGCAGGGGGGGGTGGCTGGGGACTGAACCCCGGGCCCCACCCTTGCTGGGCAAGTTCACACCACTGCGCTTCACCCCAGCCTTTTGAATTTTGAGACAGGGTCTTGCTAAGTTGCCAGGTTGTCCTGAATGCGAGGCCTCCTGTCTCGGTGTGCAGCGTGGTGGGGACGACAGGCCTGCCCCATGGTGCTGGCCCATGAGCTGATGCTCAGGGCGGGCTTCCCAAGGACTGATTTCTGATTCTAGCTGCTGTCCTGGTGTGACTGGAGTCGCCGAGTGAAAAGAGTGTCCGTCCTTCTTCCTAGGGAGGTGCACAGACGCTGTTCTTGCAGAGAAGTTTGCAGTGGGTGTACTTTGAGTCTGGTCTGGTAGTGGTGATTTTTGCCAGAGGAGTCAGAAATCAGATTGTGAAGGGAAGACCACTCAGTTGGGTTGTGTGGGGAGCAGGTGCCCGGGTGAAGCTCAGCCTGTGAGAGAGGTTTGCTGGGGTAGCTCTGGAGCCTGGAGGGAGGGGCAGGAGCCGCGGTGGAGGAGGCTGGAGGGAGGTGGCTCTAGAGCAGCTCTGAGGAAGGGCCGGCCAGCGCAGGACAGAGCCCCTCACCTCCCTCAGGATGCTCCGTGTGCGTGCCCCGTAGAGTTGCCCCTATGGTGCGGCCTGAGCGTGCCCCTGCAGAGGTCCCAGGGTGCTGCAGTGAGCTCTTAGCTCCCCTGGGGTCACTCTCCCTGCCCCCTTGCAGCAGCTCTGTGGCCGAGAGCAGGAAAGCCCCTGGCTCTGGGTGGCGGACTTGAGTAACTTTGATAATCCACAAAGATGGAAACACACAATCTCATGTGTGAGCCATAAGTGATGGGCAGTATTTTGGTTCAGCTTTAGAAGTAGCCTGGGGCTTCAGCAGGCCCTCTGAACCCCCGCTGGGTGGCTTTGCTGGGACCAGCAGGCAGCTGGCATGTGGGGATGCTTGCCAGGTAGGAGCAGTGCTGCCCGGCAGACCCTGGAGACCAGAGCGCACTTTCCAGCAGAGGGCGCTGCCTTCTGATTCCCACGACGGGGGCAGGTGTGCTGTGGCTCACTTGGGTCTTGCTCCAGGCTGGTGGTTTCATTTTCCTGGAACCCCATCGTACCTTTTAATTTCTTTCTTTGAGTTTTATTGAGTTATTGGTTACAGAGCGTTTCTTTTTGATCAACAAAGTTACATAAACATTGCAGAGACAGCTGCTGACAGGGACCAGGCAGGAAGGTCAGGGAAGGGCGGTGGGCAACGGCAAACAGGGCTTGTGGCCCAGGCTGCCTCCAAGGGCCTGGCTTGCCTGACCACCACCACTGACCTCAGACACATGTGGCCTGGCAGAACCAGGACCAGATTTACCATGTCAATGTTCTTCCAAAAGAAGTCAGAAATCTGGATTTTCCTGCAAGTTGTTTATTTTTAACACCGCACATGCAAAACTAACAATGTTGCTGTCGGATTCAGCCCCAGGCCACTGTCTTTGCAACTTCCTGTTTGTAGCATTTGTTTATTTCTTGAAATGAATAGCTGAGCTAATTAAATGAGGACAAAATGGGCACTTCCAAAACACATGCAAGGGAAACAGGAAATTAATAGCAAAACTAAACATTTTATGTGTATGTGAAAGCCGAGAGTTCTCCACCCTGCCTCAGGCATGGCTGCTGGGCACAGGCCAGGGCTCCTGTGATGGTCTGAGAAGTGGGCAGGAAGTGGGCAGAAGCTGGGGAGCCCGGTGGATGCCACATCACTCAGGGGACTTGGTGAGAATTCCGTGTGGAGGTCAGGTCTGTAAAGGGACATCTCCAGCGCAGTGTAGGTCACTGGAGGCCTGTCTCCTGGTGCACACGTGAAGAGTCCTCCAGCGGCCAGTGCTCTGGCCTCGAGGTGGCCTCCAAGAGTGACTGTGCTGGATCCTGCACCAGCGTACACTCTGGGTGGCCACGCTGGACTCCTTCCTGCAGACAGGGCGGTCAGAGTGCTGTCTGCTGGCCTTGGCCGCCCTCCCTGCTCAGCAGCTGGGAGTCCCTGTGTTCGCCGGCCCCCATGTTTTCTCTGTGGCCGTGTGCTCACGTCCATTCCCTGCTCGTCAGGTGGCCGTTTCTCTCGGCGTCCTTCTCATCTGGCCTCTGTGCTGTGCACCCTCTCGACTCGGCCCCCCTGGGCTCCTTTCCTGGGCAGGCCTTCCGCTTGCTTAGTCTTGTTTTTACAACTTATTCACCTCTTTTTTGGGGCATTGCCTCCCTGTGCTGCTTAAGAAGGTCCTTCTGAGCCCAGGCACACGTGCGTTCTCGTTCTCTTGTGAACTGTGAGGTTCCTTGGCAGTCCCTGGACCCTCGGTCCCTGCAGAGTGACTGTGTCTTGGCAGCTGGGTCCTGTGAGCCCGCGATGCTCCGCCTGCCGCCCTGTCCCTGTGTTCCCAGCTGCACTGAGTTTTGTTGCTTTTGTAAATCGTGTTTTTGAGATGCCTGGCTCCTCGAGGTGCTGCAGAGGGATGCAGTTGGCTCTGGGGTACTGATCCAACCGCCAGTGACCCGACCGTTGCCGATGGTTCCTTTGTGTGTTTTGGAACCTTCTGTGTCGAGATCCACAGCCTCTGGGAATGGCTGAGGTCTGTTTCCTCTGGGGGCTTCAGCAGCCTCCTTTCTGCTTTGCTGCCTGGGCGGAGCGCAGTGGGGCACCCCATCTCGTCCTGACCCAGAGAGTGTCCCAGGCTCCCCTTCTGGGGTCGGTACAAACACAGTGGCTGCCTGGTTCTGACCCGTTGCTCCTCCTCAGAACATGGAAAGTGCGAATAAACTGCCGCAAAACACGAAGGTACGAAGGCGAGAGGCCTCCCCTCACCAGGTGCCTCAGCAGGTGCCCGCCCAGGGAGGTCACGTGGCTGAGCGCTGGCCACACTGTGGGCAGTGGAATGCTGGTGCAGGTGTGGTATGGCTGCCACACCCGTGCAGCCACCGTGGGGGCCTGAGACTGCAGGGCGGCTGTGTCCCACAGAGGTGTGCGCCTCTCAGGAGCCAGGTGCTGAAGGCCTGCGGTAGGTTTATTATCACAGCAACCCAAATGCCTGTTTTCAAATGAAATGAGACAACAGCTCTGGTACCCAGTGATCCACTGCCTGTGGTCAGTGGTGGCCCAAAGGTATTAAATAGCCCAGAATGAACACTTCCTGAGTTTGAAGCGTCACCCCATTCTGCGTGCCTAGTGAACTCTGACCCCTCCCTGCCCCATCCTACATGGGACGAGAAGCACCCCTTTCTCTAGCCTGCCCCCACTGTGCGCTGCCTGCTGGCGAGATGCTCAGTGATCCTCCTGGTTACCAGATCCACTGTCTGGGTGTCTGCACTGTGATCAAGTGACCCCCAGTGACCTGATGGTGGCCCTGAAGTTAAAAAGTGGACACATTAAGGAGGTGCTGGGCATAAACACAGAAGGACAGGTGGACTCCGGCGAGACGGGGCGATGCTGCAGGACCTCAGGAAGCCCGCATCTGCAGCAGGGTAGCACTCCTCACAGACACCCGGCAACGTCCCGAGGATGAGGGGCACCACCATATTCACGCGGGGGAGAAGCAGCCCCGGTCCTGCTGGTCACTCTCCCGAGGATGGTGGCCAGCCATGGGAAGCCCAGAGTGCGCCATTATGTCCACGTGAGGTGCCAGCAGGGCGCGTGGGGCACGGGCACCCCTGGGGCACCCCCGCGCTCCTCCTGGTGCTGGTGCACCTGAGGTCTGGGCACCTTCAGCACTTGGGCGAAGTGAGATCAGGAGAGTCGCAGGAGGCGGGCGGCGGGTCCAGAACATACCAGGGGAAGCCAGCTGTGCCTGAGCAGGGGCTCAGAACAGCGGCACCTACGGCCAGCAGGTCACGGCCATGTCTCAGGCGACGCCGGTGCTGGTGCCACACCACTTCTGCTGGGAGTATTGCTGGCTTGGCCGCCCTCAGGCGGAGGGGGGAGGTGACAAGGCTGTCCCCTGGCCGTGGGCTTCTCTGGAGTCCTGGTTTGTTGGCTCATGGACTGCGGTTCCTACCTTTCTGCCCTCCCTCCGTAAGCGACAGGCAGTCCCCCCCATTCCTGGAGCTTTGGCCCCCTCTCCTTTCTTGTCAGACGGCGCGTACTTGTTCCGTCATTGTCAGAAGGGACCACCTAGGCCCTCCGTGCTCCCTGTGTCTGCTTTTGTGTTATTTCTTCCTCCCTGGGGTTTATCCAGGGTGCTCTTCCAAGGCTGTTTTGGGGTGGAAGCTCAGCTTTGTGATGTTCTCCGGGCTTACTTCCTTGGCGCGGGTTCCCTGGAGAGACCCGGGGCTGGGCCGTCCTGCTGTGCGGGGCTGGGCCGTCCTGCTGTGCGGGGCTGGGCATCTGAGCTCGGGGTTTTCATTGTTCAGTTCTGAGGGCTGAAGAGTTTGCCTGACTCGCCCCGACCCCCGAGTTTCGCAGCGGGTGCTGTTGTGCCCTGAGTGCGGGGCCGTAGGTCAGTGCTTATTCCTGGCTTGGGCTCAGAAGCCTCCCGGGCAGGGCCGTGTGGGGCTGGCTCTGGTTTCTCCCAGGGCTCCACGTGGGCTGTGTCGCCCTGGGCCCCGTCCTGGGCTCTGGCCTCCTGCCTCGTGGGGCGAGGGCTGCACCCTGCGTCCTCCCAGGTCTGCCACAGGTGCCACTCTGCCGCGTGCTCCTGAGCTCCCCGGGGTGCGAGCGTGGCCCTCCGACCGCGACGTCCCCGCCGTCATGCCCCCAGGCCTCTGACACACCGTCCATCCGTCCTCTGGGCTTTTCTCTGCTGCCTTCTGGGTTATTTGTTCAGCTTTGTCTCATCTATTTAGTCAGTTTTTAAAAGCAATTTATTTCAGTGGTTATATTTTTCATCTCTAAAAGTTCTCTGGCGCTATTTGATAATAATACAAGTGGAATGACAGAATCTGAGCTTCTTTCTTTCTCTTGCTGGGGTGGGGATGGAACCCGCGGCCTCGTGTGTGCCAAGCAGGGGAGCAAGTGCTCTACCCCTGTGCTTCCTCCGGCCTCCACCCTTTATGCTGCTGCCCGTCGCTCAGCCTCGTCCACGTGCCTGTGGTCCTGGGTTTTGGGCAGCTTCAGGTCAGGAGTGGGACTGATCTGAAATCACTTCAGGTTAATTTCCTGCACTCAGAGGGGACCTGTGAAGAGGTCACTCACTAGGAAGGAAAAGACCCCAACAGAATTCCGAGTCTAGAGGTTGCTGGTGGTGGGCGTGAAGCTCTCCGAGTCCAGGTGGATGAGCAGGACAGGACAGGTGAAGGGACAGTGGCCTTGAGTGGAAGGATGCTGGGGAACCTTGTCCTGGTGGACAGCTGCTTCGCAGAGGCAGAGGGCAAGGTCCGGGGCCTTCCACTGTGCCTTCCACTGGAGCACCGCCCATCCGTCATCACCCGGACTTTGAACCAATCTGGGACACACTTTCAAAACTGAAGCCCTGGTGTCCTGAACTTCCCTGTCACTGTCCGACTGCAGATGGAGAAGGGGCCATCACTATCCTGTCTGGCAGCTGAAGAACCACCACAGGGCACTGTGCGTGGGACCCCCAGCGATGCCCGGGAGCGTGGCGTTTAGAGGGTGACTTCTGAAGGAGGCTGACTGATGGTGAGCCAGGAGCGTGGTTTATAAAAGGTGGAGCCTCTCAGCCCAGCAGACTTTGAAAGCAGGAATTAAGTGTAAAGGGAAGGCTGCCGGCCCGGCGCCTCTCCTGGGCTGTGCCCCCAGACCCACTTCTCCCATCTTCGTGTCTCCATGGCCGTCTGACCCCTCCTCCATCCACAGCCCTGGCCCGGCTTCACCCCTCACCTGCAGCACCCAGGGGTGCCCATCAAGTCCCCTGTGCTGTACGCGAGGCCACAACTCAGAGGTCCAGACGTTGGGAGCTCCATGTGGCTCCTCTTCACGCTCCCTGCTCCCCACCTCCAGCCTTCAGACTTCTCCGCCAGGCGCTCTCTGCCCTGGGCCCGCCTCTTCCCTGGGCCTCCTCTGACAGCCTTCCTGTCTTCCCTCCCCCTGTTACCCAGCCAGTCCCCCTTCCGGAGTCTGAGTCAGGTGTGTGCACACGCAGGCTGCACCACGGCACGCACGCTGTCTCCGCACCTGAGTCAGGTGTGCGCACATGTAGGCTGCACCATGGTGGGCGCGCTTCTCTGCACCTGAGTCAGGTGTGCGCACACGCAGGCTGCACCACGGTGGGCGCGGTGTCTCTGCACCTGAGTCAGGTGTGCGCACATGTAGGCTGCACCACGGTGGGCGCACTTCTCTGCACCTGAGTCAGGTGTGCGCACACGCAGGCTGCACCACGGTGGGCGCGGTGTCTCTGCACCTGAGTCAGGTGTGCGCACACGCAGGCTGCACCACGGCACGCGCGCTGTCTCTGCACCTGAGTCAGGTGTGCGCACACGTAGGCTGCACCACGGCACGCGCGCTGTCTCTGCACCTGAGTCAGGTGTGCGCACACGTAGGCTGCACCACGGCACGCGCGCTGTCTCTGCACCTGAGTCAGGTGTGCGCACACGTAGGCTGCACCACGGCACGCGCGCTGTCTCTGCACCTGAGTCAGGTGTGCGCACACGCAGGCTGCACCACGGCACGCGCGCTGTCTCTGCAGTCCACTTGGTTTTCTTCTTGCTTTTTCTAGCGCTGGGGATTGGACTTGGGGCACAAGCACACTAGACAAGTGCTCTCCACCGAGCTGCGCCTGGCCTCTGCAGCCCGCTTCTTCCAGTGATCCTGCTGACCTTCCCTACTGCCCTTGTCCCTGGGTAGGACTAGGGGGCTGTGCTTGGCCCTGTGGCATGGACGTGGGGGTACGGCACCCATGGTGAGCACTGGAGCTGTTCCCACCTCCCCGGCTTCAGCGGGTAGGAACCCTTGCATGGCTCTCCTGGGGTTATCAGCCAGGCTGTGGAGACAGACTCCACATTTTGGACTCTAGATTCGAGTTGCCAGCTGTCAGGGCACACCTGTTCCACTCACCGGGAGCTTTTGGAGAACGGCGGGGATGCAGGTGCTCGACAGACTGACGTTCCCACTCGTTTCCTGGGCCTGAAAGCCAGTAAGCTGATCTCGCGCGGCCATGGCTCCCGTCACGAACCCGCAGTCGCCTCGCTGGTGCTGTTCCCGATGTGTGAAGTTGGCCACTGAGGACGGGTGGCAGGGCACTGGTCAGCCGTGCTGCGCACAGGCCTGGTCTCCCCTTGGGCTCGAGGCTGGATCTGGGTTGTGCTCAGTGGAGCCGCAGCTCCAGCTCCGTGCTCCCCGGCAGCGGCAGCGTTGGAGGGAGCCCGTGTGTGCCAGGCCTGCCATGTGAACCCTGACTGGGCTGCCGGGGACCTGGTCACAAGCACCTCACCGAGAAAGGACCCCGGGCCACAGTGCCCTCGCTGCCTGGCTCTGCTGTTGAAACTGGTCCTGAACATGAGGGTCCCGGCCTCGTGCCCAGTGCTGAAGAGCAGACACCTGAGAATCACTGAGACCAGGAAACAGGTTTTGCTTAAAGGGGAGAGGGCGTCCAGAGCTGGGAGTGGGGTGTCCTGCCCCTTTCATAGATTTCAGCTCTACGTGACCAGAGGGCAGGAAGACAGCCTTCCAGGGGGTGATTGCTTGTAGTGGGAAGGGATCCTTCCCCTCAGTGGAGGCTGTCAGCAACCAGGTGGTGGGGACGTGCCGTCTACCCATTTCCTTGTCTTGGACAGTCAGCTACCTGTCCTTTGCCCTTCTCACTGTCTCCTTCCTCCTCCGGGTGGCTCTCCCAGGGTGGCCTCGTCAGCCCCTGTCCTGTTCCTGTCCTTGTTCCTGGGCTGTAGGGCTGCGTGACCCCTGAGCAAGGACTCATCCTGTTTCCGGGTGTGCGTGTGCCGGGGAGGTCAGGGGAGCTTGGAGGGGTGGTGGCTCCTCCTCCCTCACCGTGGTCTCCACAGACCTGCTGTTGGTCTGTGTTGGCCAGGAGATCACCACCCCTGTGCTGGCTCAGGGCTCCTGGGCCTGAGTCCTCCCATGCCCAGCAGGCTGAGGGCAGCCTCCAAGCCACCCAGTGGGGCAGAGAGACGCTGCCACTGCCAAGCCGCGCGAGCTCCTCGTCCACCTGCCTGCCCTCTCTGGGCTGCTTTCTGGAGAGCAGAGACAAGGGCGTTTGCGGGGCATGCTGGCTGATGCTGTGAGTCCCTCGAGACATTTTGGAGTCTGGCTTCATGGGCAGGCATTACCACAGCTCAGAGCAGGGGAATTCCCGTCCTTAGGGAATGCGGGTGAGGAGTACCCCAGACACCTGTAACGCCTTGATGGTGGCGCAGGTTTCATAGACCTGGCCCATCATTCCCTGTCCTGCATCTACCCGAGCCACGATGCCCGTGGCCTCCTGGGCTGGCAGTCAGTGGGCAGGGACGGCGAGGCGACCTGGATTCCCATCAGCTGGACACTGCCTGGAACGGGGGCCGGATGGAGGGGAGTGCACTGTCTGCCCAGCCTGGTGGTCTTCCTGACACGGGAAGGGGAGAGAGGATAAAAATAACTTTAGAAAGAAAAGAAACTTGGAAAGGAAATGATGATCACTAACTGTTCTCACTTTTCATCCATCACTTACTTATTCCAGAAAGGAATCCATTTCTTCCAGATTTTCTGGAAGAGAAAAAAATGAGAAGTATTTAATACTGTCATATTTTTATTGTGCACCTTGCGGTTTTGTGGTATTTTGGGGAATGGCTTGTCTTCTCTTTTTAGTTAAGAAATACTGTAATATGTGAAAATACATAAAGTATGGGACCCCTGTGCCTCCCATCTAGTGGAGGAATGGCCATGTGGATACGTTGGACCGAAACCTTGTGGAATTCTTCCCACGTCAGTGGCTGGGGGAGGCGCCCACTGTCCCTGCACACAAGCTGAGCCACAGGGCTCTTGAGCCACTGGAGAAGAGGCTGGTGGGAGCTGAGGGCACTCAGGGTGCCACCACACCTGGCACTTTTTTTTTTCCTTTTTTACGTGGGAGGGAACCTAGGGCCTCATGCCTGCTAAGCGTGCACCGAGCGTGGCAAAGAGCAGACGTCACTCCCTGTATTTCTGAATTTCTTAGCACAGGAACGTAAGAGGTGCACGCCTGTAGTCCCCAGACACTGGGGAGGCTGAGCCAGGAGGATCGCAAGTTCAAGGCCAGCCTCAGTAACTTAGCAAGACCTGTCTCAAAGTAAAAAAGGCTGGGGACATGGCTCAGTGGTCGAGTGCCCCAGTGGGGAGGTTCGAGCACAAAAATCGCTACTGGTTGTGTAGCTGTGACACCACAGGCATTGTGTCTTCTCCCCTCCTGGCTGGGATGCCAGCCTGGCCAGGGCACATGTGCGCACATGTCCCTGGGCCACCTTGGAGGCTGACCAGGCCATGTGTTTGCTCTCTGGAGGGCCCTGGTGGCCTTGACCTCCTTGTCTACCCAGGGAGGGGAGCAAGTGGCCCCAGCTCCAGGGGCCCAGGTCCCATGTCCCCCTCCCTCTTGCAGCTCTGGGACGTTGGGGACACTTTCCCAGGCCAACCCCCCCCCGGCCCACCCCCGGCAAGTCTTAAAAGCAGGAGCTCCACGTAACTGAGCCAGGGCATCCCGTCAGACCACGTGGCCTCCGGGATGTGGGCCGCTGGAGCCGGGTTTTCCCCTTGTTATTCAGCCCAGCTTGTTTGGAGAGTCCTAAATAGGCCTAGGGCTGAGGGCCAGGTCACATGTCCAGCCCCCGCTTCCCGCCCCCTTCACCCCTGCTCCCCCACCCGGCCTCCCCCTCCCTCCCGCCCTTTCCCACCCTCCCCCTCCCTCCCTCTGGCTCCATATTCTGGAGGTGTAGGGCTACAGGGGTTGGGTAATGCCTCCTTCAACCAGCAAACCAGGCTGCAGTCCCTCTGCTGAGTTGGGCTGAGGGCTGCTCGGCCCGCTCGTGGGTGAAGAGGACAACGGGAGTAGCCTCGGGCGCCCTCGTTCCTGGGCGCTCCTGACCCTGTTTCTGCTCAGGGTGGCCCTTTGCGTCTGAGGGAGCCCTGGCAGCATCTGCCCTGCCTGGGGCTGGCTGACCTGGCTCACTCTTCAGGTCCCAGTGCCCCCTAGCCTGGAGGTCTGAGGCACTCACCGAGTGGCAGGATTCTGCCATCCGTCCTTGGTGAGAGGACCGTCAGCATTCCAAAGCTGATATTTGGTGATTGTGGTACAGCTTCTCTCTCTGTCTCTGCCCTCTGACTTCCTCTGGACTCCCTGGAATCACTCAGCATCGACCATCGCGCCTCATTGTCCCTTCAGATGGTAACGTTCACCCCACAGGTTTGAAGTGAAGGCTCGGGGAGTCTTCCTCTTGGCTGGGGTGTGGCGTTGTGAGCCGCAGGTGGCTCTCGGCCTGAGGTATTAACCGTCCTTACAGAGGGGGTTGCCGACCTTGCTCCAGGAGGGCCCCGGAGACCACAGTGGCCAGGTGCCACGTGCGCCTTGGTGACAGTCTGGCTGGAAACCCAGCTGTGTCCTGTTTCTGGACACGTGGGGTGTGCGGTGTAGACGGGCTGTTCAGTGGATTCCGGGCCTGGTTGCTGAATTCATCAGTGTGATAACTGCTCTGGTTACGGAGGATGCCGCACCCTGAGGAGAGACCCTCGGGGTACTTAGGTGTGAAGCACTGTGGGGTCTGAGCAGCCCTCTGGCCAGGAACGGGGAGGTGTGAGGAGGAGCCAGGAGCCCAGCCTGGAGGCTCGGGGTCAGGGAGCCAAGACCTGGTGGAGCCAGGTGTTCCGGTGTGAAGTGATCGCGAGAGGCTGGAGTTAGTGGAGGGAAATAAAGGACAGGAGGGAGTTCTTAGGAAGGAGCCCCCGGGAGCAGAGGGGCTGCTCCAGCCCCAGCCCTCGGAGAGCTTCTGGCCTTGGCCCAGGCTGGGGTGCAGTGTCGCTGCAGCTAGCAGAGAGCCTCTCGTCTCCCCCAGTCAGCACCTGGCCTGAGCTGCAGGCTGCTGGGCCTCAGCCTTGCAGAGCTGACGGCGAGACGGAAGGGGTCAGGCCGACTCAGCCACAGCCTTTCCAGGACCAAGCCCGGTGACAGCTGAAGGCCTGCCACCATGTCCAGCGTCCAGTTCTCAGTGACCGCAGCCACCGTAGGAGAACTGTCAGTCATCCAGATGGGAGTCAGCAGATGAGGGGTTCAGGGCTGTGGGTGGATGTTCCCTGAGTTCAGCGACAGGCCAGCTGAGCCGTGGAGAGGAGAGCAACGGCGCGTTCAGTCGATGTTGCCGGAGATGAGGTGGCGAGCCTGAGGACACAACACCGTGACGTGGGGCAGAGAGAAGAAAGAAAAGGGGGCCCTGGAGCAGCCTCATCTGGTGGAACAAGGGGCACGTGGTAGGAAGCACTGGAAGAAAGGCAGCTGTTCTTCCAATTGGATGAAAACTCATGTCCAAGAAGCCAGCGCCTCCCGAGCCGAGGAAACAAAACCACAGCAGCGCACGTCACGCGCGTCACAGGGCTGATGCTCAAGCCCAGTCAGACCTGTCCCGCGCCAAGGAGCGGGTGAGAATTAGAACAGGTTCTCCTTGGAAACTGCAGTTCAGAGACAAGGAGGGGCAGTACTGGGCCCTTCTGCGGAAAAGCAGCGGCTCGACCCTGCCTCACAGCACGTTGACAGTTAGCTAGAAGCGGGTCCCCGAGAGAGTGAGACCTAAAGACCGGAGAGGAAAGGCTGTGTCGCCGGCCTGCCTCGGCCAGCTTGGCCGACTGATGCTTCTCACAGTCCTGGGGGCAGCAGGTCCCGGGTCTGGGTGCCGGCAGATGGGCTTCTGCCCGGGTCCTTCCCCACTGCCCTCGCCTGGCGGAGGGGGAACAGGCCCGCCCAGGCTGCGGGCCCACTCTCAGCCCCCAGAACCTCATGAGGCCCCACCTTCATGTCCTGTCACGTTAGGCTCTGGGGGAGGGGACACAGCCCACGGTGTGTGTTCAGTGGAACAGATGGCATTGCGACGTGAGGCATCAGGGCGAACCTTGGGGACATGGGGAAAAAGGCCAGTCACGAGGAGACAGATGTGTGATCCCAGCAGAGTTCCGGAAGTGGTGGGAGTCAGAGGCCAGAAAGGCGGGTGGCAGGGCCTGGGGAGGGGCTGGGGTGGGTGTTTCGCGGGAGGGGCAGGTTGTGGAGATGTCTGCCCAGTGTCAGGCGGCCAGTGCCCCGGCCTGTGCACAGGCGCAGTGAGATGGTGAGTTTTCTGTTTACAGCAAATGAACCCAGGATTGGCTGACCTGGGTGGGCTCGCTGTGACGGAGGGAGGGCTTGGTTGGGCTGGTGTCGGGGGACTGTGGGAAGGGGCAGTGTGGTCAGGAGGCTGGCAGAGCCCTGGGGGTGGAGGAGCAGGAGGCCTGGGACCTTTTGCTCCACCCGGGGACAGGCCACCTCTGGCTGCTCCCAGAGCCTCAGGGCTGCAGGTTGCCGTCCTGTCCTGGGATGTGGCCTCCAGCTGCCTCAGGGTCTGCTCATGTCCAAGGCGTCCATTGGCCTCTTTGTCACCTACTGATGGGCCCCAGGGGCGGTGCTCTGGTGCTGGTGGGAAGGGAAGGTGAAAGTGCAGCTCTGGGTCCCTCCCGGCCTCTGTTGACAGGAGCCTGCCCGTCCGGTTCACCTGGCGGTCCCGTTCCCTCACTCATGGTGTGTCCTCTCCCTTCCAGGCCCTTCAGGTCAGACATCTCCGAGGAAGTCGTTGCCTGCCCCGCTGACCGCGTGCCTTGGTGAGTGCCGAGGGTGCCTGCAGCATGCCGCGTTTCCATTCGTGTCCCTGGGCCCCTTGGTGACATGGCCAGCTTTGGCCAGCAGAGGCTGGAGACCAGTGACCTCTGCACCCCAGGTTCCCACCAGCTTAGATGTGGCTGTTGGGGCCACGGGGGCCGTGGGCGCCGCAGGCCTCAGTGTGATGCCCGTTGGCGTCTCCAGGGCCTGCGTAGGTAGTTCCTGTGCTCAGAAGGGGGTCCACAGAGCTGCTGCCGTCTGCTCCAAGTCTGCATGATGAAGTTCAGATACTTCTGTTCCTGGGAGGGAAGAGCTAAGCTGGAAGGGGCCAAGCCCAAGTGTCACTGGGCCAAGGCCACTGCTGGGGCACAGCTGGGGTAGGGGTCCCCTCAGCAGAGCGGCCCCAGAAGCCCCTGGGTCTCCTTGAGACTGGCTGGTAGCCCTCCATCTGGGACCCCTGGTGAGGCTCTGGGTCAGTGCACATGGACCTGAGAGGTGGAGCCTGCTCCTGCAGGAAGCCCCCGGAGCCTGTGCTGGTGGGGATGCAGAATTGGCTGGCCATTCAGTCAGGTGACAGGCCCCCAGGCCCGAGGACAGAGCTGCCCCTCCAGGAGGTCCGCAGGCCTGGGGCATCTCTCCTGGGCTCCCACAGCCCCTCCTAGGGGTCTGCATCGTCCCCCGGGGCCTGCTGGTGTTAGGGCTGCGCCACAGGCTCATCCACGGTGGTCAGGCCTGGGCGGGGGCCTTGGCTCTCCTCCGTGGACCTGGAGACAGCTGCCTTGGAAGTGCCTTCTGTGGTCTGCCTGGAAACTTCTAGGGTTAGCGCGCAGTCCAAGTTCTCAGTGGGCAGTGGCCAGGCAGCGTAAGCTCCTGGGTCGCAGCATGACCCTGGTGGCCGAGAGCCACTGCTCCATGAAAACACACCTGATGGGACAGACGCAGCCTGCCGCCAATCCAGTGGTTATTTAGGAAATCTGACTCAAAATAGCGTCAGCCCTGTGGCCCGGGCCCTGAAATGCCTCTTTTTTCCTGAGTTGAAATGACTTTGTGTGGCGTCTCTGTGGGAGTGAGTGCTTTATTGACTACTCTGTAAGAGCCACTGTCCCAGTGAGGGCGCTAGCCGGGCGCCCCTGCCCTCCAGCTCTCCCAGTCAACCAACGCTTGCTCCTTATTGATCTGCTACTTAGCCGTGTGCTTTGTTAAATCGCTGCAAACTACTACTATGTACAAAAGAAAACAAAGCACATTGTACCTAAAGCTAAACCCTCCCTGCTCCTTTCTTTTGACTTAGAATAGTGGTCCCCTGCTGGGCTGCCAGGCAAGGTGAAAAGGGTTGGGGGTGGCATCGGGGACCGGAGCCGGGGAGGCGCCTGGTCTCGGGCACACTAACCCTTGCTGTGCTGGGGTTCCACGCCCCAGAGGAGACGTGAGAGGGCAGAGGCTCAGACTTTGCCCCGCCGGGCGTCTGGGGAGGCCGGTGTCCTGCAAGGGAAGCCCTTTTCTTAGACGCAGCAGCAGATCTCACCAGGTTCAGGGCCGTGGAGGAGCCTGTGGAAACCACCATAGACAGAAGGTCAGAGGGAGTTAGTTTTTTTCTTAATATTTAAATTTTAATTATAGAAGTTAATATGCTTGTAAAAACTGCACCCAGATGCAAATCCAATGAGCAGCTGAAAGTGTGCTTCCCCTGAGCCGTGGGGGATCTGTGCAGCCCTCGGCGTGCGGCAGCTCTGGGGTGTGGGTGCCTTCGCGGCCAGGTGGCGCTGTCTTGGGGCTCTCTTAGCACAGAGCTGCTCATCTGTTAAGGCCTCTGTGTTTGTGCACGTCCTAAACCACACACATGTGCCTTGCACACGTCCATCTGGGTGATCTTTCAGTGCAGACGCCTGGCCATCCGTCATGGCTGCGGCATGGCCTGGAGAGCCAGTGGAGCTGGTGGGCTCGCCCTGTGTTGAGGGGCTGGCTGGGGTCAGAGGTCACCTATCCAGATCAGAGGAGCCCTGGCTGCTGGCTGGCCCAGATGCTGCCTTCGTGGAAGGTGGACTTTGCCTTCCATGTGGTGTGGACCTGGCCCTGCCTCTGTCCCTCTGGCCTGTGCTCTTTGTAAGTCCCTAAGGTGTCAAGGTGGTGCCCACGTGGCCTGGGCTGGGATCCATTCTCCACTGGGAGCATTGCTACCTGATCCGGGTGGCCGCGCCCCTCCTGTGAGGCATGGGTGAGGGCTCGTGTCCGGCCTCTATTTTCTGGTGCCTGGTGTTCAGCAGCGCTGCTTCCCCAGCCCTCTGTGGTGCTGGCCAGCAGAGATGAGGGGCTGTGGCCTCTGTCCAGCTGTGCTTGGCCTTGCAACTCCTGGGCATGACCATGTGTGTCTTGTCTTACGGACGCCATCTGTCTGACTGGGCGTGGTGCTGGGCGTGGTGCATGATCCAGCAATGAAGGTTGCCTCTGAAGCTGCCTGGCCCCGGGGACCCCAAATGTCTGCCCGTGCTGGTGATTTGGTGCCTCTGTGGCAGGTGTCCTAAGGCTTGAGTGTGTCCTGTGGCGGAGGCTGGAAGGCAGAGTCTGGGAGCTGTCCTCCTCGTCCTCGGGACTCGGCCCTGGTCTTTCCTGATTACTCCCTGGGACCTGGAATCAGGAGGTCAGAGCTGGAGGGCCCTGGGGGGCACCCACCTGATGGTGTACACAGGGGGCCGCACCTCACGCCTGCTGTCTCCTTGTCCCTCTAAGCGAAGGTGGATTTCTCTCATGAGGGTGCTGGCCGCTGGAGGCCCTAGCGGAGGGCAGGAGCCGCCTGTGTGAGCACTCTGCCTGCCCATGGCCTCCTGCCACTCTTGTTACTGCCCACAACTGGCCTCGAGAACTTGGGCGTTCTGTGTGGACAGCTGGGCGTGCCCGGGTGGAGGGAGCGTGCTTTCTTCTTCCTGATCTTTCTCTCTCTTACTCTGTTTTTAAGAGACAGAGTCTGCTGTGCTGCCCAGGCTGGCTCCAAACTCATGGGCTCCAGTGACCTCCTGCCTTAGCCTCTGGAGAGGCTGGGACCACAGGTGCTCGCCTGGCGCCAGCTCTCGGGATGGACGCCTCTGTGGCAGGTGTCCTAAGGCTCGAGTGTGTCCTGCCTCAGCACCTGCTCTTCTTGCTCTGATGAAACACATTGTTTCCCTCCTCTTGTCTGACAGTGGTCACACTGATTGATCTTCGGTGGCAAACAGAAAACTCCTGTGTCCTCAGCTTAGCCAGAGCTGGTCGTGGTCATCGGTCTGTCCTTGTAAGTACGTGGCTGGGGCTGGTTTGCTGATAAGTGTCATGGTGAATGTTCGTTTATTCCTGGGCGAGACTGGCCAGTCTTATTCCTGCTGCTTGCCGTGTCCCTCCATCAAGTGAACCACTGCCATTGGAGATGGTGGCACCTGGCAGGGGCCTTAGGTGAGTGTGCACCCTGAATGGACCCTAGTTCCAAGCGTCTTTATCAGGAAGTGGGTTGAGTTTGTGAAGCTGGTGTCCACATCGTCAGAGAGACGCCACGACCTTCTTACAGGTCATCTCATGCCCTCCATCCTGCGTCGACGGAGCGAGCCCCGTCGAGGGGTCACAGGTGTTACCTGACGGCTTTGTGACTGTTAGGCTCTGCTTGCTGATTTTTTAAAAGGACTCTTGCATTTGCTTTCCGTAGTGGTGAGCTCAGGAAGGGCGTCCACCTTTTGGTCTCTACACACTCTCAGAAGAGCGCTTGTTTCTGGGAGTTGGGTCTGTTGTGGTTCTCAATGAGGCGAACTCCCCTGTGCCCCAGTGGGCACCTGGCAAGGTCCGAGGTGGTTTTGATTGACACAGCTGGTGGGGAGCAGCGGCCGCTGGTATCTAGTGGGTGGACATGAGGGAGGCTGTCGTGCAACTGCGTACACAGGACATGCCACCCCAGACAGGGTCCTGCCCAGCTGTGAGTAGGGCGTGGTTGGGAGATCCTGTTAGTGACATGTACTATGTTAGAAATTAACAGAGGACATGGAAAATATCTGTCACGGGGCTTGGGTGTGGGCCCGTGGTGGATTGTGTGCTCAGCGTGGCCGGGCATGGTGCTGCACTGGTAATCCCAGTGACTCGGGAGGCTGAGGCAGGAGGATGGAAAGTTTGAGGCCAGCCTGGGTGACTTTGCAAGACCTTGCTTCACAGTAGAAAACCAGGTCTGGAGGTGCAGCTCAGGGATCCAGCACCTGCTTCAGTTTCCAGCATCAGAAGAGGAAGTGGCGGGGAGGGGGGGGACTTGAAGACCGCTAAGGGCAGGGCCTTGTTTCTGGTTTCACACGGCACACACCCCTGGCGGGCACACACCCCTGGCGGGCACACACCCCTGGCGGGCACACACCCCTGGTGGGCACACACCCCTGGCGGGCATCACTCTGCGCACAGCGGCCCTGGGCCATCTGGATCTGGTGCGCCCCGGGCGGCTGTGTGTCTTCCCGGCACGTCTGCTGCTTACCTTTGAGCCACACTCCTGTCCTTCCAGCCTCCTGTGTCCCGGGCCACGTCTAGGGCTTTGCTTGTCCTTCAGCCTGTGCCTGCGTGTCGCCTCTCACTGCTCCGGTCAGTCTCCCTGCCTCGTGGCCTCTGGCCGCACCCCTGCTCTGGTTTCCCACCCACTTCTCGCTGCCCCTGCGGTGGGATGCACAGCCGTCCCGCACCTGTCCTCCTTGCCCGCCTTCTTCCCGCGGGGCAGGACCTCAAGCCAGCCTTGGGGTTCCCGAGTTTCCGGACTGTGTCTCCCGGCATGCTGGCCACCTGGGTGCCCAGGTCCACCTGCGGCTCTGGAGACAGGCTGGGTCATGGCCTGCAGACGAGGGGCCTGACCCTTGGAGAGGGGACCCTGGAGTGCATCGCAGGACAGCCATGGCCACCAGCACCTGACCCCACGCACGGCTGGGGTCTTCCTACGTCACCTCCTGCTCCATGGCATGAGGCCGTTCCCCTGTGCAGCTGGGGACAGAGCCTGCCCTGCACTCAGGGCCACCCGCAGGTGTTTACACGTGGCATGTGGGGTGTGGCGTGGTGTGGGTGCTGTGTGCAGTGTGGTGTGTGTGTGCTCTGGTGTGCGTGGTGGGTGCTGTGGTGTGCTGTTGCACTGGTGTGTGTGTGCACTGGTGTGTGTGTGTACTGGTGTGTGTGTGTGCGTGCTGGGTGCTGTGGTGTGCTGCTGCACTGGTGTGTGTGTGCACTGGTGTGTGTGTGCGTGCTGGGTGCTGTGGTGTGCTGTTGCACTGGTGTGTGTGTGCACTGGTGTGTGTGTGTACTGGTGTGCGTGTGCGTGCTGGGTGCTGTGGTGTGCTGTTGCACTGGTGTGTGTGTGCACTGGTGTGTGTGTGTACTGGTGTGCGTGTGCGTGCTGGGTGCTGTGGTGTGCTGTTGCACTGGTGTGTGTGTGCGCTGGTGTGTGTGTGTGCTGGTGTGTGTGTGTGCGTGCTGGGTGCTGTGGTGTGCTGTTGCACTGGTGTGTGTGTGCACTGGTGTGTGTGTGCACTGGTGTGTGTGTGTGCTGGTGTGTGTGTGCGTGGTGGGTGCTGTGGTGTGCTGCTGCACTGGTGTGTGTGTGCACTGGTGTGTGTGTGTGCTGGTGTGTGTGTGCGTGGTGGGTGCTATGGTGTGCTGCTGCACTGGTGTGTGTGTGCACTGGTGTGTGTGTGTGCTGGCTGTGTCCCTGGAGGACTGCTTGCTGGGCAGTCCGTGCACACCGGCTGAGTGTGCACTGTGGAGCTGTGGACAGTGGCTGGCTGTGGAGAGGCAGCCTGAGGGGCGGCTCACCCTGGGGGACACTCTGGCTCAGGCTGCTCTTTCTGGACTGGTAGGAACCGCTGGGTGGCTGGCTGTGCCTGGTTAGTCAGTGACCAGCTCGGCTGGCTGGTCTTTCTGGGGATGAAACGCGGTGTTTTCTTAACTGGACACTGACCTCCTGGCCTGGCCTCTGGGTCTGGAGGGTGAGTGGCCAGAGCAGCACTGGGGCTGGAGCTGGGGACGTCTGATGGCGATGTCTGCGTCCTGAGGCTGCTGCGGTGCGGGTGCAGGTTCGGCAAGCAGTGGACGGCTGAGACGGGCTGCTTTGTGGGGTGGCTGTGTGGAGGGGGCTTCCCTCTGTGCAGTCAGCCCTTGGTTCTGTGATCCAGGTGGAGGAGGCGCAGCCCAGGGAGGGAGGCGCAGCTGGCATGGTGTGTGGGCAGTGCCAGCCAGAGCCGGGCCTGCTCTGCAGGCAGGTGCTTAGCGATGTGCACTGGGAGACCCGCTCCAAGCACCAGGAGTGCGGGGTCATGTTGTTTGTGAGGGAGGGCCTGGAGGTGGACAGACTGGACAGGCCCCAAGGGGTTGGTGAAGGCACAGTGGTCGTGGGCTGGGAACCTTGCTGGTCAGTGCCCAGCAGACAGTGCGTGTCCTCCTGTGGCCTTGCCGGCTCCCCAGGGAGTGCCTGCTCCCTGCCTCCTGGTCACTCCAGGAGCGTGGAGACTGCACCGCACTGACCTTGAGACCCCCAGGAGCCTGCAGTTAGTTGTTGAATAGTTGGAACCGAGGGCCTGCCCTGTGCCAGGCATCCCCTTGGGGTCAGGGGCTGAGGGAAGGCTGCAGGTGGGAGTCCCCTGCAGTGTGTGCTCTTAGGCTTCCTGGGGCCCTCTGAGCTCCACAGACTTGTGGGACTCCCGTCCTAGGAGCCCTGACCGCACAGGGCAGCAGTGGGCACGAGGAGGCGCAGTGCTGGCGGGTAGCACGGGCCTAACTCTTCCTTGCCATGGTTTGGTCAGGAAGTCAGTCCCCTCTGGTGCTGTGTGGGCCCTAGCCAGGGACAAGGGGTCACAGCTGCTCTGCACGTCCTCAGTGGCCCCGGGGGAGGTGAACCAAAGGACCCCTGCCCGGCCCCTCCCATGCCGAGAGGGCTATCATGAGGAGGAGCTGTCCCTGGAGAAGCCAGAGCCCGGCCACAGCCACCGCTCTGCAGCCAGAGGTGTGGGTTGTCAGCAGAGGAGGTCCCAGAGAGGGACTTTGGTTCAGGGCTGGCAGGGTCCTGGGTGAACCTGGGAGGAAGGAATTTCAGCACGAGTTTCTGGGAGAGTGCGTCGTGTCCGGGGAGAGTGCAGCGTGTCCGGGGAGAGTGCAGCGTGTCCGGGGTGACCGGCTCAGGGAATGCCGAGGGGCTGCTGCTTTCAACAGAGGGTCTGTGCTGAGGCGGGTCTGTGCGTGGCGACGGGCGGAGTCACACTACTGCAGCACCCCGTGAGACAGCTCTGCTCTCTCCGAGGCTCCTTTTGGCAGTGAGGATGAGGCGGGCACCTGGGCAGGGTGCGGGTGGCAGCTCAGGGTGGGCTTCCCAGCGCAGGGCTTGCCGCCTTTCTGAGACTCAGCATCTCTCTCTCTTGGTGTCCCCAAGTTCCTGTAGGCATGCACACCCTACCCTCACCATGCACAGTCACACGTGCACACACGTTCTTACACACCGATGCACGCACCACACACACTCACACACACTCGTCACAGGGTCATTTGTTGGCCAGATCAGTGGCGGTCTTGGCCAGTGCGGGGTCTGTGGCTCTGTGCCTGCTCTTGTCAATCAACACCACATGTTGGTGTTGCGGCAGGGAACTGGCAGGGCATGCTGAGGGACAGCAAGTTGGGGCTGCGTCCCAGGGTGGAGCGCTCTGTAGGTGACAGGCCGTGGCAGGCACCAGGCAAGACAGTGGGCGTGAAGTCGCAGCGTCTGCCCCTCGTGGGACCAGTTGTGCAGGTGCTGTGGGCAGACCAGCCGAGGTGGGGGCCTGCAGCACAGGAGCCTGTCCCGTCAG
Organism: Marmota flaviventris; assembly: GCF_047511675.1. Taxonomy (NCBI): domain Eukaryota; kingdom Metazoa; phylum Chordata; class Mammalia; order Rodentia; family Sciuridae; genus Marmota; species Marmota flaviventris. Next base: position 2,040,691 of record NC_092505.1, on the reverse strand, counting down.
GAGGCCCTGCTTCTTCTCCCAGCGCTCTGCACAGTGTGCCCACACCGCAGGGTCTGCCCTGCAAAGGGGAAGAAAGGCCCGGGCACTGGGCACATTTGAGGAGTTGGGGATCGGATCTGCAGCCTGCAGGGGCAGTAGGCACGGCCTTGCTGTCTCTGGGTGGAAGTGGGCTCGGCACCCCTACGCCAGTGTGTCTGCCAGCGTGGACCTGTCTGTGTGCTGCAGGGACTGAAGCCGGGGAGCTGGGAAGCCGGGGAGCCGGGAAGCCGGCGAGCTGGAGGTGAGTGTGTCTGGGGTTTCCCGACCCGGGCCACGGACTCTTAGGATGCAGGCTTGCCTGATGGTCGGACCTGAGCTCCTGGACTCTCTCCTTCTGCCACTCCCTCGATGGCCAGTCACGTGTCGCACCCTCGAGCCAGCCGGGTCTATGTGGACACCAGCTGGGCACCCTCTAATCTGATCCCAGGCTGATGCTGTCTGATCCCCTGGGTTGAGGGCACAGTCCCCAAGACACCTGCACTCCAAAGGCTGTGACCTGGGCTGCTGAGCGCAGGGCGTGATCGGGGCCCCTCCTCGGGCTTGGTTGACTTCCCGGGAGGCTCTCTGAGCTCAGGAAACACCTGCATTGTCCAGTTCCTGATGGAGGGTCCCGTGCACACCGTGCGGGGAGGCGGAGAGTTCTCCTGCGGGAGGCTCCCACGGGGGATGGCTGGGCCCCTCCACAGGGGGATCCGAGAGCAGCCTGGAGCCCGCCGCTCTCGGGCAGGGGTCTCTGGAGCTGGGCTGCCAGCTGTCCTCCCGAGGTGGGTGGTGGGCCTGTCGCTCAGCCCTCTTGCCCTCTGGCCTGGCGACTAGCAGTGTCCCCAGGCTGTCCCATCAGGCCCTGCGATGGCCTCCCAGGTGTGCTGGGAGGCTCTACCGACGCCCTGAGCTCTGGGAATTCCGAGTGGCAGGGCGCTGTTCCTGAATGTGAGCCGACTCTTCTAACAAGAGCTGCTTCTGCTCCTCATCACTCAGGAAGTCCCAAGGGATTTGGGAGCTCGAGTCAGGAACTGAGACCAAGACTAAAAGTCAGTGCTTCCTGTTTCACAGCCTCCAGTTCTAGGCCTGTGGGCATTCTCACAACAGGTCTGTTTGCTCCTGTGACGTGGCTGGTCGGGGTGGGCCTGTGCCTGCTGCTCTGCCCCTGGCTCTGCCCTCCCAGTTGTGGCGTTCTGACCTCAAGGTGGCTGCTGCCTCCTGGCCATCTCATCTGCATTCCAGGCACATGCAGGCTTTTCCTTTTGAAGAGCTTGCCCCGAGTCGCTCTGGTGGCTGTCCTGTGGGTAAGGAACAGGGACATGGCAGCCAGCTCTCCTGCCTCTGGCCAGGATTCCTCTGTATTTGTCCTGCATCCAGTTGGGTGCAGACAGGTGTTTTTCTGTTTGTGCCTCCCTTGTCCTGCCTGCAGGCAGAGCCCTGTGCCCTGGGGTCACTCTGCAGCCTTAGCTAGCCAGGTCCAGATCTCCCTCTGTGGAAATCTGAAGGCACTGGGAGACCGTCGGGGCGCCTTCTCAGCTGGCCGCGGTCCTGGCTCCGTGCCTGGGCATGTGCAGCTGGCAGCCTGGGCACCGCTGAGCCTCCCCCGGCAACTCGGTCACAGGTGAGGGGACTGGAAGTCCCTCTCTCGCTCTTTCCAGTCTGCGAGGGAACGAGGGTGGATAAAACCTGGGCTCGTCACCTCCCTGCCACCTCCTGTGCCACTCAGCCCCACTGGGGACCCACCCGAGCCTGGCTGAGCCACAGGTAAGGGCTGAATCTGGGCACCCTGAGCAATACTGGGTCTCAGCCTGCCCCCAGGACACTCCCCCCCCCCCCCGACCCCGAGCTCCACAGCACAGGGGACCCTGGGTGACTGGGACCTCCCCGCCCCTCCCCTTGACACCGACACGTGCCTCCCTGCTAGAGCCCATCTGGGAGGTCAGATGTCACCTGAGTGACTCCACAGGCTGGCCGCGAAGGCCAACTGTGAAGCTCTGGGTCTCAAAGCCGGACTGCGCCCGGGGCCTGTCGCCACCCCACTGCGAGGTGCAGGGTGAGTGGACTGTGACCTCAGCGTTGACTCCCCTTCCACCCTTAGACTTCAGTCCTCTCCCCTCAGCACCGTCCGCCGGGTGGGGCAGCGGATCTTGAGTTAGCGTCCCGTTCTGGGAGAGCTGGGGTGGCCAGCTCCCACGCTGGCTTCTCTCGGCCATCGCGTTTCCCCTGGATTGCCAGCCAGTTGGCATAACTCACGTGTTGTCCTCACTGTTGCAGGGTGTGATCTACCTGGGATCCCAGGTGGTCCACTTGGGCCTGCGGCTCAGCCACCTCTCCTGACCTGCACAGGGCCGTACAAGTGGCATCAACGGGGACTAGCTGGCCCGGGAATGTGTGCTGCAGAGGAGCACCCAGACCCTCGGGAGGGAAGCGCACGCCGCAGCCACGCGGGCAGGGTGGTTTCCGAGGAGCTCAAGTGGGCTGGACACGGGGCCCTGGCCTGCATGCCCCACCCCTAGCAGTGGACGACAGGGTGGATGTCGGGAGCCGCCCCAGTCACCCCAGGTGCTGAGTGCCATCAGCTAGGGTGAGGTCACCTCACACTTGACTGCAGCTCTGGCCGGTGCTGTGTGGCCTCGCAGTGGGGTGGAGGAGAACACTTCCTAATGGAGTGGGTGGGGGTCCTGCTCTGCAGATCCTGGTGCGTGGGGAGCCCGGGCTGGGACAGAGCCCCTCACCCTGAACTATGCCGGCTTAGGCCGCGGGGGAGGGGCAGGCTAAGGAGATGGTTTCTGCACAGGGCCCACCCTGGCACCTTCAGCAGACCCCTCTATCCTCTGGGAACCAGCCCCGTGTGCGTGGCTTCCTGTAGGGGCGTGATGCAAACAGGAAGCTGAATTTATGAATCAGGCACAGGAGGAGACCCACAGTGTGACTGGTAACAAAGTAGAGCCTCTGCAGCGCTGTCCTGGGGAGAAAGCCGCTCACAACGTGCGCATCTCTTAGTGCTTTTGGAGGGTTGGCCTCAGGTAACTAAGCCCGAGGGTGAAGCCACAGTGTGGGTGGCAGCGCCGGGCAGTGCACCAGGTGGCTGTCCCCAGAGGCGCTCAGGCTCTGCTGGCTGCAGGACAGGTACGGGCACCTGTCGCTGCAGGAGCGGCAGTGGGGTGGGCGTGGAGCGCGGGAGCGCCCTGGCCTGTTGAGGAGGGGGTGCCCGTGCCTGGCTGGGCTGGAAGAGCAAGCCGCAGCCCAGCTCCGCGCACGTGGTTCCTGGAGTGCTTGTCTGGGTGTCCAGCGCCTGCGGTCTGCCCTGCTTTCCTCTCTTTTCCTTTCTGCTGAGGGTGGAACCCAGGGCCTTGCACGTGCCCGGGAGGCGCTCCGCCACAGAGCTGGTGGGAGCCCCCGCTGTGGTCTCTGAAAGCAGCCTGCAGCTGTCTGGGGGCTGTCCGGTGCACAGTCCTTCTGAAGGGGGGCTGCTTTTTCTGGTCTGACAGTCCCCACTCCCTGTGCGATCTGACCACTGGCCTCTTGTGCTCATCAGACGTGTCCTCAGGAATGGCCAGCTGTGGTCCGTCCTGCACTCCTGTCCCATCCTGTGCTTTGTTGGATGGAGCCACTTGGCCCCAGAGTGGGGGAGGGCTCTACCGAGTATGCAGGAGGAGCCCCGCAGCCCTGTGGCCGGGCGGGTGCCGGGCTCGGTGCTCTGCACAGGGGTCTCTGGCTGAGGGGTCACGTCGAGGTTCACTGTGTGGAGAAGACACACTGGCTCGTTCCGGGGCTCAGCACACAAGCACAAGCTGAGGAAAGAACATAAGACACGCTGCCCTCCCCCGGGAGGCCCATGCCACCGAGGACGGTGCCAACGCATAGTGCCCAGGGCCCGAGGCCTGCGCAGGGCGGGACAGGGCAGGCCAGGTGCAGCTCAGAACCAGGAGGGAGGGACACAACCAAATGGCTGCTGTCACTCAGGAAGCTGGGACAGAGGGAGGAGTAGAAAAGGACAGTCCCTCCACACTGCAGGAGTGGCCGGCTGTCCACTGCCACAGGCTGCCAGAGCCCCACGTTGCCCTCGTCCTGTTTCTGCAGGGAGAGGGGCCTGGCAGCGGTGCAGGGACTCTGGTGTGCAGGTCACTCCCGGGCAAGCCGGCACAACCCTGCCGCGGAGCCTTCTCCCCAGACCAGGCCTGGCGAGGCGGTGCCCAGCCGTGGGGACGCCACAGGCCTTGGGGAAGCTCAGAGAGCTGGGTGAAGGTGCCATCTGCGGAAACCAGCCAGCCTTGAGCAGGAGGGGCTGTGGGTCAGGGCTCGGAGGGGCACACGCAGTGCCAGGCTGGCAGAGGTGACCGGCAGCTCTGCTGCTGAGCTTGCGTGTCTGGCCAGGTGGCCACGCCTGATGCCAGCTGCGGAGGTGAGGCCCGAGGAGCCCGACTTCAAGGCCATCCTGGGCAACTCAGCAAGGCCCTGTCTCAGAATAAAACAGCAGAGCTGGGGAGGTGGCTCAGGTAGAGCACCCCTGGGTTCCATCCCCAGCACCCCCCAAAAACCCCCCAAACAAACCAAAATGGTGGAACTGGGCTTCCTGGCTGAGAGCGGCAGGCAGCATGGCTGGGGTCTCAGGGCAGCGGGCACCTGGGGCGCACGTGATGAGCATGTCGGTCGTGGGAGACTTGGCACCGGGCGGGGGCCGTGTCGGCCAGGGTCTGGGTCGGGTGGTGGAGGCCTCTTTCTGGAGGACCCTGAGAGGGTTCCTGTGTTGGTCCCTAGGAAGGTGAGGCTGAGCCGCCCCGGGGGTGCGTTGCTGTGCAGAGGGCAGAGAGGACCCAGCCGGCTGGGGAGCAGGGGCTCTGGGCTGGGCCTGGTGAGCTGGCCAGGCAGGACTGCTCTGCGCCCCTGGGTTCCCAGCTGCTCCACGTGGGCTGCAGCCCCCTGGGCTCCAGGGAGACCGTTTACGTCCCACCAGGCACATGCATGAGCAGGGGCCTGCTGGGGGTTGGGTGGCCATCCCAGGCAGCGGGGCCACATGGCCCTCCCAGATGCCCAGCGCAGGTTTCCGGAGCCGCGGCAGCAGGGAACCTGCCCTTGCAGGCCATGGCTGCTGTCCTGAGAAAGCTACCACCGCCCCTTTCTCCAGCTCGGGCAGAGGCCAGGGACCCTCTCTGCCTCTTCTGTTGCTCCACATCCCTCTGTGGTCAGCAGGGCTCATGGGTCCAGTGGTCCTGGCTGGAGTTGATCCTGATGTCCTTCAGTGGTCCGGGGTCCCCCACTTGGGAGTGTCGAGGCTGGGCTCCTCATGGCCCCCACAGCCTGCTCTGGGCTGAAAGGAGGAGGTGCCCGTGGTCACAGGGATCCGTACCTGGAACCTCCCTGGGTCGCAGGTGGTTCTCACATGGTGGACTGGGCCTGGAGCCAGCGCTTCGTGGCTCGGCAGGCTGGCCACAGGCTTCGGGAGTTGGGAGCAGGCCTTCCCTCTGCATGCTGCTCTTGTCCCCAGACCTTGGTGGCCGAGGTCCTTCCAATGAGAGACTGGCCCTACGTTCACAACAGCTGTCGAGACCCTCCGTGCCCCCTCCTCTGCACGCCGCCCCGTCCTGGGGCAGCGGGGCAGCACCCTTGCTGGGCCCTGCCTTCCCACGCCCTCCGTCCTCTGTGTCAGGGCCTCTGCCAGCCCTGCCCCCCTCTTAAGCCCTGTATGTTTAGTAGGTGACCTTGGGGAAGTAGGTGACCTGGTGCCTTCAGGGAGGCACGGAGCACATTGAGGCCACTCATCTGACCAGCCTGGAGAGCAGGAGGGGACGGAGGCCTTTGCCAAGGGCCTCCTTCCTGCCCAGCCTTCACCCCCAGTGGGGGGCGGCTCCCCACTGCTATTGGTGCTGTTTTTTGTCCTTGGCTCCTGGCTACTAAACCAGATTATTTTAAAATTTAATATTGGCTTTCTCTGGAAGGTTCTAGGTTGGTTTCCAGAACACTTGGTTTCTACTAGGAGTCTTCATAGCAGGAGTCTCAGGAAGGGCCTTGCTCACCACTGAGACTCCCTGGGCCCGTTGCACATGGCTGTCCCAGCCAGCGGTGCGTCCCCTCCCAGGCCACCTGTCCAGTTGTGGCTGCCTCTCACCTCCTCTTGGCTCTGCAACTTTTACTGGAAATCATCTCTCCGTGTGTCTTTTATGTTCATTATCTATTTGAAGATCGTAATGATGATGCATGCTCATTTTAAAAAATAAAGGATTTTAGACTTACTTCTACCAGGGTTCTGGGACGACTGGGCAGGGATAGCCAGGGAGACCCTGGCATGGCGCCGTCGGGCTGTGGGCAGCTGTGGGAGCCAGGGCAGCTCAGTCCTCTTTGGCCAGCTGTCTCAGTGTTACCATCATGCCCACCTCGGGCAGGTAAGGGGTTGCTGCTGGTCAGCTGTGGCCCGAGAGCCGCCACGGGGGCTGGTGGGGGCGGTTTTTAAGGTGAGTGCCAGACCTAGACCAGGCAGGCGTGAGGCGGTCCCTTGTCTTTTGAAGGCTGTAAGACAAGGCTGCTAACTCGGGAAGTGAAGTGCTTTAGACTTCCTCGCCCGAGGCTCCGAGCACAGAGCCCAGTGCTCTGCCCTTGGGGGGCGTGGCTGCTCATGATGTGGGTGCACAGATTCTTGGGGTGTCCTTTCTGCTCCCCAAGACTTGGTGGAGAGGGTCACTTTTCACTGCTGCACTGAGGACGGCCGGAGCCTGGGCAGTGCCCTGGTCCATCCCCCTGCACTGGTGAGCCTGCAAACAGCTAGCCCGGCCGGCGCAGGATGGGGACTGGGGTGGGGCGTAGAGCCGGGTTTTCCCCTTAATCACACTGTGGTTAAAGGGCCTGAAGACTGCCCCACCCGGGAGGGAGAGGCCTTCTAAGGTGCTGGCAAGTTGGTTTTGGTTCTTAAAATTCCTTCCTTCCCTCCTTCCCTCCCTCCTTCCCTCCCTCCTTCCCTCCCTTCCTTCCCTCCTTCTATCCTTCCTTCCTTCCCTCCTTCCTTCCCTCCTTCCCTCCCTCCTTCCCTCCCTTCCTTCCCTCCTTCTATCCTTCCTTCCTTCCTTCCTTCCTTCCTTCCTTCCTTCCCTCCTTCTATCCTTCCTTCCTTCCTTCCTTCCTTCCTTCCTTCCTTCCTTCCTTCCCTCCTTCCCTCCTCCTTCCCTCCCTCCTTCTCTCCCTTCCTTCCCTCCTTCTATCCTTCCTTCCTTCCTTCCTTCCTTCCTTCCTTCCCTCCTTCCCTCCCTCCTTCCCTCCCTCCTTCTCTCCCTTCCTTCCCTCCTTCTATCCTTCCTTCCTTCCTTCCTTCCCTCCTTCCCTCCCTCCTTCCCTCCCTCCTTCTCTCCCTTCCTTCCCTCCTTCTATCCTTCCTTCCTTCCTTCCTTCCTTCCTTCCTTCCCTCCTTCCCTCCCTCCTTCTCTCCCTTCCTTCCCTCCTTCTATCCTTCCTTCCTTCCTTCCTTCCTTCCTTCCCTCCTTCCCTCCCTCCTTCCCTCCCTCCTTCCCTCCCTTCCTTCCCTCCTTCTATCCTTCCTTCCTTCCTTCCTTCCCTCCTTCCCTCCCTTCCTTCCCTCCTTCTATCCTTCCTTCCTTCCTTCCTTCCTCCCTCCCTCTCTCCTTCCCTCCCTTCCTTCCTTCCTCCCTCCCTCCCTTCCTTCCTTCCTTCCTGTCCCAACCTTTTTCTGTAAAGTTTTTAAAAAAGGTCTTTTTACTCCTCTTGGCAATGGTCCAAGTGTCCCTTGGGCAACGTGAGTGATCATCTGAGTAACTCTGTCACCCTACCGGCATGCCACGCTGGTTCCCACCTCTGCCAGCTGCGGGCACATCCTCTGCCAGTTTACATCCTGATGCCAGCAAGCCAGCAGGTGCCCAGGTGAGGGTTCCGACCTGAGAAAGGCACCAGGAGTTCCGCTCTGCCCTGCATGTGGGTGTGGGGCAGGGTTCCGCAGCAGCAAACGTGCTTCTCTCAAGGGGAAGAGCCACTAGAAAGTCATTAGGAGTGTCACTTTTTCTATTTTTGTTTTTTGGCACTGGGGATTGAACCAGGGTGCTCAACCACTGGGCCACATCCCCAGCCCTCTGTAGTTTTTAATTTGGAGACAGGGTCTTGCCAAGTTGCCCGGGCTGGTCTTGAACTTGCGGTCCCCTCCCCCAGCCTCCAGGTAGCTGGGATGACAGCCGTGGCCACCGTGTCTTGCTTGGTTTGACTCCTTCGAGGACTAAATGACGATGCCTTGAACATGCACTTTGACCGGGCTGTCCCTTGTGTCCTTGTCTTACCTCACGAGCGTGTTGGGACATGTGTGGAGGATGTGGCAGGCAGGGGTGTGGCAGGCCCAGGGGTCCTCAGAGCGAGTGTGGTCCCGCACACCTTGCTGCATCCACACAGTGAAGGTCTCGCAGCTGATTCACAAGAACGAAGGACGGCCGCCCAGCCCAGCTCAGCGTGCCTCGCTCCGGTAAGCCTTGGAGCCCAGGATGTACTGTCCTCTCCTGCCTGGGCAGCAGGTGGGTTATGCAAAGGCCAGAGAAAGTGCCCGGAGCAGCATGCAGGACTCAGGCTTCTCGGAGGAGGCATGTAAGAGGTGGGAGTCTTCTCTGAGAGGAGCCCAGGGGCCTCTGGCCAGTGGGGCTGCCTGCCCTCGCAGCACTCAGGCCAATGGTGGCCAGGTGGACAGGCAACACGCATCCTCTCCACAGTGCCCTGGGCTGCGTGCCTGTCCCCATGCAGAGAGGGGTTTCATCTCACACTGCAGGGGCAGTGACATCACCAGCAATAGCCTGCCTGTCTGACCAGCATCCCGAGGAGCAAGGTCCCTGAATACATGCAGGGAAGTAGCCTTCTCAGATCACACACCTGCCAGATCCCCGTGTGCAGAGAAGGGCTGCGTCCTGCGAGATAGTACACATCTAGTCTGCAGCCTGCTTGTTCTCCTAACTTGGCGAGGTTTTCAGGAACAGAGAGGGGCCCTCAGGGACAGGTGTTTTACTCTCCACAGTTTCTTTAAGGACAAAACGTGTAGGAACTAATTACCCCCATTCTACAAATAAGGGAATGGAGGCCCAGAGAAGTTCAGCATCCTCCCCAAGGCCACGCAGCCTGCTGGCGATGAGCCAGGTTCACCTGGCAGCATGCTCCATGATCTGCTCACGTGGGTCATAAGGACCCAACAGACGACTCTGTCACAGCACCCAGTGGGGAAATCAAGTCACAGAGTCACATGATGCCACGGTGTGCAGTCATACTTAGTGCTAGCCTGTGTCCAGCATGAGCGGGCCTCAGAGTGTGCCACCCTGCTGCATCCAGTGCCTTCTCCTTGCTCATGTTGGCGCTGCTGGGAAGGGACCCTGCTGCACAGGTGCACCGAGCTGCCCCATCCCCGGCCTGCACTGCCCTGCCAACACCCACCTGCCGGCTCCTGCAGGCTCTTGAGGCTGTGTGCACCACTTCCCCATTGTCCCCTGCGGGACAGTGGCCTCTGCCCACCCAGACCCCTGGCTTGCTGGCAGAGCGGACTTGGCAGCCCTGTGCCTGCTGCCCGAGGGCATCAGGTCCCGCAAGTGGACCCCATCTTACACCAGAGCCCACTGCAGAGGGGGCCCTTCCTGTGGGAGACTGGACCTGGCCTCTGCACCCGCCTTTGGCAAGCGCTGCGGGGTCACGGTGAGGCACGCAGAGGGCCGCGGGCAGAGGAAGCTCCCCGTGGGCCTCGGGATGCTGACCGGATTCTGTTTGCTTCTCTGGCTGTTTGTTCCTTGTTTGGTTTGCGTAGTAACCTGCTCTCCAGGTAGGAAGGATGGTTACCCGCTGGCCCCTGAGGTCCCGCCAGCCTCCTCCTGAGCCTTTGCCGCTGTCTGTGTCACCGCAGTGACACAGTGGCACAGTGAGCCTGTTTATGGGTGGGGCTGTCCTTAGCTGCACGTTCTGGGTGAGGGCAGGTTGGGTTGAGGAGGGGGTACCTCCTGGCCAGAGGGCACAGTTGCTTCCCGTGGCCACCTCTGTCCTGTGCCTGAGGCTGGTCCCTGCAGCACTGGGGAGAGCCGAGTGGGCATCCAGGGCCCCAGCTGCCCGCTGCTTCTCCGATGCCTGCCATTCCGTAGTGAGTCCCACAGAAGCACCTGAAGGAGGGCGCCCAGGGCTCTGTGCCAGCCAGGTGGTGGATACATGCCCTGAGCCTGGGGGCGCCTCTCCTTGCCCCTGGGCCCTTGCCCTGGTGTCTGGGCTTCGGATGTGGTCAACAGGCTGGTGGGGGCAACCCCCAAGGAGCTGCATGGGCTGCATGTGACACGTGGGCTTCCCGGGGGCGGAGGTGACTTGGGACCTTCTCCCGCCCTGGGAACCTGCAGCCGCTGTTTCCCATCCTGTTCAGCCCATTTCTTGAGACCCGGACATCTCCCAGGCAGGTGGACAGTGTGGTTCACCTGTAGTTCACCCTCGGTGCTGGGAGAAGTCGAGCCACCCGGCTGCCGGCCCTGGAACACTCCTGGGCACGGAAGTGACTCTCGGGCTGCTGGGGTAGAGCCACGGGCGGCCGGCGGGGGAGCTTGGACACCCGGGCCCCTGGTCTGCGGTGGTCTGGGCTCCTGGCAGGGCTATTTGAGTTGGCCGGGGTTCCAGCAGGGGAGAGCTTTGGTCACTAACTGAGAAGGCTCCTGGCAGGGTGGCCTCAGAGGCCACACTCTTCTGTGCCTCCGTGGGACAGGGAGACTTGTTCAGTGGAGTGTTGGCCGTGCGGCCCTCACGGCCACTCGGGGACCTCTGCACCCAGCTTCTTGATGGCGTGGAACCTCGAGGGGGAAGGCTGGGTGGGGTGAGGAAGGCAAGGAGTGTGTTCGTCCCTGGGCTGGGTGGCAGAGCGGAGCAGGGGCTGATGGCAGGCCAAGGGGACCAGGGGCCTGGCACCTGGGCTGCACCATCTGAACCAGAGCTGGGGCGGCCTGCCTTCACCTTCCCTGGAGGTGCAGATGGGGTCGGGCTGGGGGCCAGGGGAGGCCGCGCTCTGGAGGCGGGGCCACGTGCCCCTCATGGCGCCCCCACCCGTCCCCTCCCTGGCTTTGCCTCCTGCCCCCCGCCTGGTCTCTCTGATGCCTGTGTGCTTTCCTCCCTGTCTACGCGGGTGGCATAGGCCAGAGGCGTGGGGGCTGAGACTTGGACTGAGACTGGCCTGCCGCTCACGAAGCCCAGGGCTGGTCCAGGCCTGGTGGTTGTGGCCAGTCCTGGGCGCGGGGCACTGAACGGGTGTCAATGAGAGAACCAACAGAGCTCCGTGACGCGTGTGGCATCCATGTGTTCCCATGGTTGTGCCCCCAGGCCTGGCTCAGGGACCGCTTACTACTAACCAGGGGGAGTCAGTGACACTTGGAGTCTCTCTCAGCTCACTGCATAAGGGGAGCGTGGACATTTCATGAGATTACCAAAAGAAGGGTTTCCCGATGCCTCATGAACTCGCTGTTCTATGTCGTGCCCTGAGGAGACCCCAAGAGATTGTGCCCATGTGCTCCTGTTCTTCTCTTTCAGAAGTTGTGTATAAGTCGTTAGTTTTTCAGATGCAGGAAGATGATCTGTAGACGTATTCCTATGCGTTATTTTTGGGTAAGGATGATGAGGATTGAACCCAGGGCTGACCTACCACTAAGCCACATCCCAGCCCTTTTTATTTTGAGGCAGGGCCTCACTAAGTTGCTGAGGCTGGCTTTGAACTCGCAGTCCTCCTGCCTCAGCCTCCTACGCTCTGGGATTATAAGTGTGCGCCATCATGCCTGGTTCCTGTGACATTTCCTTGTGTAGTTTGTTAAACTATTTTTCTCTTCTTTTTTAACCTGAAAAAAGAAACGGGGGGAATGAACCCTGAGTGGTCGTGTAGAAGTAGGAAGTGAGCTGACTCCAGTTTGGGGACCCTCACTTCCTGCTGGTACCGCGCCTTGCTCAGATGTCCGTGGAAGGCCAGGATTCAGTAGAGGAGTTCATCTGTGCCAGGGCACCTGGGCAGAATCTGTATGCCCACGAGACCCAGCTTCGGAATGCTCCTGGCTTGGACAGCAGGACAGAGCGTGGCCTTCGCCACACTCCCGCCGAGTGGGGACAGAGGGCCCAGGGTTGTTTGGGTTCTGCTTCTGGCCTGGAGAGAGGTTCCAAGCAGTTTTTAAGAATTAAGGAAGTAACTGATGGACGGATGGCCCTGTGTGCACAGCCACCACGTGGCCCCAGGCTGTGCGTGTGTGTGGGAGGACTGCCGTCTCCGCCGTGGTGGACAGCGCGGGGTGAGTGGGCGGCTCTCACACGCTCAGCCCACTTCCTGTGGAGGTGCCCAGAGGTGGTGCCCAGAGGTGGTGCTGGACCCAGAAGGTGTGGTTCCAGACTCTTTAGGAGCCACCCGTTTTCCACAGCGGCTGTGTCTGTCCGCATTCCCACCAGCACTGTGGAGGGTCCTTCCACTCCAGGCCTTGCTGGCCTGTCCTCATGAGGGGCGGGTGTGGCGGTGAGGCTGACCTGTGCTGCCGCAGCTCTCTGCAGGGGCAGGAGCCTCCCCCAGGAGATTGCTCATGGCTCTGCCGGAGCCAGGCCCCTCGGTCAGCGGCCTGACCACCTGGGGATTAGCCTTAGCCAGCTCCAGGATGCTCAGGGTGATCCCCCGTGCCCCGCCGGAACTAGGTGGCTGGATCATGATGGATGGTCTCCCCGATGGTTTCCTGACCTGCTGGAGAAGCCGTGGGCATGGTGTTCCCACCTGGGGCGTGCATTTCCCCGTGGGTGCATCTGAAGCTATCTCTCCGGGACCTTCAGGGGGCCGAAGGAGCAGCACCCCTGGAAGAAAGTGTCCAGTGGTGGAATCTCACCCTTGCTGTCCTCATATCCTCTCCCAGCAAATGGCCTTGGACAAAGCCGTGTTGGTGGATAGCTGGAGGCCCTGGTTGCCTCCTGATGCACTGGGATGTCTCTGGCAGAGGGAGGCTCCAGTGGGAGCCTGAGCGTCCCAGAAGGTGTCACACCTGGAGGCCCATGAGCTCCTTGCGCCCTTGCAGGTCTCCGCTTTGCCATGCATGGCCCTAGTGCTCCGTGATGGCTCCTGGCCCTGGTGCTCCGTGATGGCTCCTGGCCCTAGTGCTCTGTGATAGCTCCTGCAGACATGGCCGAGGCTCGTGGGCCCTGAGGGCATCAGAAGCCATCCTCTGCTCAGCCTTCTGGAGGTTGTGGCACAGGCCGGGGGTCTGAGCTTTGTCCCAGCACCAGCTCTGCTGGGGGTGTCCCCAGGGGCAGAAGAGCTTCCCTGCCTGCCCACTGTTTGCCCACCTCCTCTCCCTGGGGTGCATTAACATCTGGATGAAGTGCACAAGCTTCCCGGGGATACCTGTTCCCAGTAGCTGACTTTGGTCTTGTTTTAAAAGCACATTCTCACCTTTTGTGCTCTCTGTACTGTTCACTTCTGCTTTACAGTAAAAACGTCCCTCCCCTACACCTGAGTCGGATGGACGCTCCTGCTGGCCAGCCACGTGGGCCCCGGCTTCTCAGGCCCCTGCTTGCGCTGTCAGCTAGAACCCTAAGGGACCCTGCCTTGAGGAGAGGGGCCCCGTAGAAGGTGGCCCTTGGTGGCCATTCAGGGTCCCTGGGACGGGGTGTGTGCATCAGGGGCAGAGCACAGCAGCCTCTGAGCCACCCTGGGCATTGCCGCAGCCAGCTGGGACCAGCCACGGCTCAACTTGGGCGCCCACCTGCCTTTTCCGCGGCCCTTGCCACACTCCGGCCAGGTCTTACTAGCAGGAGGAAAGTACGAGGCCCTCGTGGCGTGGGCTGCCGGTCACGCTTGCTGAGCTGGGGGCAGGAATGGCGTTCCTGGGGCCCTGTGAGCTGGGCTCTGCTGCACACCTGGGACTTGCAACACGTCCCAGTGGACCTTTGTCTTGCCCCTCAGTGTCCCGGGGGAGCTGGGTTGGCAGCAGTGCTCTTTGGAAGGGGGATGCCAGAATCTGTCAATGGCCACCTTGCATCGGAGCAGTTCTGAAGCATGGTCAGAGGGCCACACGGGCCCACAGAAGCTGCTCCGCGTTTGCCACTGCCACTGTGCAAGAGGCTCCTCAAGTGTCTCACGCCACCCAAGTGACAGGCGTCCAGTGCCTCACACAGTCTGGGGACGGAGCGGCTCAGCAGACAGTTTGGGCTTCCATGGAGTCAGGTGGGGTCAAGATGTTGGCCTGGGCTGAGCCTCCTGAAGGCTCAGTGGGGCCGGATGCCTCCTGAGGCCCAGGTCACACAGCCCCCAGCCCCATCGCCAGGGAGGAAGGCCAGCAGCCTCAGGATGGGAGTGAAGTGTCGGGCCCTGCCAGAGGCCCTGTGTGGTGGTGTGGGCTGCTGTTCGGCCCCAGTGTGGGGCCACACCAGGCCTGAGCCCTGGTGTCCAGTACCATTGGGCAGCTCCGCTGTGTCTAGGGCTGTGGAGGACACAGAGGGGAGCCTCCCCCGCCCTCCCCATGTGGCTGTTCCCCTGCGAGAAAAGCCATGCTGGGCGCTGCTGTCTTCCAGGAGAGTTCTTGCCTGGGTCTCGTCCGTCTCCCAGCCCGGCCTCTCCCAGCCCAGCCTCCTGGCTCTGCCTGGGGCACCTTCCTTTCAGAGTCAGCTTCAGGCTGGAGCTGTAGGGTCAGACCTCCGGCACCCGCCACTCGCCAGCCAGGCCACCAGCTCTGAATCCGGGGAGTCCACACGGAGCCCCTGCCTGGAGCCTGGGACAGGTGTCCTGGGGAACAGCCTCTAGAGCTGGGCGTGGCCTCTGTGGACCCTGTCCTGTGCTCAGGGTCACTTGGGGGTTTCCTCAGCCCTGGCAGATGGGGTAGGAGCACATGGGGCTCTTGGGTCCCCAGCCACATGGGTCAGTGCTGGGCGGGGCCCAGTGACCTGCGACTCTCCTGTTGACTGTGGCTCCGGGTGAAAGCTGCTTACTGGATTAGTGGGCTTGACGGCAGCGGGTGGAGGAAAGGCCAGTGCCGTGTGTCCTGCTGCAGCGCATCCTGCTGTCCCTGTGGGAGCCTCTGCGACCGCCAGGTCACTGTTGGACTGCTCAGCCCCAGAGTCCGTCTCCCCAGGAGGGTGGCTCTGAGCACCCGGCTCCCTCCTCCTGCTGAGCACAGGCTCTGGGCAGCTGTGGCGCCCGCCAGACGTGGCACGGGCCTGGTCACAGCGCACATCTTGGATCGCATCCCTCACCTTCTGGCCCGAGGCCGACACCTACTCACCCGCCAGGCTCCCTCCTCCCGTTGAGAGAAGCCCAGGAGGTGCAGGATGCTGGCCGGGTCCTCAACCTGCCTCTTCTCGGGGGTCTGCGCTGGGCTGCTGGCCGTGGCCCTGGCCTACTATCTCTACTGGTAAGCGAGGCCGGTGGCCTCCCCCTGCCCACCACTGGCGCTCCACTCCCCCTCACAGGTCCCTGCTGTGGCCGGGGTCTCAGGGCCAGGGAAGGGGGCCCAGGTGGCAGCGTGCGTCCGGCCCCGCACAGGGCCTACAGGACTGTCCCCTTTTCAGCAAAGGCGTCTCTCTTCGAGATGTCCCTGAAAATGGCGAGAGGTGTCACTGTGTCCTGTGGGTCCTGAGTGCTGGCTGCCTTCCCCAGGAGGACAAGTGTCCCACCTGCAGACTCAGCTGTGGCCTCTGCCTGCTCTCGCCGTTGAAGGTCTCTGTGTCCTGCAGGGTGCACTGGGGGTGCTGGCCCACACAGTGGCCTGCGCGTGAGCAGCAAGTGGGGGTTCCCCTCCCACTGACCCTTGGACCCAGGAGCCCTTTACAGAGGCTCGCGCTCTTCCTGGCAGACAGCCAGGCTGCGCTCAGATGGGACGTTGGCGCCTGGGCCTCTGTTCTCTGGCAGCAAGGTGGGGACGAGAGGCCTGCGCCGTGTGCCGAGGGCCACGGGGACTCAGGACCACCGTCATCGGGGGCTGGCGGTGCTGGCCGAAGGGAAGCTGGACAGGGCCGTGTGGAGACGGAGTTAAGAGCCTGGCCCGCCAGGGAGAGGGGTTTGTCCCCTCTTCAAGGACTTGAGCCTCAGGGTGAGTGAGGCAGGATGGTGGCTGGTGAGGATCCCAACCCCAGGAGGAGGCCACTCTGTCACAAGCATCAGGACACTTGGTGACTGTCCCCAGCAGCTGGGCGGGCGGAGTGTGGTGGCCAGGGCTCACCTGCCTCATGGCACCTGGGGAGGGCCAGGGTGGTCTGGGCTCTGGCAGGTGTGTGGTCAGACACAGGAGGCCCGGTCACCTGCCCCAGCGCAGGATGGAGTGAAGCGTCTCGTGAAGTACGGCTGCTCTGGCCCACGGGGCGTGGTCGGAGCTGGGCGCTCACCTCCCCGTGGCAGGTGCACCCGGCGGTCATCCGCCCGATGTGCGGTGTTCCCTCTCTTGGTGCGCGTCCAGCCTGCCGGGCTCGGCTCTGCCCACCTGGTGGGCCCAGCTTGAAGAAGGCTCTGAGGCTGCTGGGTCTGCCTGGGGGCGGCAGCTCCAGCCAGGCCCTCCAGAGCCCGCCCTTCCCCGGGCTCAGGACTGGAAGAAATGCCGAGATTGCCGTTCCCTGCTCCACAGACTCGCTCCTCCTGGTCACTGCTGAGCTTTCCGCTGCCGCTGTCCCAGGCCACACGGTGGCCCTCTCCGCCAGCACCAGCTCAGAGTTCCCTGGCTGGGCCGTCACCAGCTGAGAAGCCATGCTGGCCTGCTCCCTGCCCAGAGCCCGGGGCTCCCTCTGCTGTGGAGCTGTGGGGCGTGGGGAGGGCTTCCTGTCCCAGGAGGGGCCACCACGTGTGGGAACTTGGCAGTAGGCCAAGGAGAAGGGCGCACGCCCTGGGTGCTGCTGCAGGGGGGCACCTGGCCCCCACAGGACGCCCGTGAGCCCCACTCCCTGTGACCCTGCCCTCTCCAGCACTGGCTCCTCCCCAGCCGCCGCATTGCCAGTGCCAGGGTGGTCACAGCAGCCCAGGTGTCCCGCCCCACAAGGCAGCACGGGGAGGGGCTGCCCCCTGGCTCACTTGTTGAGGCCGGGTCTTCCCACAGCAGGCTCCTCCTCCTGCCTGTAGGGGGCGGGATGGTGGACATCTGCCACAGTGCCCAGCCCCTCAGGGATGATAGCAAGGACCCCCAGAGCCCCTCGTGGGTCCCCCTCCACAGCCCTTCTGCCCTGGCATGGTCTCAGGGGTGGACCACGTTTTCCTCAGTGCTCTCTGCTTCAGATTTGGGTGCAAGGTCCCCAGGCCCCATCTGTGATGGGGAAGAAATGCCCAGATGCCTAGCTACACATCTGCTGTCTCCTGAAGGTCCTTCTGCTTTGTTAAAGTGATCAGTGCCTGCTGTCGGACATGCGCTTACCGAGGCTCTGGTGAAGTGCGTGGTGAACAGAAGATCACGGTGCTTTAAGTTGATAAGTGGCAGACGTAAAACCCATTGCTCCGTAGGTCCACGCCAGGCCCTACTGCTGGGCTGACCAAGGGCACCTGACCCTGGGTGGGAGTGGCAAGTGGGGTCCAGAGCATGCTGGTCACTCTCTAGGGACAAACCAGGGAGAACTCTGGCATCAGGCTTGTGCCATTGACCTTTTTGCTAAATCTACTTGCTGCGTTGACTTTTGTCTTCAGGATGGGGAGAATGGGGTTGCCTGTCCTCAGTTTCAGTGAGACCCTCTTGTAGTAAGTCATTTCTTGGGATTAGGGCTTAGTCATGCAGTTTTGCAGATGCCAGAAATGATCAATGACTTATTATTTGTTGGGAAAATAGCACCTTTGTTTCTGGCTAGAACCTGAGCGACCTCCGTAATTGGCTTAAGGGATCTTTCAGATGTAAGCCTGTCACTGGGGTGGGGGACTGGCTATGCCTTTGCGTGTCACAGAAATGCGGGGCCCTGGCTCCCGTTAGTCCTTACAGTCACCTAGTGGCACTGGTGGCAGAGGTCAGCTTGTTATTTTAACCTTCAGGTGAGAGACTGGCATTCAAATGGTCCCATCATGTGCCGAGACAGAAATGGGTCAGAAACCCTGGCTCAAGCACCCTGGCCGGGCTCTCAGTGGACACCCGCTCCTGGTGCCAGGTGGAACAGACGGCAGCAGGTGTGCGGGGCCCGCTGGGCCTGGGACACTGAGAAGTGACCTTCTCTAGATCGTTCTTTACCAAGTTGCAAAAGGAGCTGTTTGTCATCGTCACATAGGACACAGGTTCTTGATCCGCATCGACTTTGTGTCAAGGTGTTTTGACGTTTTATCGTTGCGGCTAGTGGCTGCCCTGGTTCTGAGCCAGCCAGCTGCAGAGTGGGGGGGCTCTGGCCCCCACTCCTGGCCTCAGCTTTGGGAGTGTGTGGGTGTCGCTGTCATGCGATTTGTTGGTTTAACTCAGTCCTCACAGATATTTGCTGAGCATCTGCCCCGTGCAGGAGCTGTCCTGGATTTCTAAGTTTTCAGTGACTAAGAGATGAACCCTCACCTGTGTAAACAGTGCCTAGTGACTCCTCACACTCGTCAGGCGTCTGTTTGATTTATGCACCTGCCACCTCAAGGTTTCTGGTCATGGAGTCACTCTTAGATGTTTTCTGGGTTCCTTTAAAATTTTTATGTTCTTAAACTTTGGCTTTTTTGTTACATCGACTTTAGACAAGACTCTCCTGGCCTCTGCTACGTGAAGTAATGTGGGGTGGTGGCATTTGTATTCTGTTTGGTATCATAATCAAGTTCCAGCTGCTTCCAAGGGTTGATCTAAAGTATCAAAAACCCACAACAGCATCACATTCGTTCTAAAACTTAGTTACTGCAGAAGCCACCGGGAAGGCCACGTGATCCCAAGCCGTCAAGTCTGTGCTGCTTGAAGGAGGGGGGGCCTGAGCACCTGGTGAAGCAGATGTGGAAGTCCTACCCCATGTGACTGTGATCACCAAGCACTTTTTATTACTTGAAAATCTTAATTCCTTGTCTCTTCATTTTTGAGAAAAGAAACATACTCACTTTCAATACCCCAAACTCCAAGTCCCTTAGTCAGCTTCATCTTTTTTCTTGAACAAATTCATTTTCTTTTTGACAGTGTTTCTCTGACTTCGTGTGAATCTGACCGGATTCTTTCCAGGCCGTCCATACAACTGTCTTCCTGGGTTTCTTTTCATGGCAGGATTGGTTATTCATTCTTTTTCTTAAATCCCATGCCTTCCTCTTCATTTGATTCTCTCTTGTTTTGCTGGACCACATCCTCAAGTGCATCATCTTTTTTCACAAAAGATGAATGGATGTTAAATTTTCTGGAACTTTGGGTGTTTTTTGAGACTCCATAATTTTTATCTTCATACTTTGCGTTCTTTGTGGTTTTGATAGAAAACAAAGGGTATTCAAAGTGAATTTAGTGAGGAGAATGGAATACAGTAGCCTACTCCAGCAGTGGGGCAGGATGAAGCAAAGCAATGGAGAGTCTAAAACTCCAGACTGTCCCTGCTGCTGATGGAGTTTATTTCAGCCAGATTTTTGTGGGAAGAAAAGGGTCTAGGGAAAAGCAGCAGAAAAATTATGAGATTACATTTTTATTTGTCCCAGGTCCAAATTCTGCACAGTTTATAAATCAACCAGATTTGGGGATGCTCAGATACTGGTTGCTCTAATGTCAGAGTCCTGAGAAAACCCTGTGGGGTCTCCCCCTTGGTACTGGTGTCCCTGAAGTGCTGGTGACGTGGCTGCTGCGGGCAGTGGGAAGCCCATCTCCGGGCCTCTGCACATCTATCCTGAGCACAGGCGTCGGTGTAGACGTGTTCTTCCAGACACAGATGGAAGAACGGCCCTGGGGCTCTGTGGGGCAGCTCTGCTGATCTGGGACGGGGCAGATACAGTGACCTCCAGGGTGTCGTTGGGCTCGGGTATAGCCCAGGTGGGGTGTTTGCCCAGCGTGCTCGAGACCCTGGGTTCTGTGCCCAGTTCCAAGAGGGCGGAGAGCAGATGCTATCAAACATTTCCACCTCTGTCTTCCGGAAATGACTTTGGACGCTGTTGACTTCAAGGATGTCTTTTGGGTTCTGATGACATTTATCATCATATAAGTGACGCCCATTTCATGACAAAAACGAGAAGAGCAGAAGTGTGCCCTAACCTGCTCCTGCCCGAGGCCATCGTCAGGAGACCCCCTTCGGTCTTGCTGGGGACAGTATCTTGTAATGGAATGTCCGTGTGCCTTTCTCGCCCAGCACAGGGAGGGGTGTCTGTGTGTCAGTAACTCCCGTGGCTGGCTCTCGGTGGCCACGTGTGTGCTGGAGGCCGTGCTGTGGGTTCCCAGCCTCCCTCTCCTGGGCATCCCTACTGCCACGGCCGCCTGGGACCCCAGCCCCGGTCTCCTCAGGCTGCCTTCCGTGGGCTGGGGGCTGGAGGGCACTTGCCTCGGAGCCCGGGGACAGCAGGGAGACACCTCCCCGGTGGCCACGTCTCTCCCGTTCCTCAGCCCTTTCTCTGGAGCCTGGTCTTTCCGAGGTAGGTTGTTTGAAGAGTCGAGGGCACCTGAGGCAGCCTCAGGGTCAGCGGGTGCTGCCAGCAGCTGTCTGTGGTGCGCGGGACCTTCGCAGCCTGGGCTCGTGGGCCTCTGTCCTCCCCGTGCCCTGAAGGGCCTCCCCGGCGGCTTGGCTTTGTGGGGACAGAGAGCCTGAGCCCAAGTTGGCTGCTGGACCTGATGTCAGGAAGAGCCTGAGTCTGACAGCCCTGTTCCCAAGAGTGGCCTTGACCTGTCCCCTCACAGGATAGGAAGGGGACTGCAGCAGGGGCACCAGCCCCCACGTGGTCACTGTCCGCTGCGCACTGGGGAGATGGTTGTAGCAGCTGCTGTGGTCTGCGGGTGTCCCCGGAGGTGCTCTCGAGGCTCACCATGTGGCGCTCATGCGCTGAGTCAGGTGACGCGGATGACGGTGGTCACGCTGCCGGGCGTGGAGTGTGGAATTCGATGTCCTTCCTGGGGGCCGCCCACCCAGCATGTGAATCAGGGCCTCTCCCCGGCCAGGCTTGGTGGTCTGCACGTGAGGCGGGCCCTGGGGGCAGTGAGTGGCGGCCCGCCTCCTGCCCTCCCTCCGATTCAGAGCTAGCCTTTGCCGGGGACCAGTCCTGGTTCTGTGCCCTGAGCTCTGCCTCAGCGTGGACGGGGAAGGTGGACGCTGTCTTCCTCCCCAGGTGGCAGCAGGTCACTCTCGCAGCCCCCAGCCCTCTGCAGTGGAGCCGGCTTCCATGTCCCATGTCACAGAAGCTCTGTCCTACACCAGTGCTGTACGCTCTGCCCCTCCCCCTCCCGCTCCCGACTTCCCACTTTTCGGGGGGGGGGGTCCAGTCCCTCCTGGAGCCAGCCCTGCTGGGCGAGGCCGGCTGCCCAGGGCCGCCCTGTTGGCTCAGAGACAGGAGGTGGTTTCTACATTTGGCAGAGGGGGCAGGGGACTTGGCAAGGTCAGGAGAACGAGGTTCACAGTCAGGAGTGGGGGCTGCAGGGGGCTGCGGTGGCGGGCGTGGGCCCTACTGTGTCCTCCGACTTCCTTCCTCCTGGAGGCGGGGGGCACGACGCTGCCAGGCCAGGGGGCTGCTTGAGGCTGCACCCTCAGGAGCCACACGAGCACCGCAAGCTTCTGGGTCCCCAGGGGTCAGGCCGGTGTCCCAGAGCTCCTTGCTGTGTGCCAGGTCCCCATCACACAGGCCTCCACAGCCTTGTCCCGCCCTGGCCAAGTGGGAAGGAATGGCCCCACGGCTGGCCCTGATAGGTCACCCACTTGGCAGCATGGCTATTTTCATGGGACGTGGCCGAGTGGTCCCTGGGCTGTCCTTGTATCCTGCTGGCTGAGTCCTGTTGTGCTGCTGTTGGGCAGGAGGCCACAAGTTCCTCCAGCCGTGTGCCCTGGTGGTCAGGCACCCAGAGCTAAAGGAGCCGAGGAAGATAAAGGACAGGTACGGAGCCTGTGGCCGCAGCCCAGCGTCCCTGCCACACTGGGGAGGGGCAGGCAGCAGCACACCAGGAGGGAACAGCGTGGGCCAGGCCTGAGCAGCACAGAGTGGGAGACAGGAAGGTCCCCAAAGCACAGAGAGCCAGGTGCATTCCCCAGCTCCAAGATGATGTGCCTTTTCTGGCAGCCAAGGCAGGTGGCATGGTCAGGGGCGGGGGGCACCTCTCCCATGGGGACCTCAGCCCTGGCCTCTGTGGGTTGAATTACCAGTGGGAGTTGTGGACAGAACTTCAGTTTAGTTTGAACTCTTGGGACTTCGGGGGGAGCCAGAGAGAGGAGAACACAGGCCAGTCTGTTGAAGGAGAGGGCGAGGGACGCAGGTGCCGAGCTGCTTCTAGACCAGCCCCGTGTCGGGGAGAGAGGGTTGCAGTGGGGTCCACAGGGCTCTGTAGACCCGGAGATGGTCGCTTTCCCTGGAGAAGCTCACGTGGGCAAGGGGAGCAGAGGGATGGGTTTGGCACTGTGTGGCAGGCATAGGTGGCCTCCCACAGTGTCCATCTGCACCAAAGCTGCGGTCCCTGGGGACCGCAGCGGGAGAGCCATGATCCCTCTCTCCCGTTGGCCTCACAACTCCCTCCCAGAGCTCGACGTCCATGGTGCCAGGAGGGGGTCGGTGCACCTGGGATGGGGTGCAGGGTGGGAGCTCTGCATCAGCACAGCTCTTCCTGGTCCCCAGTGTGGGACAAAGGTGGCGGGAGGAAGTGGGAAAGCAGCTGGTCGCACTGGGGAGACCCCAGAGCACCACACGCCTTCTCAACAACCCCAAAGAAGAGGCCCTTGCCCTGCGTCTCGGGGCACAGCCTCCGCCGCGCTTCCCCTTAACGTTGCGTTCTGGTTTCTGGTGCTGGGGATCGGGCCCGGAGTGCTTCTCCACTGAGCCACATCCCCAGCCCTCGCTGTTGATTTCTTATTTTGACATAGAGTCTCACTAAGTTGCTGAGGGTCTTGCTAAGTTGCTGAGGCTGGCCTCAAACTTGTGACCATCTTGCCTCAGCCGCCCGAGGTGCTGGGATCGCAGGTGTGGCCACACTGCGCATGGAGCCTTACGCGTTGCTGGCCTGGTCAGGTGTTTAGAGACGTCTATAGGTAGAGCATTTTTGTAGCTGAGATCTTTCTGAACTTATGTCCAGACAGGTAACTCCAGTGGGAGCCTGGCCTTCCCCAGTCGCTACCACAGGGGCTCCTGCAACTGTGTCCCTCGCTCTTGAGGGGCATCCAGAGGCGGCAGAGGGCCATCCAGAAACCCACTTAGTTTAATTCATTTTAAAGCTGTGGGTCATGATGCCTGTTCAGGGTGAATGTGGCGACATTTCTGTCTCTGAAAAGGGCTGTGTCCCTCCTGAGGCCTGCTGTTCTCGTCTGAGAACCTGTTGTGCCTGCCATCCCAGGTGCCTGGGGCCGCCCTCAGGACCCTCTCACCGTCCTGGGAGCACCTGGGGTAGGGCCTGGGGCCCGGAGGAGGAGCATCAGGATGGCCGCGCCTTCTTCCCCAAGACCACCCAGGGCCGCGTCCATTCCTCTCCCCACGTGGTGGGGGTTCTGCCCCGCCACTTCTGTTTTTAAATTACTTTTTTGTTCATCTGTTTGTACGTGGTGCCGAGGACCGAACTCAGTGCCTCACACGTGCTAGGCAAGCGCTCTGCCACTGAGCTGCAGCCCAGCCCCCTGCCCTGCCACTTCTGACCTCCGAGGGGACGAGGAAGTGCTGTGGACTTGCGGTCCATCAGCCTTACGTCTGCCCAGATGGGGGAGTGACAAGCTGTCCATGTTCCAGGGGACCTGCACTCCATCTGCCGTGTGGCCTTGTAGGCATGGAATAGGACCATGCCTGAGAAACATGAGCCCGCGTGTTGAGCCTGAGGCAGTCATCTGCAACGGGCACTGCTGCAGGCCTGAGGGTGGACTCTCACTACCGTAGCCCAGTTTCCCATGTCCAAGTCAGCTGGCTGTGACCACCTCACGTGTGCACACCCGGTGGGTGTGTGGGTGTGCACGCGGGCATCTTGCAGGGGCACATGTTGCATGCACGTGTCGTGTGCATAGACATGGGCGTGCAGCACCGCGACTGCCCCGCCACAGAGCACTCTTCTGCTGCACTTGGCGGCACCTGTGTGAGCAGGCTGCCACGCCCGCAGGCCCAGAGGCTGGCCACAGGCCCGTTGTGCAGTCACCAGGCCCTGGAGCTGTGCACAGCCTCTGCCCACCCCAGCACCCCCTCCACTCAGGCCTGGGAACCAGCAAGACACTGTGGAGGCCACTGAAGAGTTTGGAGCTTGAGGATTGGGGGAGGTGGGGTGGCGTGGGGGTTCTTCACCAGCTGCCCTCTTGCTTGGTGGCACCAGGACCCCTGTCCACTGTCCCTGCACAGCCCCATCCCCCTGTGCTCTCCTGCCAGGGTTTATAGAGTGGAGATGGCCAGTGGCCCCCACACCTCGGGATCAACCCTCGACCTGCTCAGTCTGTGCCCCGCCCCCCGGGGACCTGGGGGAGCTCCCTGCCCCCTTCTTGCCTCCCTGGGGCCTCTGGGCAGCTTTAGCAACCCACTTTGGGGAGGGGTCAGAATGGAGCCAGGCCACTGGTGTGGCTCCTTTAGGCTGCTGTGTGGCTCTTGCCCATCTGCCGGGCAGCCAGGCTGGACTTGCTTGACCCTGCCTGCTGGAACAGTGCCCAGCGTCCCCAGTGAGACCGGAGCCACAGGGCTTCCTCTTCACTGGGTGCAAAGCCACTCCCTTCTCGCCCTGGGCACTGCTATCCATGGCCCTGCCCCGGATTTAACTCTCGGAGTTTGGGGTTCAGGTGCTACACAGGCCCGCCCATGACCTTGTTCTTCCAGGAGATTGGTCAAGTCAGCTCTGATGACAGGTGGATGAAGCCTCGCTGCAGCTTGGCCCCAGTGTACGTACGGCAGGCGCACAGTGTGTGCACAGCACCGTAGTGTGTGCCCGGCCAGCCACCGGCACGACCTCAGCTGCCCAGCAGTGCCCAGGACCTGGTCATCCACCTGCAACCACGGCCTTGGTCTCTGGTCTGCTCCTGTGTGCTTCAGACCCCTGGGAGGCCCCCGCCCCACTCGGGAGGGAAGGGACTCTGAGGGCGGGGCCAGGGGGTTGGCTGCTTTCCCTCAGAGAGCGAAAGCCTCCCCCAAGGCCCTGCAGGCCCCACCGCCATCTCCCTGGCCTGACCTGGCCCCTACCTGCCCTAGGTCAGCCTTCCAGGAGCAGATGGGTCACCTTCCTGGCTCAGCTCTGGGCTGGGGCTCAACTCGCAGAACCCAGGGGTGGGATGGTCCTGGTGGAGTTTGTCCCCAGCAGCAGGCAGCTTGGAGCGGCCAGCCACAGCGACTGGTCACCATGAGAGCAGAGCTCTGTCAAGGATTGGAGGGCAGTTTAGGAATGTGATTGGATTGCACCTTTCTGTCCCTTGGTGGGGAAAATAAGTACTGCTAAAAGTTTCCCAGAACCCAGTAATGATTTAAGTCAGTTTTGCATTTTATTGGCTTTATCGATATCTAAATCCAACAAATGCAAAGCCCGAGGCTCAGAGAAGGCCCGGGTGAGCTGTTGCTGCTCTCGGCCTGTGTGCTTGGTGCCCAGTGGCTGTGGTCAGCCACTTTCCATGTGAAGGACCCAGGACACCTGCCTGGTGGCTGGCCCCTGGGACGCGGGCGACTCGAGGGGTGTATTCAGTAGGCTCCGTGGGCTCGGTCCCTTTCGTGGTGGGTTTTTCACATAACTGTGGAGTTGGCTGGTCCAGCTTGGGGACCTTGGGGTGTTCTGAGGAGGCTCCAGCTTTATCCGTGTGTGGCGCCTTGGCCTTGTCTGCGTCAGTCTGACCTCAGAGTGTGGCGACTAGAGACCCTTCTTCAGGGGCTGCAGTTGGGGCGGGGCTCAGCTGGGTGGGTTTTCTGGTCTCCTGAGGTCATCTGCCTGCTGGCAGCCGGCCTGGTCTGGGGACCTCGGTAGGGTGGTCCGTCTCTGCCCCTGCGGGCCCGCCCCTGTGGGCTCACCCCTGTGGGCTCGCCCTCCTTTGAAGGCCAGGGGGCAGAAGGGAGGCTGTGGGTCGGGAGGCCAGCTGGAAGTCACAGGATGCCACTCCCACAGCACTGCTGTGGGATGAGCCCTGAGCCACCCAGGTTCCAGGACGGGAGTGGGCCCCGCCTCAGGGAGCAGGGGCGTGGCTGGACCAGGGCAGCTGTGGGGAGGCGCATGTGGCCCGGGCACAGGGTGCCGTTTGTTCTGTCTGCTCTCATGTCCGTCAGCATGCAGAGAGCTCCTCCTTCACCTGCCCTGATGCTGTGTCACAGGCCCTCTCCTGTGTCCTCCTCTGCCTGGACCCACAGCTTCCCCTTTCTGCCTGCCCAGAAGGCAGTGCGCAGGACAAGCTGGAAGCCACGTGTTGAAGATGGCAGAGCTTCCAACCAGGACCTCAAGTGACCACATGGGGAGAGCTGCCAGCAGCTCGGGCCCTGAGTGACCACATAGGACCCAAATGACCACGTGGGGTCTGATGGGGTGGAGCAGAGGTTCCAGCAGCCAAGGCCCAGATGACCACATGGTCCAGAGCTGTCAGCGACCGAGAACTGCTGAGGGGGGAGGAAGCTTCTCCTCTGGGTCCCTGTGACACCTTGGGTGGCCTCCAGCTCCACGTGGGGTGTCCCTCTCTCTCAGCTCCCCGGGGTCTCCTGTGTACACGGCACTTGGTGAAGCAGACCCCTGGCCTCGGGGGTGCCCTGTCTGCCCTCTGCGAGTGGCGATTTCCCTCCCCGTCCAGGCCCAGACCTCCTGCCAGTTCCAGGTGTGGCAGGTGGGTGGGCCAACGCGCACGTCCGCTATCCCAGGCTTGTTGAAGACAAGGTGTTCCCGCGGGCGCCACCCAGGACTGAGTCGACCGTCAGACCTCACAGTCAGATTGGGTTTGTTTGGTCTAAAGTTCTAGTTGTGCTCCTGCTTTGTAAGTGCCCTCGATTTCCAGACTGGCTGAGTGACTGGTGAACAGGCCGCACCCTGGGGAGAGGCTCGGGTGGGCCACAGCTCGCATTATGACCTCGCTAGTGATGGTCACCAGATCTGTGACCCCCTGCGCTGCACAGCCTCCCAGGGGCACCCTCTCCGCTGCTGGGCTTCTGTCCTCTCCTTGGCTGCCACGGTGTCCCGCCCCCACATCCCCTGGGCCTTGGTCACGTGGCACAAAGACAAGCTGTGACAGGAAGCCCCTGGTGACAGCTGTGGCAGTGAGAGGCAGGGGCCGAGGGCATGGGGGGCTCACCATGGGGAGCCGACTGACTCCTGCACCCAGTTGGTGGCACCTCTCAGGTCCCTAGACCTGGCCCTGCAGGGCAGATGCTGCGCCCTGGATGGAGACACCTGAAGCTGCGCCCAGTGCCCTGCTGCCCTTGTCCCTCACACCGTGCTGCCTGTGGGCTCCTTCTCCAGCGTCTCCTGGCCCAGGGCCTCCGACCACGGCAGTGATGGGCAGAGGGTGGGCGGACGGGGAAGGGACTGAGGCAGAGGGAAGGGGCCAGTCATTTCCTCGTCCTCCTTTGTCATGCCCTTGAACTTGTACATCACTGAAGACCACAGACAACCGGAGGGCTCTTTATCCTGTCAGTCAGCCTCCTGTGGAGGTGTGGGCAGCAGACAAGCCTCGGCACACGTAGGCTGGAGGCCAGCCTTGCCTCGGTAAAGCCTCGGGCCAGGCGCCGCTGTCGTGGGGTTGGGTGCGCCTCCCCCAGAGTGGCCTCAGGGCTGCTACCTCCTCGCTGGACTCTCAGGTCCCAGGGGCAGCAGGTCACCTAGAGCAAGACATGGCTGAGGGTGAGTGGGAGGCAGCTGGAGGAAGCTGGTGGCTCTTCCAGGGCCGTCTGCAGAGCCAGAGGGCTCTGGACGGAGGGACGGACCTCCACCCCTCAGGAAAGCCAGACAGTCCTCTACATGCAGAGCAGGTCAGCAGGGTCTTGCGTGAGCAGAGTCTCGGGGCCCTGGCCGTCACCGGTGGCCAAAGGGAGCTGGACCAGGGACTGAGGTTGGGGTCCTGGCAGAGAAGGGACATGCCTGGGAGGTGACCCACAGGGGCCCTCTGGCTGGCTGGTTCTTGAGAAAGTAGATGGAAGGGACCAACCATGGGGAGCAGGACTGGTGAGGGGTCGATAGGGAGACAGGCACCTGGCGATGGACTCGGAGGTAGGGGAGGGGGGCTAGGTCTGCTGGTGTCTGGGAAGGCAGGGGACATTGGGGCAGCCGGGCCCCATCTTTGGCATAGTGGGGCAGGGGAAGGATGTTCTCAGGATAGCGGGATCCAGGAAGACAGAGGAAGCCCATGTGTCTG
The DNA here is from genome assembly GCF_047511675.1 of Marmota flaviventris. NCBI lineage: Eukaryota > Metazoa > Chordata > Mammalia > Rodentia > Sciuridae > Marmota > Marmota flaviventris. Next base: position 2,012,398 of record NC_092505.1, on the reverse strand, counting down.
AGGGCCATGTGAGCTCACCAGGGCTGCAGCAGCACCGCAGACCAGGGCTTATGTCCAGGATTCCTTGTCTCAGGGCTCTGGAGCCGGGAGCCCTAGGTGGCAGCGTGGCAGAGCTGGTCTCCTCTCCCTGGCTTGTGCCTTCAGTCTCCATCCTCCATGAGTACTCCGGTCACACTGGATCCGGGCCCAGCCCATGTCACCCTGATCACCTCTGCAACAGCCCCATCTCCAGATAGTCAGGTTCTGGGTCCTTGGGTCACCTTGGGTGGGCTTGACTCACTCAGGTGCACTCAAAGCCCCCCCAGCATCCTTGGAAGGTGCCACGTGGGTAGGGTAGGCTGGGTATCCACCTCCAGCTGCTGAGCGCTGGCCTCGGAGGTCACACTAGGCCCCAGAGGTCATGCCAGTGCCTGGAGGTCCTTCCAGGCCTAGGTCCTGCCCAGCGTGACTTCCCTCCTGGCAGGGAGAAGCCACTGGTAGTTCCTGCCCCAGCTCTGGGGATGTGCGGGGTGTCCACGGGAACCCAGGGTGGGGAGGGGGTGAAGAGGACCCTACCCCCATGAACCCCATCCTCACGTGTCAGACATGCAACTAAAGGAGGGCTTTGTGCCCCAGAGCCCCGCTCCGGCCCTTCTGGCCTTGGTTTCCCTTCTGCCATGCAGGGAGTTAGACCTCAGGACTGGCCGCGTTGGGGTCCTTATGACATCGCAGCAGCAGGAACACAGAAGTCACGCCCGCCCCGTGATACCACCCGTGGGCTGTGCAGCACAGCGGCTGTGGCCCAGGAAGCTCTGCAGGCTGCAGCGCAGTGGACGCTGGTTCCCGCTGAGCCCTCCCTGGGCACCATGGGCACAGGAGAATGCTGGGCACCTTCGTGCCTTCTAAAGACACAGCGCTTCTCCTCCCTGGAGGGCGCAGGCTGGCCACATGTGCCCCTACAGCAGGGTCTGTCCAGCGTGGGAGGAGCTTCAGCTGCACGCAGTGCTGCGGAGGGGCTTCAGCCGGGGCTGAGCCAGGACAACGGTCAGAGGCCTGAAGTTCGGCTGTCTGGCCTGGGGGTGGCGGCATGAGGCAGGCCTGTGCCCTGTGGGCTGGCAGGTGCCCGTTGTCTGTCTTGCTGTGCTCTTCGCACTAGAAGGCCGCGCGTGGCATCCGAAACCTCAGACTCAGTGAGCGTGGGTGGACCTGGGCCTGTGGCTGCCTGTTTCCTTGCCTGGTGGGCACGAGCTCTGCTGGCCTGCTCAGGGAGGTCTTCAGGGATGAGGCAGGAAGGTGGTGTCCCAGCGTTGCCTGTGTTGATGACCACGTGGGATGGAACATGGGCTCAGCCCAGACTGTCCCTGGTCAGGCTGCTGGAGGCTCAGCAGCCACCAGCTTCCCACTGGTGGTGGCTCGTGGTGCAGCTTCCACCCCGGCTGGGCCGGGGACCCTGAGGGACACATGGTGCAGGGAGTACCCAGCGCCCCGTAGAGTTTCCAGAAATGTCGAGCCTACAGCAGCTGAGGACGCAGGCATGTCAGCTGGGGGGACATTCTCCACGGCCACTCCGTAGGCCCAGAACCTGGGGCAGAGGACCTGAAATCCTAGGAGGGGTCCTGAATGTCATCGGGACCCTCGGTGGGCTCCGTGTGGATGGAGCCCCGAATGCTACTGTCACGGCAGTGCCGAGGTTCTTGGGTGCCATTGAGATCATCCTGACTCTGGGGACAGAGGGTGACATCCAGCTGTGGAGTGCCCTGCAGCCAGACACTGAGCCGGAGCCTGTGCAGGAGAAACATGCAGGGAGCTGCAGAATAGTAGGTCAGAGTTCAGTAAGCCCCCCGTGGGTAGCATCCAGCAGAAGAGACTCTCAGAGTTATCCCGTCCTAAAGCCCTGGGGCAGAAGGCCCATGGGCCTGGACAGCCAGGGAGCAGGGAATGAGTGGTCTTCCTGGTGAGAAGGGCCTGAGCTGATATCCTGTTAAACTTGAGTTTAAAAATGTGAAAGTCAGTTTAAAATCGGGGAGAGCATTGTCTGGAAGTTGCTCTATAGGGGCACCTGAGCAAACCCTCCTGGGGGTGGAGTTCAAACCCTTCCCCATGCTCTTCTGCTCCGCCATCCAGAGGAGCTGGGAGACAGACGGGCAGGTGAGGGCTGAGAGGGGCAGAGGTGTTCTGTGCGGAGGCAGCTGCAGGTGGTGTGTTTATCAAGGTCGGAGCCGCTGAGGCCAGAGGTGGGACAGGGCACTCAGAGGGTCTGACAGCTACAACAGACCCCCTGGCAGGGGCACGGTGTGGCGATGGGTGAGGCGGTCATCCAGCAGGTATCTTAGGATAGCCAGGTGGAGATGCTCCTGAGAGCAGCCGGCTGAAGTTAGCAAGTGAACAGAAGAAGATGTCCCCCAGCTCGGGGTCTGGCCACAGCACATGGTGAAGTCATCACCTGAGCATCGCGGGGAGAGGTGGCCGGGGGCCTGGCAGACAGGTGGCAGGACACTATCTCAGCTTGGGGTGGATCAGTTGGGGTGGCCTTGCTGCCATAACTAGGCCCTGGGGCTGAAGTCAGCTGGGCAGCCAGCTGGGCCCGTCTGTCCTCGGCAAGGTTCCCACGAGCCTTGGAGACTGCGACCTTGAAGTTGGACTCCAGGCACCGAGTTCCAGACAGCAGAAAGGAGTGGGGTGTGGCACTTGGGCTGTGAGAGCAGGGACAGAGAGGGTGGCAGGGGCTCAGGCGGTCCTTCAGGGCCACATACATGGGGGCAGCCTCCACACAGCAGGGCTGGGGAACTCCTGTGACAGCCCTGTCCACTCAGACACTGGGATGCAAATGGGCGTGATCTCCAGGCTGGATGCAGCCCTAGGGCCCCCAGCAGGTGGGGCATGGTGGTGGCCCTGGGAGGGCCACCCAGGGACTGCAGGTGAGGCCTGCACCACCCTGACGGCCAGGCCAGGACCCCCTGAGCCTTTGCAAAACAAGAACAGTTGGTCTGTCGGGAGCCTGTTTGGTGTTGCTAGCTTGGAGACCAAAGCGGACAGCACAGCCCATGGTCTCACCGTGGTGGCTCTTGGCGCCTGGGCTTGTCAGAACTCACCACACTGCACCTCACGCAGTGAGCGTGATGTGTGTGTGAGCCACACCTCGAGGTGCTGGCTCCACATCAGGCTGCTGGGGCGCTATTGAGGGCAGACACCAGCTCAGCCTTGAAGCAGGGCAGAGAACCTTATTCTCTGGCAGGCCAAAGGGCAGCAACCAAGTGGCCTCTGCGCCCTTCAGCCCCCAGCAGGAGCTACAACACATCTATTATAGCCCAGACCACCACAAAACCACAGGCAGAGGAGGAAGTGGGTCGGAATAACCCAGTTCTAACCCAGGTTAGGGGACACTGCACAAGAATAAAAGCCTCTGCGCATGGCCACACAGGTGTGCTTAGCAGGAGGGGGGTTATGGAGGCGGGGTTCTCACGCGGAGTCTAGGGTAAGACGAGTCGTCTGCTCAAGGCATGTATAGCTTGGCCCACCGCCAGGCTCCTGAACCTTGCCTGGAGATGGAACCGCAGGAGTGGTGTGGAGCCTGCTCCAGGGCACCAGGGCAGCTGTGCCAGGGAACCAGCTGGCTTTAGGACCTGCTTATTCTGGCCCAAGTGCAACAGCCCAGCCCCTGGGGCTTTGGGGCCAGAGAGCCCGTCAGGCTCCATGATGGCTGCGCAGCTGCCCTGGCCTGCCAGTTGTGCTCCAGACTGCCCAAGGGACCCCTGTCCTCAGGGGGTGGCTGCTGGACCTCGGGCTGTGCCCATGGACTCTCAGACCTCATGGCCTAAACTGGGCTCTGGCTCACCTGCCAGGCTCCTGTGTGACTCTGCGTCAGGCACCCAACCTTCCTGTGTTTCAGTTCACTGACAGTCAGGTAAAGGCAGAACAGTGTCCACCGTCTGGTGCTGACCGCTTCCTGTCCTTGCAGGACTGCTGTGCTCAGCGAAGGAGCCTGCGCCCGCCCCTGAGCAGCGACCATGGGCCTGCTCGCCTACCTGAAGACCCAGTTTGTGCTGCACCTGCTCATCGGGTTTGTCTTCGTGGTGAGCGGCCTGGTCATCAACTTCACCCAGCTGTGCACGCTGGCGCTCTGGCCCATCAACAAGCAGCTCTACCGCCGCCTGAACTGCCGCCTGGCCTACTCACTCTGGAGCCGTGAGTGTCCGCCCGCCCTCTCCTCTAGGGTCCGCGCAGCCTTTGGCCCCTCTGCCCCTCCCTGAGGCTGGGCCTGAGGAGCAGAGCAGGTGTGGCCTGAGCCCTCTCCAGTGGAGGGACTGAGGGCTGCTCCGTGCTGTCCGAGTCACTCCGGGCAGCGGATCTCAGTGCAAGCCTTAGCTGGGCTGAACCATGTTGTGTCCACCCGTGGGAACATCGGGACCCCGAGAGGCCGATCCACCTGGTTTAGTGCTGGGGATGTCTTCAAAGAAAAGTGAAGACAGCCGTCAGCTCAGCCTCCCAGCCCAGCCCCCAACACGCAGCTGGTCTGGCTGCCCGGTACCAGAGCCTGGCGGAGCAGACCTCAGGCACGCCACGCTCCTGAGCGTACTGCAGTGTGCGTCGCCAAGAGAAAAGGACGGGACTGCCCTTAAATAATGTGTGTGGGGGGTGTCCGTCTGTCCATCTGCACGTGCACAGACCCCCCACCCCACCCCACCCCCGCCATCTGCAGGATGGCAGAGAGCTGCTCGCGCCAGCCCAGGGGCGCACGGGCAGGCACGTCCTCACAGGGAACATGGCAGTGCTGTTGGCAGCTCTGGTGGTTTGGTTTTGGGTCCAGTTACTCCACGAAATAGCCACACAGGCTAGAGATCTGCAGGAGCACCTGTGCGGACAGGTGCCCTCATGGTACCACATTCATTTTGGTGCAAAGCTGGCAGTAAGCCTGGTGCCCTTGGTGGGGACTGCATGTGGCTGTCCCCCCAGTGGGAGCCCCCATGGACACCAGGAGCACCTCTGCTGGTAGCAGCTGTCTGCCAAACACTAAGTGAAAGCAAGGTTCACCACAAAGTTCAGGTGTGCTGTCGTTTGTGTTTTGTGTTTTTTTAAGACATCGTGCGTGGGTGTGCATGTGAGTGTGGCAGGGTGCGTGACATGCCGCCAGAGAGGTGTTCAGGGAGGCACAGGAGGGGTTTCTCATCTCCCTTGCACAGCCTGCTCCTCAGGTGTCTGGGCATGCGTGTCTGAGCGTGCGCAGGGGGAACGCGTCCCCTGGCCATGCCTCAACCCCCACCCTGCTCAGGAGCCACAGTGGCTCCCTGATCCACTGCCTCAGATACCCAGCCTCACCCTCCCTTCAAGATAAGAGACCGCGGCTCCTCTGTGGGAAGGGAGAATTAGGAACCTGCTGTCCAGCACCTGTGAATGAGTGTGAGTAGGCTTGGTAGAAACGCACACAGAAGGGGCAGCATTAGTGAGGACTGAATCAGACTCCCATTTCCAATAGCATTCAGAAGCAAAACATAAAACAACCCAATCTTTAAGGAAAGGAAACCTCTCAGCAAAAACGGAGAGAGTCAGGTTAAAGTAGGGTGCTCATATTCAGGCCCTGATAGCAGGCAGCCACCATGGAGGGGAGCCCACACCACCTGGGGGCATGCACAGAGGGTCGCCAGCGCTGGACTCCGCAGAGTGGGCGGTGCGGGCTCTGCAGGCTGGAGAGCATGCAGTTCACACCCATGGTCAAGGGCAGACCCCAACTGCAGACTTGAAACTACCAAGACCAAATTGAGAAGGAACCAAGAAGAACTTAGATAAATGAAAATCGTAGACTAGACTTTAAAAGTGAAAACTTGATGGGTTGATTTGACATTGCGTTAGTCCCACAGAACAGCAATGTACCGTCCAGACACAGCAGAGGAGCCGGAGATGGGAAGTAGGGAAGGACACTAAAAGAGATGGCATGAATGTCCTTGTCACGGGGTTCGGGTTCCCATCCCAAGGAGGGGGGCAGGTTGGAGCACATAGGAAGAGGTGGTGGCTGAGAATTTCCCCTCGCTGACGAGAAGACGGTTCTGCAGGTGCAGGAAGCAAACACGTACAGACCTCGCAGGAAAAACCACAAATGTGCACCTGGGCACATCGGGGCAAAATCACCAGCCTGAGATAGAGGGGCCTTCAGTGTGCCGGGAGGAATGTGGGAGACCCGTCAGGGCAGGCAGGGCCTCACAGCACTGCAGGAAGAGGGCCCGACGTCCTCCGTCTGCAGAGGCCAGACTCCAAACCTCAGCTCCAAACCTCTCATCTGTGAAACAGACCCGATCCCACTCCGCTGTGTGGTGGAGTTAAAGGAACACACAGAGCAGCTGTCCTGCAGTGGTCAGGGAACCCCTACTGCTATCGGGCACAGAGACGGCTTGGTCGTTGTTCGAGGACAGCAGCCATTTGAATGATGGGGACGTTAAGTCAGCTGACTGAATCTCCGTTGCTGGCTCTCAAACTGAAGGGAGGCCAGCTCTGCAAAACGCCCGCCCCAGACACCTGTACTCTCCCTTCACAAGAGCAAGCAGCAGCAGTGGCCTGAGAGCCACCAGCAGCTGAGGGGTGAAGACAAGGCGCGGCGGGTGATGGGGTGCTGCTAGCATTAGACAGGAAGGGAATTCCTGGGTGGGGGGCAGTGTGGGTGACCCTGAGGACGTGGTGTAGAGTGAAGTAAGCCGTCACTGGAGACAAATGCTGCGCACCTCAAGTGCCAGGAAGCAGGGTGTGCACCGAGAGGGGAGGGGCAGCAGCTGATCGGGGTGTGTGACAGGTCCCAGTGCCCGCTGTGCCTCCAATGGCCGTGCTGCACTAGACACTTGAACGTGCAGTAAGAGGGCAGATCTCATGTGGAGAGTTCCTGCTGCAATTAAAAGAAAAAGTCCCCGTCTAGCAGCATGCACCGTGAACAGCAGCCCCCAGCCCGTGTGGCCTGCGCTCCCAGGAGCCAGGCCCGGGGGGCCCTCCCCCAGTTAGGTCGGAGTGTGCTGGTGGGAAACAGCCAGAGCCACGCCACCAGGTCCTGTCCGTGTCCACCCCAGGTGGCCCTGCTGGAGAGGGGAAGCCGGTCAGCGGCGCCCTTCTCAGATGCGCAAGCCAGACACCGCCTTGGCCACCTTTGTTTTCTTTTCAGACAGTTTTACCGAGTCAAAAGTCCCCACTTAGCGTGCCTGGCCCCATGGTGGGGCCCCACCAGGCTCCTGCCTGAGCATCTCTGCCCAGAACGAAACCTGGGGCCTTAAGGGTCATTCCTCAGCCCGCCCTGGCCCAGGCAGCCCTGAACTGCTTTCTGTCCCTGTGGTATGCCTGTCCGTGTCACAAGGTGGAATCACAGTAGGTGCAGCAGCCTCAGAACTCAACCCTTGCTGTGGCTGAGCTCCGCCCGTGTGCCCGGACAGCAGCGGGGGTGTGGGTGTCGGCCACGGGCTGCGCAGCCTGCGGCTTCCCAGGCACATGCCAGGTGGAGCTGCTGGCCTAGGTCGTGTGTGCTGGGGACCGTGGCTGCAGACCCACCCGGCTGCTTTCCAAGGCAGCTGCACGATTTGATGTCACACCATGAGTGCACGAGGGTCCCAGTCCCCACAGCCTCGCCTACGCTCGCTCTTGTCTTGGTGGCCGTGAGTGCTCTCTGGACTGTGTCCTGCTGGTTCTTGGCAGAGGAGTCGGTGGGGGCTCCCTTGGGAGCCATCAGTTATCATCCCGTGCCAGAAACACACGGCCGTCCTCTGCTAGTCCTGCACCTGGAAGCTGTCCTGGTCCTTTGAGGTCACCCTTCTCAGACAACTGGCTGTGGGTCTGGCTCCAGCTGCCCTCCCATGTGCAGACGGGTGCCTGCCCCCCACCCCCTCCCGAGCTGCACAGATGCAGGGTCCTTACCACAGAATTCTCTAGACCCCGAGTTCTCTTGAGAGTGAATGTGTGCATCCCATGAGCCCTCCAGGAGGAGACACGGTGGATGCCACACGCCTGGGTTGTCCTGAAGCAGCCACCGTCCTGCAGGCTTTGTGCAGACGGTGGTGAACGACGTGGCGCTCTCAGTGAAGGTGACCGCCCAGGTTCCGGGGAGCCTGCTCCAGTGCTCCCGCCCAGAGCCCAGGAAAGAACCCGGCAAACTCCTGTTGCTCTTTGTTTCAAAAGTCAGAGACACAATGTAACAGGAGAGTGGACCCCAGAGAGAGCCTGGCAGGGGTTGCTTTTCCATGGTCCTGTGTGTGGGGCTGCGGCTGTCACCAGCTCTCGGGCTGGGCCCCACTTGGTCCTGGGTCCCGCCTCTGCGCTGCAGGCTGGTACGGTGCCTGTGAGCAGCCGTGCAGCTGTGCCTGCCCGTCACCTTTCACCTTGAGAAAGCTGGGTTGGGAAACTTGTTAATATAAGTCCTCAAAACTTAGTTTGGGCAGAAAATCCTCCTCTAGTGAGAATACTGTGCTGCAGTCTGGCTGGGCACAAAATCACTCGGCTATGGCTCTTAGCAATACTGGCCCTGCAGGCACTCCCAGAGCATGCCAGAGACTGCGGGGGACATGGCTGCCTGCACCAGAGGTGGCCCTGCCCATGGTCAGGGCTGCACAGTGCCAACTCCCTCCTCTGCCCACAGAACTGGTCATGCTCCTGGAGTGGTGGTCCTGCACGGAGTGCACTCTGTTCACCGACCAGGGCACGGTGGACCACTTTGGGAAAGAGCACGTGGTCATCATCCTCAATCACAACTTCGAGATCGACTTCCTCTGTGGGTGGACCATGTGTGAACGCTTTGGCGTGCTGGGGGTGAGCAGGGGGCCCCAGGGAGGCCCTGGGAATGAGCAGCGGGGTCCCAGGGAGGTGTAGGGGGGTGAGCAGCGGGTTCCCAGGGAGGTGTGGGGGGTGGGCAGCGGGGCCCCAGGGAGGTGTGGGGGGGTGGGCAGCGGGTTCCCAGGGAGGTGTGGGGGGTGGGCAGCGGGTTCCCAGGGAGGTGTGGGGGGGTGAGCAGCGGGTTCCCAGGGAGGTGTGGGGGGGTGAGCAGCGGGTTCCCAGGGAGGTGTGGGGGGTGAGCAGCGGGTTCCCAGGGAGGTGTGGGGTGGGGGAGGGGTGAGCAGCTCGGTACCAGGGAGGTGGGGGGTGAGCAATAGCAAGGTGGGTGGGCTTTCCTTCCTTGGAGATTTTCAACCCGGATTCCTCGGAGCTAGGCAGTGAGTGGCCAATTCGCAGGGCCTGTCTGCAGGATGCCCTCCACAGTCCCCACCTGTTCCTGGAACTAGCTGTCAGCTCATTTCTCATGGTTACCTTCTCCTATTGGACGATGGCACCTGAGCTCACGGAATTGCTCTCACTAGCTGAGTGGCTGCAGACAAACGCAAACACCACTGAGGCAGGATGAGGGGGCTTCACTGTAGCAAAAGCCTGTGGCTGTCTCAGGAAGCCATGGCACATCTGTGCCTCCAGGTGACACTGATTCAAGTCACATACACTCGCAAGGTAGGGTCCCCATGAATAGCACATGCTTTGAATCAGGAAAGCCACAACTGCAGAGCAGGTCCCTGGGGCAGGATTGCAGCTGGCCTCATGCTGCCCTGCGGTCTGCCCCCCACCATGTACACCATGGCACCTCCCCCCCCCCAGAGCTCCAAAGTCCTCGCCAAGAAGGAGCTGCTGTACGTGCCCCTCATTGGCTGGACGTGGTACTTCCTGGAGATCGTGTTCTGCAAGAGGAAGTGGGAGGAGGACCGGGACACGGTCATCGAGGGGCTGAGGCGCCTGGCTGACTACCCCGAGTACATGTGGGTGAGTGCTTGGTGGGCAGGGACTCCCGAGGGGCTGTCCTGGCTGGTGACAGCTGGCATTCGTCGCTTGCCCCTGTTCATTCCAGCAGCCCAGATCACGGTTGTCAGGCCCCAGGGGACCTCCTGCCTCTGGTGGTGCAGACCTGGGGGCTTCCCCAGGGAGGTGGGGTGTGGTTTCTGCCACCCCACCCACCACAAGACCCTCCCCAAGCCCGCAGGCCCCGCTCAGCCTGTGCCCTTGTCTTTTTCTACATCTTCCCTCTGGTCTGTTCTTGGAAGCCTGGCTCCTTATTTAGTACGTCTAATGCCCGTGCTGTCAGGGATGGACAGACCTTCTCCACCCTGCTCAGAGGCTGCTGCCCAGAGATGCTGTCAAGTTTCACTTCTTTCTGGAGACTTCTTTCAGGAAAGCTGGGCTGCATTCCATTGCAGCTGGAAGGCAGGGTGTAGCCCTAAAATAAAATTGCATTTCAAAGAACACCACGGCTTGTCACCAGAGTGGTTCTGTGTCTGATTCTACCAAGTCAGCAGCAAGTGCGTCGCTGTGGCTCAAGGCCGCCGGAGGCCTGGATCATGCTGAGCCTGACACTTCCGGGCTTCTGTTCCAGCTGCATGCCCTGGCATAACCCTCTTGCCCCCATGTTCCATGCCCTAGTTCCTCCTGTACTGTGAAGGGACGCGCTTTACGGAGACCAAGCACCGCGTCAGCATGGAAGTGGCTGCCTCCAAGGGGCTGCCCCCCCTCAAGCACCACCTGCTGCCTCGGACCAAGGGCTTCACCACCGCGGTCCAGTGCCTGCGGGGCACAGGTAGGCGCCCCAGGGCCGGATGCAGAGCCTGCCCGACACGGCCCTCAGGTCCCTTGAGCAATAAGCAGGGACTTGTTCAAAACAAGCGTGTTTCCTGTAAACACAGGACACCAAAGCATAAAGGGGAGAATGGAGTAGGTGGGTTAGCGGTTGTTGGTCTGCAGGTCACTTTCTGAGGTGATGAGATGCTAGGTAGTGGGAAACAATTAAAATAATAAGAACTTTAATAATAAAATAATAAGAAAACGTATGTGGTGGCAGACTTCACGCAGGAGGACAGAGCAGCAATGTGTCTAGTTAGTCCGAAAGGCTGGAGGGAAAGGGAGACAGTAGGGACCCTGGAGCCAGGCGGGGATCTGAGCCCACAGCCACAGTGGGGAGCAGGCTGCATGCTCTGTGGGTAGAGCTGCCCAGTCGCTGTCCCTTGGGCAGCAGCACCACCCTGCAGAGTCCCTGTCCATCCGCTCACCAACCTGTTTCTCTTCCTCAGTTGCAGCTGTCTATGACGTGACCCTGAACTTCAGAGGAAACAAGAACCCGTCTCTGCTAGGGATCCTCTACGGGAAGAAGTACGAGGCGGACATGTGTGTGAGGTGAGCCGGCTCCCGCCCCTGCTCCTGCCAGGAGCCCAGGCTGCACAAGCCGCAGGGCACATCACAGTGTCAGAACTCTGCAGCAGCCCTGTCCTACCTGAGCCAGAGGCCTTCCATAGGTCACGTCCAGGCCTGGGGGCTTCAGGCCATCCACTGGAGAACGTGGGACAAAGGGAGGAATAGAGGGGCCTGTGCGTCCCCAGCTGTGTCTGCCCTGGGCCAGCACAAGGCTCCTCTCCTGCCCCTCCCTCCACCCTTGGAAGCCCAGGCGGGTCTCTAGGAGTAAAGCTCCCTGACCCTCCCTGGTGTACTGCAGGTCTGGCCAGGGTCAGAGGTCTGGAGCCCCAGGTGCTGACCACTGACCTCCCGTGGAAGGGCGAGAGCCTGGTCTCCTCCCTGGTGGGCTATGGGGCCCCTGCAGAGCCTTCTGGTGGAGAGCACCTGGCCCCTGAAGACACCAGTCCAGGGAGGGCTTCAGCAGGGTCCAGGAAGGCAGGGCCTGTTCAGATGCCATGTTGAGTGTTAGGGCTTCAGAACACTGTGCCCAGCCCTGTCCTGTGAGGCTCAGGAAGGATGCTTCTTATCCCCATTCACAGAGCGCCCTGTGCCATCGCCACTCCTTGGTGGCCCCAGTCTCTCTGGCTCCTGAAGAGAAGGTGACCCACCCGAGCCCCGATTCGAGGCCTAGGTGTGTCTGAGTTAGCCACAGGTGTCGTCCCAGTGGGCCTCCTTATCTGTCTCTCCTCTGCGTGAGGGGGCAGGCGGGCCGGACGGTGCTCTGCCTCTTCTCCTTGGTGGCCCCTGGCCTTCCCCAGCCTGGTGCTCTCCTGGTTCCTGTTGGCTGTCCAGCCTTTTCTGATGGGTTCGTCCTGGTCCACCTGGGAGGTGGCACCTGCTGCCTTCATGTTAGCGAGTTTATAAAAAAATGCCAACAGCTCTTGTGTCCACACTGTGGGAAGTTCCCAGGGACAACTCGTGACCTGTACAACAGGCTCGATGACTTTCCTGGCAGTTGGCAGGCTAAGCAGAGGTTAGGGTCTCGTTGCACCCTGGGGGTGCACAAGGGGTGCGAGCCGGGCTCTCCTCCTTGTATTGCTAATCTCTGGCACAGGTATAGTAGTTCACCTGGGGCGCTGGTCAGTTCCCGTGGCCAGGTGCTCGTCAGCTTTGTGTCACTGTACAAGTACCTGAGGTCATCACCTTATAAAAAGGAAAGGCTCAGCTCGGCTGCACCTCAGTCTTCACCCACAACTGGTGGGCCGCTGTTCCAGCCTGTGGGGAGGCAGCGCCTCGTGGCAGGAGCCCGCGGCAGAGCAGAACCTCACCTCGTGGCCCCACGGCCCCCTGTGAGGCAGGGCCCCGTGACCAAGTTCCGCCCACAGCCCCCCGTGAGGTTCCCACCTCCCGACAGCCTCCCTGCAGTCCACACCTTGACAGCTGGGTCTTTGGGCGACACTCGAGACCCAAGCCCTAGCTCTAGGCTGGCGCCCAGACGAGGGTTGAGCCTTGGTGACTCTGTCACCCTCGCAAGGAGCCTGGGGGATAAGAGGCAGAGACTGTCTGGGCAGCTGCCCAGGGCCAGAGCTGCTCAGTCGCCCCTCCAGGGCTCAGCCTGGAGAGGCCGCCTCGGTCTGCCCATTGCCCTTCGCGGGGTCTGTTCTGCCGTCCCACTTCAACAGCTGGGTCCTGAGAGCCCCGGGGCTCAGTGGGCTTGTCCTGGCCATGTCGTCCTTCAGAGCAGCTCCATCTAGCGGTCCAGCGTCCCCGCCATGCATGGCCCAGGTCTTCATGCCATGGCCTTCCGCCTCCCTCTCACCCCACAGGGGCTGAAGTCCGGGAGCTGTGGCCGGACCTGGCTGGTCATTGCAGTGACCCTGAGGGCCTCTGTTCTCTCTGCTTTCTGCTTTTCACTGTTAGTTTGAAGCTACGATACGGCTGATTTGGCCCCCGTTAAGTCCACTGAGCCTGGTTGGCTCTCAGGGCAGCTGACCTGCCCCACCTGCGGCTTCAGTGCTGCTCTTCCTTAGCCAGGTGAGCATGCAAAGCTACGGCGGAGTTGAGCAGAGGTACAGCTGCCCCCCTGCGAGTGACGCGGGTCATCTCCTCTGCTGCCCTTCTGTGTGCAAGGACTTGTGCGCCTTCCCAGACGGAGGGGGAGCCAGTCCTGGGGCAGAGGCTGTTGCACCTCCTGCCTGTGCCCTGGTGAGATAGGTGTGGCCCCTCCCACGGGCCACTGCTCCTCCTGCTGATGAACACAGAAGTACTGAACCGTCTTAATGGGATCTTAGTGACTTGTACTTTCTGTTTATTCAACGTCCAACTTACTTTCGACATAGGAGCTGTGGTATGTCACATGTGGAAATTTCTCCAGTTATTGTCAGGCTTCACCTGCGTACCCCTCTTCCCCTGCAAACGGCCCCCAGGGCTGGCGACGCAGGAGTAGATTTGGATGCAGCAGGTCAAGACTTCATCTGAAGCAGCTGTTGGGAGGCTAGTTTAAAGCTGCTCCGTTTTTTCCTTTCCACATTTGAAGCAAGTAGGTTCCCCTTGTGAAGAAGTGACCTTCTTTCCCTAATGAAAGATGTTTTCACTCAAAGAACGAGCACGTTACTGGGCACAGTGGCGCATGCCTGCAATCCCAGCAGCTCGGGAAGCTGAGGCAGGAGGATTGAAAGTTCAAAGTTAGCCTCAGCAACTTACCAAGACCTTAACAACTCAGTGAGACTCTGTCTCTAAATAGAACATAGAAAAGGTCTGGGGACATGGCTTAGTGCACCTGGGTTCAATTCCCAGTACCAAAAAAAGGCGGGGAATGGGGGGGCTTGTTGGAAGACCCAGCCTCCCAGGTTAATGTGAGGTGGCCTTCACAGGGGACGGGCTCATGCTCTGTGGCTGGGTCACTTGTGGTTGTCCCCAAGCCTAGAGGCATCCCTCAGCCTCTCTGGGTGCCCAGCAGAGTCAAGACTGCAGTGGACTTACAGTGTGTGCCTAAGAACCGGCGTCCCCTGTCACTCACTCTGCTCTTGGTCCCAATGAAACAGGAGGTTCCCGGTGGAGGAGATCCCTCAGGATGAGAAGGGGGCAGCGCAGTGGCTCCACAGGCTGTACCAGGAGAAGGTAAGGACATCCGCTCCCCTGGGCCCCATCTCCTGGGCAGGTGTCGGGCTGGCGAGGAAGGGCAGCCAGCGGCACAGAGCACACGCTCCTCACGGGCTTCTGGTCCTCCTCTTTTTTCTTCCCTTTTCCTCAACTTCTGAGATGTTAACTAGAGGAAAAGGAGAAGGACGACATCACGCGCACGTAAGCATGCTGAGACTGTCTCATCACACCTGTTCTTTGTACGTAAAACAAATTCTAGGTACGGAACAGACACTCAAGTCCTGGATGAGATACAGACAATGCTTGAAGGCTCTTATGGGAACCACCCATGTCCTGTTCCCATCCCCCACAGCGCCTCCCCCATACCCGCTTCCCATGCACTTTGAGCACACAGTACCTGGGATGTTGGGTCTCCATTCTCAATGTGCTCGGTAGTCACTAGAGAAATTCCTGGAGCCTTTGAAAAACAACATCTTAAATGCCCTGATAGGTTCTTAAGAAAGTAACGGAAAATCTCTGGGGACCCAAAAGGGACACAGAACTGAACACCAGGGTGACCAGCCCACACACCATGTTACAACCTGGCTGCAGCATCTCCTCTGACTTCCGTGCCCTCAGCCTGGGCGTGGGACTTGTGCCAACAGGCAGCTCTGGAAGCATAAAAAGTGATTCCAAGAGAATCCCCTGAAGTTTCTGAGAGAAAGTTGCACTGGAGGAGCACGACCCAAGCCACGCTGTCTAGCTTCGCACGGAGGAGACTCCGCAGAGATGAGCTCCTCACTCCAGTCCAGGCACTGGGGGAGCCAGACCTCCTCCAGCCCAGCAGGCTGGAAAGCCACAACCTCGACAGAGACTGATGGGCGAGCAGGGAGCAGCCCACCCAGGAGGAGGGTGTTCAAAATGAGAAGCACAAGAAAGAAGGGAAGGGGGAGGACGGGACCTGGGAAAGGAGGGGAAGGGCCATGGGAAGGCCTGAGAGCAAGCAGAGGAACGGCAAGTGGCCAGAGAGGGCAGCCACAGGACGGGCGTGGGCCGTGCCCAGGCTCCCCATGCCGAGCACGCACATGTGCACACATTTACATGTTCGTTATGTGCAGATGCACGATAGAGCAAACCCAGAGAAATGACAAAAATGACGGCAGGAATTATTTAAACAGAAACTAAAGCTACAGAAAAGCCAGTGAGATACACCAAAAGCATTTTCCGTAGGAATATTAATGAAGTAGCAAACCTTAGGCAAGAGCAGTTAATGAGATTGTGGACTGAACAGGAATGTAAAAGGAGAGCAGGGAGGAGTGAGGTGGACTCTGTGCTGTGTGCTTGGGAACTTGGAGAGAGCACATCATTTCTGTCAACCTCTCTTTATGATAAAAATGCTCCTCAACACAGTTAAGGCCAAATATGATAGCTACAGCGAGCATCATCCTGAATGGGTGGAGATCGGAAGTCCACAGTTTGCCCTAAGGCCTGGGACGAGGCAAGAAGGCCCACCCTCACCGCCCTACCCAGCTTGGCCCGAGCACTTAGTCAGGAGAAGGAAAGAAGGGCCATCACAGTGGAGAGGAGGGAGCCTACCCCATTTGCAGATGGTGTGATCTCATGAAGAGAAAAGCCTAAAGACACTATCAAAACCGTTAAGATTGATAAATTCAGTAAAGGTACAGGATACAAGATCAACGTACAGAAATCAGTATTGCTTCTATGCACCAAAAACGAACTAACTGAAAAAGAAATCCCAAGAGCAGCCCAGTTTACAACAAATAAAGCCTAGGAATACACTTAACCAAGGAGGTGAAGAATCACTACAATGAAAACTATAGAACATTTATGAAAGAAATTAGAGACGTACACCAAAAACTAGAGACGTTCAATGTTCATGGGCTGGAGAATCAAGGTTCCTGTGGGGCCACAGCCCAAGCCAGCAAGATCAAGGTGGGGGCTGCAATGCCTTACTGACTTCAAAGCACCCTTCAGAGTCCCAGGGACCCAGACAGCATGGTCCAGGAATCTCACGGGCCCTAGGCCAGCAGAACAGGACAGGGAGCCCAGGAATAAGTCCCCGTGTTTTAGCGCCCTCACCGCAGGCCTCCCCTCGGAAGAACTTACATTGGAGCAAGGATGTTCTCGCCAATGAGTGGTCATGGCAAAGCGTTCTCCTCATATGGAAGACTAAAAGCAGACCCCTGTCACCACACACCAACTCAGAGCAGGTTGAAGGCCTCAGTGTGAGCCTCGAAACTGAAACTGCTACAGGAAAATACAGGGAATGTGACCTGAGCGTGTCCGTGGTTTGGACATAAGCCCAGAAGCCCAGGCACCAAAGGCAAAGTTTGACAATGGGATTCCATTCAACTAAAAAGTTTCTGGACAGCAGAGGAAACAGTCAGCAGAGTGAAGACATAACCCAGAGGGTGGGAGAAAATGTATTCCAGCTATTACCTGAGAAGGATCAATAATCCACAATACTGTCATTCAAGCAGTTGAGTACTAGGAAAAGAATCCAGTTTAAAAATGGGCAAATGATCTGAAAGGATGTGTTTCAAGAGAAGGTCTGCAAACGACCAACAGTACATGAAAACATGCTCAGCATCACTAATGACCGGGAAGCGCAGATCAAACCACAGTGGCATCTCGCTCTAGTTAGGACAGCTCTTGTCAACAAGACCGAAGACAAGCCTGTTGTTGAGGATGTGGAGAGGGGACGCTCATACACTGTTGGTGGCAACATAAATGGTACAGTTGTTATGGAGAACAGTACGAAGAGTCCTCGGAAAACTAGGCATAGGGTGGTGGGCAGCTCAGTTGCAGGGGCATCCTAGAACACATGAGGCCCAGGTTCCACGGCCAGTCCACGAGGCAGGGAGGAATGGGGGGACTTGAAATGGCGCCACGCAGCCTCACACCCACCCCTGGGAAAGGGAGACACCTGCACCCCTGGTCTATCACAGTGCTCATCAAGTAGCCAAGATATGGGGTGGACCTAGGTGTTCCTCAGTGGATGTACCCAATATGACACTACTCACCCTAAAAACTGTTACAACCCTCATTTGAGTAACAGAGATGGAACTTGAGGACAGGGTATTGGTTGAAAAAAGTCAGGCATAGTAGGACAAATACCATGTGTTCTCACTCAGATGTGAGCTCAAACAGAAAGCTCAGAGGTTGAGAGTTCTGAGATGCTAGGGAGGCAGGGGATAAGGAGGGTGGAGAGAGGATGCGCGCAGATGGATAAGAGACACCCTACCACCAGCACAGCAGTGATTAATTATGTGTTTCACAGTCAATAGTAGAAAGGGTTTTGACTATTCCCACCATGAAGAAATGCTAAGTGTTTGAGTGACGGATGGGCATTTCCTGAGCTGGCCATCACACACTGCAGGCATGTACTGAGACCTCACTCCGCGGCCCATAACCATGTGCACTCATCACGTGTCCTCCAAAATGTGAGGGCCAAGTGTGGGCCCCTAAAGCAGCGTGATTCTCACAAGAAGAAAAGACAAATGGAAACAGTGTGTCCTGCATCCTGTAGCTGCACGGCTGTGTCTGTCTGGTTACACCAAGTGCTAAGAAAAGTGCCTCTGGTCTCAGGTCACAATTTGAAATTCTGGAACTCCTAAGTGGAGTGACGCTTGCCAGCAGCAGTACTGGTCAGCAGGAAATTAGAAACAGCCCAGAAGTTCATTATCAGGAACAGTCACGTCGTGTTCGTCTGTCCGTTTGATGTGACATGATAGTTAAAATGAGTGAACTACATGTGCTGTCAGCACAGCTGGGTCTTGGGAATGTGCCTGTGGGAAAGCAGGCTGCGGGATGCTCGCAGCGTGTCCAGCTCCCAGGACTCTGTGGAACCTGCAGGCCGTGCCGGGCACCTCTGTTCATGCACACAGTGCATGGCGACGCGGGTGAGCCGGGCGCAGCCCTGTCCTCCCCCTCTGGCATCTGTTGTCTAGAATAAGCTGAGGCCAGTGCAAGTGGGAGTTTCGACAAGGGACCCGGGCTTGGGTTTCACGTCACCTGCAGTTTTCCCAGAAGTTGTGATGCACAGTGACAGCACCTCAGTTGACTCTCAAGTCCTTGTTTTGAGGTTTGCATCAAGGACAGTGCACCACAGAGGACACAGAATCCGTGGCAGTCTTTTGTTTCTTTCTTCTTTGTCGCTGCTGTTTCTGAGGTCCATCCTGAGTGACAGACTCGGCTCCTGCCTGTAGGAGCCGGGAGGCTCCACGTGCAGCGGTGTCCATTCGAGTGGCTCCTTTTCCTGTCTGTGAATGTTGAGGCCATTTGTACTCTAACAAGAACAGTGCCAGGCGGATATGTGTGTCCAGCACAGCTGCTCCTGGCCATGCAGGGCCTCCACGAGCGGCGGGAATGGGCACAGCTGCAAGCCCGTGTTGGTTACCCCGCCCCCCCATTTTCTATACCACAAAATGCAACAGAATAAAATCGAATGCGAATTGAAAACAAAACTGAAAATGAAAAGGAAATAAAGTGTATGGCGTCACACTCCCCAGGCAATTACTGACATGCGCTACATCTCTCTAAATCCAGGACTACACACGCTCATAGTCATGCGTATTCTATAATTTCGAGGGCATCGTCTGGCACTTTAACCTCTTCTGTCAAAATACTAACACTGCCACACGTGTGTCCCCTTCTGGATGTGGAGCTACCTGGCGGTGTGTGCTGGCGGCAGGGACCTGTTGTGGCAGACCTGCAGCTTGTCCCCCAGCCGAGCTCTGGGTACAGTGAGCCCCCGATGTCACTGTGGAGAGAGCCTGGACAGTGTTGTTGGTGGAGCAGCTGTGGCCAGCTGCACCTGCATGCCACCAGCTCCTACCTCCTCCACCCTTTCCATTAGCAGAGGACGCCTCTCTGCTAACCAGGGCCTTTCAGGGGCAGGCACCCCATGGTGATAGTGCAAGACGTTCCAGGTCCAGGACCCCAGCAGGTCCCGACAGCTGCCACACCTCTCCCTTGGAGCGGCGGCCCTGCAGGGCGTGCCCCATCCCAGCCAGCCCCCTGCTGGTCGTCCTGTGGGGCAGCCTCTCTGGCTTGGCAGGCTGCTTCCTGGCAGCTTCCCGGTCAGAGGGCTGCGTGGTTTCTAGGACCACCGTGGTGCCATCGCTCGGCAGGACACCAGAGTCAGCTCTCGCTGTGGACAGTCCTCCTGCCTGAGCGCAGCGCGGGGCGAGCCTGACCCCGTTCTCTCCCTGCTTCCAGGATGCGCTGCAGGAGATGTACAAGCAGAAGGGCGTGTTTCCCGGGGAGCAGATCCGGCCTGCCCGGCGGCCGTGGACCCTGCTGAACTTCCTGTGCTGGGCCACCGTCCTCCTGTCCCCGCTCCTCAGCTTCGCCTTGGGCGTCTTTGCCAGTGGATCCCCTCTCCTGATCCTGACCTTCCTGGGGTTTGTGGGAGCAGGTAATGAGCACTAGGGTAACAGCCCACCGTGTGGGAGTGTCCCCGCCTGCCGGCTTCGGTGCCCAGGACTGGACGACTCATCCTGGTGGCCCTGTGGGGCTGTGGCTCTCGCCCCGAAGCTGCAGGGTCAAGGAGGTCACGGGGCCATGTCCTCGGCCCACCGCTGCCGTACTTGCACTGAAACTGTCTGGTGAGGACACCGTTGAGATGTCCCCAGTCACTGTGTCTGCATTCAGGCCCCTGGGGGGTGGCTGGGCTGGTGGCCTGAAGGTCCACACAGGACATTCTCATTACTCAGCCACCTCTTGAGCTTTAGTGGTCCTCCTGGTGTGCCTGTCCTGATTACATCGCCAGGTGCCTGCTGGACTTGGCCTGGCTGGCAAATGGACACCCACTGTGCATGTGCCCCTGTGGACTGTCCCTGCAAATGGATGGGCTTCTGTGGAGGGACAGTGTCCACCTGCAGGGCCCCTCCGCTGCCAGGCCCACTTCCCTAGACGGGCTCCTGGCGTGCCCTGCTTCTCCTTCAGGACAGTGGGGGGGTCCTGAGAGGTGACTGGCCTCTGCCATGGGACAGCACATTCACTTGGGACCGCCCTCAGGGGACAGGGGATGTGGCTGGTTTCATCTGAGCATCCTGCTTGTCCATCTCACCTGCTGGGGTTTTGTAAGGCCAGTCTGTTCCCGCCTCTTAGGCCCTGCTCAGAGCAGCCAAGGCTCGTACACGGGCAGGCCGGGCACCACGCAAGGGCAGGCTGGCACCATGCAAGGGCAGGCCGGGCACCACGCAGGGGCAGGCCGGGCACCACGCAAGGGCAGGCCGGCACCACGCAGGTCGGCTGCCCCTGCCCCTGTGGGAGAAATGCCTCAGCTCTTGCCTGTGGCAGTGCAGCCCAGACCCTGCCTGCCCCCGGTGGCAGCCCAGCTCCGAGCTCACGGAGAAGCCCAAGCCCCCTCCGGTGGCCTCCCTGGATGGGGCAGGAGAGAGGGCAGAGGAGGGAGCCCAAGCCTCGCGGCTCAGTGCAGAGCTCAGCCTGACCTCTTCTTTCTCTCTCCTGTTTTTCAAGCTTCCTTTGGAGTCCGCAGACTGATAGGAGTGACTGAAATAGAGAAAGGCTCCAGCTACGGAAACCAAGAGTTTAAGAAAAAGGAATAATTAATGGCTGTGATTGAACGCACATAACCCGACGTGGTATCAAATTAACTCAATTAAAAACAGAACAACACACACAGAGCGAGGGGAAAGAGACACTTAGAAACTATTTTTCTTATTAACTGGTGACTAATATTAACAAATAAAACTTGAGCCAAGAGCAAAGCACTCAGAAGGCCTGCGGTGAAGGCGTGCGCTCCCAGCTCCCACGTGCAGGACCCTCCCGAATCCCGGGCAGAAGCAGCTCCTCCCGGGAGCCCCTCAGGGCTGGCAGGATGGAGGAGGCCCCTGGTGTGCTCCTCAGACTCCACCTCCAAGAGGGGCCTGGGCTGCTCTCTTCTTAAACTTTGGTCGAGGTTTTGGTTTTTATCAGTCATCTCGGGAACCTACCCTGGCCCTCTTTTGCGCCCCCAGACACTGGCTCTTAAAGAACTTTCTGCTGTCCTCCCAGCGTGGGTTGACGGGCCCCAGCCCCCAGAGCTCACTCATCCCACTCGCTTTGCACCTTGGCTTCTGGGTGGTGGGAGGGCCCCAAAGAGAAAGTCCTTTCTGTGATAAGCACATACTGAATGTAAATCAGACTGATTCTGAGCAGGTCCCATGGTTGTCCTGCCTCCCCTGGGCCGGCTGTGTTCTCCAGCACCGTCTGCCCCTCCTCCTTAACCTGTGTGGAAATGCCTTCCAGCTCTTTTTAAAGTGAGTGGGCTCCTGACAGCTCCAGGGAATGCGGCATTCTCCTGTTCCCAGAGCTGTATTGTCCTGTCCCGTTCTTGTCTTCATGGCCACCAGGCTCTGCCCCCTGTACCGGGGCTGGGCTAGAGGGTCATGCAGGGCCCACAGATTAAGAGCCAGCCCTGTGGGGGCTTGGAAGGAGGCCGTCCTCTAAAGGCACGTGGCGACAGCTGATGCCCACCTGTGGGCTGACTTGATCTCACTAGCTGGCCTCTGGCTGGCCTTCCTGATGGAAGCCAGGGTGGGGCCTCCCTCCCCTCCACGAGGGGCTACCCTGTGTCCCGGGGAGGGCCTGCCTCTGTCCAGGCAGATGTCATCTCACCAGGCCTGTGCCCACAGTGCCCCGCCCCCACCTTGGTGACATCCCTGAGTGTCCCCACAGGACAGGGTGTTCTCACCGAGGTCCCCTGGGCCCACCGGGAATGCTTCCTCCTGCAGCACAGGTAATGCACGCTGGGCTTGGTGAGGGCAGCTGCTGGGTGGACAGGAGTGTGTCAAGCCCCTCCTGGCTTCCAGTGAACCCAGGCCTCCTTGGCTACTGTCCACCCTGTCCACCACCTGCATTGGGCTTTTGTCTTGAACCTTGAACTGGCTCTTTTAAAGTCACACTCCCTTCATTTTTTTAGCAAGGGGGGGTGGGGGAACGGGTGTTCTCTCTGATACATTGTAACCAGCATTCTGAACACAGGCAGAAATGGAGGAAAGGCCTGGAGAAGATACGGACTGAGTGAGAGTGACCGTGCCTCGGCCCTCAGTGCTGGGGGAGATTGGGCGAGGTGGTGCCTCCTCTCTAGGGGACGCTTCTGAGCCATGTGGTCTGTGTGGAAGGCAGAGGGGAGCCCCCGTGGGCGTGTGCGGGCTGGTGAGTGACAGGGAGTGGCACGTTCCTTGTGAGGATGGCGGGCAAACCAAGCAAGACAAGAGGAGACACTGAACCTCTTCCCTCGGCCTCACCCGTCTCTCCCGGCCTCCTCCTCTGCTCAGAGCCGGGTGCCCCTCTGGGTGGCCCCACCCTGAGGTTTCTTTTCTTCCCGTGCTGGCTGCTCCTCTCTCTGCCCCTGGTTAGGTCTGCATCTGTCACTAGTTCACTGACACCTAGGAAATCCCAAGGGAAAAAGGCCAAGGGCACTACATGCACGTCCATGCCCCAGGAATGCCAGTCTCCCGTTCTGCCATGAATCAATAGCTCTGGCTTCCCAGAGAGTCTCCCTCCCTTTGAAATCAATATGTAATGTAAATTCCGCCTTGAGTCCATGAGCGAGCCGTGAGGGATCCAGGCACAGGCTTTACCTCTGCCGTGGAGAGGCTGATGACCGCAGCCCAGCGTGCACATCTAATACGAGCCTTCTGAGAGCAATAAAAACTGCACCGTGAATGTTTGGGGGTTTGGGTATTGTTTTTTGAGGGTTCTGGATTTTGCTTTCCATTTGCTTCAGAAGGAAAGGGGAGGAGAGCCCCTTGATTTTAAATTAAATGAGTCTCTGCACGGTGCTTCTCTCTCTTCCTTCACGCTCTGCTTCTGAATCCAGTCGTTTCTGGTGTCATGTCCAAGTTCAGGCTGTGTTCGGGCAGAAGCAGTGCGACGGCCCTCAGACATTGTGCTGCTTGTGGTGTGGGGGAGCGCCCCAGGCCCCGAGTGGCTCATGTCCTCCGGGGCTACAGGTAGGGAGGTGCTGCCCGCTGCCCCCGTGGCTCATGGTGCTCCTCCAGGGCCCGGCACCTGGCCGGCTGAGCTGAGCCTGGGACGTGGTCTCATGGGCTGTCTGCTCAGGCCCAGGAGCAGGTGCCCTGGGGACTCCATCCTCAGCCTTCTGCTGCGGCCAGTGTGTGGAGCCGCCCCCACAAGCCAGCTCAGGCCGACTCTGATGCCGTGGGGAGCAGGGGGGAAGCGGCAGCTCTTTGGGCCTCTCTAGGGAGCTGTGTGGTGCCTGGCAGGTCACAGTGCCTTTGTGCAGCTGCCAGTGTCTAGGGACCTTGTGCTCTTCCCCAGGGGTTTTCTACTAGTGTCCTAACAGTGGTTGTCCCCAGGGCTCAGGGGGAGAAGCTGGGGACAGCTGAGTGGTCAGAAGGGAAGGCACTTCCTCCACGGGGACACTCTCTCCTCCCAGCAAAGGCCTTGAGGAGCTCTGAAAAGGCTTCTCACTGATAAGCCGCTAACCCAGAGAAGGGGGCCACACTGCTGCCTGTGCTTGGTGGTGGCTACCCAAGGCCCAGCCTGGTGAGGTGCTGTGAGGTCCCTGTCCTCAAGGAGCAGAGCTGGCTTGAGGAATTGAGCTCTGAATATATAAACCACTGAGCAACCCGACCAGCACCATAAAGCACTTTCTTATAAAAAACAATGCCGGTCATTACCACCGACCAGTTCTGAATCTGCCTGTCTGCCCCGTCCTCCCCTCTGCGCCGGCTGGAGAACCCCCCCCTGGCCCTGGTCTGTTCGGGGTGTTGCTGAGCACTGACGCTGAAGAAAAGGCAGTGGCCGGACCCAGCTGTGTGTCACGCTCTTGTGTCATTTACGAGATGTCAGGAGGCCACCGTGCCCCTGGGGACTACCAGCTAAATCTGATTCCTGGAGATGAATGTGGCTCTTTCTGCATGTTGCTTTGTCTCTGCCTGAGACCTTATAGGACAGGCCAAGTGACACCCTCCTAGCCTTGCTGACTGTCTTCTGGATCGTGCCACCCAGGCATACCTGCTGCTGCAGACCCCTCCCCGCTGGCCGGCTGCATGCGGTCCCTGCATGCATCTCTCGTGCTGAGCGGTGTGGCGTGGCAGATTCTGACCCTTCTACAGTGTGACGAGGCTCGGGGTTAAGACGGGGAGTCTGATGCACCCGCCTACCTTCTTTCTGGAAACGGCGTGTCCCTGGTCCCCGGGCCTGCCCTTTTCTCTAGTGGGCTGGCTCCCAAGCCCAAGGCAAGCCACCCCAGAGCAGCTTGGGCCTGGGGGGTACACCACTGATCTGGGCTTTGGCTTTATCCCAGAACACTGCTGGGGACTGCCCAGTGGGTACTGACACATGGGCTCCAGACTCTGTTGTATCAGGGCCAGGGACAGATTTTGGGTAAAATGTCACCCTGCGATCTGCTTGCTGGAGAGGGGAGGGCGTGTATGAGTGAGGTTTGTTACAAGCATTTGCGGCTTCGGGGGAAATGGCAGCATTCTCGTCACCTGCTCCGAGAGCACTCTTGGGAGCCCAGGAGGTCACCGGAGAAGCTGACGTGAGTCCGCCTGGGCAGCAGCCACACGGGCTCTTCACAGATGACGGGTTGTTGCAAATCGCTTTGTGCTGACAAGGTCACCTGGAGCTCTCTTTTCTCCTTAATTTTTCAGATTAACTTTTTGTTGCAGAAGTGTTTAGACAGCAATTGAACTGTGAATGAGATACTGAAATGCACTAAATTGTATTAAATTAAACTGGAGTTACTTGATCCAATGAAGACATGCATCTGCTCTAGTTGTATTTATTGTCTCAGAATTGTATGTTGTGACAATCAAATGTTCCTTGCCTCCATGCCAGGAGACGCCACTGGCTTCTTAATCCTGAGGATTGCCAGCAAGCGCGGACTCCACACGAACATCTCTGGAAAGCCACGCAGACCGCGACTGCAGTGCCGCGTGGCAGACGTGGGGGTTCTTTTTCTATCCTTGAAAAATTGCCATGCCCGACGTCATCGCCACTTTCAAAGGGATACATTGTATACAGGGTGCAAATGTATTATAGGGTGTTTCCTTTTGTATACTTCATTTTTACAAGTTTTGCTACTCACGAGCTTTGTGTAGTCGAGGAGAGGTATTTTGGTGTGTGGAAACTTGTCGGTCGGGGTGGGGGTGACTTAGACTTCATAGGGCCCGTGTCCCCAAGGACTGGCGGTGCTGTTCTGCAGGGCCGCATGGAAGGCTGCGTGAGCGGCACTCTGCTCTCGTGCGGTGGTATTTTCTGGATAAATGCTGCAGGCATCGTTCTTGTTTGTTAGAAATGCTGCTGTGAAGGAGAGAGAAAATGTCCACAATACAAGAGAAAGTGACTCTTGGCCTCCTTTCGTTTCTTTATTTCTGGTCTGCACAGATCTTTCTAGGGGGGAAGCAGAGGGCCACCGGGCGGTCCCTGTGCCCTGGCTCTGACCTGGGAGCCACACAGCTGAGGGCACTGCCCTGTCTCTCCCTGCTGCGCCGGTTGCTTTCTGGAAGGGAATCAAGGGTCACGTGGCAGAGAGCACCAGGATGCTCAGTGGCACGTGTGAGCTGAGAGACCCACCGTCCAGGCTGGGCTTTAAAGGCCATCAAGGATGAGGGGTTTTCCAGAGCAGGCGTTCAAATATTAAAAATTGATTTTTTGTAAAACCAAATTCTGTGGAGAAGACAAGGAAACCCCTTTTTCTTCTTTATTCAAAACCAAAATCTTATTTTAACTGAAAGCTACTCCAGGGTCTCATTTGTCCCCCCAAAATAACTCACACTGAAGGAATTGGGTGTCCTGCTCTTGGGAGCAGCCCCTTGATGGACAGGCTGCTCTGTCTGGGGCCTCCTTCCAGGTGGCCTTGGCAACAGCGACCTGCCCGCCTTGGGCTCCTGGGAGGCTGGGAAGCCAGGGCTCAGTCAGGATCTCTGGAGAGTCACACATGCACACACCGCACACCTACGCACTCGTGCCGTGTGACCCAGCACAGGTAAGGGCACACACATCCTCAGGGGTGTGGTCCTCCAAGTACAGCCCCACTAGGAACGGACTTTGGAGAGCGTCCTCACGAGCATGCCTCCTCCAGGGCCAGGACTCGAGCCCTGACGGCCAGGTCCCTGCAGCAGTGGGCGCCCGGGGAGACAGCTCACTGAGACCACGCTCCGGATGGCCTGAAGTCCTGGGAGGAGGCCGCTTTGCGGCAGAGACTGCTCCTCCTGCTCAAGGCCTGCTGCTGGCCGGGCCAGGACGGGCCAGGGAAGCTCGCTGTCAGACTTGTCCTGCCTGCGGTCAGTGGGCCACGTGGGTGCACCCACACCACCCAACTCCCATCCTGAGCCCCGGGAAGGGATGGGGAACGGTCAGTGCAGGCGCTAGAGGACCAGCTCAGTAGGGCTCCCGGTGTCTCTGCAGCCCTCCTCTGTGGGTGTTGGCCTCACAGCACCTGCCAGGATGGAGTCGCTCTGAAGCCTTAGAAGCTCAGGCATAGAAAGTACCAGAAAGATCTTTCCGTCAAAAATCTCTCATAGCTTCAATTGCCTGCAAAGCAGCCTGCTCTGCCTCTGCCCGACCTGTCTAGTGCTGGCCTCACCACTCCCCATTCCTCTGGACGGCCAGAGCCAGCAGCTGTATTTCCATGGGACAGGGTGGTGGCGTAGGGGGAAGGATTTGGATTCGGGGTCTGGAGGCCTCTGAATTATGATCCAAAACACACTCCTTATTGCCAGAATGGCCCAGCACTTGCCCTGTGTGCCCTTGAGTTTCCAATCTGTAAAAGAACTTTGAACAAAAGAAGTGAGTGGTCGCAGACCTGGCAATCTGCACACCCTGGAGCATTGGGCCTCACTAGAGACCTGGTGTCCTGCTCTGGACCCTTTGCCTGGGCAGCTGCCATGGCCAGGTGGAGTGACCCCATCAGAAGGGCTCCTTCCTACACAAGGGCACTGTCCTCCAGGGAGGAGAGGGCATCACTGTGGCTGTGGCGGGCTTCTGGACACTTCCCCGCGGACCTCACACAGCTCCTCTGCTCCAGTGTCCATTTTTCTGTCACTTTCAACCTCCTCTGTGTCATATTTTCCAAGCCCAGTGTGTCCTGACACTTCCTTAGGTCCCTGCCTCCGTCGTGTCCACTGTGATGTGCCGAGCTGCTGTGGTAGAGATGATTGCGCGGAGCACCGTGGCCAACAGCGTCCATCTCCACGAGAGAATGGCCTCAGGCACACAGGGAGGTGGGCGCCTGGCCAACCACACCATGACCTGACTGCCCAGAGCAACACATGGAGGCCGGGGATGGGGCCCCAGTCCCCCGCCCAGGCGGAGAACACCACACCCGAAGCAGCGTCCCACCGAGGAGCCTGTTTGCAGAGACCTGAGTCAGGAAGTCAGATCAGGCAGCAAAGGTGCACGGAGCTGGGGATGGTCTTTACAGAGCTCTCCGGGGAGATCCTGCCTCTGGTTGAAGGCAGCCCTCTGGGCACACTTGTCCCCAAGGTCCCCCAGGTTCTCATCACTTTCAGGACAAGAGGCTCCACACACTGTCTTAAAATGTGTCAGTTCATCCAAAAGACTCTCATGATGGCGATGGCTCAGTGGTCAAACCCACCTGCCAGGGCTTTGTAAGAAGCCTGACTCACAGGGCCAGCCCGAGGCCACTGCCCTATGAAAAGGGGGCAGTGGCTGCCTCCTCCAATGTCCTGCTCATCTCCCATCGCCAGGGCCAGCTGAAGGACAGGGTCGAGGACACCCTGTGGTTGTGGCCATTCGGGACACAGAGCCGGGAAGCAGGGTGGGAGGGGTGGAGGGTGGGGGACTGCAGGAAGGGGTCTTGGAAGGGGGGGGGCAGGTGGGTTTCCAAGGGGAATGTTGCTGGAAGCTCCCAGGCGCTCATCTCTGTCCGGGTGCTGTTCTACATGGCTCTGGAGGCCTGGGGAGCACGGGGAGGGGTGAAAAGGAAGAGCCACGAGGCCTTCAGAGAAGTGGAGGGCTCCAGGAAGAACCTGCCCCAGCAGCACACCAACCCGCGGGCAGAGTAGAGAAGGGGCGCGAACACTCACGAAATGAAAACCTCCCAGAGGCTTGGGGGCCCGGAGTCCCTGCCCATTACCACTTGGTCCCCTGTCCCACAAGGGATGGGGTGTGTTAGGTCAGTGGTAGAGACTTGGTGGCGACTTGGAACAAAGCAGCCCGCGGGTGGGGGTGGGGGCATCAATCAGGCCCTGGCAGAAACGCCTGTCAATCAGCGAGGTCTCCTGACTAACGCCTGTCAATCAGCAGGACCCCCTGGCCAATCCTGGAATTCAGCCAACTCCCCTGACAAACTCCAACGGGACAAAGGACTCTAAGAACACCTTTTCCTGTACCAAGCCCTTCCCTTCCTGCTGTGAGTCCCGTAAAAGTCCAGTCGGGTCAAGCTCCCACGAGGTTTCTCCTCAGACCCTCCTCCTGTCCCCTCTGTGGGTCTGATCGAGTTCCGCCCGGGAGTGATGTCTCCCTGTTCAGCGGTCCTTTTAAATCTGCCTCCTTTGGTCGCTGCCCGCCTTGCCTGATCTGACAGAGTGAACCCAGGAAGTGCCAGTGTTTTGGTTGATCCCCAAACCATAACAAAGGCAGGAGCGCCCCTGGCGGCGTCCTCAGGCCATGACAACCATCAACTCACCTCGCAGTGACATGAGTGGCAAGGCTGACCTTGAGCTGGTCAGCCTGGTGCCAGCGTCCACAACAAAGAGGGTGCTGCGCAGCTGCTGCAGCCTGCGGAGGCGCCCCACGGTTTTCAGAACGAGGGAATCCCATCAAGGGGTTGATCTTACTGTCTCAGTGTTGTTCAGAGCCAGGACTCAGTGGGTTGGTCCCCAAGTTCATCCTCACAGCTGTGTCACTACCGTCCATGCATTTCCTGTGGGACTGCAGCTTCCTGGTCAGCCACTGACCACCCCACACATACCTCTGAGAGTTCAAGGTGAGATACGGAGGTGCAGGCTGGGAAGGGGTGAGCCCTGCTCCCTGGACCCTCCCACTGTGGCTGGGCTTGCTCTCCAGTTGCTTGCTGCAGTCGGGTGGCTCTTTGTGCTGATTTTGGTTCTGGTGCTGGGGAGCAAGCCTGGGGGCGCTTCACCCCGAGCCACACTCTCAGTCCTTTCATTTTCAAACAGGGTCTCACTAAAGTGCTGAGAATCTTGCTAAGTTGTCCAGGTTGGCCTTGAACTGGCTCCTCAGCCTCAGCCTCCCGAGTGGCTGGGATCGCAGGTGTGTGTGACCACACCAACTTAGCTGACTTTTAAAGTCACCAACATTGGAGGTCAGGCAGCTGCAGTGTGTATCCCACCCAGTAGCGCTGCTGTAGATGACACCTCTGTCCCCAGTCATGTGGGCCGTGATGATAATGGCTGCCTAGGCTGCTTTTCAGGGACTTGAAGGCTGCTTTTGTTGATCACTCACTCTTGCCTTAGGACTGCCCAGGTGTCAGATGGCTGAACTTTGACATCAAGGGTCCAAAAGTCCACCCCCAGAGCAGGGTGACGCTGCCATTTTCTGCACATGTATTGTGCACAGACGCCAGTGACTTCACCTGCACTTGCCCTCCGGGCCCCACCGACTTCCCTGCCCCTTTGCCCCTCACCTGGGGAGCTGGACTCAGCCCTTCTCTTCCATCTCTCATGCTGACTGCCCAGGGAGTGGGATTCTCTTTTGGAGGCTTGTCATCAGGGTGATTGTGCAGTGGGCAGAGTGGTGGTCAGATGTGACCTGCTGGTGTGGAAGGGGGTCTGTCTCAGCTCGAGGTGGCCAGCGAGCGAGCGTGCTAGACGCCGGGGCTTCCTCTCCTGAAATCTCCACAGCTTCCCTCCTTTCCTAGGGCGCGTTTACCTTTTTCTTATCGATTCACAGCATTCTGCCTATAATTGGGATGCACTGATCTTTCTGTCAATCTTATGGTTATAAAATTCCTCATTTCTGGCTTGCATTTTCCCTTTTTCGTATCTTGTGATGCACAGACTTCTTTCATTTTAATGAAAGTGACTTTAAGGATTTTTCTGTTATGTTTTTCATGTCCATATCTTGCTAGCAAATCCTTTCTTGCTTCCAGTCATAGAATCAGTCTCTTGCATTTCTCTTCTGAAAGTCGTCGTTCAGTGTTTTCGCCTCTGAATCAGAGGCACGGCACGTGGAGGTGTGTCCAGCTTTACCGCAGCGTTTCCTGCCTGAGAAGTACCTTGGCCAGGGCGCCTGATGGAGCAGCCCACCACCTCCTCCCCGTGCTGTGAGGAGCCCTCCCGGAGCACGTGTTGGGGGCTGACTGGGTCATCGTCCACTTGTCTGTCTGCACAAAATCACACTCTCCTGATGACTGGGGCTTCGGAAGACATTCCTTGGGCCTGGCGAGGCTCAGTGGTAGAGCCCCTGCCAACAGGCACGAGGCCCTGGTTCCATCCTCATGGCCGAGAATGAAATCTGGTAGGGCAAGCCCCCACCTTTTGTTCTTCAAAATTTTCTTGGTTACTCTTGAACTGTATTCTTTCAAATAGATTTTAGAATAAGGCATACATTTAATTTTTTATTTTTTTACTAGTGTTTGAACCTGGGGGCACTTAACCACTGAGTCACATCCCCAGTTCTTTTTATTTATTTGCTATTTTTTTAGTGTGGTGAGAAAGCAGAGAAAAGAGACAGATAGGAGGGGATTTTTTTAGTTGTAGATGGACACAATATCTTTATTTTTTTTATGTGGTGCTGAGGATCGAACTCAGTGCCTCGCCTGTGCGAGGCAGGCGCTCTACCACTGAGCCGCAGCCCCGCCCCTTTTCATTGAGTTACAGGGTCTTGCTGAGTTGCTGAGGGCCTCCCTAATTGCTGGGGCTGGGCTTGGACTTCAGTCCTTCTGCCACAGCCTCCTGAGTTGCTGGGGTTACACACGTGCGCCCTGGTGTCTGGCTAAGTGGTTTTTGTTTTTGTTTTGTTTTGTTTTTAAATGTTGGAACTTCAGCTGGAATCAAGAGATGATTTAACTGGGGCGGTTGCCTTTTTACAATGTCGCCCCTGGTGGGGGGGCTGTCCTGGGGTTCCTTCCACGTAGGTCTTCTCGTGCCTTCCGGGGAAGTCGCCATTCTTCTGTGCAGATCCTATACATCCTTTGTGCAGAAGTACCCAGCCACAGCTCCGAACTGTGGGGTTTAATGAGTGTCTGTTAAATCAAGTTGCTACTTTTATTTGTGGAATCTTATGTCTTTACTTGTTGGTTGTTTTTCTCCTGCTTTAATCTATCACTAAGAAGGGACATTAAATCTCCTGGTGAGTCCTTCTCCTTGAAGTCCCATCCATTTTTACTGTATCTTGCTAGGCACATGTGAATGTGCAGCCGTCTGTTCTCTTGATGAGGTCTTCATTTCTAGTAATGCTTTTGGCTCTAAGCCTATTCGACCTAAAGTCAATCTGGTTCTGTGTGACGTTCCTGTCTGGTCTATAGAGTGTCCTTCCTTCCTCTGAGGCCACCCGTGCCCTCAGGTTTGGTCTCTCAGCTCCCTTGGAAGGGAGCTGGCCAATTTTGGTTTGGACCCAGTAAGACAGTAAAGACCTTTAACCCGGGAGCGTCCCCACCCACGTCCACCTCCGTCACCGAGTCCTCGGGTCCTCTCACTGGCCCATTTCTGTATTTTCTTCTTGCCTATTTTCTCTTCTTAGTCTTCTCTCCCCATTTTCCCAGCGGTCAGGGCGTTGTGCGCGCTCTCTCTCCTCTGAGTGGCCACCCTCCCTGGCCTCTCCCAGGAAGCTCCACATGCCCTCCCCTTCGGCCAGGGGTCAGTTTACTTAGGCCCCTGTTGGCTCCTGGGCCCTGTTAGGCTCCCTCTGGGTGACTTTCTTGACTTGGCCTCCCTCACAGGTCCTTTGCCGGGGGTCGTGGGTTTTACTTGCCCTGGTTTAAACAGTTTGGCTGTGGCAATGGCCACCAGCTGCCACCACTTTCTCTCAGCACTTTGAGGACATTTGCCGTTTCCTGTCTTCCATTGCACTTGCTACAAAGCCCACAGAGGCAAGAAGAAAATACAGAAATGGACCCGAGAGAGAAACCCGAGGACTCAGCGACGGTTCCCGGTTCTGAGAATGCACAGGACCTGTTTCCCCCCGTAACTCCAGTCAGATGCATGTCACAGCGGCGGCCTGTCCCGTGCCTTACTCTGTGTCTTTGTGTTCTCCGGCCTCCGGTCTCTTCCCATCCTCGTGCCGTCTGCAGCTTCTCTCGGCAGCTGTGTGCTCCCTGTTCCAGCGGCTGAGTCTGAACTCTCATTTCCTGTTGTCGTCCCCAGGTGTCTCCTCTTTCCTTCCGGACAGGCTCAGCATCCCCAACCTGGACATCAAAATCTGAAGCATGCTCCCAAATCTGAAATGCTTTGAGCACCAAGTGGAACACTTCACACGGGGCCTCATGTGACAGTCACAGTGAAAACATGGGCACACTAAGAACCTGTGCAGAGTCACCTTCGGACGATGCTTACGAGGCACGTGTACAGGGAGCATGGCTTCATGTTTAGAGGTGGGTCCAGCCCAGAGATGTTTAAGCTACTGTCACCACTGCATGTCCCCAGCGAGCTAAAGACACTCCCTCCTGCCACAAGCGGCCCCTCCCTTGGATGTTGGAGGCACCCTGGCTTTGTTTCAACGCAGCAGAAGCCGCCCCTTCTTTCCCGATCCTCAGCTTCTGCTCCACAGAAGGAAGGCCGCAGGGACCAGAAGCATGGGCTCTGCAAGTGGCCTCTGGGGCGGCGGTGAGAGGGGCCGGTTCCCAGGCGCGTCCGGTCATTGGGACGGTACACCCGCACCCTGGAGCCGAGCCCAGCCCCACAGGGTGGCGCCTTGGCTGGCCCTTGAGTAGTTTCCGTGGTCTCAGTTCTTGCCACGAGTCACTCGTGAGGCTATGGACTATGGGACTCTGCATGGGTGAGCCCAGCGCTACAGCAGCCCCGAAACAGTGGGTGACAGAGGCGGGGGACAGGGCAGGCCAGCCGTAGCTGGCACCCCAGTCAGCTGTGCAGTGCTCAGCCCTGCCCGCCAGGGCACCGGGCCTCCTGGAACCACTCTGCCCCCAGTGGTGGGTGGAGTCCTCGAGAGAAAGTCCACACCAGGGCAGCATCAGGCCTCTGGGCAGGCTGGTCCCAGCCCCTTCGGCTTGAGAGGGAGCCCTGCTGTTGGGCCGGTGCTCACCTGCAGCCCGCCATCACGCCCTCGGGCATGGAGAACAGGGAGGGAGGGAGCTGGGCTCCACCAGGCGTGCCACCTGCCCACCTGGCTGTCCTCTGGTGGGCATTGACAGGACAACCTGAGATGTATCCACTGTCCCAAAGGCTCCCATTGTCATTTCTTTCCCAAACCTCTGTGACCCTCATCTTCCGGCATTGCTGCTTCTTGGCATCTGACCCTCAGGCAGAGCCACCTGCCACTGCCCAGAGTCCTTTCATTGTGTGGCCTCCAGCCATGTCCCCACACAAAATGAAAGACAAGATGTCCCTCCCTACTCCTACCCAGTGGAGGTCCCCCTCGCCCCAGCCTCTGGGCACCCTGAATTGGGATGCAGCTCACACTGTTGTATCAAGTGAGCCACTCGGGAAACAGACCCACGATGCCCTCCCCATCACCAGTCCTAGGGGACACCCCGGAGGGCCCAGGTGTCTGTTGAGAGAGGAAGTGGAGGTGACAGGAGGGGCCGGAGCACCATCTGTATGACTCACTGGTGCCTCTGACCTGCTGGGGCGGCAGACTGCTGGGGTCCTGCCAACCGGGACGCAGCGGGTAGGACACACCATCTCGGGCGGGGCGGCTCAACCACCAAGTCACCTGCTACTCCACGGGGCTCTCACCCACCAGGACCCAGTGGTGTCCCAGGGGCTGCTTTCAAACAGGTCTGGCTCCCTGGTGCAGGAAGGGTGGCAGCGTCTAAGTCCCCAGGTCAGAGGCTGCTTTCCTGTCGGGGCCTTTGCCACCAATCAGGGAGCTGGTTCAATGCCACCATCCAACCGTGGCACTGGCCACCTGAGGACGGTCACTCTGGGGCCCCAGTGACAGCAATGCCAATCGCTCATGCAGCCCTCTGCCTCAGTGAGGGGTGCCTTGTGGGGAGCACTGACCGCACCTCCTCGAGCCTCTGCCCCTTCCCAGCACGCGGCCACAGGGCCCTCTGGAGCGTCTCCTCGCACTGCAGGGCAGCCCAGACGACCATCAGCAGTTTACCCGCCTCAGTGTCCCACCTGTTGCTTCTCTCCCGCAGGGCTGCAGAGTGTGACATAGGTGACATTCACCACCCCAAGCCTCAGGCCTTTTATCCATCACCCAGTTAGGCCCCTCGTCCCCCAGCCCCAGACAATCACTACCCCACTTTTTGAACAACGCCTGCAACAGCACCACGCAGCCCTGACCTTTTGTGTCTGGCTGCTTTCTCTGAGCATGATGTTTTCGAGGTTCAACCACAGGGCGACATGCGGCAGTGCTTCATTCCTTTTTATGGCCGAATACGATTCCACTGCAGGAGAGACCCGCTTTATTTATCCATTCTTTCGTAGGTGACATTTGGGCCACGTCCACATTTTGGATATTGTGATGCTGCCACTGTCCAAGTTTTCCTGTGGACCGTTTGCAATGTTCTAGGAATGGAATCGCTGGCCCTACAGGAGTTCAGTGCTCGGTGCGTTCCGCAGGGGCTGATCATCTGGCACTCCCACCAGCGCTGGGAGAGAGGCCCCCTCCAGCCCCACCAGCACTTGCTCTTCTGACGTTTTGAGTCTAGCTATGCCGTGGTGTGAAGTGGCACCTCGCTGCTGTTGGGGTTGTGTCTTCACAGTGCTGGACTCCTTTTTAGCACAATACCTGCTCTCAAGTCAGTAGTAGAATGCCCATCCTCCAAGACTACAGAGTAGCTTTAGTCAAATAATGACATCATCTAGAACTGCTGCTCAGCTTCTCACTGCTCTGACCAAATGCTGACCAGAACAACTGAGAGGAGGAGAGATGTCTTTATTTTGGCTGACGGTTTCAGAGGGTTCTGTCCATGGTCAGCCAGCTTTAGATCAGAAAATTGATGGTGGAAGGCCTGGCGGCTGCCAGAAGCCAAAAAGAAAAGGGAAGGGCCAGGGGGCAGATCAACCCTCCGGCATGCCCACATGACCTACTTCCTCCAACCAGGGCCCACTGTCCAGTCGCCTGTCCAGCCAGACTGAACCTGGTGCTCAGTGCGTGTGTGGCTATATCCCCAGCCATGGGCTCAAACCCCAAGGAGAACTCAACAACAACAACAAAATGCACCTGACCATTATTTCTCAAAGACCATGGAGAGAAGGGTAAAGCGCGAGCTAGCCCATAGTGGATGAGGGTCAGCCTCACTCCACCTTCGCCCCCCATGATGGGCCTGGCTTCAGGGCCGGGCTCAGGCTCAGATCCCTATGAGTCTGACCCGGGTGGTCCCAGGACAGGCTGGGTACCCTCCCTGAAGCCCACCTGCTGTGCCCTGCCTGAGCCACCCCTCTCACATGAACCAGAGAAATGTCTCGTCACCACGGCTTGGGACCAGAGTCGCCATAACTGATCATTTTCTTTTAAAAGCCTGGAACCATCGATAGCAAACGCACAGGGAGGGAGGTCAGCTCCGGGGGCCCTGGAGAAAGCCCTCAGGAAGCACCCGGACCCAGCCGCACCGCCCTGGCGCCTTGCGGCTGTGCTTTTGCTGGCCTGGGCTGAGAGCCGCTGGGACAGTCGGTCTCAGAGCAAGGAGGAGCAGGGGGCCTGTTCTTGGTGCCCCGTTGGGTTCCTGCCAGGAAGCCACTGAGGGTGGAGACTGTAACCCTGTCCTGCAGCCTCTCCGGGGCCTCCTGCCACCTGGTTGGAGCCACTGAGGTTCACACAACCCATTTAGAGGGTGACCCCAAGTGATGGCCATTTAAAAATGCATGAGGCAGCTCCTGCCAGTTCCTCTGCTTTGGGAGGATCGATCCTGGGGTGTCCAACAGGGCTCAGGAAGCCCTGGCTCAGTCCCTGCTTCTGGCGCTACCCACCTTCCCTTTGCCTCCAGGGGCAGGAGCTGCTCTCCTGAGCCTAATCATGGGTCTTACCAATTTCACGACTTCTCCGCCGAGTGGGGCTCAGGGTCTCCATGTGTCCTGCGGGATCAAGAACTGACCCTCGTCTGCACTGGCCAGGGCTGTGGTTGGCCAGTGCCCGGCTCTGAGTGCAGAAGGTGCCTCAGGAACCCCGTGGGTGCCCTTCCCAGCTCTGGCCTGGGCTGTCTCCTGGTGTGGACCAGCTCTGCTTAGGCTGCAGGACTTGCTCCTGGCCCGGTGGGCTCCAGCTGACTCACACAGTGGGTCTCGAGGCTCCAGTGAGCCTCTTCACGCCCCTCTGCTTTCCAAGCAGCCCCTAGCTCTGAGCCCTCCCTGCCCTGCAGGACTTCCTGTAGCTGGCCGCTCACATCAAGGTGGGCCATGAGGCTGGGGCCCTATGATGGGGTTAGTGTCCTTTAGAGGATCCAGAGAGTCCACCCACCCACAAGGGGAAGTCTCTGAACCAGGACACAAACCCTCACCTGGACGTTGAACTGTGAGAAACGCACTTCTGTTGTTGATGAGCCAGGTGGTTCATGGTGTGTTGTTCCAGCAGCCTGACGCACTAGGTCAGACGGCTCTGTATTATAACAGAGCCCGACTCTCCCAGATTTACTCATTACCTCTGACTGCATAGGAAGTTCAGGTGAGAAATTCCCTGCATCTCACACTTTTTAAATTTCAGGGCTGAACAGGCTCCACTGTGTATAAGCGCTATATTTTCTCTGTCTGCTCATCTGTTGGTAGATGCTGAGTGTTAGACCAGGATGCAAGAAAAGACCACTGACTCCAATTAAAATCAAATTAAAGCAACTTATCATTTCGACCGGCCGGGCTGCCTCTCCCACCCAAAACCGCGGGAACAAGACAGCCCTGCAGCTTTCCTGCAGCCCAGCTTCATAGCCCAGAAAGTTACACAAAGGGAGGGGGTTACAGATAACAAAACTCTGACGAGCATGACATTTTTGCTGGCCCTGGCATCAGAATTTATGAAGGTTATTAGAGCCTCAGAGAGAGTCGATATCTGGCCAGGGAAGGCCAAGATTTGTGAGGTGTCACTAAAGTTTCAGAGAGGGCTGCTAACTGGTCGGAGAGCCAGGCATGGGTGAGTTCAAGGCACGGCAGGCATTTTAAGCAGGTTCAGAATTTGCAGTCACTTATAGTAAAGCCGAAATTAGCTTTTCATGGCTTTGTGGCAAGATGGCTCCCAATTTTAAGAGAAAATCAGGCTGGGTCTATCATTAGGTTGATTCCTTGTCTAGGCGGCTGTGAACGATGCTGAGGACTCTTCCCTGAGCCCACTTCCTCTCCTGTGCTGTCTCCAGGCGTGGGACTGCGGGTCTCGTCGCAGCTCTATTTCAGCTCTTTGAGGAGCTTCAGTGCGGCTCCCCACGACGGCCGTGCTGGTTGGCCTTCCCCCCTGTTCTGTCCTCACCAACCCTGCTTCCTTCTGTCTTTTTTAGAGTAGCCATTCTGCAGGTGTAAGGTGACATCTCACTGTGCTTTCAATTTGCATTTCCCTGCCATGCAAATGACTAGTGATGTTAAGTGTTTTTTCAAATACCTGTTGGCCATATGTCTGTCTTATTTTAAGAAATGTGTATTCAGTTCCTTTGCCACTTGAAAAATCAGGTTGTTCTCTTGCAATGGAATTCCCTGTGTTCCTTATGTATTTTGGATATTAACATCTTATGGCATGGTGATGGTGATGCATGCCTGTAATCACTTGGGAGGTTGAGGCTAGAGGATCTCAAGTTCAAGCCCAGCATTGGTGATGGCGAAGGTGTTGGTAATGATGGTGGTGGTGGTGATGTGGAACTGGTAATAGATGATGGTGGTAATGGTAATAGTGGTGGTGATGGTATTGGTATGGGTGATGGGGCAGTGGAGATGTTGGTCATGATGAAGGTCAGGGTGATGGTGATGGTGATGGTCATGGTGGTGATATCAGGTCATGGTGGTGATGGTCATGATCATGGAGGTGATGGTCATGGTGGTGATGGTCATGGTGGTGATGGTCATGGTGGTGGTGGTCATGGTGGTCATGGTCATGGTGGTCATGGTCATGGTGGTCATGGTCATGGTGATGATGGTCATGGTGATGATGGTCATGGTGGTGATGGTCATGATCATGGAGGTGATGGTCATGGTGGTGATGGTCATGGTGGTGATGGTCATGGTGATGATGGTCATGGTGGTGATGGTCATGGTGATGATGGTCATGGTGGTGATGGTCATGGTGGTGATGGTCATGGTGGTGATGGTCATGGTGATGATGGTCATGGTGGTCATGGTCATGGTGGTCATGGTCATGGTGGTCATGGTCATGGTCATGGTGGTCATGGTCATGGTGGTCATGGTCATGGTGGTGATGGACATGGTCATGGTGGTGATGGTCATGGTGGTTATGGACATGGTCATGATGGTGATGGTCATGGAGGTGATGGTCATGGTTATGTTGGTGATGGTCATGATGGTGGTGGTCATGGTGGTGGTGGTCATGGAGGTGATGGTCATGGTGATGATGGTCATGGAGGTGATGGTCATGGTGGTGGTGGTCATGGTGATGATGGTCATGGTGGTGATGGTCATGGAGGTGATGGTCATGGTGGTGATGGTCATGGTCATGGTGGTCATGGTGATGATGGTCATGGTGATGATGGTCATGGTGATGATGGTCATGGTGGTGATGGTCATGGAGGTGATGGTCATGGTCATGGTGGTGATGGTCATGGTGGTGGTGGTCATGGTGATGATGGTCATGGTGGTGATGGTCATGGTGGTGATGATCATGGTGGTGATGGTCATGGTGGTCATGGTCATGGTGGTGGTGGTCATGGTGGTGATGGTCATGGAGGTGATGGTCATGGTGGTGGTGGTCATGGTCGTGGTGGTGATGGTCATGGTGGTGATGGTCATGGTGGTGGTGGTCATGATGATGATGGTCATGGTCATGGTGGTGATGGTCATGGTGGTGATGGTCATGGTGGTGGTGGCGGTTGTGACAACAGTGGTGGCATAAATCATCCATCCGACTAAATCAGCCCTTTTTTTAAAATGGCAGTAAAAGGACTGAAAGACAGTTTTGTGTTTCGTTATTCAATGCCTCTCATCCTGCTCTCTTCTAATACTTCCAAAATATTCATGTAAAGTCCATTTTAGTTCCCTTCTGCTTGAAGTTCCCAGGAGCGCGGAGCCTGCCCTGAACTGCGCCGTCTCTGTTATGTGGGTGCCCACTTTGCGAGGCTCTGCAGAGCGCCCTGCGGCCTGGTCGGCTGGGCTCCCTGCTCTTCCTCTGCACATTTTCCTTTCTACTCATTTCTGTTTATATTTTGTGTTTTTTTGGAATCACCTTCTCTTCTGCAGCAATCCTACACCAGTTAGTATTTTTTATTATGAGGATCTCATTAGATTTAGTAATGACTTAGGAGCTGGCAGAAGTGTGACTCCGTCAGCTTCCTCGCTGGTGTTTGCTCAGGTCAGTCTGGTCTCTCCTTCCTGTGTCACACCTTGCTTGGGACATGGGTTTCCTGGCATTTTATCTTTCTCGTGGCTCTTGTGAGTTCCTTCTTCCATGACTTCTGCTATATCACACACACACACACACAATCTCTCTAGTTATTGAGGTATTATCATTAATATTAATTGATGACATAGATATGTATATATATAATATGAATGCTATTGCTTTTCACCCATTAATGTTGATGTTATAATTAGTCTACTGAGTACTCCTGTTAATGGTGTTCATTTAATATTGATTTCATATAGTCGTATGATAATCTAATTTCCAAAACAGTGATAGTCTTTACACCTCCAATTTCTGTGTCCTGTCAATTTCATTGGCCAATGTTGGACTCCATGTGAGGTAATAGTGACGGTATTGTTCCCGTCTTGATTCTGACTTTAATGGGAAAAACTCTGCTGACTTTGGCCTGGCATTTATATGTGTATAATGCTGCATATGCTGCCCTGTTCAGAAAGCATCCCATTTTAAATGATACCCATTTTATTGAGCATTAAAAAAATCAAGAATTGTGTGTGGAACTTGAGTAAAAGTTTTTTTTTTTTTTTTTTTTTTTTATAGAGGGGTACCAGGAATTGAGCTCAGGGGCACTCAACCACTGAGCCCCATCCCAGCCCTATTTTGTATTTTATTTAGAGACAGGGTCTCACTGAGTTGCTTAGCTCCTCACTTTTGCTGAGGCTGGCTTTGAACTCGTGATCCTCCTGCCTCAGCCTCCCAAGCTGCTGGGATTACAGGCCTGCGCCTCTTACCCGGCGAGTAAATGCTTTTCCTGGAAGGATTTACCTCAGTCGCTTTGTGCTACCGTAGCAGAATGCCACCGACTGGGTAATTTGTACACAATAAGAATTTACTCCTTGTGGTTGTGGAGGCTGGGAAGTCTAAGGTCCAGGTGCTGGCATCTGGTCAGGGCCTCCTCTTGGTGTGTCATCCATGGTGGAAGAGGAAAGGCAGAGAGGGTGAGCGCAAGAGCCAGAGGGGGAGCTCAGAGCCTCCAGCCCTCTCTGTGCGCCGTGGGGCTCTCGGAAGCTCAGGTTTCCAGCATGTGGCCTTTGGGAGACACATTCGGACGACAGCAGTAACCACGAGGCTTTCCCTGTAAGTCCTCCCATATGCTGGGTTCCAGGAACGTTTCCTGGTACGATCCCATCTCTTCATTTTGCCATAAACCCAATTAAGTGACAACGGGCTCTTCTTTGTTTAGCATGCTGATGCTAAGTCATTTGTTAATGTTTTACTTCGGTTTCTGAGTTCTGTCAGTTACGTGGGTGTCCGCGTTTCTTTCTGTGTGCAGTCTGTCTCAGGCTTGGGCGTCAGGCACACTCGTGTGATACGAAGCTGTGTGTCTTCATTCTCTCCTTGTGCTCTGGGGAGGGGGTTAAAGGCTGCTGGGCCTTCCCTGGGAAGCTGCCTGGTTGGTGGGATTTTGTGGAGGGAGGGGAAAGGGCTCTTCAATAATTTCTTGATTCATTCTTTGGAATGTTCCATTGGGTCTGCCTGTCTGTTCCAAGGTTAGATTTCCCTAGATAATCGTATTTCATCCCGATTTAAAATGCAAAAGTCACTTGGATTAAAAGCATCTTTTCTTGGCTCTGGGAGAGCTCTCACCCTGTCTTTGTCGGGGTTTTGTGTCCGGGCTTCCTCCCCCTCTGCCTCCCCCTCGCCTCCTTACCCAGAGTGCTGGTCTCTGCTGTTTTCTGTTCTCTCATCTCTGATTCTGCTTTGTCTTGTGACTCGTTCCTATTGTTCATTTTGCCTTTGATTTTTCCAGCCTTTTCAGTCAGTACAAAGTCCCTCATTTTCACTTTCACTTCTCCTTTAAGAAAGTGGACTTTGGGGTTCAGGATGTGTTTTCCAGGAAGCGCTGCTCACCGTCCCGCCACAATGTGTTCTCGCTGGGTTTGATTTTTAGGGATTGTGCAGTTTAGGTTTATATTGCCCTTTGACCCAGGAGTTAGGAGACATTTGTAGGTTTCCAGGTAAAGTCGTGGGTTTTTTTCTTGTTGTCGTTTAATTTTTTTCCAGTTTTGCCAAAGTCTGGTGTATTTGTATCATTATCAGAAAATGTCCCCCTTCACATGGTGGAAACTCACAGAAATTTTCCTGGTGGCCTAGCATGAGGACAGCATTCACGAATGTCCCCTCGGCTGGGGTAAGAGGAAGTGCGCCTCTCTTCTGCCCCATGGAGGACGCTCCCGGGGCCTAGGAAAGCCCTGCCTGGCACCTGCTCCGTCTTGGACTCCCCTCTAGCAGTTGGGATGACTCCCCTCTGAGCAGCTGGGATGACAGTCACTCACTGGTTTCTGCTGGGAGGGTGCACGTTTTAAATTCACTTCTTTTTGTGAGCCTGGGGATTAGACCCGAGGCCTTGCACACGCGAGGCCACGCTCTGCCACTGCACTGTGCCCTGCTCCAGGATGTACCCTAAACAAAGACCTGCCTTCTCCTGGGCTCAGGTGCTTCAGCTACCCTGGGAGGGCAGATGCCTTCCTTCCCAGCACTCTGCCAACCTCCCCTGTCATCTGCTCAGTCACATGTGTCTGCCCAAGGCCTCTGCAGACATCTCCAGGAGAAGAGGCTAGAAAAGGAGCCCAGGGGGCAGAATGGCCCCTGGCCCTGGGAAGCAGCCCTTGGGGTCAGGCAATGGCAAGAGCCACATGGGAAAAAGCAAGTCTTTGCTGACAAAGCCCACTTGTCCCTGTGCCAGCCTGGATATAACAGGGCAGATGGACCTCTGTGGACACATGCCAGCCCTGTCCTATCCTGCCAGGGATAGCTGGCCAATTGCTTTGAGGGTCCTTGCTTGCCACTGGCACTGTGCTAGGCCTGTGGGCTAAGGCTGGGCCAGCATGGCCACTCGGCCCTCTTTGGCCTGTGATCTCCAAACATGAAAGGATACAGGAGAAACTGGGCTTTCTATGAACAATAAGCAGAAGCTCTTCATGCTCAAAAGGCAGCCCTTACTGCTGCACTCGCCTTACAGCCCCTCCAGGGCGTGGGCTGCACAGTTACCATCCAGGCAACCAGGCCACGGAGGCACCTCCTCTGCCGTCCTGGGCAGCCCTGGAGCTGGGCTGGACAGCAGCCTGTGCAGAAACGCCCCATCACAGAACAGTGAGGCCTGAGAGTGAGCAGGGACCCAGGTGCAGGTGGTGTATTTTGGGTATGGAGGGTGGGGAGGGGAGAGAAAACATGTAATTGTGACAGGGACTGTCACTGAGAAGGTCCCACTTGGGCTCTCTCCTGAGCTTGAAGCCCCTCTGAGCAAAGGGAGGTTTGCCCAGATATCTACCCACCCAGAGCCCCTGTCTGCTCCTCTATCCTTGGAGAAGTTTCCAGACCTAGGGTAAAATGTGGAGTCCTTATCATCTCAGATGGGTGAACTTCTGGTTCTGCATTTGAACCAAAATGAGCTGGATTTCAAGGGACCTGGGACTCCAATGTGTCTGCCATCATCTATGTGTACTGCAGGGACCCCTGTCATGTTGCCGCTTAGGTCACCAGGGCTGGGCCACTTCCATTGTCCCATGATGTGGGTCAGACAGGAATTCTGGTAGCTGACCCACCCTTCCAGCCTCCTCCCACAAAGCTTGGGTGCCCTTGGAGTCTGGCATCCTGGGCAGCTCAGCTCTCCCCTGGCCCTTCCTTTCACCACCCTCTGTCATGTCACCTCAATATCAGATGTGCCAGGAGCTGATGTGAGAGAAGTTGGCCTCGTCCTGTGGCTAAGCCAGGTCACAGATGGCTGTGGCCCCCAGGGCAGTGGGTGGCTCTCTGGGTCCTGAGAACAGCTAGTAAAGTGTGGAGTCAGATGAGAGCATCAGGAAGGCCGTGGCTCCTGCCACATTGTGCCGGGATACATGTTGGGGACAGGAGGCAGGAGCACAGCAGGCGTCTGGGGAAGTCCTCTCAGCTTGGAGAGAGGGCATGAGAGTCTAGACTGTCAGGAGGCCAAAGAAAAAGGCAGCTGTGTTAAAAATAGGAGCATTGACCAGAGTGTCCGGAAACACCGTCCACGGTGCCAGGTCTGATTTCATTATTGCTGCTTATTTAAATCCCATTATGCAGAAGAAAGCCCAGGAAGGCCTGCTGCTCTGTGCAAGCCGGTGCAGCAAGCAGACTCTCTGGACACTGATGGCTGAGCGTGCTGAGC
The DNA here is from genome assembly GCF_047511675.1 of Marmota flaviventris. NCBI lineage: Eukaryota > Metazoa > Chordata > Mammalia > Rodentia > Sciuridae > Marmota > Marmota flaviventris. The sequence continues at coordinate 1,968,426 of NC_092505.1, read as the reverse complement.
ACTACTGAGACCAGCAGAGGTGGGCAGGCTGCTGAGGGCTGGCGCAAGCTACATGGCCACACGTGGTTTTATTCACCGAGGTCTGGTGGTCCTTCCTTGGAGCACTCTCAAGGTGCGGTCACTGGATCAAGGAGCACAGGGACAGAGTTCCTGCTTCTCAGGGAGTGGGCCCTTGTTGAGAGCCACAGCCAAGTCAATATGGTGCCTGGCATTTTGCCAGAAGGAGTGGTTGAGAAGTAACGCCAGCGAGCCATTAAGATGATGATAATTAAGTTAAGCTGTGTATAATTATTAAGATAATGACTGATTACTGTAACTGGATGATGCTAAATTGAAACAAGCTGTGTATTCAGTTGTGTATATAAACCTCTGCTGTCCAGCAATAAGGTGGCTCCTGCTACCTCGGGTGCCCGCTACTTTTGAGTTCTCGCGGAGTTCCCGTGGAGTTCGCGTGGGTTCTGGAATAAAGTTCGTTCCTGCTTGAATCTACAAGTGGCTCATGACCTCCCGGTTATTCGTGCCCAGCCAGACTGCGGCATTTGGTGGCCCGTGCGGGGAACGTCTGAAACTTAGGGGTAAGTGAAATTGCTCGCCCCTGAGGGAGAGCGAGAGAATGGGTGACCATTTCAAAAAACAATGTGTTCTTGTTTTGATTTGTTTTGTTTTTGTTTCAAGCTGCCTATCCCTAGAACTTTCTCAGGCAAACTGGGGAAAGTGGTTGGCTCAAGGTTTGAAGTTGTTCGCCCCTGAGGAAGAGATACAGATAGACCACGGATATACATGTCAAGAAAATAGGAAAATTGATACAACAAATTTTTGTTCCATTTTGTTCCGTTTTGTTTTGTGTTATCTTGTTGGGTTGCGTTATCTTTATAGCAGAAATATGGAGCTAAAAATTAGTGAAAACCAAACCAAAAGGGTGTTAAGTAAATTGCTAGAGGAAGGAGGCATCTCAGTAAAATCAAGAACAGTTAGGGCATATGTTAAGACGATACAAAGGTGTAGCCCATGGTTCATTAAAGAGGGGTTGTTAAATATATCACAATGGAACCATCATGGTGAAGATTTAAAAAGGATAGAAAAGGAAAGCCCAGGAACTTTGCCAGTTGGCACGTTACCATTATGGACGTTGGTACAATCTTGTTTGCTTAGTCTAGGAGAAGACATCCTATATCAAGTAAAAGAGGAAGTCTCTCGAGTTAGTCAGACAAGGGAAAAAAGTTTAGAGGAGGAAGGGCTATCAGGGGAGAAGTTACAACAGGAGGTTGCTACTAACACCTTTCTATCACCAGAGGGAGTAAGTGTCCAACCAACAGCTCCACCTATGGAGACAACATATGCTGAGTGGCCCTCAACCCCCGTAGTTGATAGATGGGATCCTGAGACAGGACCTCAAAGATTAGCATGCCCTGTATTTGAGGAGGCAGGAGGACAGCAAATTCACCATGCTTTAGATTTCAAAACAGTGAAGCAGCTGAAAGAGGATGTAACAACCTATGGTCCTCAAGCACCCTTCACTGTAAGCTTGGTCGAATCCATTACCAACTTGAACATGACGCCAGCAGATTGGACTAGTATGTGCAAAGCTGTGCTAAATGGAGGACAATATCTGTTATGGAAGGTTGCCAATCAGGAATTTTGCATGGAGATGGCTAGGTGGAATGCAGCAGCGGTTATCCTCAGAGAAATCTAGATATGTTGTTAGGAGAGGGACCTTATGAGGGTCAGCTGCAACAAATTAGATATGATCCTGCCATATACTCACAAATTGCTGCAGATGCAGTTAGGGCATGGAAGACTTTACAAGGACATGGAGGTTTACAAGGTCAATTATCTAAGGTAATACAAGGAGCTAATGAACCTTACGCTGAATTTGTAGATAGGCTTATACAAACAGCTACCAGAATCTTTGGGGACGTAGAACAAGTGATGCCATTAATAAAACAACTAGTATACGAACAGGCAAATGGATGGTGCAGGGAAGCCATTAGACCATGGAAACATGGAGATTTAAACACATATATTAAATTATGTAGAGACATTAATGAACAGGGGCAAGCCTTGGCAGCTGCAGTACAACACGCTTTAGGTGCCAGGCCAAAAACATGCTACAATTGTGGACAAACAGGACATTTTAGAAGGAGTTGCTCCATAGGAGGAGGGTTTAACATAACCGGATATGATCAAAGGGGTAGAATACCGGGTATTTGCCCACGATGCCATAGAGGGAGACATTGGGCTAATGAATGCCATTCTCAAACCACTATAGAGGGTACTCTGTTATCAAAAAACGGACAAGGACCAGGTGTTTACCCATGATATCGTGGAGGAAAACATTGGACTCCATTGCCAAAAAACGGACAGGGGGGTCCAATGCACCGGGGCCCACGACCACAAATATATGGGGCAATGGAGGAACCCAGCAACACCATCAGGGTAGGGCCCAGGACACATTATCCATTAGATCTCTCATCAGACAAACCAGAGGGAGCGCAGGGTTGGACGTCTGCGCCTCTGCCAGAGCAGTACTAACTCCAGAGATGGGAGTTCAAATCATTACCACAGGGGTAAAAGGAACTCTTCCCAAAGGAACAGTAGGCTTATTATTGGGACGCAGTTCTTCTACTCTAAAAGGACTTATGATAAGTCCTGGGGTAATTGATGCTGATTATGAAGGTGAAATAAAAATTATAGCCAGTTCTCCAAGGGGTATATCAGTAATTTCACCAGGAGATAGAATAGCACAGTTATTAATAATACCCAGCCTACATGATAAATTTTCTAGTCATACTATAGAAAGAAGTTCCAGGGGATTAGGCTCCACAGGTGTAGATTGGGCTATGCTTTCCTTAAATTTAGATTCTCGCCCCATGCTAAAACTAAATATTCAAGGACATGAATTTAATGGGCTACTGGACACAGGTGCAGAACTTAGCATCATCTCTTGTCAAGAATGGCCAAAATATTGGCCGTTACAACAAACCACTCAAACGCTTCGAGGCCTAGGAGGGGCAACTAATCCCCATAGAAGTGTGATGGTATTAGATTGGAAGGATACTGAAGGATGTGAAGGAACTATACAGCCATATGTATTGAATCATCTTCCTATAAATTTATGGGGATGAGATGTCCTAGATCAATTAGGACTAACATTAACAAAAAACATCAATTCAAATGCACCCACTATTATGGCTAGACAAGGTTTTAGGAAAGGAAAAGGATTAGGAGAAAAAGGACAATATATAGTGGCACCAATACAAATAGATCAAGAAATAGATAGACATGGATTGGGTTTTCAGGAGGGGTCACTGAGACAATAAAAATTACTTGGAAATCAGAAAGACCAGTATGGGTTCCTCAGTGGCCCCTGACTAAAGAAAAGATACAAGCAGCCCATGACCTGGTCAAACAACAATTAGCAGAGGGACATATACAACCTTCTGTATCTCCCTATAATACTCCCATTTTTATCATCAAAATGAAATCTGGTAAATGGAGATTATTGCAAGATTTAAGAGCTATTAATAACGAGGTGGTTATTATGGGACCTGCTCAATCGGGGATTCTTCAATTGTCTGCTTTACCAAAAACCTGGTATGTTTTAGTTATAGATATTAAAGATTGTTTTTTTTTTTCAATTCCAATTCATCCTGAGGATAGTCCACATTTTGCATTTACTGTCCCTGCACTGAATCATGAAGGTCCTGATCAGAGATATGAATGGAAAGTACTCCCTCAAGGGATGGCTAACAGCCCAACTATGTGTCAAATTTATGTTAACAAAGCAATCCAGCCACTTAGAATTCAAAATCCTGAACTACAAATATTTCACTATATGGATGATGTATTGTTAGCACACAAAGCTAAAAACACATTGCTAGAATGTTATGCCACACTTACAAACTTATTAAAAAATTATAATCTAGAGATAGCAATAGATAAAGTACAATTAAATTTTCCAATTAATTATTTAGGAGTTCTATTATCCTCGACCATGGTCTGTCCACCAAAAATTCAAATACGAGTAGATCAACTCAAATCACTTAACGACTTTCAAAAGTTATTAGGAGACATAAATTGGATGAGGCCTTATCTAGGCATACCAACAGGAGAGTTGGGACCTTTATTTGATATCCTAAAAGGTCCATCAGATCCAAATTCACCCCGCATGTTAACGCCTGAAGCAAGAAAGACATTAAAAATCATTGAAACATATATGGAAAATATGCATTTGGATAGAATTGATATAAGTTTGCCTTTATTATTTATTGTACTACCAACAAAAAATATTCCTACAGGAGTATTTTGGCAAGAAGGTCCATTATTATGGGTACATTTATCTTATTCTCCTAACACTATTCTTACTAGGTATCCTGAGGCTGTAGGACAATTAATACTCAAAGGAATAAAAGCAGCAAAGGGAGTGTTTGGAATTTCTCCCAATAAAATTATTACTCCATATACTATGGATCAAATTGATGAGTTAGCTAATGAGTTAAATACTTGGGCAATATTCACCTGCAAATCTAATGTTTCATTTGATAACCACTTACCATCTAATCCTTTGTTGTCTTTTTGGTCTTTGCATCCTGTAGTTTTTCCAAAAATGACAAGAAAAACACCTATCATGAATGCTCCAAATATATTCACTGATGGGTCAAATAATGGTACAGCAGCAGTAGTTACCCCAGATCAAACTTTTACATTTTTAGTACCCAAACAATCAGCTCAAAAGGTAGAGCTTAATGCAGTATTACAAGCTTTTGTGATGTTTAAAGATTCTGTATTTAATTTATTTTCCGATAGTCAGTATATAGTTAATGCTATAGTATCCCTTGAAGATGCTGGTAGGATTTCCCCTTCCTCTACTGTTTTCTCTTTGCTTTCTACTATACAAAGTCTAATCTGGGACAGAAAATATCCATTCTTTATAGGACATATCAGGGCACATACAGGATTGCCTGGAGCCCTTAGTTTGGGCAATGATTTAGCAGATAAAACTACACATGACATATATATTTTCTCTACAATAGAAGAAGCTACAAATTTTCATAAATCCTTCCATGTCAATGCTAATACTTTACAAAAGCATTTTAAAATAACTAAGGAACAAGCTAGACAAATAATAAAACAATGTCAAAATTGTGTGACTTTTTACCACAAGTTAATCTTGGAGTCAATCCTAGAGGATTGATACCTAACCATATTTGGCAGATGGACGTCACACACTTGCCAGAATTTGGAAAATTAAAATATTTGCATGTTACAGTTGATACTTCTTCTGGATTTTTGATGGGCTCCCTTCCTGCCGGAGAAAAAACTAAAGATATTATAGCTCATTGCTTACAAAATTTTGCCACTGTGGGCGTTCCAAAACAGTTAAAACAGATAATGACCCTGGCTATACGTCTACCTCTTTTAAACAATTTTGCTCATCATTTGGCATTACTCATATAACAGGAATCCCATACAATCCACAGGGACAAGGCATAGTTGAAAGAGCTCATCAAACTATTAAAATGTACTTATTAAAGCAAAAAGAGGGAATTGGGAAGGGGTATATATTCCCCAAAGATAAACTTAAAATAACACTCTTTAAACTTTTTAAATTTGGATTCATCAGGACTTAGTGCTGCGGAAAGGCATATGTGTCCAAAAAATGTACATAAGCCCAAGGTACTTTGGAAGGATATTCTAACAGGACAATGGGAAGGTCCTGACCCAGTGATTGTCTGGAGTCGGAGGTCTGTTTGTGTGTTTCCACAGGGAGAACAGCAGCCGATTTGGATTCCAGAGAGATTAACTAAAGCAATTTCTACAGACCAAAAAGAAGATGATTTGGCTCAAATCCATAACAGCTGATATCCAGAACTCCAGTTTGGCTATCCTTACATCTGCCAAAGTGGTTCTCCCACACCTGGAGGCTAATGAATAATGAACATCATTAAGGCCTATTTCAAATGTAAAAAACCTTAGGGCTTGCTTGTGGGAATACCTTCAGACCCATTATGCAAGTTACAGGAAAAAGGATGGGATAAAAATCAACAGAAGAGTCAAACCCAGGTGGTAACCAGGATGCTTTTTTCAATATCTATTTTATTATTGCCCTCTCCCACACCATGAAGTTTTATTTTATTTTTTGAGCTCATACAGACCTAGGTTAGTGTTTTCCTGATCAGTTCTATTTTTTGACTGTGGAGTTTGTAAACATTGCAATGGGGATTTCACCTGTGAAAAGCTACAAGGCCTTTACTATTGTCTTATGTGTTGTATGTTATGTGTGCACACTTGTGTTATGTGTTGTATGTCTGTATGTGCGTATGTCCATATATCATATATGAGGAGCGCTCATGAAAAAATGGATCCAAATATTTTTTTTATTCACGTGATTTAAACGGTTTAATTTAAATTAGGTAAACAGCTGTTGAGGATTGTTTTAAAATGTGGTTAACAGATCTGTTTGTTTACTTTCACCTTTCCTTTTCATTATATCTAATTCTATTCAGGATACTAAATTGTTTAGAAAATTGCCCTTTTTTAGCGCCTGCTGGAATGCTACATAATGTTTTTTTAGCCATCATTGCCAGAATTCCTATCTTCATCCCAGTGCCGGTGAAGGCAAAGATAGAGGATGACTGAAAACCAAACTACAGCTTCTGCGATAGCTATCACAACAAACTGTATAAACTGATGCATCAATGAATAATAACTCAACAAGTACTGCTCAATCAAGGAGTCGATTTACTTTGGGAGGAAATGGACATATTAATGGATTCCTCTGCTTTGAACTGCTTGCAGAACTTGCCTGGACTATGTATCACTTGTATGCATTGTGAACTATCTGTTGGTGCAGCGAATTGTGGTAGTGCCGGGGTATCTTTGCTCATGGTGTCATCGGTGGTACAATTTTTCCAAAAGGGGCTGTCAATTGGCTTGGTGTTGTGGCATTTTGTGTCCTCCCCTTTCTGCTTCTAGCAGGTTATCCACAAGTATGGCTAAAAATGCTGGGCTGGTAGTCAATGATGGGTAAGATCCAATTGCAATGGTACCAACCTAAGACAGGAGGCTGACACCTTGAGGTCAGCTCATCCGATGACGGGTAAGGACCATATGTAGTATTGGACAAACTAAGACAGGCACGGTCCCTAAGCCATATACTTGTTGTTTAAAAACAAAAGGGGGAGATGTTGAGAGCCACAACCAAGTCAAGATGGTGCCTGGCATTTTGCCAGAAGGAGTGGTTGAGAAGTAACGCCAGCGAGCCATTAAGATGATGATAATTAAGTTAAGCTGTGTATAATTATTAAGATAATGACTGATTACTGTAACTGGATGATGCTAAATTGAAACAAGCTGTGTATTCAGTTGTGTATATAAGCCTCTGCTGTCCAGCAATAAGGCGGCTCCTGCTACCTCGGGTGCCAGCTACTTTTGAGTTCTCGCGGAGTTCCCGTTGAGTTCCCATGGAGTTCGCATGGGTTCTGGAATAAAGTTCGTTCCTGCTTGAATCTACAAGTGGCTCGTGACCTCCCGGTTATTGGTGCCCAGCCAGATTGTGGCAGGCCTTCCCTCAGCCTCCCTGGCCCCATGGCTGACTGGGTGCTGCCCCATGCTCTGCCAGTTCTCCCCGCCCTCCCTAAGTTTTTATTCATTTAGTGGAATAATGTCCCCATGGCATCTCCTGGGTTACTCCTGAGGGGACTGCTCCCCCATATAATTGCACTGCTGCTGTCTCCACTGTGGACTGTTCGCTTCTGGACGGGAGGACGGGCTGAACATGTGCAGAGACTGCCCATCAGGAAACATCTGAGCCAGAGGGTGGGGTTGGGGGCTTCGTGGAGCCAGCCCAGCGCTGCCTTGGAGACCTTCCTAAGCACCTGGAGCCTGCAGGAATGACAACCAGGATGGGGAGCTAAGTCAGGTTCCAGAGTAACAGCAACTTGTGGCTCCCTTTGGAAAACTCAGGAAATCCACATACCACTCCAGTCCGCTGGCTTTTAAACAAAGCTTAATTTTGAGATAATGTAGATTCACGTGCAGTTGAGAGGAATCTGGTGTGCCCTCCCCAATTCCTCCCAGCGGTAACACCTTGCAGAACAGCTCAGTGTTACACCAGGTATTGATGTCCATACAGTCAAGACAGATGGCCCTTCCCCACCAGGCAGCTGCCCTTGTATACCCACCCCACTGCTCTCTGCACGCCACAGCCCCCTTAGCCCCTGAAAACCACGGACCTCTTCTCCAGTGCTATGATTCTGTTACTTCAGGAGGGTTCTATTAACGGAAGCAACAATCGATAAGCTTTGGCATCAGATTCTGTCCACTGAGCCCTATTCTCAGGAGGCCCCCTAAGGCTATCACCTGTGCTGGGACTTCCTTCCTTTTCCTTTCTGAGTAGTGCTCCAAGGTGTGGATGTGCCAGTTCATTTAGCTGCTCACCCACTGCAGGGCGTCAGGGTTGTGCCTGTTCTGGGTTACTATGAATAGAGTGCTATGAATATTCACTGACTTGCCATTACTTTTGGCTCAACCTCTGCGGAGAGGGCCTAGGCAAAGCCTGTGGGCCGCCCTTTCAATGTAGCTCACACAGTATCCCCACGCACCATTTAGCAAGCTCTTTGCAACCTGGAGGCAAAGTACCAGGAAAGACCATTTGAGCTCAAGTTCCAGCAACTTTTCAAACAAACAAGTAAACCAACCAACCAAACCAAAACGCTATCTTATGAGAAAAGGGACTGGACACGGATGAAGGGAGTAGCCCTGTATTCACCACTATTAAAAGGAACTGCTACATCAGCGTTTACGCTCAGTCTGAGCACGTCCTGAGCTCCCTGTTAAAAAATAACAACAACAAAAAACAATAACAAAACTCTAGTAGGTCTCCTCAGAGGGAAAACAGCCCAGCAGTGGTTTCCTGTCCAACAACCAAGCCAGAGAGCTGCCTGGAAGAGAATGAGAGACCACCGGCCTTTGCCTTCCCGCCCTCCTATGCCCCGCTGTCCCATGGCCAGACCTGGGCATGTCCATATGGGAAGCTGCTAGGGCTTGCTTTTCCAGAATATCTGAACTCAGCTCTCTTTGAGAGCAGACTGAAGATGTAAAAGACACACAGATTCCTTGGCTAGGAGTCTACACTTGGTATTCTCTGGGTTTTCAAAAATTTCATTTTAGCTATTTGAGTGGATGTGAGGTAGCATCTTATTGTTGGGCATTATTATTATTATTATTATTATTATTATTATTAGTGTGTGTGGGGGGGTGCTGGGGATCTCAGGGCCTTACACATGCCAGGCACACACTCCACCCCTGAGCCCACCCTCTCTGCACTTTGATCTGCACCCTCACGTCTAATAGATGTGGAGATCTTCTCATGTTGTGCCTGGTCATTTGCATCTGTCCTTTCTGTCCATCCTTCTTGCGGTGGGACCGAGGTCCTGGTGCATGCTTAAGCAGGTACTCTGTCGCTGATCTGAACCCCAGCCTCCTTTCTTTTTTTATTCTTTTCTTGACTGCTTTGGATTGATCAAATATTTTCCATTACTTCATTTTCTTTCCTCCATTGGCTTCTTAGCCAAACCTCTTTTATTTATTTACTTTCTAGTGGTTTTGCTCTAGGGCAGAAAATACGTCCTCACCACATCACATTCTATTCTTCCCTCTTTGTACACAGCCCTTCCTGTTTCCCACTCTGTACCTGAAATTTCACACTGCATGCATGTAGCAAGCTAAAAATCTGCTATCCTTTCTCCATCCATTGTTCACGCTATCGTGGTCTTATCTTTACCTCTACATACATTCAAGAGGAAAAGGCATACTCTTTAATGTTTACCACTTGGTGTTAAGTCCAGAGCTCTTCTCTCCCTCCTGACACCAATTCCCACATTTCCTTTCATGGAAGAGCACCCTGCAATGGTTTGTGAATGCCCTGCCCTTTGGCTATGAATTGTCTCAATTTTAGTTCATTGGAATAAAATCTTTTTCTGCCCTCATTTTAAAAAAATAATTTTGCAAGTTACAGAGTTTGGGGTTGACAGGCTTTAAACCTTGGCGTTTTAAATATTTTTACCATTGTTTTCTGGCCATGATTGTATCAGACGAGAAGTCAGTGTCACCCCCACTGTCCTTCCCTGGAAGGTCATGGTCATGTCTTAATTTGCTGAATTTTTTTTTTAAAGATGGACACAATACCTTTATTTTATTTGTTTATTTTTATGAGTTCTGGGGATTGAACCCAGTGCCTCATGCATGCTAGGCAAGTGCTCTACCACTGAGCCACAACCCTGGCTTTTGCTGAATGCTTTTTTCTCTTAAAATTTTATTCTCTGTATCTCTTTTTTTCTGACAGTGATGTGCTTGCATGTGATTTTCTTTGTATGTATCCTGCTCAGGTTTTGCTAAGTTTCTTGATCTGTAAGTACATGTTTTTCAGTATTTTTTTTTAAATTTTTGGCCATTATTTTTCAAAAAAAATGTTCTGCCCTGTTCTTACTTTATTTCCCTCTGGAACTCCTGTAATGTGAGTGAGGCCACTTAATACTGTCCCCTAGGTCTCCGAGGCTCTATTCATTTTTCTCTAGTCTTTTTTTTCTTCTTCAGATTCTGTGATGCCACTCATCTGTCCTCAAGATTGCCAACTCCACCCTCTGCTACGTCCTATCTGCTGACCATCAATACAGTTAGATTTTCATTTCAGTTAGTGTCCTTTCAGTTCTATGGTCACTTTAAGAAATAGTTTCTATTTCTCTGCTGTGAGTTCCTGTGTCTTCATTTAGCCTTTTGAATGTACTTATTAGAGAGCATTTTGAATCTTGGTCCATCTCACCTGGGCCCTGGTGGTTGGTTTCTGTTGGCTGCCCTTTGTCTTGGCTGTGGCTTATATTTTCCTGCTTCTTTGCGTGTCTAGTGATTCTCTAGGGTGTACTGGACATTGGAAAATAACAAATGTCAGAGACTCTAGATTATCTTCCTCTGGGGAGTCTGTTCCAGTTTGCAGTCCAGTCATTCTCCCTGTGGGCTGGTCTAGCCTTAGTTCTGTGCTGTCATGGGGTCTGCTGAATGCCTGGGGTGTTTCCGGCCCCCCTAAATGGCAGAAATTGATGTCCAAGCTCCTTCTTTCAGGAGGATCTCTCAGGGTTTGCTGTAGGGTTTCTTCAGGCAGGTGTAGAGTGGGCCTTATTTTAGGGTAGGGTCAGCAACATATGGCTCACAGGCCACATCTGGCCTGTGAATGCATTTTTTCTTTTAAAAGATGGACACAATACCTTTATCTTTGTATAGCTCTTGAGCTAAGAATGGTGTTTATATTCTTAAATAGTTGTTTTAGAAAAAAAGAGTCTGACAAAATCTGTACTGTGGCATGTACAACTCTGTGACTTTTCAGAACAAGTTTGCTGGCACCTGGGGACAAGGTCCCTAATCTCTGTCTCAGTTAAATGTCCCAGATGTGTTAATGGCATGGACAGGTCCTCCCTGCAGCGCTGCTCCACTGCAGTCTCGGTGGCATTTCCAATCTCTAACAGCCACTCCTCCAGAGGCACCGTGGGGTCTACAGCGCTTAGCTCAGCCCCAGCCAGCGCCTCCGGGACGCCCGGGTCCCCGCCCGCTTCCCGGCCCCGCAGCCTCGCCCCCAGGATGCACCCGGCACCCCCCTCGGCAGAGGCGTCCGCAAGACTCGCCCCCAGTCATTCCCTTGCAAGGTCCCCGCAGACCCGCCCTCCGTGCCGTGAAAGCAAGGCTTTATTTCGCGGCTTCCCAACACGTACCACGCCCGGCCCGGCGTGGCAGGCGAGGGAGAGGGTGGGGACACACAGGGACCGCCGCGACCCGCGGAGCGGTTAGGGAGCGGACGGCGGCGGGAGCGAAGCGCGGGGACGCCCGAGGGCCGGCTCGCGCCAGGGGAAGCGCCTCGGGGCCCGGGAAGGCCGTCCCTCGGGTCCCGCCTCCTGGCAGTGACATGACCTCGCGGCCCAGGGAAACCCGCGAGCGGAGGCCCGCCGGAGCCTGCGGCGTGGGCGCGCGCAGGAGGCGCGCGCAGGTGCACGGCCGCGGCGCCCCGGGGCCCTTTCCGTCGGAGGGCAGGCGGAGGGAAGGCCCGCCCCTTTAAGCCGCGCGCCCCGGAAGTGGTCATGCGGCGGCGCCGAGGCCGGAAGTGGACGCGGCCGGCGGCGGCGGGCGGCGCGGCGGACGGCCGGCTCGGGAGCGGCCTCGGGGCGGGCGGCGCGGCTCGGGCTCGGGCGCGGCGGGCCCGGCGCGGCCTCGGGGGCCCATGGGGCGCGGGCGGCCGGGCCGGTGAGCCGGACGCCCATGGACGCCCCTGAGGAGCCGCTGCCGCCGGTGATCTACACCATGGAGAACAAGCCCATCGTCACCTGTGAGTGCGGGCGCGGGCGGGGGGCGCGGCCGGGCGCCGGCCACCCCGGCCATCCCGGCCACTCGGGCCCTGTCGGCCGCACCCGCCCGGCTGCCGCTTCCTGGAGGTGTGGCCGGAGGCGGCGCGGCCTCCCGCTCCCGGCGACCTGCGACCCGCGGGGACGCCTCTCGCCGGGCCGTGGGACAGCGACTGCCCCGGGCGGACGCTGTCAGGACCCTGGCGGGGAGCGGGGCCGCGGGATCCAGCCTAGAGTAGTCTAGCTGGGTGCAGCCCCCTGCACGCCGGCCGGCCGGCCAGCGGGTGTCACCTGGTACAGCCCCCAGCGACCCGGCCGGCCAGCCCCTGGTCACCCCGTGCTGTGCCCAGCGGCCCGGCCAGCCGGGTGTCACCCGGTGCAGCCCCCAGCGCCCGGCTGGTCAGCCCCTAGTCACCCCTTGCTGCCCACTGCAACCCTGCATCCCTTGCGGCCCCGTATAGCCCCCTGTCGGCCCCTGTAGATTCCTCTCCGACTAGCGCTGTGTGCCCCATCGGCCCCCAACCAGTCCCTTGCGGCCCGACCTGCCCCAAGTTGCAGACACACTGGCCGGGACGGGGTCGGGGGGGGGGGCTTTCCAGTGGGCTGGGTCAGCTTGCTAGTGGCAAGCAGCTCAGTTCCGAGTTGCAGGCGCACAGGGTGTGAGAGCACAGGTTGTTCTCGGTGGTAAGTGTTAGGTAGCCAGAGTTGCATGTGACCAGTGCAACCCCGTTTTGACACAGCTGGTGTTCCCTGTCATTGAAGCTTCCTGCAGCCCTCTGAGCAAGTGCTGGGCACTTTTTCAGAGGAGAATCCTAGGCCTGGTGGTCAGAGGAGTTGTTCCACGTGCCAGGCCCAGCTCAGGGCAGCTGAATTGCTATCTCTGCACCTGTGGTTCTTTTCCTTACATTAAATGCACACACAAAGGAAATGCTTTTCTGTTACAGGAAAAGTTTTCCTCTAATTTTAAAGTATAACTTTAGAAATAAAAACTTTAAAAAACAACGGGGCTTGTGGGAAGTGTTGAGATGTTGGCTGACATTTTGATGACTTGCTGAGCAGGCTTTCAGACTACAAGTATTTGGATTTTTGACTGTTGACAGCATGTATTTTCTATATCTTAATGACATTGTGCAGTTAACTTTTTCCAAGTTCTTTCTATGCTTTGAAAAGAAGCAGAAGCTCTCCTATGTTGCAAAGCCCAGTGTTCTGTAGGTCTCCAGAACTCTGCTCTGTCTATTTGTTCCTCTTTCCCCCTTTATTCCTTCTATGAATAAGCATGATCCTTGTAAACTCCTCTTGTTGGATGCCTGAGAAATTGTATAAAGTTTACGTTATTGCTTCCTCTTTACATAATGGGTTTTCTTATAGAGGTGACTGTCTGATTTAAAGTTGGAGTCTTGCATAGTTTTGCGGTAACTTCTCAGAATGTTAACTGAAAGTCTTGCTGGACTCTGCACATTCTGTTGGAGTGGATAGACGTGTCAGAGCTTGTCTGGAGGCCTTGCCACTCCTAGGTGCTTCTTGATTCCTCAGGGAAGGTGAGCTCAGTTCACGTTCAGTTTCAGTGTCTTCCAAATCATGGAAATTTTTCTCACGGAGTGCTGCACACAGTATGAATGCTGGATAAGTGTTCATTGCAGGTGGGATTGTATTTCCTCCTCTTAGTTTGGGAAGAATTTCCACAGGCATTGTATAAATGCCCGAGAGCTCCTACTCTGTTAGGTTTTGCCAGGTCTAAGGGCTAGAATCTGTTATCCTGTAGTCAGTGTTTGAGAAAAGTTTGATGGTCAGTTTTGCACAGGTATGCATGACAAGCAGCTTCAGCTTCTTGGCATGTGGTGTATTGGTGGAATGTTTTCTGTGTGTGAGTAGCAGAACGAGGAAGTGTACTGATGGAACCGCTGTCTCAGAAGGGCAACTTTCATTCTTTGGAATCTCAGAAAAGAAAGTGGCTTCAGTAAATGTTCAGAGAAAGTTCATTTGAAAAGTAAAACAGATCTCTTTGAAAGTAGAGTTTTAATTAATTAATTAATTAATTTTTAGTACCAGGGATTAAACCCAGGGGCACTTAACCATTGAGCCATGTCCCCAGCCCTTTAAAAAAAAAAATTTTTTTTTTTTTTTGAGACAGTCTCACCAATTTGCCTAGTGCTGTGCTAGGTTGCTGAGGCAGGCTTTGAACTTGCAATTCTCCTGCCTCAGCCTCCTAGGTTTCTGGGATTATAGGAGTGCACCCTTGCACCTGGCAGTAGAGTTTTTTTTTAAACATGTAGAGCGTCTGACTTCATGGTTCGTGCTTGAGATTCCATTCTTGCACGTCTGAGGCTGAAGCATTTGTCCTGGTTTCACTTCATCCCATTGTCGTCCTCTGGCTTTCAGCCGGCTTGTTTAGGAGGACCTGGCCTAAGCAGTGCAGACAAGGGTAGTAGGAAATGCCTGAAGAATTCTACTTAGGGGCCAGTTTACAGCCTTTTTAATATTATGTACATATTATGTTAGTTTGAAGCATTTTTGCTTTAAAATATCTATTTATGTCTTATTTGCAATGTTCTTACTTCACATCTCCTTGAATACTTAGCCAGCCCTTGAACTCTTATGGGGGCTGTATTTATTTTAAAATAAAAGCAGTTTATGCTTATTATCCGTTTTTTCCATAGACTTGGAAGATTTTGCTTTAGTGAAAAAAAATTGTGCTTACCTTTTTGAGAAGTATCTGAAAAGTAACTGGTTCAGGTAAATTTAGGAACATGTGGTACTAACATTGTTAGGCAGATGCATGGGCATGAGAAGAATGAGAGATTCCCAGACATTAGGGGTAAATAGAGTAGATTGTTACTTTAAACCTTGCTGAATTATTTAAATACTATTTTGAAGCTGCCTGAAAGTTTTAATACATTTTAATCCATCATTAAAAGATTGTTAACTTTTGCCTAATGGGCTCTGGTGAGGAGAGACTACTTCAGGAGAGGATCCACTTCGCACTAAGGCTAATTAGAGCTTGTAAATACTGAAGAATGCTTCTGAAACTATCCTGCAGTGGGGCTGGGCGATGAATCACCCAGTCAGAGCAGTTTGAATATCTATTGTATAATTTATTAATCATGAGAATGCTCAATGAACTGAAACAAATCCAGGGAATCCATTTGATCTAAATTTAAGTTCTAGCTTAGATTCCCCCACCCCACCCCAACCATATGGTCACTTCTGTTTCAGAATAAAGACTTAGGTTTCTGACCCAGGACCTGCTAGGAAAGACCTGTTCTTTCTCCAGGTGTCTCATTCATGGACAAAGTCAACATCCTTCCACTGATTTGTGACTTTTCTTTGTTCGCTGTTAGGCACCGTGCCTAAGATAGCACATGCTGTCAACTTGGAGTTATATAATATCGAAAATAATAGTTCTCTCCATCCGGATGATCTCTTTTTGCTGGTAACATCTTACATTGCCTGTTTCCTTTTTCTGAATCTGTTTTTGGGGTTCCAGATCTGATGTTCCAAATCTTTCCATTTTGACAGGGGAAGAAAAGCAGCAGGGATGTAAATGTGTGTACCTGGTTGGAGTGTGGGTTCCCTTGCGGGCTAACCTTTTTGCACTTGAACATTATAATTTTCCTCCAGGTTTGGAGGTGTGGTGCTTGGGATGGAAGCATTGTTTTCGACTGATTTGGAAGGAACTTTTTTTTTTTTTTTCTTAATTGGTAAACACACGTGTAGGTTTTGAATCATGTAGGCTGAATCATGATTGAGAAGGGGGGAAACTGTCCTCCTCCAGATCCTGGGCTGTTCCTGAGTGTGTTTGGAGGCAGGAGTAAAGGTATCACCAGAGTGCTCACCTTGTTCTATAGGTGTGGCATTCTGCCTGAGGCTGGTTAGGAGCAATTGTGTCTTCAGGTAGTGACCTTGGCCGCACTTGATCTCTGCAGACCTCATCTGTGACATGGACAGTTGGGTCGACTAGTTTAAAAGAAGGAGCATGTATGAAGCTCTGAAGAGAGTGGCTGGGAGGTAGTCAGTGCACAGGAAGTCAGCAGCTGAGAAGAGACCCTTCGCTGTCTGCTCATATGCCTTGGGTGTCAGTGAGTCTCCAGACCACCTCTAGGTTAAAGGGGATATCTGGGGCTTGCATTCATTAAGCAGTTAGGTCTATTAAGCACTGTATCCCAACAGCTGCCGTGGAGTTTTTGTACAGGAATATTCTTTGCCAGTTGATGGGATGAGGTGACTTAGTGTGTGTGTGATCTCACAGGATACAGGTGGATCTCCAGGGCCCACTCTCTTACTGGCTTTGTGCCCATCTGCAGACCAGGAGGATGGGGACCACAGGTCCTTAATTGCTAGCTTCCTGTTTCTGTCCTTTCCTCCCCTACTCCCGCCTTCCTTTCTGCTGTCCTTCCTCTTCCCTAGTCATTTCTCGTCTGGGTCTGTTCTTAACGTGAACTGTAAATCTATTCACGGTTCTTTGCCTTAGAGAACGTTTGAGTTTAAATTACAGATCAATGACTTTGAAGTTGTTCATGAATCCCTTTTTATCCCGCTATAGCTGACGTTCAGTGGTCAGCACGTATAATCTGTTTAGTTTTGAACTATGTCTAGAGTCTGGCTGTTTCTCTCTCCTTTATTGCTGCTCCCAACTCTTCCTCATTTTCATCTTCCCAGGACCACTGCTGCGGCCTCCCAGCTGGCCTCCCTGTTCCGTCTAGCCTCCTTCCAAGAAGTCCCAGCATCTGAGCGCTCTGCTCCGCCCCTCCAGTGGCTCATTACCTTCCCGGAACCTCCACAGGACTGGGGTATACCTCAGTGGTGGATCTCTTACCAGCATTCACGAGGCCCAGGGGTTTACCCCCAGCACAAAGAAGCAAAAATGAAAAACAGAACAAGAGCAATCTTCAAAGACCCCTTAGACACACTGCCCCCATCCTGTTGCTGGCTTCCTTGCTGTGCCCGGGACCCCTGCAACCTGCATTGGCCTCTGGCCTTTGTCACTGTGTCTCTCTGCCTTCTCTTCTCCTGAGTTCCTGGGACATGGTGGCTCCTGCCTGCCCTCTGGTATCTGCTCAATGTCACCAAACTCTAGGTCTGCTCTGACTACCTCCCCCGCACCACTTAGGTTTGGGATCTCATTGATTTTGCCATCTTGGCTCAGCAACCCCTGACGCCAGTGCTTGTTTTTGTGTTCATTGTCTCTCCACCCTAACCCCGGCTGGTGTGAGGCTCATGACTACAGGGACGTTGTCTCTTTGGCCACTGCTGTACTCTGGCACCTTGCACAGTGCTTGGCATGGGCAGGTGCTGAGTAAGTAAGATGAGTGAGTGAGCATTTCACCAAGGGAAAACCCTGCTGTATGTCGTCCTTGCTTCATAAGACAGAAGGTTTTGCTGCCATAAAATTATTAAATACAAACAGAGCTTTGTAGAAAATCCTTGGAGAGTTTGAATCCTGATCTCTCTGGTTTGTTTTAGGTAAATTATATGCCTTTAGCTTTTTGACACAGGCACATTCTCTGTTTGGATGTTTTGAATTGAGGAACCCATTAATCCAGTAAAATAAATAGAGCTAACTGGTTGGCCAGAAAGCAGGTTTTTTTTTTTTTTTTGTACTGGGTATTGAAATCAGGGGCACTTAACCACATCCCCAGCCCCCCTTTTTTTTAAATTTAGAGACAGGGTCTCACTGAGTTGCTTAGCATCTCGCTGTTGCTGAGGCTAGCTTTGAACTCGTGATCCTCTTACCTCAGCTGCTGGGGTTACAGGAGTGTGCCACAGCCGCTGCACCCATCTGGAGATCAGATTTGCAAGGTCTTAGGAGCTGTGTTTGATTAGGCTTTTTTTAAACCTCAAGTCAGTAAATTATAACTATGTGACCAAACCAAGGTACTCTTGGGGCCCAGGAGGATCTTCTGAAGCATCCTTAAGGAGAGGTCATCTGGTGTTTGGAGGAGGCCTTGGACAAAGATACACTTCTTATTCTATAAAACTGAACTTGAAACCTTACAAATGCACTAAGAGAACATCAGTCCATCTTTATTATCAAGTGTGGAATCTAGAAGTGGAATTGTTGGATCAAAAGGTGAGAAGTTTGACTTGTGAAACTTTCTTCCAAATGATCCCTGTGAAAAGCTATACCCAGGTTTGACTCCCCTTCACTGGGTAGGGGAGAATGCATCTTTTTTATTTTTTGACAGGCTGATGGGTTGTGGGAATAAAAACCCAACTATTATTTGGTAGGAAAAAAGTCATACTTTTAATAGCTTTATTGACTTTAATGTACATACTATAATTGGACACTACTTTTGGTAAGTTTTTAGAATTCTCTAGTCATCATGACAATTCAGCCTGTTACCTCCAAAAGAACGCTGGTAGAGGTAGCAGTTAATCCCTGCTCTGCCCCAGCTGGGGCACCCCATGCTCCGCGTCTACAGGTTGGTTTCCTAGACATTGTGCGCAGTGCAGCCATGCAGGTGTGGTCTTTGCATCTGACTGCTTTCACCTGCGGAGTTTAGGTGCACGCAATGCACTGCTGTCAGCATGCCTTCTGTTACTGCTGAGGAGGATTCCACTCTATGGCTGTTCCTTAGCATGGTCATCTTGTCACCAGTTGATGGGCACTTGGATTGTTTCCACTTTTTGGCCTTCTGAATAATGCTGCCCATGAAAATTTGCTTGCATGTACACCTGCGTTTTCATTTTTCATGTGAAGATTCTTAGGGGAGAATGGCTGTGTCACATGATAAGGTTATGTTTAACTTTTTTTTTTAAAAATATTTTTTTGAGATGTTGGTGGATCTTTATTTTATTCATTTATTTATATACTTTTCAAGGTGGCTGTCCTGCTTAACATTCCCACTGCAGTCTAGCAAAGATTCTAGTTTTCCCATATCCTCGGTGATAAGTTGTCTTTTTATTTTTTAACTATCATCATCTTATGAATATAAAGTGGCATCTGCTTTAAGTTTTAATTTGAGTTTCCCTAAATGCTGTATTCTCTTCAGTGAAATGTTTATTCAAGTCTTTTCCCCATCTTTTAATTGCATTAAAATTTTTTTTTTTGTAGTTGTAGATGGACAGAATGCCTTTATTTTATTTGTTTATTTTTAGGTGGTGCTGAGGATTGAATCCAGTGCCTCATGCATGCTAGGCAAGTGCTCTGCCACTGAGCTACAGCCCCAGCCCTTAATTGCGTTATTATTGACTTGCAAAAGTTCATTTAATTTTCTGGATATATGTCCTTTTTTGGACATGATTTGAAGATTTTTTTCCCCCAGTTTGGTTTGCCCTTTCATTTCCTCAAGGTGTCTTTTTGAAGTGCAAACTATTTAATTTTTGACAAACTCTTAATTTTTCTTAGATTGTGCTTTTTATGTCATGTATAAAAACTCTCTGGTCAGGATCAGTGGCTCATGCCTATAATTCCAATGACTCGGGAGGCTGAGGTAGGAATATTGCAAGTTCAAAGCCAGCCTTGACCACTTAGTGAGACCCTCAGCAACTTAGCAAGACCCTGTCTCAAAATAAAAAATATAAGGACTGGGGATGTAGCTCAGTGGCAAAGCACTTCTGGGTTCAATCTTCAGTGCCCTCCCTGCCCCTAAATAAAACCCAAACCAAAACCACTCTTTGTCCAACCCAGTGTTATCATAATTATTTTAGTGTGTATGTATCTTTTGTCCATGAGGTTCTTTTTATAGATTTATTAGTAGTTTGACGTCTCCTGAATTCTGGATTACCTGTTTACCTGTGCTGCCTTAACGTTTATGAGGTGAGGAGAAACGTGCCCTGGTGAGTTGGAAGGGCACTGGAGAAAGCGTGCCCATTCTTCTGTGTTCATCCTGCTTGTATCAGTTTCTGCCATAACAGAAGTAGTACAAGTTGGGTGGCTTAAAACAACAGAAATCGATCCCCCACCCCATCCTGGAGGTGGATGGCTGAAGGCAAGGAGCCTCTGTACCTCCTGGGGCTCCCAGCAGCCCTTAGCATCCCCGACCCGTGGCTGGTCACTCCGTCATCTCATGGCCACCTCCTCTCCCTGTTTATTTCACCTTGTGTTTTCTCTTTCTCCTATACTTGTCACTTGTCATCAGATTTAGGGCCTAGGACAGTATGTATCTCTATGTAATCTGGGATGATCACCCTGAACTTGATCACATCTCCACAGAGCCTTTCTCCAAACGAGGTCATGTGGACACCCAGCTCTGAGGGTCCGCCCCTCAACCCCCTCTGCTGAGGGTCAGTGGCTAGCATTCACCAGGTGTCAGTTTTACATGTTTCTTCTGCTTCTGTGAATTTGTCCTTCCCAACCTCTTGACTAAAAGTACGTGTTCCTGGTTTTCAGGCTTTGGATTCTTCTGGGTGTTGACACTGAGTGGAATTGCCTCTTCTGAGAAGAAGAGCAGCCCCTTCTGCACGCTCTTACTTTTTACCTGTGGAAATAAATGCCTTTGTTCGGCCTTTTTTGGATATCTATTACACGATATTTCCTTTCTCAATATTATTTTAGACCCTTGTTTGCAAATTAAAAAAAAATACATGAGTAGGGAAATAATGAAGAAACTAATATCAGTTTTAGACCTTGGTTTCACCTGAGAGCATTGTATGTTTGGAAAGTTTTCCTATTTTCAGCTGAGAGCAGTTAACATTTAGGTCATTGCATACATTTCAGAGTTGAAGTTTTCAACAAAGCCTTAGAACTGAGAACGACCCATTTGGGTGATAAAATCTGGAGCACACCAGTTGTGGGCATTTTAGTTCACCTGGACCAGTCAATAAGCTTTAAAAAAAAATAGAGATAATTTAAAAAATAAGCTTTTAAACATCAAGTTTGACAATGGGGGGGTGCTGTCTGAGATTATTTTGAAGTTATTTTGAACAACAGAGGGCCAGTTGTGCTCTGGGTGACCGTGGTTATCAGTGCTGAGTAACCACAAAGGCCAGCTCCGAGAGGTTTGGCTCTCCTCCAGCATGGGCTCACCAGTGCTCAGGGAAGTCAGACTCCATCTGCCCACAGGCACAGACAGGTCTGCCCCTAAAACTAGCCCTCTGCCATAACAGAAGTAGTACAAGTTGGGTGGCAGCCTTTTCCAGAGAGTTAAGTAAAATGGAAAATCACTTTTTAAATTTCATTGAGGGGCTGGGGTGTGGTTCAGTGGTAGAGTGCTCACCTAGCATGCGCGAGGCACTGGGTTCGATCCTCAGCACCACATAAATGTAAAATAAAGATATTGTGTCCACCTAAAAAAAAACTTAAGAATAAAAATTAAAAGTAAAATAAAAGTAAATTTCATTGAGCATTCTAAGAACTCAAACTTACACTAGAAATTCTTAGTAGTCTTACTCATTGCAACATGCAATTTGGAGTCTGAAAATTTGCCATTACTCCTGCTGTAGGATGTCCTATCCTGTGGGGTCTTGGTTTGATTGGTGTGTCACATGAGTGCTGAGGCATTTTCACCACTTGAAACTGTACCAGCCCCTGTTCCATGCCAGGCACTATTGTGGGTGTTTGGTGGGGCTTTACCTGTGAGTAAAGGTCCAACTCTCACAGAGCTCTCCTCCTAGCAGCCGGTGAGTTGGCCAGTCCCTGCCTCATTCTATATTATTTTGGAGCAAATTTCAGACATCATATAAATGTTTATGATAAATGCACGTCATAACTGTATCTGCTGTACACTAAATGTTTGTGCCCCCTCCAACTCCTGTGCTGAGACCCCAGCTCCCACGTGATGGCATTTAGGAGGTAGAGCCTTTGGTTACATTAGGCTAAGAGGGTGGGAGCCCTTCGTGATAGGATCGGTGGCCTTGTAAGAAGAGGAGAAGGGTGCTGAGTCTCCCACTCCTACTATTCCATCTCACAGAAAGGCCAGGTGAGATGCAGTGAGAAGGTAGGCATCTGCAAGCCAGGGAGCAGGCCCCCAGCAAGTGGACCTGCTGACACCTTGGCTTGGACTTCCAGCCTCTGAACTGTGGGAAGTGCATTTCTGCTGTTGAGCCCACCTGTCTGTGTCACTTTGTTATGGCATTTGAGCTTAGAATATGTCTCTGTAGATAAGGACTTTAAAGACATCACTACCAACCTTTATCATACCCAAAATAATTCTTAACATGAACTATTCAATGTTTACATTTCCCATTTGCCTTAACCTTCCCAACTTTGTAAACTAGCGTGTTCAGACACAGTTTTTATGCAGTTAGTTCCCTGCTCCTCCTGTGGCTTGCCATGTGCTGTAGGCCACCTTGTCTCGGCTGCTCCGCTGCTGCTGGGTTCCTTTTGGTTCTGCACACTGTTCAGTGGTGGTGTGTCTGATTGGTTTTCCACTCCATCCTTAAATGTTGCAAGATGGTAATATTGTAATTTTGGCATTTTTCATTTGTTGGTTGGAATCTTGCTACAGAAAGGGTGTGTGTGTGTGTGCACGCGCGCGCGCGCACCCGTGCGCACCCGTGTATGTATACATGCATGCTTACTGCTTACAGTGTTTGCTCACCCAGTAGTGCAGTGGTGCTGCACACTTGACCTTTCCCTAAAATGAGCTGGTTCACTAGCACCCTGCAGTGGTGATCGGGTGGCTTTTTTAAAGGGTCACAGAAGTGCTGGGTGTACTTGAGGCTGTGGTGGCGGCTGCCTCATTGTGTGCATGTTGTCGCATCTTTGGCTGCGGAGAGCCTCTTTCAGGCTGGCTTCAGAGGCTGGTTCTCACTGTCTGGCGTGGCAAGTGCCCCAGCTCACTTTGTACGTTTCCCGCCCCAGTCCACAGTCTGCTGATTGTGCAAGGAGCCCTGGTTCCTTTTAGGGAAAGCAGTATTTTAAATTAAAATCAAAGACTGGGGTTTCAGTGAACTACGCTGTCTTTTATATTTTCTTGTGCACTGAAAATCTCAGCTCTCGAGGGACTTGGGGTGATTGGAGGTTCTCAAGCTTGAGCTGTGTTGGATTCCCCTGGTGGACTTGTTAGATGCCTGGAGTTCTGCATGAGCAGGGCTGAGCAGGGTCTGACCAGTGTGTGACCAAGGCCAGATGATGACTGTGCTGCAGATCCAGGGAGCCACCGTGTGGGGTGCCACACGACCGCCCAAATGCCTTGCCCCGCGTTGCACTCAACATGTGCTGGGCTGCATGGCACACTGGTGGTGTGTGGAGGTCTTCCTCACTCCTTTCCCAGTTGTGTAGAGCTCCACCGTGTTGTAGCAGTTCTGAGGTCTACACTGCTAGTCCCCATTGGTACATTTGAGTTGTTTTTCATTTTGCTGTTTTAAATGCCCTGTGTCAGACAGCCTGTGCTGGCAGCTGCCTTCTAGCATGCGTTGGGATAGAGCCCTGCAAGAAGGCTGTGGTCTGTGGTAAATGTTAAGATTATTTTGCTAAACTGCCAAATTCTCCTCTTTAATGTCTATACTGTTAGGAAACTGCTGGGAGGTGAAGGGTAATCTGGATAAAGTGGTTTGAAAACGTGTCTGTCCATAGCCCAAAGCAGGGCACGCCTGGAGCAGGTGGGGCCTCTTCAGTGTCACGACTCCTTCAAGCTGCTACAACACTCCTGTTTTCTTTTGTGTAAATCTATGTAAACTGTTAAATACTGATTCTTTGGTGTTTTTCAGTTCGGGTACATTTATCCAATCTTTTTCTTTTGAAAATTTTTAGAATTTTAAGTGCAGTCTGGTCTTAGAGGGCTGGAGAAGATGATGGTCATCTCCTTGGATGGACCTCTGAACCTCCTTGGCATGTGTGCTCAGTTGTCCCTCAAGTTAAAAGAGAGCGGACTTTGGGGACCTGGGGATGTGTTTCAGTGGTTAAGTACCCCTGGGTTCAATCCCTGGTTACTAAATAAATAAATAAGAACTTTGGGTTTGGGGACTTTATATCTTTTTTTTTTTTTTTGGTACCAGGGATTGAACTTGGGAGCACTCAGCCACTGAGCCACATCCCAGCCCTATTTTGTATTTTATTTAGAGACAGGGTCTCACTGTGTTGTTTAGCGCCTCGCTTTTGCTGAGACTGGCTTTGAACTTACAATTCTCTCATCTTAGCCTCCCAAGCCACTGGGATTGCAGGCCTGCACCACCGCTCCTGGCTGGGACTTTATATCTTTGTCTTGTCTTTATGTGTCTGTCGTAGTCCCTTCTCTGCAAATTCCCATAGCATAAACTCGATGAGCACTAATGTGCTGTGCTGTTTTCTCTTGATCACCCCTGGGAGAGAAGAACAGAGGGAGGAAGAGAGAATATACGTGTGTGTGTGTGTGTGTGTGTGCAGGGCTGAGGATCCGAAGGAGGAGAAGCAGAGGCCACATAAGGACCAGGAGGAAGGCCAGGTGGTGGGCATACATAACTAAAGCCAGTGACAACTGGGCAGGTTCCCCTGTGTGTGATGGAACATCGTGGCATTCCAGCAGACCTGAGGCTGGGGTCCATGACATCAGGCAGCCAAGGGACGAAGATCCCCATCTCACCAACTGCAAATGGCTTCTTAAAATGAGGTCTTCTTTAAACAGTGGAGGGCTTGCGTTTCTTCTTCCACAGGAGCTTCCAGTGAAATGGGGCAGTGTCTGTGCAAGAGACAGGGGTGACTCGGCCTTGCTTCCTGCTCATGCAATCTGGATCCTTTTTTTAGGCGCTGTTTCTCCTTGCTTCCCACCCAGCCCCAGATGTGGAAGCCTTTCATACATATACTTCAGGAGGACGCTGGTGTGGGGATTCCCTGCTCCATAGTTATGCGTTCAACATTAGTTTTCCCCATGACAGAATTCCCGGTTTGAAAGATTAATTTTCATTATGGTATTGACATTGGGCATGAATTACAGCAAATCCACTGTACATTATCGAACAGGCTGAGACAACTTCCCAGTTTGTGACCTCAGAGGTTTTTTTTATTTTATTTTATTTGAAACTCTGTCTTCCTGAAAGCTGATGAGGAGCAGTTGATGAACATGTGGTCTCTGAGCAAGCAGGGGCGGGCTTGGGCTTGAAGATGCGCCTTCCACAGTGACGTTTCCAAACTTGAGGACATAACCTAAACTGGATCGCAGCTTGCGTTCAGCAGCATGTTTGAAGAGTAGCCGTTTCTGCAGAGTTTTCTAGATAGACCACATATTTCATTCTGCTTTTTGTTATTGAGGGGCCACTCTAGGCCTGATCCCACCACCGCACTGCTTCTCTGAGTCCCAATCAGGGGCTCACCCAGCCCTGGCCGAGAGCTTCAGATGTGAAACGCTTGCTGCCCCTCACCTGTGCAGGTTCTGTCGCAGACCAGAGCTCTGGTCGACCTTTTCCTTCTGTATGGGGCAAGCTTGTGAGGGTTATCAGACTCTGTGTACATGTTCCTTGTGTACTTACGCGACACTGCATTGCAGGGACCATGTGTGCGTGCGTGTGTGAGTGAGATGTTATACGGAAAACTAAGTAAAAAAAGAGAAAGCTTCCGTGTGGTTGGCTTAGTTTCCATCTAGTGAATAGTAATGATTTTTATTTATCTATGGAAACCTTTAATGAGGCAATAGAAATTGGCAAAAAATAAACTTGAAGCTGACAGAAGAGGTGTTTTTGGTTTCTGTTTGGTTTGGTTTTGGTGGTGCTGGGATTCGAACCCACGGCCCCAGCATGATAGGCAAATGCTCTGCCATTGAGCTACACACCCTGGTGCTAAAGATTTTCTCACTGAATTGATTTCTGAGATGACTGCCAAATAAATGAACAAGATGAAAGTGCTAAGTGAAAATATAAAAATTATTTTTATCTCCATAAAAATGTAGCAGCAGCAGCCCTT
Source organism: Marmota flaviventris (assembly GCF_047511675.1). NCBI lineage: Eukaryota > Metazoa > Chordata > Mammalia > Rodentia > Sciuridae > Marmota > Marmota flaviventris. The sequence goes on along the minus strand of NC_092505.1, from coordinate 1,942,287 downwards.
TTACCACTACTCTAGGTTATATCTGCACATCCACTGCTCACTCGCCCTGTGGCCTTGCTGGGGAGCTGTTTTTACTTTCTGCTTTACATCTGATCCCCAGGCACTAAATCCTCAAGCTTACTGTGGAGAGTAGGGTGTCCCTGCCCTGGGTGACCCCATGGTGTACAGATGGCGGCTTTCAGGCTGTCCCTGCCCTGGGTGACCCCATGGTGTACAGACGGCGGCTTTCAGGCCTTGCTTGCCCCGAGTGACTCCGTGTTATAAAGCAGCAGTTTGCCATGTTACTACATTTTGAGTACAGGTGCCAAGGTAGAAACTTTACTATACCTTGTTTGTACAGGTGAGCCACCTCGTGCCCAGCCCAATCATAAGGCACAAACTGACCAATGACTTATTCATGCCAAAAAGAAATTACCATCTGTGAACTTATTAAATAGGAGTCCGTGGGCATGTGGCATGTCAGGTCCCATCAGACACACAGAGCTGCCAGCCACCCCAGATGTAGCCCCTTGTGTAAGAGGAGAGTGCCTCACGCTGACGTGCCAGGTGTGGACCTGTCACATGGCCACTCCTCAGGATCCTTGCCCAGGAAGATGGCCAGAGCCACCTCTCCCAGGTTTCAGTTCAGCCTGTCTCCCCTGCGACCACACAGCCCACTTACAGCTGACACCTCAGTGCTGCCCTGTGCGCCGTGTCTGGTCATCTGCGTGACTTTCTGCATCTGAGTCAGCCCTGCCTTCACTTCTAGCAAGGTCTTTGAATCCTGTGGCTATCTTAGCCTTTCTCAGCCTTTCTGTGACCTGTTTGTCATCAAGTGAAGTATGATGCATGACTTGAGTTTATTGATAATAGAGGTTAAGATTGTGATGCTGGGGTCACTGTTACCAAGTGAAGTCACGAGTACCCAGTTCAATGAAGTGGATAAATGGACTGAGTATGTGAATTTATTTTTATTTAGTAAATTCTGACATTGTGAAAAGACACAGAGGTGCCCTGTCTCTTTTGATGGCATGGCTAGCTCATGACCCTTAGGCAGCTGGTCAGTGGAGGAGCAGGACAGGGACTGGACAGTGAGGTTCCCAGTGCCACCCCAACCACTCCACTCATATATAGAGAAATGACCTTTCTTGACAGGAGAGTGAAGTGGACATAGCTTTCCTATGTTCATACATGAATACATGACCAGTGTGATTCCATATCGTGTACAACCACAAAAATGGGAAGTTAAACTCTGTGTATATATGGTATGTCAAAATACTGTCAGGTATAACTAAAAAGAACAACAACAACAAAAAAAAAAGAAATGAGCTTTCTCTCTGCAGTGACTTGACATCATCATGTGGGTTTTTTTAGAGTTTTTTTTAGGTTCATGATCACAAAATAAGCAAGTGTGTTAATGGTCTACATCAGTTTCTGATGACTTCTTTAGATCAGTATAAAGGCAGTTATGAAAATGGTTTTGCTTAAAGAGGACCTTCTGAGTGTAACAGTTTTAGCATCCATTAAAAGGTTATGCCATCATTTCTTGAGAGAAGTAAATGGATTTTTTTGGTTCTGTAAAGCTAGGATGAAAGAGCTGGGTGTGCAGTGTGAACCTGCACGTCCCTGCTGTAACCATACCTGCGTGGGCTGGCTTTGCGCCCCGACACAGCCACGTCTCCAACCTTGCTTTCCTGTCTGTGAGTTGTTTCCTCCCAGGAGATCCTGGCCAGGGCCAGGTGAGAGGCTGGGGGTGTGTGCATTGCAGCTCCTGCTGGCATTGGGGGGACGCTGGAGTTACTTGGAGGAAGGCGTCCACGTTCATCCCTTGGGTTTCCCTTCCCATGTGGAGTTTTCTGGCTCTTACACAGTTCCGAAGGCTGGAGAGCACAGGGCTGGGGGCTGAGCAGCTCCTGACTTCATGGCCTCTGGCGGGCCTCTCACCTTCCTGATCCTTGTTTTCCTGTGGAGAGCCCTGGCCATCTCATGGAATTATTGAGAGGTTAAGTTCAGCTGTATGTGTCAAGTGTTGGATTTTTCTTGAGATTAGTCATTTAGAGACACAAAACAAGATTGTTTTGTGATGTCATTTTACTGAAAAAAATTGCCCAACAATACACTTTGATAAAAGCATGTTTTGTCTATATTTACCCACCTACAAGTGCCGTAACTGGATTTCTCTTCATTCCGTTATAGGTGCTGGAGATCAGAATTTGTTTACCTCTATTTATCCGACACTTTCCCAGCAGCTTCCCAGAGAGCCAATGGAGTGGAGAAGGTACAGTGTCTGGGTTTGGGCTGTAGCCCCGCCTGCAGTTTCTGGGTGTGGGAGCAGGCGAAGCAGCACAAGCGAGGGCCTCTGTCGTCAAGAATGGAAGGGCTTCCCCTGAGCTGCGTCTTACTGTTGAAGGCATTGGACGATGCTCTGTAATTTTGGGGGTGCTTGATCCTTGAGCATTCTAGGCAAGGGCTGTGCTTTCTAGCTAGCTCCAGCATGGTTTTCTTAATGAGGCATTGGATGGCATTTTTTTTTTTTTTTTTTTAAGTTAAAGACTAATGTTTGTAGGAATGACTTGTGATTCTTTCTGGTGAATCACAGTATCTTGAAGGTACAGGCAGCTTGCTGGGGAGACATATACCCCTTAGCAGCTGGGCTACCAGAGCTTCTCACCAAGCACCCGTGTACTTTTCTTAAGGATAAGAAGCTATATGAAAAGATGTTACTTGGAAATTAGAAGGATAAATAGAAGAGAGGCCTGGTCACCTGTCCCTGTAGTTGGCCTCTTGAGTACACTCAGGTCCCATTGTCTACGGACTTGTCCAGAGGGAGTCATTGGCTGGGAATCTTCCTGGTGAGATATTATTTGTGGAAATGTTTGGGTTTTTACACATCAGTACAGGTAACCTGATGTAGTCAGGGTGCATCCTGACCTCCTGTTGTTCCCCCGTCCCTGTCACTGTGGCTTTTGTGTGGTGTTCCTTTCTGACCATTGGTTTTGCCTATTAATGTGAAGGGCTCTCTGGGTGACTTGCCCTGGCCCTCAGGCATGTAGTCTGGTTTCTGTGCCTGATGATGGTGTCTCAGTATTAGTGAGCCTCAGCTGTACTGTGGGCATCAGGAGTGCCGCGTGAGAAAGGATATTCTTAGAGAAAGCACGTTCACATGCCGGGAGGCCCAGTGGCTGAGAGAGAGAACACTTTAGCCAGTGCAGAACTTAATGCCTAAAGAAGCGGAGTAATTGTGCAGGATTTCAAATAAGCATGTGTTATTGAACGTTCAGGAAGATACAAGAAGAAAGGGATGTTCGTGAAGCAAGATGGAGGTAATGAGGGAAAGAAAACTGAATGGAGAAGCCACTTAGACTGCATATGTTGCCATTTCTGCACCTTCTTGAAAGCCCTCTAAATGAGAGCCAAGGACTGCACCATTGGACCCACACAAGGATGGTGCCTTGGCCCTTTAGTACTACCAGAAGAACGCCACAGCCTGCAGCTCCCACAGCGAGCAGAAAGTCACTTGGCTCGCAGTTCTGGAGGTGCAAAGGCTGAGATCAGGGGTGGCATCTGCCGAGGGCCTTCTACTCTGTGCTAATGTGGTGGAAAGATCCCACAGGGAAGACGGAGAGGCAGAGGGTCAGACTCTTCTTTCCTAAGGAACCCACACCTGCAGCAGTGGAACTGCTGCCAGATAATGGCACCGTCCAGTCCCATGCAGCGGCTCCTACTCTAAGCTCTTCTTGAGGGTCCCACCTCTTCACATTCTTGCAGGTTTTCAACATATGAACTGTGGTGCATATGTACAGACCATAGCAGAGAGAGAGAGGGGACAACAACAGCTGAGAGATGTGGACACATCTGTGGGAAAAGGAGGAAGATGGAAAGGTTGGGAAAGAAAAGCCGAAATAGCTGAGCCCCAGCCTGGGTTCATGATGCATGACCAAGTGCAGAGCCTTGGCAGGCAAGGGCGAGGCCCACTCTGGGAAGTAGGCTGGCAGAGGTGTGGATAAGGAGCACGACCCAGCCGCCCACCCCACCCATCAGTGGCATCCATGCAGATGGCTCTTGTCTTGCCTCTGCAGAAGCCTGAAGGACCTTCAGTGGACAGAGAGGCTCCCGACCCATGGATGTGAGGCCCTGCAGAAGTCAGGGAGAGGGGCCATTCTAAGACTAGCAGGCTAAGTTCTGAACAGTTCAAGCCCAGGCCCAGGAGGTCTACAGCCAGACCGCTCCTGGGCAAGAAGGTGGAGAGTTTATCTCAGGAAAAGTAGTGGCCTGGGAAAGACCGATGGAGTGCCCATCAAACTCAGGAGTCTTAGGTGAGGGACATCCACCTGAAACATCAGAATGGGACCTTACTAGGAGTGTCTTTGAAGGTAGACGTAAGGTAAGGCTCACTGTGAGGTCATCCTGGGTTAAGATGGATCCCAAATCCAGGAGGTGTCCTTATAAGAGACAGAAAGGAAGAATGCAGAGGCACATGGGGGAGGTGGAGATGGAGCCACAAACCAGGGAATGCCCAGAGCTGTCAGCAGCCTCCAGAAGTTGGAAGGGGGACAAGAAACCTCCCACATAGACTGAGGGGAGCTAAGCCTGCTGACTTTTGATTTTGAATTTCTGGCCTCCTGAAGGGTGAGTCAGTAAGCAAATGTTGTTTCAAAGCCCCCAGCTCCATGGTAATTTGTTACAGCAGCGCTAGGAAACTCGGACAGAAGGAAGGCAGAGACGGGCAGGACAGGCAGCGCCGTCGTAGGGTGTGTGTGTGTGTGCACGCACGCGAGTGAGTCTTCTAAAAGCTTAATACTGTATGTTATGCACATATAACTTTGATAAAAAATGGGAATTGATTAGATCTTAGAAATTAAAATATTGAAACAAACCTTATCAGATGCACAATAGCTGTCTAGCTGAAGGGCCAGTGAGCAGGCTGGAGACGGAGCTCGGAAGACCATGGCCCATGCTGCGCAGGTGGGTGAGTGGAGAGGGCAGCTGGGACAGAAGGGAGGGGAGACTGGCAGAACCAGTACCAGGAGTGTCCCAGAAGCAGACCAGGACTCTGCAATAATCCCTGGATGTCACATGCAGCGTGAGGTCCAAAATTTACAGCAGTCGTCTTGAGATGGTAAGGGAAAATGCTCTGAACTAGGGCTCATCATTCATGCTTTAGTGAGAGGGAGAGCTGAGCCAGAGCCTCTCGAGGTCTCGTGCTGAGGGTCTTCTGCTCCTGGCCCTGGGCGACCCCAGGGACCTCTGCTTTTAGTGGGGAGGTACTGCAGTAGGCGGTAATGTTCACAGACTTCTCTAAGATCAGAAGCTGTACTGGCCTCTCTGGAGTAACTCGAGGGTGCGTCCCACAAGGAACACCAGTGTAGACAAGGTGTATGTGGTGTGTTAGAATATTTAAAGTAAAAACTTGCTGGAGTGGGGATATAGCTAAGTGGTAGAGCGTTTGCTGAGTGTGCATGAGCCCTTGGTTTTGACCCTCAGCACAGCAAAAAAGAAAAGAAAAAAGTGTTGTGCACCATGGCCCATGCCTATGATCCCAGTTACAGGAGGCTGAGGCAGGAGGATTGCAAGTTTGAGGCCAGCCTGGTAACTTATCACCCCAAATCCCCCCAAAGTGAGAATGTAACCCAAATAGAAATAGATGGCTAAACTTTGAAGCTGGCAGAACAAAAGAATGGAAGAAGAGAACTTGATTATCCTCACAAAGGACGGGGAAGGTGGAGAGCTTGCAAAGAGTGAAGGCACCCTTTCAAGCAGAAGTGTAACTGTGTTGAGTATGATCGGCTTCAGCCGACTAAACCAGAGCATCCCTAGACTGAATTAAAACATCCAGCCGTAGATGTCTCAAACACAGCACAGGGAAAGGACACATGGTGCTTAATTTGTTTTTTAGGCATGAGCACAGCAGCCTCCTCTCAGGACCTTAGGTTAGCTGTGTGACTCATGGGATCTCTCTTTGGCTTCTTTCTTGGGCTGAGGAAAAAGGGGAGGTTTGTGCCACTATTTTATTTGAGCTCTGCAAGAAAAGCCTGTTCTTTATCACCAGCTAACTCTGCTCCTTGGGTGCACAGGTTGCCCCTGAGCACTAGTGCTGGTGCAGTTGACTTGTAGAGCTGCCCTCGTTTCCTCTTTCCCAGTGACTTCGGGGTGGTTGTCGTGCGAGAGCTGTCTCGGGCTGTGGGGCCTTGGTGGAGTGGGACCTGTCAGGGGAGCGTTGCTGTGTGTGTTCTGCAGCAGCACTTAACGGGAGGGAGCGTGGGTGTGTGTGAGGTGCTTCCAGTGCTTCTGCACAGAGCATTGGTCATGGCTCATACTATATTTGCTTCTGAACTCATAGATAGGATTGAATTATTTATTGTTGCATCCCTGCTGAACCTTGTTTAGTTGTTTTCTCAGTTACTTTTTAAAAATTGTTTGTAGATCCTATGGCCGGGCTCCAAAGATGATTCACCTGGAATCAAACTTTGTTCAGTTCAAAGAGGAGCTGCTGCCCAAGGAAGGAAACAAAGCTCTGCTCACTTTCCCCTTCCTTCATATCTACTGGACAGAATGCTGTGTAAGTATTGGTTCAGGGAGAAGAAGATGTTGGGAGTGGGCTGAAGCCCGTGGGTGGGTGTGGAAGTCCAGTCTGCCTTTCAGGTCGCCTCTGCACTGTGCTCTCTCATCTTCGTTGCTTTGCGAGATGCGTGGCTGTGTCCTTGGGTGTTTCTGCTCCTGGCCAGTGTGCAGCACTCTGGGATCCCAGTACATCTCAGTTCCCGTGTTCCCTGCTGGTGCAGTCTCATGGTGCCTTGGGGCCATCAGGTTTGATCTGTTTGAGCTGTGTTTAATTCTTACTTTAGTGCCCCTTTCGCGACCCTCCACCTTGTGCTGTCCTTGGTGACCGTCGCCATCTCATCTGCTTAGCCATGACCTCTTTCACTGACTGGGTGGCTGTAGAGGGAGCATTCCAGAACCTGGCTGTTTTGCAGCTGTGTATTTATGACCCAGACATAATTCTGGGTCCTTTCTTGCTATGTGGACTCTACTACGCATTTTGCAGCATTCAAGGCACATAAGTCATCACCAGGGGACCTTTTAGCCTGTAGGCTGGGCTGCAGAGGTGTTTTGTGTGTGTGTTTATCGTGTTGGACTCTGGAGACCTGTGCCTGGTTTCCCCTGCACTTCACCCCGTGTGCCTTTTCCCAGCAGAGTCACGTGTGGGCAGCGACATGCTAGTGTGTGTGAGGCACTGCATACTGGGGGGCTCACTGGCCACTCAGCGTTCAGGGTTTTTACTGAAGTCAATCACCTGAAACCCTCTGCTTGGAACCGACTAAATTCCAGAAGCAAAGCGGGTGTTAACCCACTGTGCACGCACACAGTATCGGCCCGCTGAGGGCCCTCGTACTGCAGGCTGCGGGAAACCCCCCCACAGTCCAGGTTCCAGATGTAGCCAGAGGCCTGGTAGGCAGAATGGCCTTCCCAGCCTGCCAGGCAAACCCTCCTCTTCTTGACCCCTCATGCCTAATTCCAGAGCCTGGCTGTTTTGCAGCTGTGTATTTCTGACCCGGACATAATTCTGGGTTTTGATCATAATTTGGATTTTGCCCATTTGCCCAGAATTGTCTGATTTCTTCCTAGTTCTGTTGCTTTCTCCCTTGATGACTAGTAAACCGTCTCTGGGGTGCCACTCCAAGACTTCAGTACCCTGCTTCCTGTCCAGCCTTTTCACACTTACATCTGGCCTCCAGTGGCGGTTCTTTCCTGAGACGCTCTTTACCAAGAGTCCTAAGCATCTGCCCCCCCATCCTCTACCCGGAGGAAGACACAGTGCATGTTCATTTATTCAGGGGTTATGGCCCCTTCCATGTGCTTATTCTGATGCCCAGACTGGTCTAGATTTGGCCAGTGAGAGTCACTTCAGCTGACTTCTGTGTCCTTTCAAGCACTTTCCAACTTTTATGCATACCAAGGTATTCTAGGTTCTTGTAGCTTTTTTTTTTTTTAATATCTATTTTTTAGTCGTAGTTGGACACAATACCTTTATTTCACTTATTTATTTTTTTGTGGTGCTGCTGAAGATCAAACCCAGGGTCTTGCACGTGCGAGGCAAGCACCCTGCCGCTGAGCCATAACCCCAGCCCTCTTGTAGCTTTTATTCCAGCTGGACACAGCTGTTTCTTTGGAGTCCTTGTCCTTGGGCAACACGTGTGCTCTTGGGTGCCTACGGGCATGTTGCTGTCTCTGGCCTCTTGGTAGACAGAGCTGAGAGGGAAGTGTCCAACAGACTGTGAGTCGCTAACAGTGCCTTCCAGCGTGGCCTCCACCCTCAGGCTCTTGCTGTAGCTTTTCCACATCTGCTTCTCCTCACTCAACAGCATCAGCGTGGATATTACCCACCCATTCCTATAATATGCGAAGGGTAATCTCAGAGCTGCTACACGCACCACGGTGAAACAAGTCCTAGTGGAGCTCAAGCCTTTGTGCCCTTGTGCTTCTCTAGCCTGACAGAGTGCTGCGGAGTCTGTCTGGCTGGCCAAGTCCTCCCCAGCTCATCCTTCCCGCGTTTGCCTAGCTACGCTCTCAGGTTGGAAAGTGCAGAACATGTACATGTGCAGAACAAGTGTCTTCCTGATGTCTGGGCCTCCTAACCAGGAGCAAGGGCTCTTGGCTTTGTGCACGCTTGCTTTTGTGTTGTATACTTGCTGTATTTCTTGTTAAATCTGTATGACTTTGTTGCTCTTGTAAATGGGGCTTTTGCTCCCATTGTATTGTCTAGTTATTTTTGTGTATGTGAGGCTGTTGATTGATTTCCTTATTAAGTAACCTTGCCAATTTCTCTGATTGTGGAAATTAGTTTTACCTTTGATTCTCTAGGTCCCGAGGTCTGGGGCTTTCTGACTTGCTATATGCAGAGGGAGAGAGTTTACTTTTTCAGTCTTTGTGGCTGGAATTTTATCTCTGATCTGACATTGTCAAATAGCAGAGGAGATGGTGGCTGTCTCTGCCTTGTGCCTGACCTCTGTGGGAATGTCTGTTGCCGTTCCCGTCAGTGGGTGCTGGCTGAAGGACAGAGGAATGTGCTCATGTGGCCATCCATTTTCATTTTCTCAAGAATTCTCAAAGAATACAAGTTGCAGTTGTCAAAGGGTTTGTTAGACTCGGGGGACACAACCCTGTTTCCCCCTGGCATCCCTGATGTCCTGAATTGTTTTTGTGGGTTTCCTCTGTGGCCTGCATCCCTGGGTGAGTCATCCTGGCTAGGGTCTTATTTTCTTAGCATGGCTTTGGAGTGGGCTTGCGTTTTATTTAAGGCTTCTACAGTCTGTGCTCACAGGTGGCTGGTCTTTAGCTTTTGTTTTGTGTTGTCTGTATGAGGTGCAGGTGTCAGTGTCATACTGGATTCCTGAGTGGCATCTGGGAGTTCTTGTTTTGTGCTTCTGAACAGACTGTTAGGTTGGAGCCGCCTGGTCTTCAGGTGTGCTGGGATTCTGGCCTGCTGGCTGGGCCCACGTCTCTTTTTTTAACTTTTTAGTTGTAGATGGATACAGTACCTTTGTTTGTTTGTTGTTTTTAATGTGGTGCTGGGTTTCGAACCCTGTGCCTCATACATGCTAGGCAAGCACTCTACCACTGAGTCCCAACACTGGGCCCTGGGCCCACACCCTTTTACAGAGTATTTCCTTGGTAACTTTCTGGGTCCCTTCTGTGAAGTTGGTCTGTTTCAGCCCTTTATTCATTTTAATAAGTTATATTTTCCTTAGAAATTATGCATCTCAGTTAAAGTTTACTTTTACTGAGATGCACATACAAAGAACCCTGTTTTGTAACTTTGAAAATGTGGCCAGGTCTCCCGTTATCTCTTCTGTATTGTGCGCTCATGTGCTCTCACGCTCTCTCCTTCTTCCTTCCTGAGAGTAGGAGTTCCTTGGTTTTTATTTATTAGTCTGATTTACTATTACTCTCTTTTTTTTACCTCATTAATTTCTGCTTTCATTTATGTTGTTTCCTTCTTTGTATTTTCTTGTGGTTTACTTTATTCTTTTTCTAGTTCTTTTGAGTTTGAAATGTGTTTATTTTCATTCTTAATTTTTTTTTTTTTTTTTTTTTTTGGTGGTGCTGGGGGTTGAACCCAGGGCCAGGTGCAGGCACGGCAAGCCCTCTACCAACTGAGCTGTGTCCCCAGCCTCATTCTTAGGTTTTGATTGATATCAGTCCTCCAAGTCACGAATGTTCCTTTAATTAATTGTTTAAATATATAATAGGGTTTATCCTTATTTTTCAGAAATTCTGTGTTTTGTTAGTATTTCTCATTTTATCCAGTAGTTGTCTAATAGAAAGTTTTTTAGTTTCCAGAAGAAGAAAAATTTTTTTAAATTTTTATTAAAAAATTTCTGATTTTCTTGCATTGTGATCAGAAGTGTTCTTAGGGTGTTTTTGCCTTATGGCACTTAACTGTTCTCTGGGACCAAATGCAGGATGAGTTTGGTGGACACTTTGTGTATCGGGTGTGTCCTCTCGTCTTCAGCCTGCAGTGCTGAAGCCGCTGTCGCGAGGTCTCCTCCCTGTGCTGCTGGGGCGTTGCTGGCTTGGCTGCCACCAGTTGGCCTGTCTTCAGCGGGCGGTGGCGTGGCAGTCTCCGGGTGGTGGGTGTTTCTATTTCTCTTGCATCTTCTGTAGAGAGTCGTGTGTGTGTGTGTGTGTTGTCTGGTATGTGGATATTTGTGACTAGCGTGATTTGTGAAATGTGTGATTTACCAACAAGGCTTCTACGTAGTGTATCTTGCTTAGGGAAGGTCTTGTCTACCTGAGGATAGTGACTGATTTTCTCCTATGTTTCCTTTTAATAAGTTTAGAACTCGTAGCTTATGTTTGATCTGTTAGCTTCAAGTTATTTTTCTGTAGGTAGGAGCTGTGGGGTTGAGGGTCTGATTTCCTGGTCTTAAGTGGGCAGCAAATTGGCCTAACAGTATTTCATAACAGTCTTTTTTCTATGCATTAGGTATGTCAACTCAGTTTTAAATCAGCACCCTGCATGTATAATATTCTGGACACTTCTGTTGATCATTGTCTAGTTTGAGCTAGAATCAGGCTTTTAATTATTACATTTTAGTAATATGTATTGATATCTCTTCTTTTAAAATAAGCCTCTTGGCTGGTACACATTTTCTCTTCCGCATGGCAAAGGCGCAAATTGTACTTTTGAGCGAGGCTGAACCAGTGTGTCCTGTCCTGCCTGTTCCTCTCTGTTGAGAGGGTGGGTCTTTGCCCCTCAGGTTGAACTTGGGTGGCCTCTGATGTGCAGAGAAGTCACCCAAAGTCATGCTGTGCTTTCCGATGGGCCCCTTGTTCTCAGAACCAGCTGCTCTGCCATGGGAGGTCAGCTCGCCAGGGTATGGATCCCTGGGAAGGCCTCCTGGCCCAGCCTTGCAACCCTGCAGTGGCCACCAGTGGGGTGGAGATGAGCCACTGTGATTGGAATGGGAAAGAAAGAGGGGCAGGAGGGGTTTTGCCTGAGGTCATCACTGTGACTTCTCAGAAGAATCTCAGCAGCTGGGAGTCTTCTTGAGCCTGTGTGCTTCTCCATGCTTTGTGCCTGTTCTTATAGGTTTAGTCACAACATTTTTCATAAAGTCTTGCATTTTTTTGGTACCAGGATTGAACCCAGAGAGGCTTAACCACTGAGCAACATCCCCAGCCCTTTTTCTTTCTTTCTTTTCCTTTTTTTAAAAATATTTTATTTAGAGATGGGTCTCACAGGGTTGCTTCGGGCCTCACTGAGTTGCTGAGGTGGCTTTGAACTTGCGAACCTCCTGCCTCAGCGTCCTGAGCCGCTGAGATTACAGGTGTGGGCCACTGTGCCTGGCACAAAGTTTTGCAGTTTTATTCTTAGGCTGTTTTTGTCGTCATTATGAATGAGATTTTTTTCCTTAAAATTACATTCTATAGGGAGCCTGTTTTTTTAATTAATCTCGACTTTTGTTTATTAAAAAGGTGCCTATACCAGGTGCGGTGGCACATGCCTGTAATCCCAGCGGCTTGGAGACTAAGGCAGGAGGATTGTGAGTTCAAAGTCAGCCTAAGCAATTTAGGGAGGCGCTAAGCAAGTCACCGAGACCCTGTCTCTAAATAAAATACAAAATAGGGCTGGGGTGTGGCTCAGTGGTCAAGTGCCCCTGAATTCAATCCGTGGTAACCCCTCACCTCAAACAAAGGTGCCTAGAGTCAGTTGGCAGTGTCGAGGGCTTTAGTACATGTGACACTGTGTGTAGGCAGTGGTTGCGTGAGGTCAGCCAGCAAGTCCCCAGTCTGGTATGTTCTTGTTTGCAGGAGGGTTTTCTGCTTGTGTGCAGCATGTCCCTCCAGCCTGGGTGGTGCTGCCATGCCTCCTGGGCTTGGTGTCTGTGTGTTGTCGCTGTTAGACGAGAGTACAACACGGACACCACCCTCCCCTCACGCGGGGGTGACTGCTGCGTGCTTCCCACGCCCCTCTGGAGTGGTGGGATCTCACTGGTGTGTCGGTGCGGCTCTGTTGGTGGTCAGGTCCCGGCTCTTCACTGCACCTTGTTTCTGGAGGGTCTCTTCACAGGATGGGAACTTGTGGTTTGAGGGCAGCCCTGCCTGGCCTGGAACCTCCGACTTTGGTTTCCAGAGCTTCCTGAGAAGTCTTTCACTTTTGCTTCGGTTGCTTTGTATATAAAGTGTGTTTTTCTCTTTTGGTATTTTAAGATTTTTTTTTTTTACTTTATCACTGGTTTCTAAGTTTGATTAATGATCTGCTTTAGAGTAGTTTTCTTCATATTTCTGAAGAGTTTTGGGGTTTTTATAATTTTGATCAAGTTTGGAAAAGTTTTGGTCATCATTTCTTTAAGTATTTTTTCTTCTCCCTTTGGATGGAGCTGGAGAGTGTCGGTGACGACTGATGGAGTGGCCCCTGGCCTCAAAGTCCCACAGTAGTTCTCTGGATCACGCTGGTGTTTTCTCAGACTCCCCACGCCCACCCCCGTTTCACTTGGACAGTCTCTTCTGTTTGCCGTCTTGTCAGCTCGTCTTTTCTTCTGCACTGCTCCGTCAGTCCAGTTTTCTCCTTTAGACATACTTTTTGTCTCTAGAGGGTGCCCAGGGGTCTCTCTCTCCCACCTCAGCCCACTGCTCCTGGAGCCCGCGAGCTGTGCTGTGGGGACAGTGTGTGGTGCTCTGGTCCTTCCAGGACCTGCTTCTTGGGAGTCGTCTCCTTGTTGTGCAGTGTGCCCTTCCTCCTTTGTCTGCCTGCCACTTCTTATTAGACAGACATAGTGGACTTTATCTCGTTGGAGCTGGGTGTTGTATTCTTCTAGATGTTCTTGAGCTTTATTCAGTTGAAATCGTTTGCTGAGTTTGGTCTTTTGGGTGTAGCTTCTGACTTGCTGGGACTGGAGCAGGGCAAGTCCAGGACCATTTCTCACTGCTGTGGCAAGGCTGTCCCAAGCTCTCTGGCTTTTCATCTGTGGCAGCAGACCTGCTCCTGCCTTGGGTGGGTGCCCAGCACTGTGCCTTGGGTGCTGGCTGATGGCCTTGTCCTGCCTTGGACAGTCCTCACACGTGCTTGTGATGGGTCTCTGGGAACACAGAGGGTTTTTGTGCTGGGTACTCTCTCCGTCCATTTGCTGGCCAGTGTGGTCTGGCCACCTGGACTCTCACTCTGCGTCCTGTACCCGGGGAGTCTGTCCGCCTTTTCCTCCGCTCCCCTCCCTTGTGCCGAGGGTGGGGATGTCCACCGTAGCTAGCTGGAACACTTGGAGGGCCCCTGTCTGTTCTTCATCTCTCAGGAGCCGCTGTCCCTTACTGCCAGGGTGTCGACTCCCACTTGTGTTTCTTGGTCTTGACTCGATTGTGTCAGATGCCACGTGTAGTGTATCTGGTCCCTCCCTCACCTTGCTGGAAGGAGAGCCCCGCTTCCTGGTTGGTTCTGTGTGCACTCCCTTTCTTGGTTTTCAGTGGAGAGTATTCTGTTCCTGTCCTTGTAAACTGGAACACTCAGTTGTCTCTGACACTTACTCTCAAGCTCATCTCGTCCTCCCCTTGTCTCATCCTGGGGTCCACGACTCTGAGAGACTCTGTGTCCTCTTGTTGGAAAACAGTGCTAAGAACCCAAGATCTAGAGTGAGGTGTGCTCTGTGCTAGGTACTCTCAACCAGCTCCGCTGGAGAACGTGTCATGTGCACATATGTGCACACCCAGGCGGGCACGTTTTCCCCTGCTGTTCCTGTCCATATGTGGTTGTCCATGTGCAAGCACTCGTTGACCATGATTCAGCCAGTGCAACATTCCCACCGTGCTGGTTCCCGGCTCCCATGGGAGAACCTGGCACGTGTTCCCCGCTGAGGGTTGCTTATTTGAGTCACCCCGGTGATGAACCCTCTTCCCGTCTCTGCTGTCCTGCTCCTCCAGGTGATGCCCCAGCCCTACACTTGGCTGACCGCATGCTGGACCCTACCCTCGGCATGCCTTGCTTGATCTGTGCTCATCTCCAGCAGGGATGCCCTCTTTGCCCTGCTTGGTCTCTGAACCCTGTGTCTCATGTCACGTGGAGTCCCACAGTTTGACACATCTCCCCCTACTGCCACCTGGGCATCCTCCTTACACAACTCAGCTCTGGCCACTGGGGTGGCTCCTCCTCGTGGAGGCCCCCCATCCACAGAGGCCTGGGCTGCTGCCCCATCATCTCCTGTCCTGATATGTTTCTCCTCCCTGATCGGGGCTCTTCCAGTGTTCATGTTCCTGTCACCTCCCTGCCTCAACTTGGTTTCCTAAGGGTTCCTGAGTGACTTTGGAAACCTTCTTTGCTCGCTGTGAGGAGTGACAGCTGTCTAGAGTGAGCTGATTCGCCTCAGGGTTGTTTGGAACACTACATTCCTCCTCTGTCTTGCCCTTTCTCTTGGAAGGTCACCTCTGGAGAGTCCCTGAAAACCGGCACTGAGAGCTGCTCTGGTGTCCCTTCAGGGTGCAGCTGCTCCTTCTAGTGCAGAGACACCTCCAGCCTGGAACTAGGTGGGGGTGGCCATGGGGGCACCTGTGGGCTTTCCAGCAGAACAGAGAGGACCAGGAGCCGGGCGATGCGCTGCAGTCCTGGAGTGCAGTCCTCTGGCCTTGGGTCTCCCCTCCAGAAACAGTGTGCGTGGTACACGTGAAATTCAGAGTCCTGAGACCTGCTGTGCCTAGGAGAATGTGCCGCACATGATTAAGGTGCTACTGCATATTTACTCACGGAAAACGAGTTTGTTTGAGGGGGTACTGGGGATCGAACTCTGGCACTTGACCACTGGGCCACATCCCCAGCCCTATTTTGTGTTTTATTTAGAGACAGGCTCTCACTGAGTTGCTTAGGGCCTTACTGTTGCTGAGGCTGGCTTTGAACTCTCAACCCTCCTGCCTCAGCCTCCTGAAGAATATGGATTTTTTGCAAGATGGTTTTCCTTTTAATTTCTTTTTTTAAAGAGAGAAGAGAGAGAGAGAATTTTTTTTAATATTTATTTTTCAGTTTTCGGTGGACACAACACCTTTATTTTATTTTTATGTGGTGCTGAGGATTGAACCCAGCTCCCTGTGCATGCCAGGCGAGCGTGTTATCGCTTGAGCCATATCCCCAGCCCTCCTCTTAATTTTTAAGTAAAGATCTTTTTGGGTCATATTTGTTTCTAATTTAAACCAGGATGTATTTTCTTAAATCAGTGTAGAAATGATCAGTACTGCCTTTTGGTACTTGCTATTCAGTGATTTAGCCAAAGAGGGCACTAGATATAGGATTTAAGATTTGACTCATTTGTGATCAGTCAAGCCAGCACACGTCTGCACTGTTCATGTCCTTGGGGACATGGGGCGGGATGGTATGGAGGAGCTGCTGAAGAGGGGAAAGTAGGGCTGGCGTTTGGCTCTGTGGGGGAGCACCTGCCTTGCATGTGCAAGGTCCGGGTTCAGTCCTCAGCACCACAAAAGTAAATGTGTAAACAGTAAATGAGGGGAAAGTAGGTATTTGAATATGGCCATTGTTTCCAAAGATTTTTATATGCTCAGTTTTGAAATGAGATACGTCTTGGTTTTAGATTTTCTGAAAGTAAATGGAATTAGTGTCTGCTGAGTGGATTTATGGCTCATACGGGCCATTACAGGTAAAATCACCATTAAGAAGGAGAGTGGGATTTCCTGGTTTGGGTTGGGAGAGAACTGTCTGACCGGGTGCTTCTCTGTAGGAGGGTGCTTTCTGGCATGCTCAAGTGTGGGACGTTGGGGGACAGAAGAACCGGTTGTGAGGAGCAGTGCGGCTCCTTGCTAGCTCCAAGTTGGAAGGCCTTGAGGGCTGTGCTGAAGGCTGTGAAGGCCTTGCAGGTTGGAGCTGGTCTAGGGGCTTACATAGAAAAAAGGTTGTGGGGCAGCCACAGGAGGCCACCCTGGGGTGGTGCAGGCACAGAATACCACAGGGGTCTGGCCAGCACAGGGCGGTGTGGCAGTCCTGTGGTGATGGGCACAGAGCCCCTGTGGTGGTGCTGGGCTTTAACGTCCCTGGTGGCTTTGTGGACAGCATTGCCATTGGTGTCCTTCCCGGCTCACAAGCCCTTGCTGCTCACAAGCCACTGATGTCCTGGGAGAGTGCTCTGGGACAGGTGCCAAGCTGTGCGCAGCACCCAAGCTTGGTGTCCTGGTCTCTTATCCCGTTCCAGTGTGCTAGCACGCTGTGGCCACTTACTGTCATCTAACACATGTGCTGTGTGAGCTGAAGGAGTAACTCACTCTCACAGTGGCGTGTTCATTTCTAGGATACAGAAGTGTACAAAGCTACGGTGAAAGATGACCTCACCAAGTGGCAGAACATCTTGAAGGCCCATAGCTCTGTGGACTGGTTAATAGTGGTGGTTGAAAATGATGCCAAGAAAAAAAACAAAACCAACATCCTTCCCCGAACTTCTATTGTGGACAAAATAAGAAATGATTTTTGTAACAAACAGAGCGACAGGTAAGTGTATCTTTACATTTTCCTCATTTGGTTGGTTCTGGATGATTGCTGGCTTCCTGGGTGGTAGCAAATGTCGACTCATCAGGGTTTGGGGAACAATGGGGAGCACTGATCCCACCCTCTGAAATTCCTGTCAGGCCAGGGAGCTGTAAGCGGTCACCCCCAAGTGCCACTGGGAGCAGAGGCTCCTGGCCCTGAGCCTGTGGGAAGCCTACACGGTGGACCCTTTCTGCAGCCTGACAGTGGGACGTCTCACAGTCTTTGTGTCGAGCAGCGTTCCTTAAACTTTTGTTTCTAAGGCTATGGGACTGCCTTCTTGTGTTTACTGTGGTCAGCCCTGTGAAGAGCCCACACAGGGAGCTGTAAGTGCTGCCTTTGCCCCAGGGCCTACCTTGCCATCTGCTGCTCCTGCGTCCTATCTGCATGCTGCTGCCTCTCTACCTGGCTGTACCACTGATGGCCATGTGTCCCAGGCTGGCCCTTGACCTCACTGGCCACAGTGCTGAGCTGTTCTCTGCCTGGCGTGACAGGTCATCATCCCATGGTTACCATTCCATGGTTACCACATGGCAGGGGCTGCCAAGGCGGTTTCTGGTGCTGTGCAGCTGCGGGAGGGGAAGCCTGCCTACTCAGGGAGGGGTCCTGGGGCAGGAGGCCCTGTAGCGCAGCATGGGGGGGCGTAAGGAAGGAGCAGGGGTGAACTGTCTGGAGTGCCAACCAGCCAGGGCCAGTCCACGTGTCGGCGGTACCCCAGTGAGCTGGGATTCTGGGTGCCTTTCACCTTCCACACAAAACCAGGCACATGGTCATGTTCAGACTTGATGAATATGTGGCTCAAATCCAACGTTGCCGTGTGGAGACCGTCTCACTTAGTGTCACGCAGCCTACGCTCACGGGAGGTTTTCTTAAGGAGTACTTGGTGCTAGTCAGCCACATTCTCGGGCACCATGGCTGAGCATCTGTCCCCGGGGCTCAGCATGCTCACGGATGTCTTGAGCAGAGCACGCAGTGGGGACTTGAGAGCCCAGCTGCAAGGAAGTGTCTGTGTCGCGGGTCTGAGCGGAGAGTAACGCTGAGGCCATCAGTCGGACTGAGCCAGTTTCCAGTTGTGCGATGTTTTTTCCAAGGTGCCTGTTGCTTACTATTAATCATGTTTGCAGTTTTTACTTCAGTGCCAAAAGTATGCTTCTACTGAGCCCATTTAAAAATAACTTGTTTTTTGATGACTGTTCTTTTATATTTACAACTTACTGAAAATTAAAAAAAAAATTTGTAGTTGTTGATGGACAGCATGCCTTTATTTTTTTATCTTTATGTGGTGCTAATGATTGAACCTCGTGCTTCACACATGCGAGGCAAACACTCTGCCAATGAGCTACAGCCCTAGCCCAGCCCAGCCCAACTTACTGAAATTTTTACATTTCATTCTCTGTAAGTTAAACATGCCTTATTGCATTTTGATTTGCATTAAATTGCAGTCTTTTTTTTTTTTTTTTTTTGGTACTGGGGATTTGGTACTTAGGGCCACTAAACCACTGAGCCACATCTCCAGCCCTTTTTTGTATTTTATTTAGAGACAGGGTCTCACTGGGTTGCTTAGGGCCTTGCTGTTGCTGAGGCTGACTTTGAACTCGTGATCCTCCTGCCTCAGCCTCCTGAGCTGCTGGGATTACAGGTGTGTGCCACTGCTCCCAGCCAAATTGCAGTCCTTTAACAAAACTGTGTGTGTGTGTATTTTTTGTGTGTGTGGTGCTGGGGATTGAACCCAGGGCCTTGTGCATGTGAGGCAAGCACTCTACCAACTGAGCTACATCCCCAGCCCGACCTATCTATATTTTTAAACATAAAAGCTGATTGAATTCTCATAAATTTGAAGATAGTGATCTCTAGTGACACTTGTCTTTTAACAGCATAATGTCTGTTCTTTGAAAATATGGCCCTGAAGTGGCTTACCGTGTTTTTAGCTTTGAACATGTGTTTAGTTTTTTTATCATGTTACATGTTCCTGGTAGTCATTGGACTTTCCAGGTTTTTTCATTATGCATTTATACATTTAAGGTGATATAAAACTATACATAATATTATACTTGCTGTTTTCACTTAATACATTGTAAAAATTTTCCATGAACAATAAATGTGTTTCTGTACCTTTACTGTTAGTGAGTGTATAATATTCCATAGTATTAAATCTACCATAGGTTATTTATAGTCCTCTGGGTCTGCAGGTCATTGTTAATGTTATGAACATCTTTCTAGCTCACTATAGTGAACATCCTTATTTCCTTAGGGTTAATTCCTTAAAGGAAAGTTGCTTGGTTAAAGGTTTGTGTATTTTTCAGACTTTGGGCAAATGCTAGAGAGTCTGAGTCTGACTGGTTGGTAGCTGCTGCCTTCTTGGTCTGCTGTCCATCCCCCACTCCCTTAGCTTTCTAGGCTCACCCTTTTCCAGTTCACCCTCTGGGCTGGTGAGGACTTTCTGAAGTTTAGTTCTTTTTTATTGAAACAGTGAGGGTCGAGAGATAGGGGAAGTTGGAGGGCTCAATCGAAGTTGGTGCGTGGTGACTCTTTCCTGTCTGGGTGATAAGCACAGGTTACCAAAGGAAAGGCTGTTGGTGGTCAGCGTGTCCTTTCCATCCCACTGTCGGTATGCAAGAGAGTTCTTGTGTGGTCAGGAATGATGTTGATAATTATGACCCCTGGGGATACCTTAAGGATGCGTTGCTGAACTGAGGGACTAACAGTTTGTACAGTGAAGAAAGACACTTCAACTCCTGGGGACCTCAGGAGTGGCTGGTGCTGGCCCCACCTCTTAGGGAAGGATCCGTGTCCCGGGGACAGGGGCCGGGATGACTCGGTGTTCTTGGTTCTGATGACTCACAGGGTGGACGTGTAGACTGGTGCTGTTTCCCCCGTTTTGTTTTGCCTGCTGGTGGGTAACAGCGTGGGTTCAGCCAGTTCCCACCGGGGCTGTGCTGGGGCACAGAGAATGCGAATCCAAGCAGCAGTTCATTTTGCTCCTTGTTGATAGCTCACATAAAATATTTACTAGAGATGTTGACACTCATAGTATCAAGGTCTTAAAATCACTTTTGTGTTCAGGTTTCCTCTTTAGGAAGAAAGATCATGTTAGCAAGGCTAAGTAGAGGAGCCTTTTCTCCTACTGTAACGGTAGCGCCTTGGCATTTCAGCACCATAGTGCAGTCTTCTCTAGTTAAATGCCTCAGGCCTGTGTGAAGCTGTGATTTAGTGCCTGTTTATCAACACTCCTTGAGGAGCTCAGGCTAATGGTAGGGGCAGATCTGTGGCCAGGGCAGCTTTACCTGTGGCCCTTCTGTGTGACCACAGAGCAGAGTAGGCTTAGTTGAAAGTCACCTCAGGGTGAGCGGGGTGCCCAGGGGTGCAGGAGGGCACAACAAGTTCGGTGGCCCTGGGCTGCAGTGAGAGGAATTGAGACAGATGCTGAGGTGGGCCCTGGTCCCCTCTGCTGGGTGGAGAGATCCAGATTTCATCCTGTCTGTGAGGAGCCAAGGATCCTGAGGGGCAAGCTAAGGAGGGCTGGGTCACCATACTTGATGAAGTCCTCCGTGGGTCTGAGGTCCATGGCCCCTTGGGAGTCCCTCTCCCCTCTAGTTCGCCGTGTGTAGACTGCCCTTGGAACCCCTGCAGTCCGACTGCCCATGTGGCAGTAGGCTGGCTTGGCCCCTGCCTGTCACACAGTTTTCACTGGTGTGAGGAGGAGGGAAGGAGGGCAGGAGGGATGGAGGAAGCCTCACAGATGGGCCCCGGTGTCTTTGCAGGTGTGTTGTGCTGTCCGACCCTTTGAAGGACTCTTCTCGAACTCAGGAATCCTGGAATGCCTTCCTGACCAAACTCAGGACATTGCTTCTTATGTCTTTCACCAAAAACCTAGGCAAGTTTGAGGATGACATGCGGACCCTGAGGGAGAAGAGGACTGAGCCGGGCTGGAGCTTCTGCGAGTACTTCATGGTGCAGGTACCTGACTCGTGGTTCCCGCCCCATGCCCCCCCTTCCTAAGCGAGGCAGCCCTCCTGGGTGGTTGTCACGGGCCTGGTTCTAAGACCAGATGGCACAGTGGCCAAAGCGGACACTCCATTCCTGGTTGGAGAAGCAGAGGGTGGAGATGGTGTCTGCAGGGGTCCTGCTGCCTTGGGGCTCTGCACTGCTTCCGAGACGAGCTTTTGTCTGGCCTTAGGGGCCTTCTGGGTGTCTGCTGTGAAGCAGGCGGAGGGTCCCAGCCTTGGGGGGTGGACCTGAGCTGGAGGTCGTTCCCTACCTGCTGTGCCTGGCATTGTGACTAAGGATGGCTTCTGTAAACGTGTCCTCCATGGTTTGGTTTTGTGACCTGGGTTCCAATAAAGACTTGGGTTAAACTGGAGCTTTATTCTAATTTGCTAAAATGTTTGGGCTTTTAAAATCGTAGTTTCTAGTCAGTTCTTTTTCCCTGTTAAGAAAATTCTTCAACTCAGGGACGTGTAGCAGTTGCATTTGGGAAGGGAAGCCCTCCTGACACAGTGGAACGTGACAGGTGTGTGGCAGGGTTCCGTGCTCTTGTCCAGCATCTCCTAAGGAAAAAAGCCCAAGTTTCACTTGTAGATATAATTTAGTTGGTTACTGAAGAAATAGTGCCCTTTGAATAAGTAAATACAGGACCCATTCTGATGAACAATTTTGAATGTTATTTTTTATTCCGGGGCTTACGTCTTAGGGATGTGAAGACTTGGTACGCGGAAGGGGATCTGAGCATGCTAGCAATGCTCTGAGTGATCGCTGCATTGCAAACCTTTCCGATTGTCCTGGCCCTTCACTCTTCAAGCTTATTGGAAAGAGAGAGGCACAAGAAGGGAGGGTGCTGGACTAGGGTGGAGGTGCAGTGTGAGCCCTGAGATGGATGGGTGGGTTCAGAAACGTGGACTGTGTGAGGGTTAATGTGCATGTGTGCATTTCCTTCTCTGGCCTTGGACAGGCCCAGCAGCAGCAGTACTGCAGAAGCAAGGGGCACACGTAGTGCCCAGACCTTGGTTTCTAAACTCCATCCTCAGGTAACAGGGAGCAGAGCTCCTTGGAGAAGTGGTTTATAACTGGGTTAGGGTAGGCAATACACGGGAGGGTCCTGGATACCAGGGAGTGAGGAGTACACAAAGGGACAGGGCTCCAGAGGCTATAGGCGTCACCCGAGGGAGCTGCTGAAGGCCACGGCTGCAGTCGGTGAGGACAGGGTTGGGCGTGACTCAGGGAGCACAGTTCACCTCCATTCACGTGTTCCTGGGGGTACGTAGTTGGTTATAAAGTCAGCGGAGCAGGAGGTTCAGCTCTTCCCTCCAGCACCCAGGCCAGGAGCAGGTCCATCATGTCACAGTGAGAGACCCAGTGCAACCCTGAACCAACCAGTCCAGGCCAGCAGCGCCTGCAGTGAGACCATCAGCACGGTGACCTGCTTGTTAGGAGGGGTGAGAAAGACACGTTGTCCTTGCTAAAACAGTCTCATGGCAGTCACAGAAAAACACCAAATGGACTCAGGTGAAGGGACACTAGGCAAAGTAACACCAGCCTCTTCCAAGGTGCCATGGTCAGGAAGGACCGCAGAGACTGAGGGCAGTGGCAGCCGGGCGCCCTGTGGAGTCCTGGTGGGATGCGGAGCAGAACGAGGGCTGATAGTAGGAGAGCTGGCAGGATTCAAATGAGGCTGCCTGCTGGACGGTGCTGTGCTGGGATTCCTGTGTGTGATCACGGAACTACTGCTAGATGTTCACGTTTTGGGAAATGGACGAAGGGCTGGATGGAGATGGACACCATTTCCGGGGCAGCACTTCTGTGAGTCTAAAATGAGCTCATTGGTGCAGATGAGCGAGGAGAAACCTCTGACCCATGCTGTGGGCGATGGGCTTTGAGGACATTGTGCTCAGTGGAAGAAGTCCGTGAGGACAGACACTGGGAGACTGTCTGGCTGAGGACGCACCAGTGCAGTTTGTGGCCAGTAGGGGAAGGTGCCAGCAGCTGGGGGCCCTGGGGAGTCATGGTCTAATGGGGACAGAATTTCCGTTTGGAAATGGGTCACACAGCAGTGTGCATGTGCTTAGCACTGCTGAACTGTACAGTCAAAATGATTGATACGGTAGATGTTATCACTATTGAAAAAGTTAACAGTGCAGTGCTCATTCTCAGGAGGACCTCACAAAGAGAAGAAAGAAAGGGCAGGGTGCCAGAGGAGTCCCCTGTGAGCATGCCCGCCCGTGTGTGGAGGGCTGCAGGACACAGGGCTGGGTCTGTAGGGAGCAGGTCAGGTCGGGTGGAGCGTCACAGCTGGCATCGAAGCCTGCTGACCGTGCTGGGCCTCTTGTGCATGCCTTACAGACAGAACTCTAACCCTCCCACAGAGACCTCAGCCCAGGGTGCCATGAGCCCAGCTGCAGCTGGAAAGTGGTACCTAGCTGTGGACGTTGCTCAGGACCTCCAGCACAACCCGGACCGTGCCAGTGTGTGTCTGTGTGTGTGTGTGCACACCCTCCTGGCTCTGCCTTAAACCTGCCGTGGAGGAAATCAGAAAAAAGTCCTTCCTGCCTGTCTCTGTACGTTTTTCCATTCAGTGCATGGCAGGTTGTCCTAGGGCTAGGGCCAAGTCCATATGCAGCTTTGGTGAGCTCGTGGCCCACACACTGGTAGGGATGCAAGCCCTGGGAGCAGAGCTGGCTATGGAGGGCCAGGGCAGGCTCGGAGGAGGATGGCCATGCTACAGGAGGTGTGGGGCACCTCATTGAGCCGGCGACGGCCACACCTGGAGGAAGCTGCAGAGCAGGCCTCGTGGGCATGTGAAGGAAGCGTGAGGAAGTCCCACAGGCAGGGATGTGTGGGGACGAGGGAGCTGTGGTGGTGCTGAGTGAGGTCCCGGGGTGGTGCAGGGAGGGGGGCTGACCTTGGGGCTTGGGAATCTCTCACAGACTCGGGACTCC
This sequence comes from Marmota flaviventris, assembly GCF_047511675.1. Taxonomy (NCBI): domain Eukaryota; kingdom Metazoa; phylum Chordata; class Mammalia; order Rodentia; family Sciuridae; genus Marmota; species Marmota flaviventris. The sequence goes on along the minus strand of NC_092505.1, from coordinate 1,918,365 downwards.
TCCACATGGGATGGGTGGCTGTGACGGAGGTGACACTGGGAGGTCAGGGCGGGAAGACTGTAGTCAGGCTTGGACGTGCAGGCGTGAGGTCTGCTGGGCACCCTGGAGACGTATTCAGCTCGCAGATGGGGCCGCGTTTTCTTGAGGCATAGTGCTGTGTGAGGCCGTGCCCTGGTACACTCACCAGAAGGGAGTAGAGGGAGCGTGGGGGGACCTGCAGCGGAGAGCCTGAGGGGACCAGAGGGACCGCAAGCAGGAGCTGCAGCACAGGGGCAGGGAGATGCGGGTGGCGTGTGACAGGCGAGAAGGGCCACATGGTGGCGTGCGTGTCCTCCTCTTGCCCTGCTGCTCTCTGGTCCCTGTCCCTGGCGTGCGCGGGTGCTGGCGTCACCAGGGGACTTTCTGCTCTGGTGGGGGGCATCACTTATGCGCTGTGTGCTCCTCTCCTGCCCTTCACTGCCACGTGCGGCTTCAGAAAGCTGACTGGCGTCTCTTGGGCACAGGAGGAGCTCGCCTTTGTCTTTGAGATGCTGCAGCAGTTTGAAGATGCCCTGGTGCAGTACGATGAGCTGGACGCCCTGTTCTCGCAGTACGTCGTCAACTTCGGGGCCGGGGGTGAGTACATGTTGCAGCGAGTCTCTCCTCAGTCTTCCCACTCCCAGGTAGTCTGCTTACCCCAGTTCAGTCACTGTTCGTGGTTGTCATGCAAACTACAGAGGATATGGTCTCACAGTTCCTCAGGGTGTAACTGGTCACTCTCACTTTTAGGAGAGTGGAAAAGCACTTCACAAGCTGTTTGCAGGTGTGAAGTCTTGTTCCACAGCTTAGCTGCCTGCTGCCGATGCTTCTGATTGCAAGCCTCCTATTACCATGCAAGTGGACGTCTCTCTTGGTTTGGTTTGTAGTACTTGAAGCCCATCGCTGTGAATTTTATGTGACCACCGTAATGGGCATTCATCAGTCTTTTAAAAACCTTTAAGTAGCTGGGCGCGGTGGCGCACGCCTGTAATCCCAGTGGCTTGGGAGGCTGAGGCAGGAGGATCACGAGTTCAAAGGCAGCCTCAGCAACTGGTCGAGGTGCTAAACAACTCAGTGAGACCCTGTCTCTAAATAAAATACAAAATAGGGCTGGGGATGTGGCCCATTGTTTCAGTGCCCCTCAGCTCAATCCCTGGTAAACCCCACCCCTTCCGAAAAATATTAATTAATTAATTAATTTAGGGCAATTTAAAACACCAAAGCAAGCCCAGACCAAGCGTGGCGGCCGAGTGATGAGCTTGCTTTAGCACACTGTCGAGGGTCTTCACATGCCAGGCACAGTTCTAGTAAAGCATTCATGGAAGAGAAAATAAATAACAGTAGGCAAAGACCATGGGAGGGGACACATTGAGACAGGCAGCTGGGACAGCTGCTCTGGGCAGGTCGCTTTGACACAGAGACCTCCATGGAACGTGGGAGTGACCATGAGGACCCTTGGGGGAGGATCTGGCAGGAGGTGCTGCCGAGTGGGCAGTCACCAGTGTGCACTTCAGCAGCCCAAGCAGGAGTTGGCAGCGGTGAGTGAAGGTGCCGTAAGCCTAGCTGGTCAGGTGTGTAGTAGTGCCACACACCAGTGTCAGCCGTTCCTTACAGGAGCAAAAAGGACCTGGCAGCCACACCTCTCTTTTGGAGTGAGAAAAATAGATTAAACAAGTTTTTCAAAGATTGAATGACTTGGGGCTGGAGTCGTGGCTCAGCGGTAGAGCGCTCGCCTAGCACGTGCGAGGTGCTGGATTTGATCCTCAGCACCACATAAAAATAAGTAAATAAAGGTATGATGTCCAACTACAACTAGAAAAAAATATATAAAAGATTGAATGACGGTAGAGCTCCACATTTAGTTTAAGATGGTATTTGAGTCTCAGGGCTGTGAGTTAAAATGGCAGCCTTGTTGACATGTTGACTCGCTAGGCTTTTCCCCTCTGTTGCTGCTGTCTCCTCCCGTGCCTGCTCTCCTGTCCTCTGGGAGCTGCACTTAGTGGTTGATTTAGGGAAATAAGTCAAGGGAAACCTGATGAGTAATGAAGACAAAGCACCAGGATGGTCAGGTGAGCAGGCTGCACTGTAGGTAAAGGTGAGGCCGCCTCCACGCTCCTCCCAGGGCCTCACCTTGACTGGCCCAGAGCCTGGGGTGTTCCCGACTCGGCCTCTCAGCCTCTGCCTGGCTGCCCAGGTATTCTGTTCCCACTTAGGACCCCCTGGGCCTGGTGAGATGGTGTGCCTTGCTGCCTGGGCTCTCAGACCCTGTGCTCAGCCGTGGGAAGCCAGGACCAGAGGCCTGTGCTCATGGAACCACCCCATCCTGAGGCCCTAGCCGGTGTATGGTGTGTTGGCAGAGGAACTGGTTGCAAAGCTGCCGGCTCTTCCACGCGGGCTCCTGGTCCTGAGCAGGAACCTCAGCCAGGTGAGGTACCTGTGGTCAGCAACTTTCATGATGTGTATTTGTTTAGATGGTGCCAACTGGCTGACTTTTTTCTGCCAGCCGGTGAAGAGCTGGAATGGACTGGTCCTCCGCAAGCCCATAGATATGGAGAAGCGGGAGTTGATACAGAGGCAAGAAGCCACCCTGTTGGACCTGCGCAGTTACCTGTTTTCGCGCCAGTGCACCCTGCTCCTCTTCCTGCAGCGGCCGTGGGAGGTGGCTCAGCGGGCCCTGGAGCTGCTGCACAGCTGTGTGCAGGAGCTGAAGCTCTTGGAAGTGAGTTAGCTCCTCTCCCCACTTACTTGCCTTGGACTCTCCCCACAGGAAGCTGAACTGTGGCCTTCCCCCAGACTCTCCCTGCTGCAGAACCGGCTGCCTTTTCTGCATGTCCTTGACTTTTAGTTGATTGTCTGCTTAGTCACTTTTGGCATAGATCAGCTGCTCAGAAGTCTAGTTTCTACTCTCCCCCTGGTGACGTCCACGCTGGCCAAGTCAGCCTCTCAGGTCGGGGTCTCCGTGTAGCTTGTAAGGTGACTGTGGTGACACCAGGGGAGCAGCCTTCCCTGATAGATGTCACTTACCTGAAGGGTACTCGCTGGATTTTGTATATGGACATTGTTTCAGGACGCCCTTCCCAGATAGCTGGTTATGGGCATGGACGTGTGGGTAGCAGGGCGTGAGTGACCTGGCAAGCTATGTTGGTGACAGTGACATAAAGCTTACTGGATGACAGGGGTGTGTGTATGTGCGTTGAAGAGTAAGGCTTTAGACTGATCACCTGTGCTGATACACAGGGCTGTGGGCCCTCCCTGCCACGGAATCATGGGCTGTGGTGCGAGAGGGTTTCGTAAGCCTCTGTACCCAGAAGAGCACAGGTATGCCCATGTGGAGTGCCACCTGCCGTTCTGAGCATTCACTCACATCCCCACCCATTGCCCTGTTAGACCTCTGAGTGGGCGAGGTGACTTCCCCAGGTCTGGAACTGGACCCAGCCAGCATCCAGGACAACCAAGTCCCATCATGGGAGGTTCCCCCCCCCCCCCCAAGTGCCCAGGGGACACAGCTGTTGTCAAACCCTTGGGGAAAGGTCTCAGAGCTTGCATTTACTCTATTGACTAAAAGTTTGGCAGGAGGGTATTTTATGATAGAATAACTTATTTTTTGTACCCTAGAATACTAAATAACAGGCCTGATACTTAGTTTGAAATCCTCTTAAAAAAGATTTAATCAGGGGCTGAGGCTGTAGCTCAGTGGCAGAGTGCTTGCCTAGCTCATGTGAGGCCCTGGGATTGATCCTTAGCACCACATTAAAACAAAAAACAAATAAAGGCATTCTGTCCATCTTTAACTGAAAAAAATTACAAAAAAAAAAAAAAAGATTTAATCATTTAAAAAAAAATTTTTTAGTTGTAGATGGCACAATAACTTTATTTTATTACTTCTAATATGGTGTTGAGGATCGAGCCCAGTGCCTCAGACATGCTAGGTGAGTGCTCTGCCACTGAGCCACAACCCCAGCACTTAAATACTTTTTTAACCTAAGTAAAGAGAAATTATTTTAGTTAATTTCTAATGGAGAAATTCTTAATTCAGAGCCTCAGCTGAGTCACAAACTCAAGAATTTACAATTTTCATCCAAATATTTTTCTTGTAAGTCCAGCAAATGAGGAAAAATGCCACTTTTCAATCATTTTTCACCTTGAAATGAGATATACTTGGCCACCTAGGACTGTATGGCTGTAGGGAGTCTGCTTTGGTGCCCACCCTCAGGGTGTTGGGGCCCCAGTGCCTGGTAGAACAGAGCTCCCTGGCCCATGTGTGCAGGAGTCAGCACCTGATGGAGGTCTCATCACTGAGGGGAGAGCCCAGGAGGCTCAGACGTGGCATGGAAACCAGCACAAGCCCAGGGCCGTGACCTGTTTGGGGTGAGCGTTGGAAAGCCTGGAAGGATGGTGCAGACCAGTCTCTGGCCCAGTCATAACTCCAGTATTTAACCATCTTCCTCATATCTTCTCTGTGCCTCGGACCCAGTGCAGTAGTAATGCACCCTCCAGCCTGCCAAAGGAGGGGACCAGCTCCCAGAGCCAGGTGGGACCTGGGCAGAGCCCACAGTGTGTGAGCCAGCTGCCTGTGGCCTCTGGGGAGGGAACTGCTGGTCCCAGGCAGCTCTTCAGGGAAGGAGCGAGGTGCCTGCCACTGCATCCTTGTCTTCCTGTCCCTGATCTCCCCCAGGCTTTGTGAACGCTGGGAGGCCTCAAGTGCACTGATGAGTACCTCCAGCTTCCCCAGCAGGGCCAGTAGGGAGGGTGTGAAGTGGCCGAGAGGTGGGCTGTGACCTACAGAGGGAGTGGCCTGGCGGCCCTTCTTCTGAAGGCTGCTGTGGCCTCCCGTGTGCCATGGTTCTGCCCGTGGTGTTTGCAGAGTGTGCGGTGGCTGTGGAAGACGTTCACTACTAGGCAACGTGCTCCCGCCTCTGTAACGCTGTGCAGCGCTGAGTTCTGCAGCGCCTCTGGCTGCGGGGGAAGGAACCCGTCAGCTACCCCTGATCCCTGGAGAGAGGGCTGTGAGGTTATGAGGACTCCGAGCCTCCTGGGGAGTGTTGGGCTGGCCCTGAGCACATGCTGCCCTTGGCTCCCTGGCCTCCTCTACTGGTGGGGGAGTGGCCCCCCTGGCCTCCTCTGCTGATTGGGGAGTGGCCCCCTGGCCTCCTCTGCTGGTGGGGAGTGCACTGGGCCTTTGACTACCCTGTACTGTTTCAGGTGCTTCTTGTCCACTGTGGGTCTCCCACCGCCTGTCCCTGTGAAGTAGAATTGTCATTGTCGTCTTGACTTTCCCTTCTCTGGGTAATGTTTATGGCACTTGGCGGCACTTTTCTAGCTGTGTGGTGTCTCCTTTAGGAGGATCAGACCAAGCTGCATGCTGGGTCCACACAAGGGCGTGCCACCCTGTCCCTCGTCCCCTTTGGTAGTTTCTCCCTCCCAGTGACCTACTTCTGGTTCCTGCTTCTCCCCAGCACATGGATGGGTACTCCTGGTACCTTCCTTGTCCCACTCACTTGTCCCTACTGCTGAGGTACCCACAATCCCCTTGGTACCATCTGCCAGTTTCTCAGCACTGAGGTGGGCACTGTTTGTGGTGACCCCTCCAGGTCAGGAGTGGCTCCACTGTGTACTGGTCGTCTGGCCCCATTGACAGTTGTGTGAGAATCAGATTCTCACATGACCGTTGAGCAAGGAGACCTGGGTGGGCTGGGTGCAGACTTACTGCCTCTGCTGGGAACCGTGGCTCCCTTACCTTTCCCCCCAAAGTATCGCTCTTCTCACCCTTGAGGTGGAGGTGAAGACCAGCTGTCCTTTGGGTGGTAAGGACTGAGTGAGGTGGGGCATGGGAAGGGTGGTGTGGTGCCAGGCCTAGCGCCCAGCCCTGCATTGTGTGAGGCCCAAGGTGAGCACTTTGGAGCCTTTTTCGGGGGTCTCAGTGGGCCTGCTGGTGCTGGCTGGCATGCAGGGCCTGTCACCAGCTCTTCTCCACCCTTCACGTCTGAGGTGGGGTCTTTCTGTGAGGTTGTGTTTGTTTAGCAGGGAGGAGGCTGTTATATCTTAAGTAAATTTGGCAGTTGGTAAGTAACTTGAAAGACTTATTATAATTTCTTTTAAATCTTTGCGGAAAGATTTAAGATTCAGAAGACTCAAACTTATTTAATTTTTCTACAAGTTGCCTCTGCTCTCAAAAACAAAGCCATTTACCATTTTGGGTTAGCTTTCTTGTGGGTTGTTTCTTGTGTTCATGTCCATGGTCAAGAAGCTGGTGTGGAGCTGGGCGGTGGTGCACACCTGTCATCCCAGCGGCTCGGGAGGCTGAGGCAGGAGGATCAGAAGTTCAAAGCCAGCCTCAGCAAAAGCGAGGTGCTCAGCAACTCAGTGAGACCCTGTCTCTAAATAAAATATAAAATAGGGCTGGGGATGGGGCTCAGTGGTTGAGAGCCCCTGAGGTCAGTCCCAGGTACCAAAACAAACACCAAGCTGGTGTGGAGCCTTGAGTTCTGACACGCAGGGCCTGGCGAGCCGAGCCGCGGAGAGGAGAGGCGAGGGCTGTTCAGCAGCAGCGCTGGCAGGCGTGTGCTCCTCAGGCTTGTGTTTACCAGCACACAGGGACGCAGAGCCTGCATGAAGCTGTTTGGCAACGGTTGTGTTTTCCTGCGCCTGGGCCGGGACCCAGTCCTCCATCAGCGAGCTCCTTACTTATGAGCTCACCGCAGCAGGAGGTGCTCTGTGTGCACTTCTGTGGCTTGTGCACCGTGCCCCAGAAGCCTCCTGTGTAGTCTGCCTGTTGACGTGAAGTGGCTCTCAGAGAATAGGAGCGGTTGTCAGGCATCAGCCTGCCGCTGGCTGTAGCAGTACCACAGTGGTCCTCCACCTGGGGGTGCTCACCTGGGGGAGCCACTTCCTAGCCTTGGGCCAGTGACCTGATGGAAATGTGTAAAATGGGAGATCGTGCCACCTTGTGCATTACGCTGGGGCAGCCCTGAAGTTGCACCTGTCCCACAGGAGTCGTGTCTCTACACAGGGCCTCCCCCCACTCTTTTTTTCCCTCCAGCTATGTCTTATTTCCCTCCATTTATCAAAAGCGAATATATTCCCTGTGTGACAGCATACAAAAGCACCTGTGAGGGGTCTTTCCTCGTGGGTGCCTTTCTGGTCTGGGCCTTCTTGTGCTTGCTGAGCTGCAGTCCTGGGCTCCTGTTTGCTCTTGGAAGAGCTGCATTGTCCGGAAGCCTCGAGTTACAGTGGTGTCCTATATTCCCATTTTTGGAAGACATTGGTACAGGTGGACTTGTGAGGCCAGGGACACACATGGCCAGTGGCCTTTAGAAGGCCTCCTCATTCTCAGCCACACCAGCAGTGCCTTTGGCACAGGAACAGTATGACACGAGTGTCTTTTTTTTTAACCAAAGGGGCATGGAGGGCTACAGGAAGGTGTTTTCCAGAAGGCCACTGTGTGCCTGTCACGGTGATGGCTCGAGCGTTTGTTTGCTTGTTTTGAACTGTGTTCTCTCTGTGACCTTTAACCTTTGTCAGCTCAGGTTCTGCTGTGGAACAGTGTGGCCAAGTGGGACAGGGCCCCCTGTGACCTCAGAGGAACCAGCCAGTCACAGGTGTGGTGGCCAGGCTGTGGCATGAGACATCATTGTGATCAGCTGGTCAGCCTGGGATCCCAGGTCAAAGCAGGGAAAGGTGAGGGTGCAGTCCCAGCTGGCGGCGGGCTCCGCCTGGCAGAGGCAGAGCAGTAGAGCTCTCTGAGCATTGCACAATGGACACCTCACTAGTCCCTTGAGTGGGGAGGTCCCTTGGAGGCTCTATGGTGGCACACACTAATCCTGTGGGACTAGTGCAACTTTAGGACTGTGACATGGAGCCGGGGGACCAGAACTGGAGGGTGGCAGCTGATGAGAGGCTGTCTGTGGTCTCTTCCCTGGGGGAGAGAGGGGAACCCTTGGGAACAGTCAGGAAACGTTTGCTTGCCTGCCAAGCACTGTGGTGAGAGTAGCGAGGGGAGAGGAAGCCCTACCCCTTGCAAGAACCACGGTCAGCCCACTGGGGCTGCTAGAGCCCAGCGACGTGGTACCGGCATGAAGTGGGGAGGGTGGGCTACACGCAGTGATAGGGAAGGTTCTGGAAGAGTCATTTTAGAAGTCATTCCTCCAACTGATCGTTGCTGGGCGTGTTTTGTGCCAAGTGTTGTAGGCTCTGTTTCCAGCAGAGAACACACCCACCTGTGTGAATCAGCTTTTAAATACCCGACAAAAACAATTTAAAGAAGGAACGATTTATTTTGGCTCATGGTTTCATGGTTCAGTCCCCGGTCAGCCAGCTCCACTGCTTAGGTCTGCGGTGAGGTAGGACATCACGGTAGAAGGGCGTGTGGAGGAGAGCTGCTCCCTCCTGGCGGCTGGGAAGAGGAGCTAGAGGAAGGGACCAGGGACAAGACACAGTCCCCAGAGCACAGGCTGGTGACCTGTGTCCTCCAGCCAGCCGCACCCCACCTGCCTACAGTTCCCACCACCTCCCAGTTGTCCATCGCTTCCCCAGACCCCAGCCTCCAGGCTTGCTGCCCTGGGGACCAAGGCTTCCACTCACGGACCTGTGGGGGACAGTCCAGAGCCAACCATGACACTACCCCTGTGGCCCATGTACTTCAGTGAGTGAGAGGGCACTCCCCAGGTGACCGCTCGTAGGAGTGGATTTCAGGCAGAGCAGACAGTGACCCTGAAGAGCTGTGAAAGAGCTCAGCGTGGCCAGTGCATCGGGGCAGGTGTGCTTGGAGAGGAGGCCCAAGGGGAGGCAGGGGAGGCCGACGGGGTGCATTGTGCACCACAGCTAGTGAGGTGCCCCCTTAGGCTGAAGCCACGTGCCACAGAAGCCTTAGCAGCTGGGGGCCCCAGCAGGAGGAGCAGGGCGCAGCTGGAGGCCAGAAGAGTGTACAAACCTATGCCGGGGTCCAGGGGGACGGGCAAGGTTCTGAGGTAAGACTGCCAGGGTAGGTTTGAAGTGAATGGATTGGAGAAATCCAATGAGTGGCGCTGAGCCCACTGGGCATCCGCAGATAAAGGGTGCCCGTAGCTCAGCTGTGGACACAGTGTGTTCCAGGAGGAGCTGCGACTCAGCATGAGAGGAAGAGGCCAGCTCTGGGAGGTAGCGTGGGAGAGTGTGTGTGAGGTGGGCAGGTGCTTCTCAAGAGCACACATGAGGTCAGCGGAAGGCCATCTGTGGTGCAGGAGAGTGGCAGCTCGCGCGTCAGGAGAGGATGAGCTCCCCTGGGTAGGGTGGGAAGAGCTCCTGTGGGTCCCAGGGCAAAGACCAGCTGCCAGGCCCTGGACAGCCTTGGCCGGGAGGCGTGAGCAACGCTTAGTCTTTCTGGGCACGTGAAGAGCACGCATGCTCACCACCAGGACCAACGGGCAGCTCAGCAGTGGTGGCCAGCAGAAGAGCAGGGTTTGCACTTACTGTGGTGTGAATGCCACACCCATGCGGAAAGGTGTGGTGCGGCAAGGCAGGCACGTGCCCGCCACCACCAGGCAGGTACACACGTAGGTCTGACTCACGGCCTGGCATGGGGAAAACCCAAGCTCCCACCCCGTGTGAGGGACGATGTTGTCCTGGTGGTCATGCAGAGAGGAGCAGCATGAAGTGAGCAAGTAAGCACGGGAATGAGTGGACCGGATGTGTGACTCGTAAGAACCATGCCTTTGGATTCCTGACATGCCGAGCTCTGCTGTGGACAGGACCACTCTGACGAGCTGTCCTGCTGGGGACTTACGGAGGGAGGGTGACAGGCTCGGAGCTCCCGAGGGCTGCTGCTCTAGTCTCTATCCAGGGTGGACGCCCTGGGGGCGTCATATTCTGTAGGCTGTATTCACAAAAAAGAAGACAGGAGTGGCTTTGATTTTATGCTTGGAAAATATGACAGTGGCTCTTTGCATTACTTATTTTTCAGGAATCAGGAGACAAGGAGGGACTTTAACAAAAATTACAGAATATATATATTAAGAAATTCATTTTAGAAGTGTGTTGTTCACTCAAGACAAAGAGTGAAGTGTCCCGGGAGTCTGTGGGGCTGCCCAGCGTCCTGCCAGTGGGAACAGATGAGGCCACCACTGGCTCCTAGGTGAGCCCAGAGTTGCAGTTGGGCAGGCAATTTAGGTGCCCACCTTTTAGAGCAGAGCAGAGTCCTGTGTCAGGGTGGCATGGAGTTCCAGGTGCACTGAGGGATGCAGGCTAAGACTGAGTCCCTTGCATGTTTGTCACTGACACCCTCCCACACCAGCCACCTTGCAGGGGAGGGGGCAGATGCTCATTTGGACAGATTTAAAACTGTGGCTGTGGAATCATTTTTTTCCCCAAAGTTTGTGGGACCTTTTCTATTTTCAAGTCCCACCATTCTGGATTAAATGAGATTTAAGAAAAGATTGAAGTTCTACATGTTGGTAAAGACATAGAAAAACTAGGACTCCCATGAGTTAGATGCTGTGTATGTTGGTGTGTACCACCACATTGGAAAACTCTCTGCCAGCATTGACTGATGCTTCAAATAGCCTGTCCTTTGACCCAACCATTCTATCCCCAGGTATATCCCCAAGAAAAACGTGTCTGGCCATAAGATGAGCAAAGGGACTCACTTGGAAGCTTGTACATTGGTGAGGGAATCAGTGTTAGTTCGTCTCACGGCTCTTCTCCTGGAGCAAAGAGCAGTGTGAACAACCAATAATAATAATAATAATAATAATAATAAAAAAAGCAGTGTGCAGATGTGTTCCTGGGCACGGTGGCTTTGACACTTAGCTAGAGGTCACGTGTGCCTACAGATGGCTGCTGGGAGGCCCTGCTTTGCGGGCAGCTCCCAGCACCACCCTGGCTGTGTGGGGCATTGTTGGAGGAGCCAGTGAGCCTCCTGTGCCGCCAGCTCACTCCTCTCAGTGTGCACACAGCAAGGGCATGGCAGGGAGGAGCCTGAGCCTCAGGGCCATTCTAGTGGACGGAGCACAGGTACAGCTTCTGAGTGTGTGAAGCTCCCCCAGGAGGTGGGGTGGCCTTGCAAACGGCATTACCCAGAGTGGACAGGAAGCACCCCCTATTTAGCAGTGATGAATTCATGGAATATTAGGCACAGCATGAGAAGAAGCCACCGACAGGGTCCTGAGGACATGATGCTGAAGAAGGAGCCATGCATGCTAGGGAGGATAGAGTGTCTGACCCCATGCATCTGAAGTTCAAAGACAAGCCAGAAGCCAGAACTAGTAGTTACCTCTTGAAGTAGATACTTACTGGGGCAAGGAGTCGAGAGAACCTTCTAGTAAGACAGAAGGTTTTTATTCCTTGGGTGGTGCTTACATATGGAAAAATTCATTGAGTTCTAGATTTAGAATTTGTGCTCTTTACAAATCTCACTGTATGTGCTTTGAAATTTATTTTTTAAAAGCAATGAGGGAATATCACTACAACTGTATTTTTAATAATGTGTTTCATTAAAGTTCCGAAAGTCTTAGGAGAGATAATGTTATACAGCCATTTCCGTCAGGCCTTTGGAATGTGTGGAGGAGAAAAAGGATGCCTTCCCCTTTGGGGTGCTTAGCTGGGGTCTTGCTGGAGCCCTGAGGGGCACTCACAGCTACACTTAGAGCTTCAGTAGCTTGAGAGGCAAAAGGAAGTGCCAGGAGTTGAAGACACCTCCTGGCTGGCAAATGAGCATGCGTATCTCTTTGCTTTTTCAGTAAAACCTCAGTTTACAATGGGTGCTGGGCCCCAAGTGGCAGGGCTGTGGGGAGGCGCCAGCTTTGAGCTGGTGAAACGAACCCTGTGTGTTCCCTGTGCCTCGGTGGGTGTGGGCCTCACTGCCCATGGCCGCCCCAGGGTTATCGTTTTTGCCCCTAGGAAGGCAGCTGCTGCTCTGTCAGTGACTTCTAGACTCTGTCGTTGAGGCTTGCCAAAGCAGGGCTTGCTCTTTGCAGAAACATACACCAAGGAAACATCTGTCTGCTCACGGCGCCCTCTCCCACCTTGGTGCAGCCTCTGGGTCATTTCTGGGCATCTGCTGTCCCTTGTGTTGCTTTGGTTCTCTACTGCTCTTGCCCTGACCTTGAGTTTGGAGAGCAGCTGTGGCCAGAGGTGCTGATGCAGCGTGCCCCTGTGTGCTCAGGCTGATGTGTGCCCCTGGTGCGCCGCGGCCCCAGTGCCTCTTCTCTGGCTCCAGTGCTGTGTTTCCCTCATTGGATTTGTCTGTGTAGAGACTCCACACAAAGTGTCGTGTAGCGTCCTCTGTAGAAGCCTGTCATTCTCTCAGGAGGTCCTTTTGTGCCCAGTGCATGCCCAGGTAAGTTGGCTTGTTTACAGAAGGCCTCAGGGGGTCAGGAACAGGGTGGCAATGTCCCATGAATGAAGGGGCCCTGCTCCGCCCTGGCTTGATGGGTGAAGGTCTTGATGTTTGGGGTCATACCCTTGGCATGGCCTGCTGTCTGCTGAGAGAGTCTCACAACTTTGTGAACAGAGCTTCTGATGGTGCATATTTTTCTATGCTGCTTTATTTGAAAGGATTTTAATGGTTTTTCTCATCTTTCAGAGCTGGGCAGGTCGGCGTCTGTAAGACACTCTTTGGTTCTTTCTAGTTGATTCCAGGTCCTTTGTTGTTTGTTCCCAGGTGTCTCGAGGACACCTTCGGTGACCATTTCCTCCACATGTGGTAGCTCTTCCTAAGTCTGGTGCAGAACCTGGTAGAACTCACGTTCCCAGTTGAGTATCACCCAGTAGCCTATTTCACCAGAACTAAGGTACTCCATGAAGTTAGTGCCACCAAGACCAAAGCTAGCGTTGCCGTTACTGTAAGTGAAGGTCGATGGGGAGACCCAGTCCTGTTTCAGAGAGGCTGGATGGGGGGCAGTGTCTTAGAATCATCTACCATACGTACGGTGGATGCTTTTGCATTTCTGATAATAGAACGTTTTTGTCTTTTAAGTGGAAAGGGAATAAGCACGGAATTAGAGAGGATAGTCGAGGGAGCTTACTGGTTTCCATCAGCAGCTGCAGCGGCTCCAGTGACAGCCAGTCTGTGTGCCCATCCACGTCCCCCAGACAGTCTTCCAGGCACACCCTGGATGTTGCATTAGAGTTGTCAGGAACATTCTAGTACATAGCTAACTAAGCGACAGGAGTTCCTTAGTACCCCATCCCCACACGCTTTGGTCATGGCTGAGCGTCTCTGGGTCATTCCTGGGAGCCATTGCATATCTGCTGTCGGGTGTAGTCTGTCTTAATGTGACCAGTCTTCTGAAGTCCTCCCTTCAAACTGAGAAGTTGCCAGGTCCCACGCTGAGTGTAAGTGAGCATAACTGGCCTTTGGGAAGCCTTTCTTTTCTTAATATGGTTTCAAAAAAAATATATATATATATATATTTTTTTTTCAGTATTGGGGATTGAATCCAAGAGTGCTCTACCACTGAGCTGCTCCCTCAGCCCTTTCTATTTGGTATTTTGTGAGAAGGCCTCACTAAGTTGCTTTTGCTGGCCTCGTACTTAATGACCCTCCTGCCTCTGCCCCTGGAGTTTCTGGGATTACAGGTGTGACCATCACTCCCAGATTGTTTATATAACTGAAAGTCATGTCCCAGCTGAGTCACTCAATAACATCAAATAACAAACACAGTCGTCTTTGGATAAGGTCCGTCCTTTCTCCCTGTGTGACCCTGCAGTGGCACTTCTTCCCTGCAGCTTTGCAGGCTGCAGCCCTGAGTTTGGGTGGGTGCTCCCGGGCTGGAAGTCTTGAACACCCACGTGGCCTATATGAGTCTCTGCTCTCCCTAGCACCCTCACCTGCCTGCACTTGTGTCCTTGCAGGTTTCCGTGCCACCTGGCGCTCTGGACTGCTGGGTGTTTCTGAGCTGTCTGGAGGTGTTGCAGAGGATAGAAGGTTGCTGCGACCGGGCACAGATAGACTCCAACATTGCCCACACAGTGGGATTGTGGAGCTATGCCACAGAAAAGGTACTGCCTCTGGGTGCAGAGTGCTCCTGACGTCCACGTGGTGTTGTGTGGCAGGTGCCCTGAGCTGTCTGGAGCAGTCTTGCTTGTTGAGATTGCGACAGGTGCTCTTGTAGCCTGAAGTGCCTGGATGGCTCTGGGGTCAGGGCTCCCTACTGCTGTGAGTTTACCCAGTAGATAGCAAGTGCTTCCTGTGCTTGTGCTGGAGACGGGGCTGCAGGCGAGGAAGGGGTGGATGAGAAGGGTGGAGCTCACCACCTAGTGCGGAAAGGCAGAAGGTGGCACTCAGGCGGGCTGCTGGGGAGCAGAGGAGCAGCCGACTGGGAGTTCCGCTGGCACATGGGATGGAGGGTGGAACCAGAGGCTAGCTGGCTCAGAGCCGTGCCAGGGACCACCTTAGGGAGTGTCTGGGTCTGAGATGATCCTAATGGTATGGATTTCTGTATCCAGATTTGAGTTATTTGGATAGGAAAGCTGAGTTTCAATCTTTTATCTTTGAATTCATTAATTTTCTACTGACTCTTAAGAGAAATCAGTTGAAATTGTGGGTTTATCTCAACAGCTAAAAGCCTTGGGCTACCTCTGTGGACTCGTGTCAGAGAAAGGACCTAATTCAGAAGATCTCAATAGGACAGTCGATCTCTTGGCAGGTTTGGGAGCCGAGCGACCTGAAACAGGTACTACTGTTGCTGAAGTACGGTAAGGAACACCTGCTGAACTGAGAGCACTCCTACTAGTGGAATTCAGAAAAAATGAATAGTATCTGTATCACACTGTTTGGATTTGAGGCCATCTCAGATCATTTTAATAATTTAATCCATTGGAGTGTTTGTAATGCATGTTTCTGAAAAGTCTGGCCTCAGAGGTCAGCAAGAGGTTATGAAGGGGTTAGACTACTTCATGAGTGTGCTAGCTGGAAAGAGCTCAGGGGGGCCGAGGGCAGAGGCAGAGGGATGCTGGCCTTGACAGTACAGTTCTGGTTGGCCTGGCAGCGTCTGTAATGCCACCGAGTCAGATGCAGCTCTGCCCTGTTGGAAGGGAAATGTGAATGCAGATGAGTAAGGATCTTGTCTCTCTTGGTTTAAGCCAACACAGCTCAGAGCCCTTACAAGAAGCTCAGAGAAGCCCTGTCCTCGGTGGAAGCTTTTGAAAAGCACTACTTGGTGAGTACTGACAGTGCTCCCAGTGCCCGTGGGGCAGCTCCGCCTATAGGAGACTTGCCCTTTAGTCTGACCTTTGGAGTTGGGATGTGCTTGGGTTATTTCTTTGGCATCCTTGGGAGCTGTGGACAAAACATGGAATGATTGTTCATCAAATGTTTATTAATACCTCAGTGCCATAATTAGGCATGGATGCATCTTTGAATACTTACAATTTTGTTCAAAATGGGTTTGCTCCTTTAATAAGTAGAAATTATGAAGGGAACCATTTGTTGGGCAGAGCTGTTATGCTTGATTTTACAAGATTTGACTAGACAGACTTTGATTAGACAGCAGCATGGATAGCAGCGTGGGAGATCCACTCGGTTCCTGGGTTGTGGGTAATTCAGGTTCTGAGCGTGTCCCCTGGGATACAGATGGGTGGGAACCCTCAGAAACGTTGTTAAAGGGCCTGCTCTAGGAATTGTAAAAAAGAAAAAGAAGAGGAAGAGCACCCTCAGACAAAAGGACTTTGAGAAGTTACTCTTGTGATGAACAAATTCGTGGGCATTTATTATCGTCCTTCATTATTTATGTATATGTATGGACCCATGCACGTTATCGACTATACTGGTTACATGTTACAGAAAAACAACACAAAAATAAATGCCAAGTGAAAAAATGATGTTACTATTAATAACAATGTCTTTTGCTATAGCTTTGGATAAATACCCATAGGATTTGTCTGCATTAAAAATTCAAGAACTTTTGCTGGGCATGGTGGCACCCTCCTGTAATCCCAGTGGCTTGGGAGGCTGAAGCAGGAGGATCGTGAGTTCAAAGCCAGCCTCAGTAACTTAGCAAAGCACTTAGCAACTCAGTGAGACCTTGTCTCTAAATGTTAAAAAAGGGCTGGGGATGTGTCTCAGTGGTTAAGCGCTCCCCTAGGTTCAATCCTCAATACTAAAAAACAAAAGAAAACCAAATTCAAGCATGTAATTCTGCTTTTCCTTTTCCTTTTCCTTTTCCACAGGATCTGTCCCATGCTACCATTGAAATGTACACGAGCATCGGGAGGACTCGATCTGCCAAACTCGTTGGGAAAGATGTAGCAGAATTCTACATGTAATCGCTCTTGAACTTTTCTCTGAATTCTAAACATTTCACATATATAGTGAAAGAAGATTTGGGTGTGGAGTTAATGTCAAGAGTACCTAAATGTAGAATCTGTTCTTTAGCTACCATCATTTTGGTTTTTAATTTTTTCTGAAAAGTGAATGAGAGGCTTTTAGCTTGTTATTCCTAATAACTTATTGGTCTTTGAAGTTCTTTTATTTAATATCTCTCTCTCTCTCTCTCTCTCTCTCATACACACACACACACACACACACACACAGAATATTATAAGTAACTTTGAAGGTCTGTGTGGGGTATTTGGGAATCTTCTCCCCGAGGGAACGTGGACTGAAGTGTTGTTCTGTAGTGTCCACTAGTTCCTCCCTCGCGTCTCAGCAGGATGGGAATGGAGCAGCTGTGTGTGTTGGGCGCGTGCTGGAGGGCAATCCAAGGTGACTGCTAAGTGTGTTTAGATAGCACACGAATTTCTGTTCCTGTTCCAGCTGCAGTTTGAGTGCAAAGAAAAGACCACGAATTTAATCTATTTCTAGTGTGTTTGATAAAACCAGCCTGTAGAAGAGAAGAAAGCCTGGCTGGCCGTGCAATTGCTGTTTCAGTTGGAAAGAGATATAGAGTAAAAGGAAAAGACATAAAGGACCATGTATTCATTAACGTTCTCTCAAAAAAAGATAACGTTTGAAATGAGGTCTTGAAATCTGTGCTTATAGTAAGTTCAGCAGCTGAAGCAAGAGAGGAGAGTGTGTGAGCTGATGTGAGCGGCTGGGAAGGGGCTCACAGGTGGGTGGTCCGAGTGCACCTCATGTTTTCCGGAACATCGATGGCAGAGCCAAGGCTAGCACTAGGCTCTCCTGAATCCCCTCTGGTGCGCCTGTTACTTGAGCAGGAAGGCCACATCTAACCCTAACCCTAAGTGTGTAGTTAGGAAAGGTGAACTCTTCCCACTTCCAGAGTAGATTGACCGACTTGGGAATGTCTCCTGGTGCCCTGGCGCCTGCTTGGCAGTGCTGGCCTTCCCCTAGCTCAGCCCTGTGGGGAAGGAGGGGGTCCAGCTTTTTTCTGAACTGGGCAGGCCCTAGTGGTTTGTACCTTGAACTGTTTTGGGTTTTACTCTGAGCCTCTTCGGTTTCCCTGGGACCGGGTAGGTTCCTCCTAATGACACGTGTTGCTGATTGAATCCCTCCTGGCTCTCTGTGGCTCTCTGCCTGAGCTCCCCTGACTGGACCTCAGGGCTCTGTTTGCATATATCTGGGGTGGCATGACTGCTAGGCAGCCCTGGCAGTCCCTTCTGCTCTCACCTCTTACCCAAGTTGGTGAACGATGCCTGGCGCTGGCAGCAGCGAGGTGGTCCTGTTACTGCCAGCCACTCCTCAGCCCTCGCCTGGCAGCCCCGGGTGGATCTTGGGCTAGAGCGCTCTCCCGTGAGGGGTGGCAGCCAGGACTACGCAGAGTTGGTGCTTGTGTCCTGCAGGGTGTGAGGTGCCCCTGGAAGGAGCGCATCCCCTTCTCACAAGAGTTGTGCTTGTTGACTTTGCCAGGAGGAAAAGGTCTGCACAGAAGGCGGAAGCTCACCTGCAGGGGGCTCTGAAAACCTACCTGGCCGAGGGCTGGGCCCTGCCCGTCACTCACACGAGGAAGCAGCTGGCCGAGTGCCAGAAGCACCTTGGGCAAATCGAAAAGTATCCTTTTCTGGACTAGGACTGCTGCTTTCTGTTCTCAGAGGAAGGTTGTTTACAGTGTCCTAGTGTGAACTGAATGCCTGGCCCCTGGTTTTTAAACTCTAACTTCAGGTTTCTGATAATTAAGAACACAACAATCACAATTTAAAAAATGAAGGATGCCCTTTGGGCCACACTTTGAAGGCCAAAGAGGACTTTGGAAGCCCTTTTGCCTCCAGCATTCCCTGTGTGAGGTCCTCTGGCCCCTTAACTCTCCACTCCAGCTATCTGCAGACGAGCAGCCTTCTGGCCAGCGACTGTCACCTCACCCAGGAGGAGCGGGCACACTTCTGCCAAGAGATACTCAGCTTTGCCCAGCAACAGGTGGACAGCCCGGGTAAGACTAACTTTTGTTTTTTTTTTTTTTTAAAAGAGAGAGAGGAGAGAGAGAGAGAAGTTTTTAAATATTTATTTTTCAGTTTTCGGTGGACACAACATCTTTATTTTATTTTATGTGGTGCTGAGGATTGAACCCAGCGCCCCGCACATGCCAGGCGAGCGCGTTACCGCTTGAGCCACATCCCCAGCCCCAGACTAACATTTTAAACTTTATTATGGATATTTTCAAATACTAGAGGAAAGTAAGAACAATAACACAAGCTACACTGACCTCCCAGAGTCAGCAGTCAGCCTTTTGGTGTATAGCAACGCATGTCTATGTCTTTCTTTGCCTTTTTCACTTTTGCTGAACTTCACAGAAACTCCAGGTCGTGGTGTAATGCTTTAGTCTGAGAGCAGTTTAGATGGATGGTCTCTACCCACACCCAAGGGGTTCTGCTAAGGTCTGTGTTCAGGTTTCTCTCGTTATGAGTTATTAGCAGGATCAGTGAGGAATCACTTGCTGCATCTGGTTATGATGTCTCGGTTGCTCCCATCTCTTTCTTTGTCCAGACACTGGCTTCTGCTTGTGGAGGTGGAGTGCATGTGCCTGTGGCCCTCCCACTGCAAGCGCCCTACTCAGCAGCTGAGTCTGTTTACAGCTGTGTGCAGCCACCACTGCAGGCCACTGCAGAACACTGTCCTCATCCCAGAAGGTCCCCCTGCTGCTCTCCCAGTCCCTGCCAGCCATCAGTCTGCTTCCTGTCTCACGAGACCGATCTTGGGTGCTCCACACAGAATCCTGGCCTCTGTACCTGGCTTGATTCGGTGTCTTCAAACCCATGTGACCCTGCTTTGTCTCTTGTTAGTGTTCCACGCCCTGATCCAGTTGTCCCCTAGACTGGCCCACCTTCTGGAATTGTCTCAGTGTTTCATCAAGGTTACCCCTAAATGGAAGTGAGACTGCAATGCTTGAATGCAGGTTGACTTTTTTTTTTTTTTTTGTACCAGGAATTGAACCCAGGTTAAATGTTCTGTCAAGTACACTTTATGATGATGCTGTGTGGCAAGATTAAATTTATCATATCATTTAACTGCTTATGTTGAGCTTACCAAGAGGAGCACCTTTTAAATTGGTCACTCTACTGCTCAGCTCAGGCTGCTGTAACAAGATACTATAGATGGAGTCGTACCCAGGAGCATTTGTTTTCTCAGTGTTCTGGAGGCGGAAGTCTGAGGTCAGTGCAGCAGGGCCAGGTTCTGGTGAGGGCCTCTTCCTGACTTATAGACGACTGCCTTCTCGCTGTGTCCTCATGTGGAGGAGAAGAAGAGAGCAGCTCTCTGGTGTCCCTTGCTGTCTCAGAGGGCACTTTGCCATCAAAAGGTCCCACCCTCCTGATCTGAGCCAGCCTAATCTTTAACCTGACAGGGCCACCTCCAGATTCCACATGCAGGCTGTCAGGACTTCACCACATACGTCTCAGGGCACAGCTCCGTTCACGGTAGTTACCACGTGAAAGCTGAGTTTTCCAAAGGCTTTGGCTCCAGGTTTGCATGATCCTTGACAGCTAGGATGGGTTTCCTCCAAGGGGGCCACCTGGATGGGCTTCAGGAGCGACAGGACAATGGTTTGGCTTTGTAGCCTTATTTAGTGTGCGTGACCAGGTTGTTAGTGTGGTGCCATGTCTGCTGTGGTGTGGGAGGTGATGTTGGCACTTGTCACCTTGTGTGAAGGGCGTCCAATCGGTACTTACCACGTGCTCTTATGCCACCTGTCTCAGCAGGTCTCCTTTAGGTAATCAAAAATAATTTGTTTTTCTTTTTTTGAGCTGGGGATGGAAGCCAGAGCCTCGCACAGTCCAAGCCACTGGACAGCACCCAGCCCTGTCCTGAGGCTGATGAGTGGTGGTCTCTTCAGCCTTCCCCACGAGGGTGCTTGTAGAAAGGAGGCTGCAAGGCCGGAGTGGCAGGTTCTCGCCCAGCAGGGTGACTGCAGCCACCCTTGGCTGCGGTTCTGGTCAGAGGCCCCGAACACTGGTGCTCACTTGCAGGTGTACTGGGGCCTGAGAATACCTTGAATCAAGAGAAGGAGTTGGGATCCCCTGAAAACAACTCTAGGGATTAGACTGTTGACAGAGTTTGTTTTGAAACTGAGAAGTTAGTTGACCTATTTCTCTCAAGTTTGCTGGAGCACATTTGTAAACCCGAATTTTGGTTGATTTTATAATTCCCCAGAAGTATCTGGGCATCGGTTCATGTTCTGCTATTGACAAAGTGCTTCTGAGGGGTTAAGATGGCAGGAGATGGTTTCCCTGCTCTCCCACGAAGGTCACTGCTGCTTCTCCTGCTGAGCGAGTGCTTCCGCCCCGGCCGTGCCCAGGCCCTGCTTCCTGGTGCCAGAGGAGGCGTGCCTTGGGCTCAGGGGCAGCGGTGGTGTGTGCTCACAGGTCACAGGATCCTGCTGCCCATGCACTCCTTTGCACAACTGAGGGATCTCCACTTCGACCCTTCCAATGCCGTGGTCCACGCGGGTGGCGCTCTCTCTGTAGAGATAACCCTGTACAGCCAGATGCCTGTCCCCGTCCACATGGACCAGATTGCTGTCAATGTCCACTTCAACATAGAGAAAAACAGTTACCGGAAGACTGCTGAGTGGCTGACCAAGCACAAGACGTCCAACGGGATTATTAACTTTCCAGCCGAGACTTCACTGTTCCCTGTGTCCCAGAACAGCTCACCTGCACTGGAGCTATCGGAGATGTTCGAGCGAAGCCCTTCTGATAATTCCTTGAACACAACAGGGATTATTTGCAGAAATGTCCACATGCTCCTGAGGAAGCAGGAAGGCGGCTCTTCTCTAGAAACACCCCCGGGGGTGGCCCTGGAGGACGGGGCCCACGTGCTGCGGTGCAGCAGTGTGACTCTGCAGCCTGGGGCCAACAGGGTAGCCTTCAGGACCCAGGTACGTGCTTGACTGGGGAGTGGATGTGGGGGTGGTGGAGAGGATGGTCAAGTGAGAATCAGGGGAGCCCCCTGCCTGGCTCGCCTGTTTAGTCTTGTCCCTAAGGAAAGATACACTGCTGTTTAAAAAGTCTTATGTATATATACAGTTTTTCAGCTGTGGATAAATTCTGAGTGAAGTTCTTTGTGTAGCTATTTGGGAGTTTAGCTATTTCCCTGAGTATTAAAATGCTCGTTTGTTATCAGAAGATTTTGAAGGAGATGGCGCGCTCACATCAAACTGTTTTCCTTTTGTGGCCACTCAGTGTCAAAGCAGTTGCCTCTGGCTGCTCAGACTCATCTTAGACGCAGCACGCCCAGTACAGTTCGCTCGCCCAAGGGGCCAGGCTTGGAGGAGGAAGCACTTGGCTGCCTGTGGGCTAAGTAGGTCTACTGGGCATGTCCACAGAGTGCTGTCACAGAGAGCGCCATGGCAGGGGCTCATGTTGGAACGACCCTACTAGAAGTGTGGAGTCCACCTGAAGCATCAGCTCAGAAAATCAGGGAATGGGAGATGCAGAGGGCACCCTGGAACAGCCCAAGTGCAGGCGCGGATGCACGGGGCAGAGGGTTAGAAGGGAGAAGGAGAGGCATTTGGAAGAGATTATGGTCCAGCCTTACTAGAAAACTGGTAACCTCAAAAGGCTATCTTTCCAAATGTCTGATTTGACCCTAGGCCAAGGAACCTGGAACATACACACTCCGCCAGCTGTGTGCCTCAGTGGGCCCCGTGTGGTTCGTCCTTCCGCACATCTACCCCATCGTGCAGTACGACGTGTACTCTCAGGAGCCCCAGCTGCACGTGGAGCCGCTGGCTGGTGAGTGGCCTGCAGCCCTCGAGGAGGCTGCTGCGGCAGTGCCGAGAGGTTCCTCTCACGTCCGTTAGCCATGTCGGTCTGCAAGCGGCACCGTGGTAGCACAGTGGAAATGTGCCTACACTAACCCGTTGTCACTCTGCTGCTGGTCAGAATATTCGCTTTCCTATCACTGCTGGCTTCCATGTTTATGGTAGCTGTGGTGTATCTGAAAACAAGAAAGGAGAAAGTCAGCCAGTGTCAGCAAAGGTCAGCTGCAGGGGCCCAACTGGACGTAGTCACGCTCCATGCGCACAGCCAGCCTTCTCCTTCAGAGGTGCTGCGGAAGCCTCGCCCTCTGGCATGGCATTTGAGAAACTCGGAGCTACTGTCCTTTCAGACAAGTTCTAAAACTAGAAGAGGTTGGTTTTCAGAATGACTGAAGGCCACGGGGTGCTTCCTCAAACACTGGTGAATGGATGCCTTAGTCATTTAGCTTGGTTCTTGTTTCCTCCATTTGGAAACAATACCAAGGAAAGCCTTTGTTTTTTTTATTCTTTCAACTTCTGCCAGGGTCACCAGCAGAGGCTCTCAGGTGCCACACACAACAGTCAACAGTCCATCTCTTAAGGGGCTTTTTCACACAGAAGGATCAGGAGACAGGCTGAGCTCTGCTCCTTTGAGGGACCAAGTAGCGGCAGCTGGGCAGGGCTGCCCCCAACCCCTCACTGTCCTTCCTGCCTTCAGCCATGGCCTCCTGGACTCATCGTTCCTTCTCACTCTTGGTCTCTTGCCTTCTCCTGCCAACCCCAGATGGGGTGTTCAGAACCTCCAGTCCACTTTTACCCTTTTTCTGGTGGGGGGGTGAGCAGTGGCCAGCCATTTTGCTAGGCTACTTCTGAATCAAAGATGGGGACCTTCTGAATGGCTTTGGCCACTCTGTTACTGTGGTCTGTCTTTGAGCCTCATTGTCTGCTTCTCTCTCACTGACTGGCAGGTGGGTTTTGAGACCCCCCGTCTGTGACCAGGTGCACAGTTCTCAGTTCCCAGCAAGGTCCCCCTTGATTCTGCAGTTAGGCTGTTGAGAGGAAGTCAGGGCAGCAGGGAATGGAGACCAAGTGAACTCAAGGAGTGTCCCCGTGCACGGGTCTCGGGTAACAGCATCTCCTCTGGCCTCCTCGCAGGCTGTGAGCTTCTGCTCCCTGGGGAGGGATGCTGATTGCCATCTCGTTTCTTTCAGATAGCCTTTTGGCGGGTATTCCTCAGAAGGTCAAGTTCACTGTCACTACTGGCCATTATACAGTAAAAAATGGGGACAGCCTCCAGCTCAGCAACGTGGAGGCCATGCTGATCCTGTGCCAGACCGAGAACAGAGCCACGATCTTTTCCAACTCGAGAGGTAAGACTCCTGGTGCCACCTGTCGTGAGGCAGGTGGGTGGTGTGGTGGATCATAGGAAAGTGACCCATGTCCCACCATCCAGTCAGCATGCCCTGATGCCTCCCAGTGCCCTGCTGTCCTCATGGGCATCTGATGGAGGTTCCTCAGTGGACTGACCTGGCTCCTGGGCTGGTGCCAGGTGGTGTGACCTTGCTGGTGACGCACGGTGCAGCTTCACAGCCAAGCCACTCCACAGGGACACCCCCGACCACCACCACTGGAAAGCTCGAGCAGTCACCCTTTTTTGTAGGCCTTGGTCAGAGCCCTTGAGGATGCCCAGGGCCCACAGACCACCCGTGGAGTGCGACGGGAAGGCCTGCTCTGCTGTTGGGCAGGCCATGGTCCACTGGAGGCATGCAGCAGCAGGCATGCAGGGCCATGGGGCCACACAGGAAAGACCTGCCCTGTCAAGTCTTCAGCCTGGGAGCAGTGGCCACCCTGCAACTCCCCTGCTGTCCCATTTTGTCCTGAGGCTTTTCTTGTACTTGCTGCCTCTCCCCTGGCCCCGTTGTCTTTCCCTGTGGTGCACAGGACAGCGGGAACTCATGCAGGGCCCACTACCTGCTGACAAGAGAGGCTAGCAGGGGATGCGTGTGTCTGAGGGGGCTCTTTGCACCCCCCACAGAGGAGTCTTCTGTCGCCTCGCTCCGGATCCAGGCCTCTGACAAGGTCACAAGCATCGGTCTGCCTGCTGCGCCTGCGTACCACGTGATCGAGTTTGAGCTAGAGGTTCTGTCTTTACCTTCAGCTTCAGCAGCTATGGGGGAGAGGGGCACTCAAGGGACACCGGAGATCCACAGGAAGCAGAAGGACAGACAGAGAACTGGTCACTGCATGGTCACCACAGACCACAAGGTAGGGAGGCTGCAGGCTGGCTGCGTTTTTGGCAGCTTCTGTCCGTCTGCCTGTCGTGTGAGGTGGCTTCTGCTCCCGTTTGTGCCTGTGAAGCGTCCTTTTCCTGGCCGCATCGCAGGCGCCACACTGAGGGAGTGAGGGGAGTGTGCTGGTCTGTGAGCGGCAGAGCAGCTATGTCAGGTGTGCATCTTGTGAGACTCAACCAGGAGGAACTGTGTGGGCAGGCTTTGGGGCTGCTGTTTGCTGACAGTTACTGGAGAGATCCTTGGCGCTGGTCCCAGGTCCAGGCTGCCTGCAGCCTGCTCCTTCAGGGGTCCACACCCTGTAGTGCAGGGACTGATTCTGAGGGTTTTTTCCCACTGCCCGCAAGTTGTAGCACATGCACCGAATAGGAAGACGGACACAGTCACTTGGAAGAGTCAGGGGCTCAAGGTACCAGACAGACAGCCAGCATCTGAGAAGAGCACACGAGGAAGTTTTCTCCTCACCTCATGCGGTTGGGAGGTGCAGGTGGTGTTTTGCAGGAGGCCTGGCTGGTACTGGATAGGTACATGTTCTGTGTCTGGTGTATTCATTTGTTCCATGTGGGGACACAAGGAAGTTCGAGGCCACTTCCCTTCCTGCCCTCATCTGAGTTCTCAGTGCAACAGCACTTGGACAAGGTGACTAGATGGTGTCCTTAGATGTGGGAGAGCAACTGGCAGGCTCCCTGCTTGCCAGGTGCCTGGAGCCCTCGGGCCACGCTGCAGAGCCGCACCGCCTGCCCGATCTGTCTCTGTTGTCTGTGTGATTAACCTCGTATTTCTTACTTGCTTGTTTGTGCATGTGCTTGATAGAAATGGGCTTTCTGAAAAGTGAGTAAAATGAGCCATAGTGAGATGTCCAGGGCATGAGCAGCACTGCAGAGCCGGACAGGTGGTGGTGGTGGAGTGCTGATGGGCAGGCAGGCTGAGTGTGCCCCTCTGTGTCCTCCACAGGTGTCAATCGACTGCCCATGGTCCATCTACTCCACTGTCATTGCACTGACATTCAGTGTGCCCTTCAGGACCACGCACTCCCTGCTCTCCTCTGGAACCCGGTAAGGAGGCCCAGGACTCTGCTGAGGGACGGTTGTTGATTGAGAGCATGGCTCCAGTGAGAGTGAGGTGCATTCTCCACACACAGGCTGCCTGCAGCCTGTTTGTTCAGGCGTCCATGCCCTGTAGCGCAGGGACTGATT
Organism: Marmota flaviventris; assembly: GCF_047511675.1. Lineage (NCBI taxonomy): Eukaryota > Metazoa > Chordata > Mammalia > Rodentia > Sciuridae > Marmota > Marmota flaviventris. The sequence goes on along the minus strand of NC_092505.1, from coordinate 1,892,760 downwards.
CTGAGGCACAGATTCCCAGTCTGTGCTCCGATTTTCCTGCCTGTCTCACAAGTGACATTGTATAGTTGGTTTATTTGATCTGGAGTCCATAAAAGCCCATCTCGTAGCTCTTCTTACCTGTCCTCCTGTATTTTGACTCTGGGACCTCTAGAAGGACTGCCATTGTGGATTTGGCTGGTTGTGTCCTCGATATTTGGGTAACTCGGCTCCCTGTTCCTGGATCTCTTGTCAGTTGCTAGTTGTCTCCAGAGAGGGATTTCCAGAACCTGGCCTGGGCCCGAGGGTTCCCTGTTGCAGGCTGCCCCGTGTGTACTCTGGGGACTTCAGCAGCGTCTCCAGGCACTCCTCTAGGTGCTAGCAGCAGCCCTCCCCCACCCCACACGTCTTTAGGCCCTGCTGCTCTAGAGGCCGCTCAGCCTCTGTAGAGACAGGAGGGGCAGGAGAGTTTGGAGGTGACGTGGGACACCATTGGGGAGGCACACGTCTGCTTGGAGTGATGGTGCTGCGCTGATCACGGGGCTCGGGCACCGCCTGCCTCTCACTGTGTGCTTCTCTTTTGTTCATCCATTGATGGTATTTGGGTGAATTGGAAACGAAAGTGTCAGAATTGAAATGACATTAGCAAGGGAATTGTAGATGTTAATGGTGGAAGCTCATTGCGCTAAGCAGAAGCCACGGCTCTGTGTGGCACATGTGAGAAACCTTGTCATTAGAGAGCTGATGACGAGCTGTCTCACAGTTCCATGGGGTGGGGCTGGGGGAGCCCCGACCTGGGCTTCCCGGGAGGAGGCAGCTGCTCTTCCTGGCCCTCCTCACTGTCTGCTAGAGAGGCTGTGTCATGAGCATGGTGCACCATCCCTCTGCCGCCGAAATAGCTTGTTTTAAAAGATTTATTTTTTTCTGGCACTTTTACTTATGGAATCTGAAGTAAAATATATGCAACAACTCACTCTTATTTTGCTGTAGTGACTCCCTAGTCAGTGAGGGTCTTCCTAACAGAGATGAAATGTATTTCACAAGACTCTCAGATGTCAAAGTCACATTTTGTCTCTGCTCTAGGAAGTATGTTCAGGTGTGTGTCCAGAACTTGTCAGAACTGGACTTCCAGCTGTCAGACAGTAGCCTCATGGACGTCGGCAATGCTGCTGACCTGCAGCTGGCACCACTGAATGCACGGTGCCAGCAGGTAAGCTTCTTGCGGGCTGAGCCCGGCTCTCAGCAGTGGTCCATGTCAGGCTGCGGTGTGTGTTCAGGGGAAAGGGGCGTGGCGTTCCGTGAGGCAGAGCCTGTGATTGCAGAGAAGAGTCCCCGTGTGGAGCGGGAGGAGCTTATAAGGTGCCTCGCAGACGCCTAGTGCTGTGTGAGCACCCTTGTGGGGTATCGGGCTTGTTAGGGTGGGCTGGGGGATGCAGCTGATGGACCACAAACAGGTGTAACTTCGCGTTTGGGAGAATTTCCCCTTCAACTTGTTCTGCTCCAGACATGCCTATGCAGATGCAGGCTTGTGCTTGCATCTCCCCTGGGAGATGGCTCCCTTCTGCCTCTAAGTAAAACTGCCTGTGCTGGGGAGGAGGGGCCCCAGGTCCCGGTGCAGTTCTGTGAGGTCGTGTCAGGGCCTCCCTGCCTGGCTGGGTGCTGCGCAGCCGGTCCGCCCTCCCATGTGTTTCCTGTGGATGTCTGCACCTTCAGCGTCTCCACAGGGCTTTCCCACGGACACGTGACATGCTCACACCTAGCGCATCCCCTGTGAGAGAGGTGTGTGGGGTACTGCAGACTCACACACTCTTGAAGCTCCTTTCTTGTGATCACTGGTGCTGTGAAGTTGGGCCCCTAAGCCCTCAGCACCTTCTTCCAGTCCTGTACAGTCCTGTGGGACCAGGCTGAGGTGGCAGTGGCACCACAGGGTCACGGGCAGCATGGGTAGGCAGGTGATTAGGCTCCGACACACAGGTCCCTTTGTGTGCAGTGCAGTGTCTGGTCCTCTGTGTCCCCCGTGCTGTGTGACATCACAACGATGGCTCTCTTTGCAGCACATCCACAGCAAGCAGTCGGTGTTCTTTGTCTGGGAGATACAGTGGACGCAGGAGCCTCCCCCAGCCCTGCACTGCCAGTTCTCCGTTGGATTCTCCCCAGCTTCCGAGGAACGGCTGTCCATCTCCTTAAAGCCCTACACTTATGAATTTCAAGTGGAAAACTTTTTTGTATGTAATGTATTATTTGGGAGGGGAAAGCAAAAGGTGGCATCTTTTGTGTGTGTGTGTGTGTGTGTGTGTGTGTGTGCGCGCGCGTGCTAGGGATTGAACTCAGGACCTCTTGCACTCTAGACTAGTGTTCTATATCCCCTGCTTAGTTGAGGCAGGGTTTTGCTAAGTTACCCAGGCTGGCCTTGAACTAGAGATCCTCCTGCCTCAGCCTCATGCTGGGATTAGCATGAGCTACCACACCCAGCTAGGTGGCGTATTTTTTATATCCTCAAGATTTCAAGTTGTTTGATTATTCAGTGTTATGAAGCAGCAACTCAAAGAAAATGGCCAGTTCTTGGAGTAACTGAGTCACTGGCTGTCTTTACTGTGGAACCCAGGTCCTTCCCAGGTGGCAACCCCAAGGGGCACACACACCTGAGGCACAGATGCCCCTCTCTTCCTCGCAGTGCTTTGCACTCCATGGAAACACTCGTTGGAGCCATTCCATCTTGATTGCTAGCTCCTGGGGCAGAGGGGCATTGCTTTCCAAGGCATGTCTGGTTTTTTTAGATGAAAAGCCAAAATGTTTTAGAAAATTTTCTGTGGAACATAGCACATCTTCTTACCGTCTTTGCCTCTTTTGGTAGAAGGCGGTTTGAGTGTGGTGTGGACGTGGCACTCAGCTGGGTGAGCGAGCCAGTGGGTTTCGCGTCCCTGCAGGAGGTTGCGTGGCTGAGTGCTGGGCTGACCCAGAGGCAGCGCTCAGCTCGTGGCTCCTGCTTTCTCGACTCGAGGCTGCTGGGAAGGTGTTTGTGCCTGCAGTCCTTGGCAGAAAGCCTTCACCCCGCCTCTCTAGCTGCCTGGTCTGCCTTGGAGCCACGTGTGGTCACTGGCACAGCGTGTCCTTCTGGAGCAGACAGGTGCCTTTGTGGCCTGTAAGCAGCTGCGGTAGAATCAGTGTGGTGTGCACACATGGCTGTGACTAGGCGGCACTGTCACCGTGCTTTCCGTGCTTTTCTTCCTCTTTAGGTCAAGAGTGCAGAGAGAGTTTCCTGTGGGGAACTGTGGAGGTTGAGTGAAAGGTAGAGGAAAGTGTTTGGTAATTATTGCTCTTTTCAAAATTGGAGTTTTGAGACCAGAAATGTATATCGGACCACTTGTTTTTGGAATAGCTTTATTAAGATGTTACCCATGTGCCGTTAAGTTCACCCATTAAAGTGCACAAGTTGGGTCTGGTCATACTTTGGAATGCTGTATCAGTCCACAGGAAACCGGCACCTATCAGTGGGGATGCAGATGCTCTCTCCTCCTTCTCTCTTCCCCTGGCAAATGTATAATCTGTGGGCAGATTATTATTTCCTAGATGTTTATCCAAGAGAGTCAAATATATCTGTCCATGTAAAAGCTGATACCCAGATTTCCCCAAAGTGAAGCCACCAGACTCCAGCCGCCACCGAGTAGATAAACAGGTGGTTATGTGGCCCACTCACACAGCGGGTATCACCCAGCCAGGAAAGGGGAACTGGCATCCCTGCATTTGCCTCTGCTGAACCTTTTACATTAATGCATTAATGGGATCATATCAGGTGTGACAGCTGTGACTGGCTTTTTATAGCATAGTGTCTTCAAAGTTTTTGTTTTTTTTTTTGCTTCTTTTGGTACTGGGGAGTGAAATCTAGGGATGCTCTTCCACTGAGCTACACTCTCAGACCTTTTTATTTATTTTTTATTTTGAGACATGGTCTAAGTTATTATAATGCCAGCCTTAAACTTGTGATTCTCTTGCTTCAGCCTCTGAGTCTTTGGGATCCCAGGTGTGTGCCACCGTGCCCTACAGAGTTCATTCATTTTGAAGCATGCGTCAGGACTTTGTTTCCTTTCCGGGGCTGGTTGATAGTCCCCAGTGTGGATAGACTATGTGTTTATCTATTTACCAGTGGCTGGGGTTGGGTATTTCCACTTAGGGGAAATCTGTGTGCTGGTTTTTGCATGGACAGATGTATTCAGGTCTCTTGGGTAAACCCCTTGGGGGTGAACTGTCGGTGGAAGAGGGCTCACCACTCTTGTTTCCAGCAGCAAGCCAGCGGCTCCAGTTCCCACACACCAACTCTAGCTTCTGTTTCCTTTCCTTGGTGTGGGGCTGGCGACTGAACCAAGGGCCTCGTGTATGCGAGGCAGGCGCTCTACCAGCTGAGCTGTGTACCAGCCCTCCTGTTTCCTTTTGAGTGCAGTCATTTCTGGGGATGCAGATGGCATCTCATGATTGTGATGTCCATTTCCCTGTGGCTACTGATGCCACACATGTTTTGGCTTATGGACCTTGTATGTCTTCTTTGGAAAGATGTCTATTCAAATCCTTTGCTGATTTTTAAATGGAGCTCTTTGTAACCCCACAGTTATTTAATTATAAGCTATATATCCCATGTATCAGTTCCTTACCATGTGTATAATTTGCAAATACTTCCCCCATTCTGTAAGTTGTCTTTTTACTCTGTTGATGGTGTCCTTTGAGCCCAGAAGTTTTTAATTTTAATGAAGTCTAGTTTCTCTCTTTTTTTTTCTTGACCTTCTGGTATAGGATCTAACAAATCATCTCCTAACCCAGGGTCATAGCTCTCCTCCTCCATTTTCATCTAAGAGTTTTATAGTCTTAATGCTTCCATTTAGGTATGCAGTTAGTTTAATTTCTGCGTATTGAGAGGGAGGACCTACGTGTAGTCTTTCCAGGTGGCTCATCACTTGTCTTCATACCACTAATTGAAAGGACCTCTTGCCCCATCGGGTGGTTTGGACACTCTTGTCAGGAATCTGATGACCATGCCTGTTGGAGCTCATTTCCGAAGAGGCTGATTTCTGATCAGTGCCGCAGCCTCAGCAGCTGCTGTCCAGCAAGAGGCGCTGCCCGGCTCCTCTCGGAAGGACCCTGGTGGTCCTTGGCCACACTCCTCCCTCCCAGAGGTGGCCAGGAAGCAGCATACAGGGACATGTGCTTGGGAGCAGACTCGCCATCACCACTCCGACTTGAGCTCCCTCCACGCTCGGGTGAGCTCACCTATCTCCTTCCCAGTGCTCAGGAGCATTCAGGACCAGGTGTGCTCCCCTGGGCCTCCTCAGATGGGCTTGTGTTCCCCTGCAGGCTCCTTCAGCCCTGGGCGTGTTGAATGAGCCTCTTGCCATTTTCTGTGTGAACTGAATGGATGATACTGAGGAATTCATGTTAATTTTGCTTCTTGTGGTAATAGCATTGTGTTTTGGTAAGAAAGTGTCTGTTTGTTAGTAACACATGCTAAACACAGAGGGTGCAACGACAGGGTGAGCAGTATTGCCTCAAAATACCTCAGGCATATTCAGAAATATGGATGACTATACAGAGGGGGAAACAAAGCAAAATGCTACTCTCTGAATCCAGGTGGGAGGCACATGAAGAGCTGTTGGACTCTCCTTTCTTCTTATGCTTGGAAATGCCCATAATTTTAGAAAAAGGCATCAAGGCCCTGGAACTAGGACTCCTGAGCATGGCGTCTCCAGCAGGAGCTGTGTAGGGCAAGGGTGCAGCTGCCCTGCTAGCTAGCTGAGCAGGCAGCCGCTTTGCTCAGCTGCTCTCAAGCGTGTGGGGAGCTCTGTGCTGGCCTCCAGCAGCGTTTCTTCAGGTCATTTGGGTATATTTCCCTTGAACATTTCTGTCCCTTCTTTCCCAGACGCTATACACCGTGAAGGCTGAGATATCCCCTGCAGTGGGGGCAGAATATTGCAGAACAGGCTCACTCTGCTCCTTGGAAGTGTCCATCACACGACTCGCAGACCTGCTGGAGGTGGACAAGGACGAAGCTCTGACAGAGTCTGATGAGTACTTTTCGACAAAGCTTATGTATGAAGGTAGGTCTCGAGGCTGCTGTTTCCTGACTTGTGGCAGTCCACTGCATCAGGTGTACCCCTTCCCTCACAGTGGAGTCCTAGGAGAGAGTGTTCTAGAATGACAAGTGCCGGCTGACAGGTTCATGTGCAGCCTGGGCTCCCGGGTGCTGAGCTTCATTACTTGGAGTGCTTTTTAGTGAGGATTTATGTGGCAGTTTCAGGGCTTACATGGAGAATACAGTGGCACTCCTGCCTACCTGGGTCCCAGGGTCTGACCACTGCTCCCCACTGCTCAGCTGCTGAGGCTCCAGGACCACACGCCTGCCAGCCTCCCATACTGCTCTCTCCCAGGCCCTCTCGTCCCTCCTCCACCGAGGCCCTGGCTTCCGCAGTCCAGAAGTTCTCAGAGCCACTGTAAATGTGACTGATGAGCCACATATATACATATTTACTTCAAAACGACAACAGTACCCATAGCATGGCATTTTTCATGAAAGTAACTGCCCCCAAATAGTGAGAAGAATGACATGGCAATCTCTTAGATGTCTAGCTTGATAGAAGCCACTGAAGCTTCACTTGTGCTCTGAGGTGATGGGTTGATGACTTGGAGAACACGAAGCATCTGCAGCTGCTCAGACTTGTTGCTGGGAGAGGGACATACCTGAGCAGCCTCTCAGCTGGTGGGCTCTTCTTGTTGATGCTGTGGGTTCTAAGGCCCGGTGTGCCAGGAGTCTGAACTCACATGGGTGCCCTTGTGGCCCTCATTTCTGTAAACCCTTCAGCTCATGCTGCATTTGAGTGAATCTCTGCCTGGCCCTCCCTGTGTGATGCCGTGCACCGGCCACTGGGAAAACAGACAGATCTTCTAGCATTGACATGCTCCACTCCACACTTTCGGAAGTCTGCATTTGAGCTGGGCATGTGGCGCACATCACATCAGCTCGGGAGGCTGAGGCAGGGAGATCACAAGTTCAAAGCCAGCCTCAGAAACTTAGTGAGGACCTGAGCAACTCAGTGAGGCTCTGTCTCACTGAGTTAAAAAAAAAAAAAAAAAAAGTGTGTGGTGTGGGCTGGGGATGTGGCTCAGTGGTGAAGAGCCCCTGGGTTCAATCCCTGGTACCAAAAAAATGTCCACATTTGGAAGCTCACCTGGTGAGTCTTTGAGCACTACCTTTGCCAGGCTGCAGTGGTAAATGCAAATTTCTCCAAATCCTGAAGAAGTTTTAAATTCTATCACTGGCAACAAATATTGTTGGTTTTCTCTGAAGTGACAGCCTCATATGGTCCACTTTCAAGAAATGTTTGCTGACTACCAAGACCACTCGTGTTTCTCTGTCATTGATTCAAGTAAGAAGACTGTTCCCTGGGAACAGCAGCCAGCCCAGCGCACAGCACAGCCTGCACACGGCCCCTGAGAGGCCAGAGGTGGTGAAAGCGCAAGTGCTCAGGACCTGGGGACCCTGATGTCCTTCAGCTCCTAGGGGCTGAGCACCCTGGGTAGTCTGACAAGCCCGCCGACTAGGTGCTTCCGTTCCCTTGTGATATTCTCATAATGACAGCAGTACAGGGAGCGAGAGGGGGTCAGTGTGGACAAGGTCAGTGTGGGTGGGGAGGCAGTGGGGGCTGGTGACAGTGATAGCAGACGGTTCTGTGCCTGCGCTGTGGTGCTTGGTCTCTGATTCCACATGGGGAATTGTACCCAAAGGCAGACCAGGCCACAAGTACCTCTAGAAGCTGGGCATCCCAGGAGGGCTATGGTCTGGTCACTGTGTTGTCCAGGGTCTGAACCCTGTTGTTACGTGAGGTGGCACAGGTGGGCGCTGGTGATGGCTTCACCCTCTTCCCACTGTTGCTCCACAAACCTCCGTGGTTTTTAAAGGTGCCTACCCAGGCTCCCTGTTTGATTGGGTTGACAGTGGTGGCTGCTTCGTGGTGGATGCTTTTAGTTAGGCTGCAGTTTGTTCCTCTAGGTCCGTGGTGGTGAAGAACAGGAAGGTCAGGACTGAGCGAGTCTGTGCCTCCATATGTCCCTGGGATGGGGAGCTGCAGCCCCCTTGCTGCATCTCCTTCTTGAGGCCAAGTCCTATCTTGCTTGCCTTCCTGTCCCCAGGTTCCACCCTGCTACTGTCCCTTCCCAGGCTGGTCCTGCTGAGTGCCTGCTGGGGTGCTAGACCTGGCTGAGCCAGTACAGGTTGTCTTGAGCACTGCTGTTGATGACAGCAGCTGTCAGACCTTGGGACTCTGCTGCGTCCCAGCGTGGAGCTGCGTGCTTTCTGTGCATCTCCCTTTCTTGTTCTAAGGAAGTGGCCTCTACAGGGCGGTCGCACCTGAGGCCCGGGAGGCTTGTGTGAGTGGCAGGGCCTGGATCCAGACCGCTGGTCTTGATGCTGCTGCTCATCAGAGAGAACCGCTACCTGTACTGCTGCCCCTGGCTGTTTTAACCATTCTTTATTCAGAAGGAAAAAGTGCTTTTCTGTGCGCACCAGTGTGATCCTGTCTGAACCGGGGCTGATGAGCGCTGGACTAGCAGAAATGCTGACCTTGGCCACAGAAGCACAAATGGCATTTTAAGGAGCGGCCACCTCGTTTGGAGCTTCCACTGTCAGGGGCGCAAGGGCTAATGTATGGTGGTCCTCAATTTGGCGTGAGTACTGAATGTCCTGTGTCTCCTCATTTCAGTTGTTGACAACAGCAGCAACTGGGCTGTGTGCGGGAAGAGCTGTGGTGTCGTCTCCATGCCTGTGGCTGCTCAGGCCACTCACAGAGTCCACATGGAAGTCATGCCTCTCTTTGCGGGCTACCTGCCCTTGCCTGACGTCCGGCTGTTTAAATACCTCCCTCATCACTCTGCACACTCCTCACAGCTAGATGCTGGTAAGGACTTCGGGAGAGAGGGCACAGACCTCCTTGACCTATGACAGGCCATCTGACAGCCCGCCATCAGGCCAGAGTATCGTAAGCTGGAAATACCTCCACTATGCCTGACCCACCGGCCATCTGGTTAGCCAGGCCTCCCTTCAGGGGCTCAGCACAGTCCTTAGCCTGTGGGAGGGCAGACTCCTCTAATTTGAAGCCTCGTGAGCACAGATAAGTGCAGGTTCCAGAGCATTCAAAACACAGTACCCAGAAGACACTGGCACCACGGTGCACCCTGGGGCTGGCTGTCCCCTGGCAATCACAGGCTGCTGGTTGCTGCAGCTCTCCAGAGAGGGTCAGACCACATGTCACCAGCCTGGGAGAAGATTAAGATTCAAAATCTGAAGGGTGGTTTCCACTGAATGTGTACTGCTTTCACTCCTTTGGAAAGCGGAAAAGGTCATAGGTGGAACCATTGTAAGGAAGGGACTGTCCATGTCAGGTCATTAAGCAGGCTATAGCCTCTCATGGAGAGGTGCTCTCCGTATGCAGGGCAGACTGGAGAATCAACTTGTTTTCAGAGCTGATAGAACTAGTCCAGAACCTTGTCCCTGGTCACAGTTGGCCTCGCTCTGAGGGTTGAGCCTCTCTCTATCCACAGGGTTCTGTTAAGGCAGGGCCTGGGGCGACACTCTTTCACACCCACAGGTCAGCACAGGGCAGCTTTGCCCCTCTGGGCTGGTGCTCCTGCTCAGTCTCACTTTTGTGTGTTCTGCAGACAGCTGGATAGAAAACGACAGCCTGTCAGTGGACAAGCACCCAGATGACCAGCTGGACTGCAGCAGTGTGCGGAGTAGAGGCAGTGTGGCCTCAGTTGCCAGCAGCGAGCACAAAGGCTTGCCCATGCCCCGGCTCCAGGCGCTCCCTGCCGGGCAGGTCTTCAACTCCAGCATGGGCATGCAGGTCCTGGTCATTCCCAGTCAAGATGACCATGTCCTAGAAGTCAGTGTGACATGACAACCTGCGGATCGGCCGACACCGCAGACTGGCTGTGAGTGCACTTGAGGGATCGTGCCTGGACTGTTCTCTGGTGTAACATGCTAGTGCTAACCAGACTTTGGCTGTTCTGCTTGGCCAGGGAGGTGTCGGGGAATGGCATCAGTCAGCTGGTCAGTGGAGAAAGAGCGTCCTTTGTGTTGTCTTTGGAACAGGATTTCTTGTCGTCTTCCCTCCCCTTCCCTGTGCTGGTGTCCAGTGTTTGCCCAGAGCCCCAGCTTCCTTCACCTACCCACTCGCTGCTCCTAACACACCTACCCTGGGTCTCCCCCACAGCCTCCCTCTGCTGGTTCTGTGTGCAGACCCATCTGACTTTCAGATGGAAGTTCAGCAAGCCTTGCAGTCTTCTGTGACATCTGTGTGTCCTCTGGCCACACAGCTGCCTGGCCTCCTGACCGGGAGGACTGTGAGTCTTCTAAGGGGTGAAATGCAACCCTTCCTTCCAGACCACTACTATGTGCTTTTCTACAGTAACCTCCTAGGGCAGGTAGGCGGGGTGCAGGGTGGGCTTGGGAGGGAGCAAACCCCTTGTGTGCCTTGGGATGCCAGAGCCAGGCTGACTGGGAGGTCCACGGCTGAGCCTGCTAAAGTACTTGAGGAAGTCTAGAACAGGGCATAAGGAACAACGCAGCATTGGAAGCTCTTAGGAAAGAATGTTTCTGGACCCATTCCCCCTAATGTTGATTGAATATCATATGCACTTGGAATTAAATATGTATTTAATTGTCATTACATATGTGAGGGTTAATATTGTTTACTTTTCTCTCACTTTTAAAGTCTGTACATGTAATTGTAACTGTATAATCAGCATCTTTCTTTTGCACCTTAAGTCTTAGAAGCTTAGATGCTCCATCTAAAGTACAGATTAGAGGGGTCTTCTTGGTGTGTTCCAGGCTATGTGTAGGACTCAGGGCCTGGGGTAACCTCTGCTGGTCCACTCAGTTGCAGTCAGACCATACCAACAAGTTAATTTACTTTCAGTTGTAAATTTAATTGTATATATGGTTGATTTATTATTTTTAAAAGTACAGACTAACTAATGTAATGTTTATGTATAAGTTGCACCAAAAATCAAGGACAAAATAAATGTTTTTACTGGTGTGAAAGTTACAGCTTGTAAATAAGTGTTGTATGTATTAAACCTTTTCCAGCTCTCCAAAGCGATGTATTTTTGTACATATGAAATAGTTCTCTGAATTCACCGGTACAGTGTGCTTAGAATTGAACTTGTCAACATCAGTGGGGGCAGAGGGTGGGGCCTTGGTTAACTTGAGAGATCAGGAGCCTCTTCAGCAAGGCTGACCACAGCAGGTGCCACGCTCAGGAGACTGAGGGGACAGGGAGCACAGAGCCCAGACTGAAACCAAGCAACCGAGCAGTCATTTTCAGACTTCTGTACGTTGGCGTTTAACTCATTCAGTTAAATAAAGGTGGTGTGATTTTTCCCCCCTTTTTCATTTTTTAGAAATTGGAGAAACGTGTAAAGATATTCATATAAACTTGGTCAAACTAGGTAGGCAAATTAGAACTCCAGGCGCTAAAGTCCAAGGTCTCCAACGAGTTTTTTTTTTAAATTTTATATATATATATATAAATATAAAAATGATGCTTGGCTTGCCATCCTGCCCAGACCCTGAGCAAAGGTCTCTGTTAGCCTAGAGCCAAAAAAACAGGCCTTTTTTGATATGCAGTTCCCCTGTTTACCCTCTGGGAGAGGGGCAGGATTCAGTGTCTAGTTTATTCTAATTCGGTTTTCTGGTGTCTGCTTTCTCAGGTTGAATTTTCTAATTCCATATATCTACAGGAGGAAAACAAAGGGGAGGTTCAAAATGTTTATGGTGTCTCTTCTGATTTGGAAAATGAATGAAACCAATTTTCGCCCAATCACTTAGAAGATCTTTAGCCAACTAAAATGAATGTCTTTTTTTTTTTTTTTCTCGACAAAAGAATGTCACTCAAAAAAAAAAAACCAATAACAACAACAACAGAAACATCTTTTGTCTCTTTAATTCACCATACAAGTAACCAAGAGGCTGTCCCTGGATCTTTGTTGCAAGGTTTTGTGTTGAGGAGGCTGGTTTTGTTGAACAGTTGTGAAGCCTAATGGGATGTGTGTATCAAAAACAAAGAATACGTGGCCATTGTACAGAGAACCTGTGGAACATGTAAATGGAAAAGAAAACTGGTTATAATTTTTGTGAATTTCATGGGTTATCCTATGATTGGAAAAATTATAACTCCTGATTCTCCTGTGGGAATTACTGTACCGAGATGAGTGACTTCTGCCTCAGCCCTGGGCGCCCGCCGGTGGGTTCCTGCATTAGCGAGTCTGCGGTCCTGAGGCTGGAAACCCATAAAGACACACAAAGCTTTACGCACTGTTTGTGTATAAAATAAATTGCATTTTAAAATGAAACACCAGGTTTGTTTAATTTAAGATGAAAAGTCACGCTGCTTTTTCTATAGCTGAGCTGCTCTGCTTCACTGTCGACCACGATCCTTACGATGAACCCTACAGTAGGTGAAGTCTCTGGTCCGTCGCCGCGCTCCTGGCTCTACCGTCGCCGGTCAGGACAGGCGGCCAGGCCGCCCGCGGCGCCCCCACCGGACGGGGCGGGACTCGCTCCGCAGGGCGGGGTCCGCCCGAGCTTCCCAGGGAAAGTCATCTTCACACCCTTCGGCGACACTGTTAGGCTGCAGCCACTGTATCAAACCGTTTAAAACGTAAGCGTTAAAACTCTGAAAACACGCGGTTTCACAGACCGTGCTTCTCTGAACTCCCTTCCCGGCCGCGGTGCCTCGCGCTCTCGCCCTCCCGGCTCGCTCCCGGGGCCGCACGCTCCCGCCACGGCCCCAGCGCCTCGGAGGCCGAGGGAGGACGGCCGGCCGCGGGCAGCCCGCGCTGCGGCTCTGTAGGGCGCCGCTGCATCCAGTCCCCCGGATCGGGCTGCCCACAAACCGGCTGCCACTCATGCCCGCGGCCTCGGCCCGCCCCGAAAGCGCGCGGCGGAAGCCTCCCACGGACCCCCGGAAGTGCGCGCGGCGGAAGTCGGCCTTGGCTCCGCCCCGGAAGTGCATTGTGTGCACCCACTTTCGCAGGCCGGAACTCGGCGCTCGGACTGGGGCGCGGCACGTGTGGTGGCCGCGATGAAGTTCGCGTACCGGGTGAGCAGGACGGTGGGCGCGGGAACCCCTGGTCGGCTTGAGGGAGGGGGCGGCCGCGAGGCGGAGGAAGGCGGGGTCCCACTGTGCTCGTCCCCGTCCCTGCTAGCGCTCCCTGTGTCGCCAGTCGCAGCCGGAGCCGGACCCAGCAGTGCAAACCAGGCGTGGCGGTGTGTCCCCGAGGCGTCCGGCCCCACCCTGCCCGCCCCCACAGGGTCCGAGGGCCCTGGCACGGCGACAGATGGCCCTCCTGCCCTCAGAGGCCGCCGCTCGGTGGCCCCTTGAAGCAGCCCCCCACCACCTTGCTAGTAGCCGCTGGGGGTCGCTGTGTGTGCGCCGAGCCCCTCTAGACGGCGCGCGAGGTCCAGGTCTGCGGGGTTGACCGCATCTCCTGTACGGCCAGTGCTGTCGTGTGACACTGTTGGGGATGTCTTGCACCCTGGATGCTCCTTGCCCTGGTCCACCGTTGCAGCTTCATCCTCATGAAATGTGAATTCTGTCGCCTCCCCCTGGCAGAGGCCGCCGCCGCTCTTGGGAGCTTACCCTTTTGGGGGAGCCCTGAGGTCCTGAGGATTGGTTTTTAGGCTCCTGCCCAGGAAATGCCCCCGACATGAGCAGGAACCCTGCAGCCTGGCCCTCGGTTTCATCTCTTGTCAAGTACCCTCACTTTGCCCTTCAGGGAGTTGAGGCTATTTTTTTTGTTGTTGTTAAAAAGGCTTTATTTTCCTTTCAGTTCTCAAATTTGCTGGGTACAGTTTATCGGCGTGGAAACTTAAATTTCACATGCGATGGAAATTCAGTTATCAGTCCTGTGGGGAATAGAGTCACAATATTTGACCTTAAGAAGTAAGTATGCTGAAGTGACATTAATAACAGTGGTCACCTGTGTGTGAAGGCAGCTGGCATCTTTCTCGCCTGCCTTTTAGGGCACACCCATTAGTTAGGTGGCCTGAGACAGATCAAGGATTTAGTAGGGTCAGTAGTGGAACTGCCTGCCCAGTTCCTTGTTCTTTATTCTAGTGTCTTAGCTCAGCCCCTAATGTCTACAAGGTTGACATTATCTTTAATTGTGTCACTCAGGTCAGTAACATGGGAAAGGACCCTGCCTCTCCTATGGAGGTACAGGCAGGTGGTATGGCTCAAGGTTAGTACCTCCCCATTGGTAGAGGTGCCTCCGTTCTCTAAGGTCAGATGTTGGTTGGGGGAGCAAAAGCCATCTTGACCCCTGCTCAGAGGCCTCCCCAGTGGCCTTGCCTCCTAGTTGGATGGGCAGTCCCATGGTATCCAGTTCCAGTTTGGCAGCTGGAGACCATTTTTGGTTGCTCAGGTTTAAATGTTTCTTCTGAATACGTGCATATCTTCCCCCCTGTCTGATTACAGGCAGCACTCAGTTCCTTCCTAGAAGTGTTGGAAAGTCCTTGGGCCAACCCTCCGCAATGGTCTCAGTGGCATCTTTTTGTTTCTGAGGCTGTTCCAAGTGGGTGACCCTGGGCCATGTTTTCTCCATCTGTAAGATGAGATGGCAGTGGTACCTGCTTTGCCTGCAGGGAGTAACTGGTGAAGGACGTCAGTGACCCCTGGGTCAGGTCGCCTGCTATGTTGTTAGGATTGTTTTGTTTAAATAACATCTAGTGAGGGGCTCTCCAGAGTTAGGAGAACATGCTCACTAAGAATAAAACAACAGAACTAGAACCCAGCTCTGACACTTAGAGGCATACTCTGTCATTATTGCTAATTTTTGTTTGTTTGTTTGCATTTTCTTGTTTCTATAAAAACATGAGCAGTGTGCCAACATGTGGCTATTGTGGTGGGACCCTTTGATGGGCACTCAGCTTGTTTCCAGTTTCCTGGCTTTGAACTGGTACAGAATCTAATTGGATATCAGTCTAGAGGCAAAGTTGATTGTAACCAAAACCTGTTTTTAAGGGTTTTAATGTGTCTTGCCAAGCTTCTTCCAGGGACAGTGCCATTCCTTCTTCCTCTGTGGGGAGTGTGAGAGATGAACTCTGTGCAGAATCAGTGGCATGGAGACGAGGCCATGTGGGGAGGGTTGGCTTCTGGTCTGAAGCCAGCCCTGTCTCTTTTTGTCTGATGACACAGATCCACTGCACAACATGGTTTTTGTCTCTTTCAGCAACAAGTCTGACACACTACCCCTGGCCACTAGGTACAACATCAAGTGTGTGGGGCTATCCCCAGATGGCCGCCTCGCCATCATTGTTGATGAAGGTAAGGGGGTGGGAGGAAGGACTAGGGTGTGCAGGTGGCATAAAGCAAACACCAGGTCCACTGAGGGTGGGCCAGGGGCTGAGACATCCACTGTACACTCCAGTGGGTCTCTAGGACAAAGTTGTACCAAGGATGGGTTCTACATCCTCTGGCCTCCCCTGGGGCCAGAATTCTAGTCACACAGGGGCCATGGTTAGCACAGGACCTTGCTATGGTTTGACCTTGCAGATGAGGCATGTGTGGTGTCTGGAGGTCCCCAGGTAGCTATAGGCTTGTACCTGGCCTCTTGCAGGGGGTGCTGCACTCCTGGTCAGCTTGGTCTGCAGGTCGGTGCTGCACCACTACCACTTCAAGGGCTCTGTGCACAGCGTCTCCTTCTCTCCGGATGGCAGGTAAGGGTGGCTGGATCACCAGCCCACCTGCCCACTTCCTCCCACTCAGGCTCAGGGCGGTCACCTGGGCACATAGCCCAGAACCTAGCTCTGACACTTAGAGGCATACTCTGTCATTATTGCTAGTTTTTTTGTTTCTTTGCATTTTCTTATTTCTATAAAAAATGAGCAGCGTGCGGCAGCAGTGGGCACAGGAACCCCTGATCTGTCTGAGGGAGGGGGCAGCCGCCAGGCAGAGGAAGGTGGGCTCTAGGTCCTCTAGCATTGCTGGTGTCCTGCAAACAGATGGCTTGTGTTGCAGGATGCCACTTGGTTCTGTTTCTTCGTGTTCCCTCCCACGGCCACCCTGCAGCCTCCAGGTCAAGCTGTGTCTTGAGGCTCTGCGGCATTAGGGCTGTCATTGTCATTGGTTCTGAGTGTTGTCTGTGCCCCTATCTCCTATAGAAAGTTTGTCATCACAAAGGGCAACCTCGCTCAGATGTACCATGCCCCTGGAAAGAAGCGAGAATTCAACGCCTTCGTCCTAGATAAGACCTACTTTGGGCCATACGACGAGACCACATGCATCGACTGGACCGATGACTCCAGGTGGGGCTGAGGTGCCTTTGACCAGTCTCTCTGGCAGACAGCTTCCTTCTCACCCCAGGGATGCATTTTGAAATGTCTTCACCTGAGCCTTGTGTAGTGCGGGTGTGGCCCACGGTATTAGGCCCGGGCCGCTAGCTCCTGGTCAGGTCTGCTGTGATGTGGCATTTTATTACTAGAAATCAGACAACAGAATCTGGATCTTGGGGGGAAATGAAAATAAGTTTCAGTCTGAGTCACCGCACACCCTAGGCAGCTGTGCTGCCAGGAGTTGGTGAGTGTCATGATGTGCAGGCTGACTGCCTGAGGCCCTGCCACAGCAAGTCTGTGTCCACAGCTGTTCCTGCTCCAGAGGTGACCAGGGAGTTCCTGGCCTCCTAAAGACAGTTTGCATTCTGTTGGGTCGGCAGCTGGTAGAGGTGGCATGGCTTTTGTTCACAGGACCACCTTGTTCTGCACCCAGGACAGGCTTGCAGTGTGGGAGAATGCACCAAGCATGCTTGAGTGTCCTGTGGTGCCGGGTTTCTGTTCTTGAGACTAAAAGACTCGGGGGTCACTCCAGTTAAACTGGGCTAACCGGGCTGCACAAAATAACCACACAAGAGACACAATACCTTTTTCTTTGGGGTTGCTGTGACGGCTCCTCTGACATTAAGGGTCCGCGGAAAGAGAGAGATCGAGAGCACGCGCTGACCCCTTTTATTGAGGAGAAGCTATTCAAATGAGGCAAGGGGTCAGGTTTCAGGGGGCTGAGTATCTTCATGATGTCGTCCACTGTCAGCAGGATGACTGACACCTGGGTAGGCCACACCCAAGGGCACAGTAAGAGAAGGGGACACACACAAGGCCCTTCCATGGAAGATTCTATCCTAAACAGGGCAAGGGGTTATATTACAAAGGAACAGGTGAGCATAGCTCCACCCATGGGCTGTAGCAAGACACACCCATTCATGAGACACTGACCCTCGCACCCAAGAAGGGTGGGGAAAGCTCTGCCACATTTCTGTGACTGAGCGCCTCAGCACCCAGCCAGAGAGTGTGACTCAGTCACGTGTAAGGATGGTTTCCCACACTGTGGGTCAGGCTTGGGCAGGTGTACCTTGTGGCTGTCCTCCTTCCACCAAGGGCCACTAAGTCCTATGTGTATGACTATTTGTGCCATATACAGAGTGCACTGGAATTGAGTCTTGGCTGCACCTGGAGGGTGTAAGGAGGTGGCCTCCCAGGAAAGGCACATGATGGGTGCAGCAGCTCCAGAGAGGAGACAGGGCTGCTTTGGGAAGCCTTTCCTGTGCCCACAGGCACCCGAGCCACCTCTCAGTCCCTCACAGGGGATCAGGCGGTCTCTGCACAGCTCATGTTGGAGGGCAGATGAGTCTCCATTGCCATGGACTGCTGTGGTGGTAGTGGCACTTGGTCACAAACGCTGAGGAGCTGTGTTGTCTTGTTCCAGGTGCTTTGTGGTTGGAAGCAAAGACATGTCCACCTGGGTGTTTGGAGCTGAACGCTGGGACAACCTCATCTACTACGCACTGGGGGGACATAAGGATGCCATCGTGGCCTGTTTCTTCGAGTCCAACAGCCTGGATGTATGCCCTGGGCCCCAGATCCCTAGGCCAGCAGTGATGGGGCAGTGCCCTGGGGCAGGCTGCAGGTCCTTCCTCCCTGAGTGCTGCTTGGCTGTCCTAATTGTCGGGGAGACCTTTAGGGTTGCAGTTCAGAGGGCCCTTGAGTGGAACTGTGTCCAGAAGCTAAGCTGGAGAGGGGGTTCTTGGTTGTAGAGGCTTGTGGCTGGCCTGGGTCAGGTTGGTTGGCTCAGGCCCAGCCATGTGCTTCCCTTGCAGCTGTACTCACTCAGCCAGGATGGAGCCCTGTGTGTGTGGCAGTGTGACACACCCCCAGAGGGCCTGAGGCTGAAAGCCCCCACAGGCTGGAAGGCAGATCTGCTGCAGCGAGAAGAGGCGGAGGAGGAGGAGGAGGAAGAGGGACAGAGAGAGATCACCATTCGGGGGAAGGCCACACCCGCTGAGGAGGAGAAGAAGGGAAAAGTGAAGTACTCACGGCTGGCCAAGTAGGTCTTGAGGGCAGTGGTGGCCTTGGTGTGGTACTTGTGTGGTGGTGGCGTCTCCTACCCTCAGATGTAAACATGGGTTTCACATGGAGATCCAGAGAACAGACCTTTGTCTGGATCTGGGTTTGAGACCCCATGAGTACTTGTGGTGTTGAGACCATGCCCAGGACCTAGAGCCCCGGCCACTGCCTTAGTGATCTGGGGCAGGACATGGAGGCGGGGCAGAGAGGGAGGTGTGCCTGAGAATGCTGTGGCTTTGCCAGTCCCTGAACTGCTCAGTGCAGGTGAACCTTCCTCTGCCTCGGGGACAAGGGGTCCATAGTGCGCTCAGCATGAGCTGGGCTGAGGTGATGAGGTATGAGATGAAGGCGAGGAGGACGCACTTGGCTGGGTGTGAAAGGTGGGTTCTCTGGCTCCTGTCCCCTAGAGCTCTGGGCTGCCCCTCCAGACATAGCACACTCTCCTGCTTCATGATTAGTACCCACCCAGTCAGCCATTCAGACTGGGGTGGGTTGGTTAGGTCACTGCTCTCACAGTTGTGAACATCCCTGCATTGGCTGGGCTGGGCAGCTCCACGCTTATCATTTTCTCTAGCAGCACACACCCAGGTGGGTGACCAGGACCTCACAGACTAGGGTTGTGGCCTCTCCAAACCAGGTCTGTTGGGTGGCTAAGAAACTGTCCTAGAGTCAGGGTACAGGGCATAGGTAGGTTGTGGTCACTTGAGGACCATGCGTCCCCTGTAACCTGCCCTGTTGTGTACTTCACTAGCCTGGATGCCTCCGTTCAGCAGTTGCTTTGCCTGGACCTCTCATCTGTCTAGTGAGGCTCCCTCCCAGTTGAGAGGCAGGCAGAATGAGAGATGCACAGTGGAAGTGTGGTTGTGTGGTATGGCAGGTGGCCTCATGCTAGGCCATGGGGTGGGGGTGTCCATGTTCAGTTCTGTTCTGGGAGGTTCCCTGGCTTGAAGGGGAGTGGACCTTGGGGAGAGACAAGGGCAGGACCTTGGGGCTGGGGCAGCTGGACTAGACTGGCCTTGGAGGTGCCGGGCTAAGAGGGAATTTAGGATGTGAGAGGAGGGAGTGTGCTGGGCCGTGGGCAGGCGGAGGTGGAGATGGGGGAGCAGGTCTGGCTGGACTGTGGGTGCCCGTGGGAGTCTCAGAACAGTGCAGCTGCAGTGAGGAGTTGGGTGAGGACTGAAGGAGACCCCAGGAAGGAGGAGCTGCAAGGCACTGTCCAGTGAGGGTCACTCACTGGCAGGGACTGCGGTCACCAGTGTAGAGTGTGGGGGATGGCCCTTTTGGCATCAGTCACCTTAAGAGGGAAAGGTGAGGGCAGCTGTGCTGTGCATATGTGGAGCCAGGAATGGGTTAGATCACATAAAGCCAGAGGTGTCATCAGGGTCACCTTGGTTATCTGGGCAGGAAGTGATGGGCACCTACCCCCTGCCTCCCTGTAGGTGATGTTGCCTGTGAACACCCTACCCTCTTTGGCAAGGGGCAGGAGGGGAGACCATCTAAGAGGCATTGTTTACTTTTGTGTTGTGGTGACCAAAATACCTGTCAAGGATCACCTGCGGGAGGAGAAGTGTGGTTTTGGTTCATGATATCAGAGGTCTCCGTCCATAGATGGCTGACTCCATTGTTCTGGGTCCATGGTGAGGCAGCAGCATCATGGGGGAAGGGCCCAGCAGAGCAAAGCTGCTCAGCTGCTGGCTAGGTCAGGAAGCAGAGTGGGGCCAAGGCTGCAGGGAAGAACAGGCACCCTTCCAGGGGCCCCTCCTCCAGACATACCACCCTCTCCTGCTGCACGATTAGCACCCAGTCAGCCGTTCTGACTGGAGTGGGCTGGTTGGGTCACTGCTCTCACAGTCCAGTTGTGAACATCCCTGCATTGGCTGGAGCTTTTGGGGGACACTTCATATCCACACAATAAGAGGTGTCTTGGTCCTGAGCTCAGAACATAGCTGAGTGAGCCGGTGCCTGGGTGCAGCTGGGGTGTGGCCATCTGAGGTGAGCAGGGTGATCTGCCAGCTAGGTCCATGGTCCTCCTTCTACAGTACTCCACCTATCATCAATCCAGGTACTTCTTCAATAAAGAAGGTGACTTCAACAGCGTGACAGCTGCGGCATATCACAAGAAGATTCGCCTCTTGGTCACAGGTTTTGCTTCTGGAATCTTCCATCTGCATGAGCTCCCAGAATTCAACCTCATCCACTCACTGAGGTGAATCCTCTGCTCACTGGGCTTTCGTGCACCTGCCCCGGGGCCTAGTGATTGCTGGGGGTCATCAGGGAGCCTGCTACAGTCCCCGGGGTGGCTCCCACCAGCCTGTAGCCTGTGTTGTGGCCCTGGATTTTGGTCTCAGAGGTGGTGTTTTTATTCTTTATCCTTGGTTTTTCTCTTCTGTTCTTCATCTTTGAAACAGAAAAAATTAGAATACTAGTTCCACAGTGAGTGCAGTTGAGGATGCTGCAGGGAGGGGCGGCCCTGGGTCGACGGGCACTCCTCTGCTCATCTCTTCTTGTCCTTTTCTGCTCAGCATCTCAGATCAGAGGATCACTTCAGTTGCCATCAACAGCTCTGGGGACTGGATTGCCTTTGGCTGCTCAGGTTTGTTTCCATGCCGAGCTGTAGAGATCGAATGTCCTAGAAAAGTCTGCCAGAGGACCATTGAGGCCCCTCGGTGTCGTGGGCTTCAGGCCACGAGGCACAGGCCATGGCTGTGAGCAGAACAGCTCCTCAGGGGCTTACGTGGCCAGGAGAGTGATTTCCAGGGTGATTGCTCCTCTCCAGTCTGGGGCCTGGGGTTTCTTGTCTGACTTGTGGTCCTGCCCACAGCTCCTTGAATGGCCTCTTGGCCTCAGTCTCTAGGTCTGCAGTCGGCTAGTGGCCTGCACTCCAGCCACCTGCCAGGCAGGGGCTGCTCTCTGCCCTGGTCCTCGGGTCTGTGCTGTGTGCAGTGCCTATGAACAGGGCAGTCCAGCCCCAGCTGACCTGGGGTCGGGATCAGTCAGGGACTTGTGGTCCTGTACCCACAGGCCTTGGCCAGCTGCTGGTGTGGGAATGGCAGAGTGAGTCCTATGTGCTGAAGCAGCAAGGCCACTTCAACAGCATGGTATCTCTGGCCTACTCTCCGGACGGGCAGTATATCGTCACTGGTGGGGACGACGGCAAGGTGGGCATTGGCCAGCACTGGACAGCAGGGTGGGCCTTCATCCATGCAGAGCTGTGGGTGGCTCCTGCTGGCTTCTGAAGATTGGGGACATGTACAGGAATTTGAATGGTGAGGGCTGGGGTGTCCTGTGTCCCATTTCTGCCCCAGCTGGGTCTGAGGTGGCCAGGTGCTCGCTTCTCTGCCTCAGGCTTCGCTCACCTGGAGGCAGGTGGCTGGCTGTGCTCACACTGTCCCTCGGGTCCCGCTGCAGGTCAAGGTGTGGAACACCCTCAGTGGCTTTTGCTTCATCACTTTCACGGAACACTCCAGTGGGGTCACTGGTGTGGCATTTACTGCCACCGGCTTTGTCATCGTGACCTCTTCCCTGGACGGCACGGTACGCGCCTTCGACCTCCACAGGTGATGGCCTCTGCCGTGGGTGTGGCTGCCCACATACAGGCGAGGGTGTCTGACACTGGCCTGTAATGCCAGCCGTGGGCTTCTTTCCCCACAGGTACCGGAACTTCCGTACCTTCACGTCTCCGCGCCCCACCCAGTTCTCCTGTGTGGCCGTCGACTCAAGTGGGGAGATCATCTCTGCCGGGGCCCAGGACTCCTTTGAGATCTTTGTGTGGTCCATGCAGACAGGCAGGCTCCTTGACGTAAGAGCCAGCGTGTCCCTGGGGCCGTGCCCTGATGGGGAAGGGGCCACCCTGGTCTGGCCCCCAGAGCACTGGCGTGCTGGCTGGGGACGTGGGGCCCTCTCCTGCAGGCCTGGCAGAGGGCAGGGGTGGAGCTGGCCTCCCTCTCACGTGTGGTGTGGAGCTCTTGGAGCACCGTGTCGGCCCTTCTCACGCCTCTGTGCCTCTATAGGTTTTGTCTGGCCACGAGGGGCCCATCAGTGGTCTGTGTTTTAATCCAATGAAGTCCATCCTGGCCAGTGCCTCCTGGGACAAGACGGTGCGCCTGTGGGACATGTTTGACAGCTGGAGAACCAAGGAGACGCTGACCCTCACGTCCGATGGTGAGCTGCAGCTGGGGTTGGCAGACAGTGACCAGGGGCCAAAGTGTGTCTTGCTCTTGTCTAGCTCTGGTCTCATCTCGTCCCTCTGCCTGCCTGGCTCTTGGTTGTGTGTGTGACATGAGCCTAGCAGGTGAGAAGAATAGCCCAGACCCCGCAGTGCAGGGCAGCCCGGAGGCTGACGGTGCTTAGCCAACACCGGGCGGCAGTGCTTCTAGCATCACGCCCCTGGGGCTGGGGGTTCAGCTAGGCTCCCAGTCTGCTGCGCACAGGGCTCCCAGGGGCAGCTGCTCCCCCTGCTTTCTAGAGTTGCCGCTGTGCTTGACCAGTCAGTGGCTGGTGCACTGCTGATACGCCTGGGAATGAGCCCGCTGTGGGGGTGCCTGACCACCCCTCATCTTTCCTGAATCAGGCCTTAGGCCCTGCTTCACCCCCCACCCCTGTTCCAGGCTCAGCAACTGCAGCCCTCGCTACATGTCCTCTCTGCACTTGGCCTGTCCATTTACCCCCTGAGTGGTCTTTCTGTGACTCAGCTGCCAGCCTTACCTCTGGCCAGTCCAGCCTGATCAGGGGTCCTGGGGGTCTCCCTGTCTCCTCCAGCTTGTTCCCAGCCAGGGTGTGCCGTTCCCTTGCCTGCTGGCATTGGCACCTCCCCTGGGGGGAGCTTCCTGTGCACTAGAGGGGCTGTGGGTCTCCTGGGGTGTGGAGCATGGCCTGTCTGCCAAGCTGGGGGTCTTTCTCAGAGCCTGAGGCTTGTTTTTCTCTAGCTCTAGCTGTGACTTTTCGGCCTGATGGTGCAGAGCTAGCTGTGGCCACGCTAAACTCACAGATCACCTTCTGGGACCCTGAGAACGCGATACAGACGGGTTCCATCGAAGGCAGACATGACCTCAAGACAGGCAGGAAGGAGCTGGACAAGATTACGGCCAAGCACTCGGCCAAGGGCAAGTGAGTGCCAGCAGGGAATAGGCCAGAGCTGCTTCGCACGCTCCTGTTGGCTTGTCAGCTTGTAGGGACTGGGGGTTTCTGAGGCCTTCCCCCAACCAGGACCCTGGGACCAAATTCCTACAGCCACTTTTTTGTGGGTTGGGGGGTACCAGGGATTGAACTCAGAGACAACCACTGAGCCATACTCCCAGCCCTATATTGTATTTTATTTAGAGACGGGGTCTCACAGAGTTGCTTAGCATGTCACTGTTGCAGAGGCTGGCTTTGACCTCGTGAT
Source organism: Marmota flaviventris (assembly GCF_047511675.1). Lineage (NCBI taxonomy): Eukaryota > Metazoa > Chordata > Mammalia > Rodentia > Sciuridae > Marmota > Marmota flaviventris. The sequence goes on along the minus strand of NC_092505.1, from coordinate 1,868,968 downwards.
CCTCCTGACTCCGCCTCCCAAGCCGCTGGGATTACAGGCCTGCACCATCACACCCAGCCCTACAGCCACTTTCTTTCTGGTGTAATTCTTAGTTCTTGAGAGTACCGCTGCAGGAGAAAGGGGTTGGGGAGGCGGTCTTAATTTGCTCAATGTGAATGTGCACAGCCCAAAGTCTGAACCAACTCCAAACTTCCCTCTCTCCAATGATGTCATCAGCCTGGTGTTTAAAACAAAAAGGCCCAAAGCCGCCCTGCACGAGAGCAGACCCTCCTGTACATCAGCTGCCTTCCAGGTGCTTGGCAGGCATCCGCCGAGCCTGGTTCTGTGTCGGTGGGGACCACCAGGCTGTTGCTGCAGTGGCTGCCCTGTTTTGCATTCCCACCAGTTACGCACCAGGTCCCTTTTCCCTGTGTTGTCACCAACGTCCTTTCCTTAGATAGAGCCAGTCTGCTCGGGTGCATCAGTGTCCAGAGCCGGTATTCCTCTGCCCAGCAGGGGTGGTGCGCTTGCTGGCTCTGCCCTCTTCTGTGGTGGTGTCACAAATTTGGGTGGCATCCAGGTTTTATGTTTTGTTTTTTTTTTCTGCTATCCCTTGTTCTTTTAGTGTCATATCTCAGAAACCGTTGCTGTCCCAAGGCCATTGTTCCCTGTCTTGGCACCCAGGGCAGTCAGGGCATAGCTGCTGCTTTTTGCAGACCTACCAAGGGGCTGTGGGAGAGCTGGAAGTGGGCGGGTGACTATATGTGCCAACATGGACTGGTTTTAGCCACGTGGTCCTGTTCTGCCTCCTGGCAGATATATTTGGTTCTCTCCTGACAGTGGGTGCACACACTGTTGGAGGCCATGGGTGTGAGAGTCTTACGTGAGGTCAGGCAGGGAGCCTCAGAGGCGTTGGAGAGGAGAGAGAGCTCCCCTTTGGGGACGCTGGTGTGGGGTTCTGACTTCTTCAGAGCTGCACGTCAAGAGGCCTGGTGTGAGTCTGAGTGCCTTTGTCCTCTGCCCAGGGCCTTCACCACTCTGTGCTACTCTGCAGACGGCCAGAGTATCCTGGCGGGGGGCATGTCCAGGTTTGTGTGCCTTTACCACGTCCGGGAGCAGATCCTGGTGAAGCGGTTTGAGCTCTCCTGCAACCTCTCTCTGGACGCCATGGAGGTGAGCAGTTGTGTGGGCCCTGACATAGGTGCTTCTGACAACCTGGGCCCCAGCCAAGCTGTGAGGTCAGCATCAACATACAGCTGTGACTGGCTGAGCGGGTTCCTGAGCCACATGCCTGCAGTACCTGCCAGGGCCTGGCACTTTCCCCACTTTTAGAGTTTGACCCCACCTGAGCGGGTGGCCAGGGCTGGAGTGCCCAGTGCACTGGCTTGGGCCATACACTAAGCCCTGTAAGGGAAGGAGTCGGGGTGGAAGGTGCTGGTGGGCTGCCTGCACCTGGGCCATCCGTCTGGTTGCAGTGTGGGAGGGCTCTTCCTCCACTGCCCACAGGTGCCTGCCCTCTGCACACCTCAGACTGTGGTCCAAGTCGCTCCTCGTGCCCTGGTCTCACAGGAGTGCAGGGTGTGGACTGAGGAGCACCGAGGCCTCTGGGCAGAGTTGAGGGCCTTCTGTGGTGCCAGAAGCCACCCTCCTGCTCCTGAGAAAGTGTCCACATTTCCCTCGGGGAGCAGCTGCCCTCATGTGCAAGCAGATGTCTGCTGTGGGCGAGGGCCTGTCCCTGTAATGGTGGCAGTGGTGTCCAGTGTGCAAGGGTGAGTGGGGCTCCTACACTTGGCTCCAGCGGCCTTCACCCTGCGCTTTGTGCAGCCAGCCCTGGAGGAAGACTGGGGACCGGGAACAGCACTCCTTGGCCTTGTCCTGTGTTCTCAGGGCCTACTTGTGGTCTGGTCTCCATTCCACTCATGGCTAGAGGCTCGTCCACTGTGGGCGGCTTGTCTGCTTGGCACACAAGCAAGAGAGGGAGATGAGGAGAAGGTGTTCATGGCTCTTGCTGTTCTAGGAATTTCTGAATCGAAGAAAGATGACGGAGTTTGGCAACCTGGCGCTCATTGACCAAGATGCCGGGGAAGAGGACGGGGTTGCTATTCCGTTGCCAGGTGTGAAGAAAGGTGAGCAGAGGTCCCCTTCTGTGTCTTGCCTGTCGCCTGGTCTTTCTTGTGGCAGTGTTTCTGCTCTCTTGGTTGGGGCTGCAGTTGACGGAGTCAGCAGTTACTGCATCTTGATGTCTTGCTGGATGGGGGAGGTGCCTGGGGAAGACCCAGTAGGTGGGGTGCTGGTGCCACATCCCTGCCAGGCACAGCTATGCCACTCTGCCTTGTGGGGGTACAGGGTGGATCAGGGATTCCTATGCATCTTCTGATTACTGGGGAGCAATCTGAATGTGCTTGTTCCCCAGTAACTGCAGTTGTTCTTTTCTTCCCAGGTGACATGAGTTCTCGCCACTTTAAACCTGAAATCAGAGTGACTTCACTGCGCTTCTCTCCCACTGGTGAGCCCTGAGTGAAGGGTTGTTGGCCCAACGTGTCATGACCTGTGTTCCCAGGGGAGGTCAGTCAGCGCTGCCCTCAGGCTCTGCACTGCACTCTGTCCCCTACAGGTGGGAATGTGGTGATGAACCCTGCTGCCATATGATCTCTTTGTCCCTGAGAAGGGACTGCTATTGAGAGCTCTAGCCCCAGGCACATTAAGCTTTGATATGTGGTGGCTCAGGGCCATCCTGGGAGGCGGCCTCCTCAGGCTATTAAGCGCACTCAGGCATGCAGGAGGGTCCATCTGGGCCTTTCAGGAACACGGGGTCCCCTTGGGCAGAGCAAGGTGAGGATCATCAGCCAGCGCTTTCCAAAATGGATGAAGCAAAAGGCCAGGTGCAGAACCACTCATGGGTCTTGCATCCTGTGAACCAGAGGACCCCAGGGCCACTTCTGCCCAGCCACCTAGGGGTTTTTTTTGGTAATGGGATTGAACCCAGTGTGCTTAATCATTGAGCCACATTTCCAGTCCGGTTTTAGAGACAGGGTCTCACTGAATTGCTAAGTGCCTTGCTAAGTTTCTGAGGCTGGCTTTGAAATCAACGATCCTCCTGCTTCAGCCTCCACAGTCGCTGGCATGACCGGCATGTACCACCACACCCGCCAGCCTGCTAGTTTTGTAGCTCAGGTTTTCCTGAGACAATCACGTTTGTTCATTCCTGCAACTTGTGATTGTGTCCCAGGCACTGTGCAGCTACAGCAGGGAATATTTGGCTTCTCTCATACTGAAAAGTTTACAGCCTCCTGGTGCAAGCAGAGGGAACAGGCACATGTGTCCTTGCTCACGTGTGCAGGCAGTAGGCCTGGGGTGCCGTCCTCCAGGGTGACCCAGGCAGTTCCTTCCCCAGGGGCAGGGTGGCAAAAGGAAAATGTCCCGGTGCCCTCCTGCACTTCGGTGTTTGGACCGTGAGCATGTATTTAACATCTTGCCTTTCTTTTAAAGATTGAGAAATCTCTTTCACTCTTCATCCCCCAGGGCGCTGCTGGGCAGCCACCAGCACAGAAGGGCTCCTCATCTTCTCCCTGGATGCCCAGATGCTCTTCGACCCATATGAGCTGGACACCAGCATCACCCCTGGGCGGGTACGGGAGGCCCTGCACCAGCAGGAGTTCACTCGGGCCATCCTTATGGCCTTCCGGCTCAACGAGAAGAAGCTGGTACAAGAAGTCCTGGAGGCCGTGCCACGGGAAGACAGTGAGCAGGGGCCTGGTCAGGTGGAAGCTCAGGGGCCCGAGGTGTTGCTCTCTTTGCTACTTTGGTTCGTCACAGAATAAGCGTAGCTTTTCTTTTGCAGTTGAAGTTGTCAGTGCTTCTCTTCCTGAGCTGTATGTAGAAAAGGCACTTGAGTTTTTAGCTTCCTCATTTGAAGTATCTCGTCACCTTGAATTCTACCTCATATGGACACAGAAGTTGCTCATGTCCCATGGACAGAAGCTGAAGCCCAGGTATGCTGGGCTTCCCTGCTGTTGGTGTGACCTTTCACATGGCCAGCTGATCCCGGTGGTGATGGGGAGCTTTGTGTTCAAGAGCAGCATTCACTGGGGCCTGGTGTTGCCCCCCAGTAACCACCGCACTCTGAGGGTGTCTCCTTTCCAGTGCAGGGCGGCTGCTGCCTGCCGTCCAGTTCCTTCAGAAGAGCCTCCAGCGGCACCTGGATGATCTGGCAAAGCTGTACGTGCGGGGCTGGCAGTAGGGTGGGGTTTGAGTTCTTGTCATGGGTTCTGTGCCTGGGACTGCTCCCTGCACCACCTGACCTGGGCACAGTAGGTTCCAGTGTTGGAGAGTGTGCCACCCATGCTGGGTTTGAAGCACAGCTTTGATGCAGCTGGTGCTAAAGGAGCTGAGCCCAAGAAGGGGTGTGCCTGAGGTGCAGCTTGAACCTCCAACCTCAGGGCATTTGTCACAGTCCTAGGACGGGGTTGTCTGTTCTGGATTTGCATGTCTTCTGCATGAGCAGTAGGAGCTGGCTGGTGACAGGGTGCCTGGTGTTGATGATGGTAGTTTATCTAAGGGGCTTGGACAGTGCCTGGACACTGAAGGTACTCTGCAAGGCCACCCCTTCTGCTTAGACAACGTGACTGCATCTCCCAGCTTGCCCTGTCAGGATGTCTGCTTCTCTTTGGTGCCCATCTGGGCTGGTGACAGGTCTGTTCCCTGCCCTGTCTGGGTCCCTGGGCCAAGGCTCGAGTCTGGTCCCAGTGGTGTTCTATCCTTGAGCTGTCCCCCGTCTTTATAATGGGGCTCAGAGTCTAGAACAAGCCCTTCCTGCAAATGCCCCTGCTTCCTTGGCATCAAGGCTTCCCTGCAGGAAGGCTGGGCTTTAGGGTGCCATTCCTCATCTGGTGGCTTGTTGCTGATTTGCTGGTGTGCCCCGACTGTGGGTCTGGGGGAGGACCCTGCCTAGCCAGCCCGTTGCCCCAGTGATCCTTCACTGAGTCGGTTTGCTATCTTCCTGGGAGCTGTCGGTGTCAGGAATGTGTGATGTGACCAATTGACTCTCTAAATGACCAGTGCGAGGGCCTGGCAGGGAGGCCGTTCGTTTGGGCAGAACCCAGATCTGGGCAGGGAAAGCAGAGGATCCTGTGGAGCAGGTGGGCCGGGGTGCTGGTGGAGTGGAGCTGATGCCTGTACTGACGTGATGCCCTGTGCCCACAGCTGTGACTGGAACCGCTACAACCTGCGGTATGCTCTGGCCATCTCCAAGCAGCAGGGTGTGAAACGCCCCCTGGACCTGCCGGGAGTTGAGGATGATGGGGGAGCATCCGATGAGGACAGTCTGCACCTGCTGGGAGGGGCCGGAGATGAGCCCACTGCCACTGCAGCTCCCGATTGTCTTGGTTGAGACCTTCCAGAGGGATGGAACCTCTGTCACCTGGCCTAGGACATGGGAGTGCATCCAAAGTGCTGGGATGTTGTCACGGGGTCTCCCTTTTCCGTTGAGAAGCACACAGCCCATCAGGACAGCGAGCCAACCTGCTAGCACCCGGCAGGCACTTGTGTGCCATGGGCCAGGATCCCACAGTGAGGACTTTCTAACGTTGCCTTCACGAAATGTAAATAGGTTCATGTTTGTGGACTCATATAAACTTAATGGGAATTATTTATATTTTTAATACAAAGTTCTAAAGACAAACTTGGGATTAGAAACATGAGATTCTGGAAATGCTTTATCATACTGTTAGTGGGTGTGAGAAGCTGAACGGCACGTGCAGGATGAGGCAGGGAAGGCAGGGCAAGTGGCTGCCTGCCTGGGCCTGTGCTCTGGTGATCTGTCTGCACAGGTCAGGGCAGGGAGCCCCTCAGAACGCTGACATTGGAGGGTATACATGGGGGAGCTCACTCAGAGCTGCTGTGCCAGCCTGCACGGCCACACGTGCCACCCCCGACTAGCGCAGGACACAGAACAAAATACAGACACAACTTACCTTTACACAAGCTTCAGGACAGCTTCCCTGGCTCTCAGCCTCAGGTTCCCAAAAAGGGAGAGCAAGAGAAAGTCGCGAGAGGATGGCGAGAGAGCAAGCGAGCACGTTCAGAAGTCAGCTTTTCTTGCGGGGGACACTGTTCTTAGAAGGTTCCATCCATAAAAGGGCAGAAGGGGTAGGATTTCAAGGGAACAGGTGAGTGTAACTCAACGCCAGGGGCACTCCTACAAAGAAGACAGTCTTGCTGTCCGAGCTGGGTCAATGCCCAAGCCACAGTACAAGGATGTACCATGCAGAGTGTTTAAGAATGCTTCCAGGGTTAAAGCCACTTAACTCTCGAGGTATTTGATCAGTTAAAGAAGTAGGATCCGAAAAATCAGTCTTACTCTTTTGTATGTCTTGGTATATAGTAATGGAACTCCAAAAGATCCAAGCTGCTCTTATTATTCTGCCAAATACCTAACAAAATGGTTTCTAGCCTTCTCCCAATCCCATTGGGGAGCACTGTGTTTGGCAGCACTAATACACACACAGTCAGCGTGATGTTTGAGCCTTTCCTTGAATTTCAAAGCTGAAAGCTCATTACCAATATTTATGACAGTAGCCTCGAAAGCATTTAGCTTAGTCTCAATCCTTTTATCAATATTTGTTTGATTATGAAGAGCTTTGGAAGTGTTCTTAGTCAAATTATTAAGAAAATCTGCATGTTGAATATTTTGAGATTGGCCACTGAAGCTGTGACCATGGAAGCAATAAATGAAACTAAGGCAACTACTCCCAATACTCCGAGTCCAAGAGCACATTAGGTCTCGCTAGCTGGGCTTGTGCTTGTTGTAAGACTTGGAAACCAGCCTCAGTGTACCCTGGCTCTGAAGTATTAGCTGGCAGTGAGACCAAAGAGGGCTGATGACATATCGTATCTGCGCTCCTTTCCCTCTACTATATCTGGTGATACAGTGAGTTAAATTACAGTTATTACATGCTACAAGATATCTCTTCTTTAACTTTCACATTTCCAGTAATTAAAGGAGATTGGACACAGGCCATAACAGGAACCCTCCTTACAATTTTTGCCTACAAAGTCTGGTAAAAATTTGTCAGTAAAATGTAAAAAATTGTGAGGCAGCAATTAAGCACCAGACATCTTTCTGAATACCACCTTTTCTGAAGGTCAAGATGTTACTAACAAATTCTCCAGGGGTCATGGCAGCACCCTTGCATAAATGCATTTTGTCAAATCTAGGAGGTCAGTCTAAAATGTACCCACTATTTCTAGACACCTTTTGCTGTACTGGGAAAGTATTTCTACAATCCATCCACTTATGACAGATGCCAATTTGTATCGCAGAACAGTTAGGACAGTGAGGTATTCATGGACATTCTGCTGAAATGATTGGCTTGTTATGAGAAAGTCCCATTTTAATAACTGATCTGATTTAATGCTTTGAGTCTCTGGGGATAGTACGGTTAGCTGGTCTAGGACCCCAACTGCTGTCTTTTCCTCATAGGATACTTTTGGACAGCCAGCATGTTTATCATGGGACCAACACCTAGGAAATTGAGCACTATAGCCAGACTAAGTAAATCCAGTCACGTGGGTGACAGTAATATGGGTGTCTGTAAATCCTCCCATCATGTATGAGTCATGAGTAAATACTGGGATGGATTCTCCAGTCCACACCACTGGGTGTACAAGAGGTGGATCTGGAAAATATGCCCAACAGGTTTCCCCCTGATTCCCCTTTACCTCGCAGCTCAGTAGAGCTAGTATTGTGACGAGCATCATAGTTAGAGACTTAGTTTTTCCTTGCTGCGGAGTCATTTGCTCAGCCTGCAGCATCAGATTCTTTAGCTGCTTCCACGAGGGTAGCTTCACTATTTATTGGGTCTCTCTGGGCCATCTTCTTTCCCTTCTTCTTTTGAATTCCTCTTATTGGGGGGAGACAGGTCTGGTGTCTCTGGATTGATCCTCAGTTGTTTCCATCTTTGAATCTTGGTTCTAGGTCCTCCATGCCTGATGGAGAGAAAAGCACTTTCTGGGAAAATGCAGACATGAGCTCTGCCCCCCCAGTCACTGGATCTGGTCTTCTCCATTGGCCAGTCTGCAAATCCTTCCACTAAAGGGCCTATTGCTGTGGAAGACGTGTTGCTCAGCTGCAGTGCGACCTTCTGAGTCACAGTTTAGAAAGTTTAAAACAAACAGAGCATGATTGAGGTTATTTGGGGGGTTCTAGTCCCATCTCCCCCTTGGTTTTTGTGATTATAGCTTAATAGATAAATGAGCTTATTTGACAATAGCTAATCTGATTGTGATCGTAAACTGGCAAATCATAATTAGCTGCCTTTTCAACTTGGCAAAATCTCCAGTTCAGTTAACATCTCTAGAGGGGCTTCAAAGCCTTGCCTGCAGTTTCTCTCAGCCTGTTCGGTGCAATAATTGGTCCAGTTGGACTGCCACAATAAATAATCCCCCCCCCCCCCAAAAAAAAGGCATGCTTTAGCCAGTGTAATCCAGTCATGCAGGGGCACAGGCTCACCACATAAAGACTCAAGCAGGCTTTGAACAAATGCTGAATTTAGACTGTTAAGTACAGCAAGAAGTTTTGAGTTCTTTTAGAGTTTTAAAAGGTTCCACAGCGTGCACGTGGACACATTGGTTTTGCTTGTTAACCTGCTCAAAAACTGGGAAAAGCTGAAAACCTGCAATGTCCTCCCCACCTTCAGTGCCACACTGGAGTGGCAAAAGTGTGGCTACAGCCAGTACAGAATAGTTATTGAACCTCGTTCTCCTGGAGGAGAGTGGCCAGATCAGAATGGTGGACGCAGGGCCCGTCAAACATAACCTACCAAAGTCCTCCTCCAGCTCAGTCTCACCCTCTGATTGGGAGTCTTCAGACTGTGGCTCAGCTTCATCAGTATCTTCCTGTCCATTTTCCTTCCCTCCATCCTGGATCAGCCTCATGGAAACCCGATCAGGGCTGGTTTCCTCTCTAGCACATGCCCCTACCCATGAGTTCTGCTGGCCGCTGGTGAGTCACTGTCTCTGTCAGGTTCAGCTGTGACTGAGCCTTTGGTCTCACCCCAAGGCCCTCTGTCTGCGGTCTGTGAGCTGCAGACTGGGCGAGAATTCACTCTGCCCTCAGTTCTGCTACAGATAGAGAAAACCTCCTGGGAGCAGTTGTGGGCTGTTTTCTTGCTCCAGTCTTCTAATTGCTTTTTGCAGCCCTTTCAACAAATCTTCCAAAAACCATTGGTCTTTGTCTCAGTTATCAAAAAAGACACATTTCTAGAGCAGTCAAGACTTTTTGAATATTTTCTATTGTACCCCTGGTAGCTTGGCAGAGAGGCAGCCTTCAGGCAATTTTCTACTTGGCCTTTCCCAAGTCATGCAAATCTGGCGAATCTTCTTCACAAAACCACGGGCATATGTCACTGTTTTTAGGAATTGAGCCAGCTGGGCCCTTTTGACCTGTTTTCCTCTCTGGTTAATTAAAGTGTCCAGGATCATCAGATAAATCTCTTTCTGAAGATGTGCAATTGCCAATAATAATTTTTAAACGTCCCTGGCTCTCAATTTGTCTTTTTTCACAACCCCAAAACACCACAATTCTCTGAATTTCTAAAGCATGCTCACCCAAGTCTACCTCCAAATTCACACACACCCCCCCAAATGTCCCTGTTCGGGAGCCACCTGCCATGGGCAGCTGAACTAAGGTCACTTGTGTGAATTTGTAGGGACACAGACACAACTTACCTTTACACAAGCTTTAGGACACTTTCCCTGGCTCTTGACCTCAGTCTCCCAAAAAGGGAGAAGAAGAGAAAGTCATGAGAGGCGGGAGAGAGAGAGAGAGAGATTGAAAGCTTAATTCTTGCAGGGGACACTGTTCTTAGAAGGTTCTATCCATAAATGGGCAGAAGGGGCAGGGCTACAAGGGAACAGGTGAGTGTAACTCAACCCCAGGGGTACACCTACAAAGAAGACAGCCTTGCTATCCGAGCTGGGTTAACACCCAAGCCACAACGAGTGCAGTGATTGGTCAGCCTGGTGCATCAGTATTGGAAGGCATGGTCATTCAGAGTGTCTCCCCACAACACAGAAGGGGACACCATTCCCCCATGCAGTGCTTCACCCCTGCAGCATATGTGTGCTGTCTACCAGGACCAAACAGCCTCTTTACCAGCAGTGAGACCCAGGTCAGTGGATGGTGCACCCAAGCCACCTCTTCTAGTTGCTGGAGCTGATAACATGCCCACCTGCCTCCAGCTGGTGCCACACCACAGGTTGGGGAAGATGGCTCATGTGACACCCAGTGTGCTGGGAGCTGCTACCACCAGACCATCATTAGACTCACAGGGTGTTCCAACCCAAGTGCTTCAGCCACCTGCACTTACACTGAAGCTTGCAGACTAGAAACAAAGCGCTCAGGCCTGGTAAGAGTGGGTTTGCTCCTATATGATCTCTGCAACAGACTGGAAAATAGGGTCCCTTGCTATTACCTGCCCCATATAGGATTTCTAGGCTCCCTCCTCACCTGAGGCTTTTGGTGATATCCATGTCCAGTGACTAGCTGAGCAGTGCTCTGGGTGACATGCTAGAGGTGGAGCTCAGCAGTAGGGCCCAGGAACAGGCAGATACCACCAGCGGGGCGGCCTAAAGCCGGCGGAGCAGCGCTCCCAGGGCCACTGCGCAGGCGCGAGCTCAGAGGTGTGGAGCGCGAAGGAGCTTGGCCACTGCGCAGGCGCGCTCGGGATCCGCCCTACTGCGCAGGGCTCTGCCGCGCGTGACCCGCCGACCCTGAAGTCTCTGCGCTGTAATGGCGGCCTTGAGGGCCCTAGTGGCCCCGAGGCTGGGGGTCGCCTCCGCGTTTGCGCCGTTCCCCGAGCTCCTGCGGCCGCTGTCTCTCTGTGGGCTGGCCCCCTCCCCGCGCGCGGCCCTCCACGGCTCGGCGCCGCGCCCCGGTGCCAGGGTCGCGCTGGTGAGTGCGGCTCCGCCGGCCCAGCTCGCCCCCTGCCCTGCACGGTCCCGGCCGGCCCAGCTCGCCCCCTGCCCTGCACGGTCCCGGCCGGCCGAGCTCGCCCCCTGCCCTGCACGGTCCCCGCCGGCCCAGCTCGCCCCCTGCCCTGCACGGTCCCGGCCGGCCCAGCTCGCCCCCTGCCCTGCACGGTCCCCGCCGGCCGAGCTCGCCCCCTGCCCTGCACGGTCCCGGCCGGCCGAGCTCGCCCCCTACCCTGCACGGTCCCCGCCGGCCGAGCTCGCCCCCTGCCCTGCACGGTCCCGGCCGGCCCAGCTCGCCCCCTGCCCTGCACGGTCCCGGCCGGCCCAGCTCGCCCCCTGCCCTGCACGGTCCCGGCCGGCCCAGCTCGCCCCCTGCCCTGCACGGTCCCCGCCCCCGGTCAGCTCCCCTCTTTCCGCAGGTGCTGTCGGGCTGCGGAGTCTATGACGGGTCGGAGATCCACGAGGCCTCAGCGTAAGTCCTCAGCGGGAACTCTCCAGCGATTTAGAAAAGCTCCTATTGTCCATACCTTTTCTTGCATTAAAAATGGCAAAAGTTGTCTTCGCTTCGGTGACGTTTCACTTGCTTTTTAGTACGTATAGAAACATGGGGATCGGGCTTAGTGCACTTGGTGTTTCCTCTGCAAGGAAGCTAACTTCCGTCTGTTGGTGGGGTGCAGAAGGTAATCTTCTAGTGGCCGAGGTAGTGACTGTGGGTTTTTTGCTTTGCTGGAAAGGTAGGTAGGCAGGCAGTAGGGTGCTCAGTGCCCACAGGCAGATCCCCCACCTCACTTCTGGTTCATAGGTTAGAAAGGAACGTCATCCACTAGGAGCCCGAGGCTGTGGCTCTGCAGGGCAGCCACCCTGAGGGTGCTACCACTGTGCTAGCTGGGGCCTGGAGTTGGCCCAGACATAAGGAGCCTCTGAGGGATTGAGCTGGTGTACTAAAGGGCCCGATGCCTTTCCTAATTTGGGCATGGATAGAAAGAGTGGATGAGGCAGGAACTGGCCAGTGAATGGGGACGTCCTGGGCTATTTGGCAAGGCACTGTTTGAAGCATTAAGGTGACCAGGACCAGATCCTATCTGCAGGCAATGTGTGATCTTGGGCAAGTTATTACCCTTCCTGCCTCAGTTTCCTCCTCTGTGTATGGGGGGGGCAGTCAGAGTAGCATTCTGGGCAGGATTAGGGAACCTGGACTTGTTGGTATTTGGAATTGTGGCAGACAGAGGAAAACCCTAGTCAATTCCAGTATTGCCCCCACTGTGGTCTAGTGTCCTTGGGGAGGTGGACCTCATTCTATCCTGTTCCTATGTAGCTCTGCACCTCTCCCCCACTACTCATGCAGGAAAGTTAGGGGAGATGAGGAATGGGACTTCCTAAATGGTAACCAGAGGCCCCTCATTCTTCTGTGTTGCATACCTGCTGCTGTCCCCTCTATTACAGGGCTGGGGCCTTCCAGGAAACTGAGGCAGCACAAAGACCCCCCACACACACACACACTTCCAAACCCCATTCTTGTGATCAAGTCAGAAAGATTTCAGACATGTTGCTTAGGGTAACAGGAATGAGTTTACTGCAGGGTAAGAAAAGGGAAAGGGGACACTCTCGAGGGACAGAGTGGGAAGTCTCAGAGAGGAGAGGGACAAAGTACCTCTTCTGCACTCCAGTTTTATTGGGGATCCCAGAAAAGTTTCCAGAGAGTCCCACCCAGGTCCACCTCTTGACTTTTGACTGGTAGCAAGGTGACATCAGACCCTTCAAGTTCCCACTGCCTTGACAACTTAGGTCACCTTGTCCCATGCTGACCAGTTCTAATTGGATTCTTAACCATACATTCTTATAGATTTTATAGTTAGGAAGAATTATTCTTATCTCCCTCAGTTTCAGAATCTGGTCTTTGAAAAGGCTCACAAAAGTCTCCCCCTTCAGGGTAACCTGGGTTTCTCCCATCAATATTATCTCAGTCCTGCATTTTTAAGGCAGGTAGTTTGCTGAGGAATATGTGACATAGCCTGTCCACTCAGGCCAGGCAGGGCTTCAGGTAAATTGATTCTTGGAAAATAAATACGGGGCTAGGCACACACCTGTAATCTCAGTGACTGAGGAAGCTGAGGCAGGAGGATTGTGAGTTCAAAGCCAGCCTCAACTTAGTGAGGTCGTAAGCAACTCAGTGAAACCTTGTCTCTAGATAAAATATAAAAGGCTGGGGATGTGGCTCAGTGGCTAAGTGCCCCTGGGTTCAATCCTGGTACCCAAAAAAAAAAAAAAAAAAGGAAGAAAGCATGTGGGGGTCTGCACAGTGGGCCCATTTTATAGAATTATCTTCTTAAACTTGTGCTCCCACCATTCTCTTCTGCTTGTCCCCTAACACTTGGAGAGTCATGTGGGCAGCCTACAGGAGGTCAGATAGGTTCTGAGTGAAGAAGGGTGCCTGGGAACCTGAACACCTCCGGGCTGTGGCGCCCATCCATTCACCACCCGGCTGCGCTCTCTTGTCTGAAAGCCAGCTTTTGCAGTTGTGCTGTGGTCCACCGGGGGGAGGTGAGTTGGCACCACTGGCATTTGGGTCATTAGCAAAGTGACCCTAACTTTGCAGAGCAAATATGGTATCTCATACACTAGGGATTTTTGTCTGTCACTTAGCTGAAATCCATTTTGAAAAGCACATTGACACGAATCTTCTGGACTGGGCATGCCCCAAGCTGTGGTCTTGTGGTTCTCTCCCTGTAGGATCCTGGTGCACCTGAGCCGTGGCGGGGCTGAGGTCCAGATCTTTGCCCCCGATGTCCGTCAGATGCACGTGGTGGATCACACCAAGGGGCAGCCTTCTGAGAGTGAAAGCAGGTGTGTCCAGGAGCACCTGCTTTGCTCGGGATATTCCCCACCCGCTATGCTTTCTGCAAGAGTGGGAGCACCTCGCGGGCTGCCTCTTGTGACTCCCGGTGCTCACGCCTTCCTTTCCATACAGGTGGTGCCTCTCAGGTGCTGTTGCTGTGTTTCCTGGGAGCCCCATGTAGGACCCCTGTCGTTTCCCCTCCTGAGACCCTGGCCCCTGAAGCCTGCACCTGCCCCACAAGCCTGGGCAGGCAGTTGCTTCCTGCCGTGACTGAGCCTTGGCTGGTTCGCACCTCTGGAGTAGTGGTGCCTTCCCCGCCCTCCTTTCTCCTACCTCCCGATGAGTTTCCACTCCTGGTGGCTCCTGGCTCCAAGTCCTTGGGCAGGGCCAACCTCTGACATAAATTTAGGGCCACTGGAATTCTCTCACCTCTTCTGGGTGGCCATCCTAAGTGCTGATTGACAAGCATCAAGTCTTCACACACCAACACAGTCCCTCTGTGCTGCAAGCTGCGTGCAGGACGCGTCCCATGGGTACCTGTTTCCTGTTCCTGACTGCACACTGTTCCTCTGTGTCCCTCTGTGCTCTCTCCCAGGAACGTCTTGACGGAGTCAGCCAGGATCGCCCGAGGCAAGATCTCTGACCTGGCTCAGCTCAGTGCAGCCAACCACGATGCTGCCATCTTCCCTGGAGGCTTTGGAGCTGCCAAAAATCTGTGCGTATCTAAGCTTCAGGGTCTAAGCAGCATGCACACCTGCCCTGAGCTGAAGGTCTGGCTGTGTGCCTGCCTGTGTCCAGCTCAGGGAGCCACGTTGGCCTGGGGCCCAGGTAGCATTTCAGTGAGGCGTGTCTCTTTCCCTGCATTCTCTGAGCTCTCGTGGCACCTGGTGGCTGACAGGGTGGGCTGGGGCCCTCTTCGCTAAGCTCCATGCTGGTGGATCTCGTCTGGGCAGAATCAGCCACTGAGTGCGTATTCCCTCCCGGGACCAGTTCTCTCAGAGCCTGTAGCAGGGAAAACTGGTCTCTGTAGCCCGGGAGCGAAGGGCCTTGCTTGCTCTCCTCCTGGGCTGCTGTGTAGGAAGCAGCGTGGTGACTGAGGGCCTGGCATGCAGCCAGAGTCTTAGGCGGAGGTCCTCATCAGGTTCGCTAGAGGTCCTTTCTCTGTCCCTGTGCATTCGTGGAAGTCCTCCTGGGGCTGGCCTAGGTGTGTTGTAGCCTAGAGATGGCAATGCTGATTCTCCTGGGAGAGCCTTGCACAGAGCTCTGCAAGTCCCCAGGCCATTTCCCTGGAGCTATCAAGTGCCACAGTGCCCCGTGGGAGCCAGAGTCCAGCTGCCTGCACCTCTGCCTGCCCCATGTCCAGCCCTCTGGTGCCGCCCCCCCATAGCCCGGGCCGCCCGGCCCTCGCCTGCTGATCTCTTGGTGCCCCTCGTGCTGCCCCGCCCACCTGGCTGCCCTTCCCCGTGTGTCCTCCCCCCGCATGTGGCATTCACATCTAGGTCGCAGGCATGAGGCTTTCCTGACCCACGCTTCCAGCAGGAGTCATTTGAATGTTTGAAAGCCGACTCCCCTCCTCTGCCTTGGCCTCCGCTGAACCAGCTCCTGAGGCCCTAAGACTCTGTGCGGGAGGAGTGGGCTCACCCGGGTGCTGCGGCCAGCTGCCTTGAGGCCGGGTGCCCACTGATTGTCCTTTTCCCAGTGTGGTTGATGACAAGTTGACATTTATTCTGCCGGCAACGACACGGCAACCTGTTGGCCACTCACCTTCTGGGCGCCCTGGACCCACAAAGGAGGGACAGGCCCTTTGGGCCTTCCTGATACAGAAACTCAGCTCCTGGGGTCTTCCCACTCCCACCCCTGCTGCAGCACCCACACCGTTCTCCCTCGAGGAACTGTCCTGCCTCACATGCACTCCCTGTCCCCAAACCAGGGAGCTGGTGAGTGCCCCCTGGGCAGGCAGCAGGCACGTGCCTTTCCTGGATTCCCATGTCCTTTGGTCTTGGGGACACAGCAGGGTGTGCGCATCGTCAGCTGGGTTTCCGCTTCCTACGGGACCAGTGTTCCCCTGAAAGACAGAAGAGTTCACGTGACCGTACCCCTGCCCATCAGCACCTTGCCCCATGGGTGAGAGGCCAGTGGTAGGGTTTGTTGATGCCTCCTGTGTGGCTTGCTGGTGTCCCCTGTGTTAACTTAGAAGTAGACTCTTGGGGCAGTCCTTGGTATTTGAGGACCGTGGGTCTCCGTCACACTGTTTGTCTGGGCTCGCAGTCCGCTCTGGGAGACGCTGCGGTCTTTCTGATTGCCATTCTGTTCTTTGTGACCTTGTCAGGAGAAAGGTAGGCCCTCCATAGAATGGCTGCCGCTGGGCCTGCAGGGCAGGGTCCCGCAGTGACAGAGGCTTGGTGGGGAGCCAGTCCCCCTCCCCCTCCTGACCTCAGGCCCTCTCTGGCCACCACTGCCAGCGCCCTGTTTACATGGGAAGGTCCAAAGGTAGCTGGACAGGAGCATCTGAAGCCTGCTCTGTGCTTGTGTTCCCACTGGCCCATGGTCTAGCTCAGAGCTGGTTTGTAAGCTGTCCAGCGCAGCCCTGCTTGGGAGGATAGGTTGTCCCTTCTGGTGGTCACTAGGTGTTTCTAGTTGTTTGTTTTTAGTGGTGTTTGGAGTCACAGTTAACGTGCACACATTTAAAGGGTGAATTTGGCAAGTTCAGCACACTTACGTACCCTCTGGAATAGTTGCTGCGACAGGACACTGAGTGTCCTGTCCTCACCACCAGAAGAGTGAGGACCTCGAGTGGGAGGAGAACACAGAGCAGGCCGAGATTCTGGAGGCAGAGCGTGGAGAGGGCGCAGGGGCACGTGCACTTGTGAGTGTGAAAGGTTCTGCCAGCTGCACACCCCCCAGTGCAGAGGCCTCCCCAGTGGCCTGCTCTCAAAGGCAGGAAAGTGGACATTTGTCAAATGTCGTTTCAGTCCTTTTTGGTGAAGCAAGCATCTCTTGCTGTTTTTAGGCTAGTTACAGTTCTCCTGGAGCTTTTCGGGGCTTGTGCCTGGACCCTGGAGCGGGGTGTAGTCGCAGACTGGCTCTGTCCATGCCTGGCGGCCTCCCAGCGGCCTCTTGCCTTCCTGCTGCTCTGTGGGAAGCAGGAGCGTGCCTGTGGCTGCGTGGGCGTGGGCAGCCGTGCACCCTCACATCCACACACGCTGCTTGCTCGGGTTGCTAGTGGGCTGAGGTGGCCCTGGGGGTGGGGTCGCACCTGGAGTGCGGCTGCGTGGCCACACCACGCCACGGCCTGCCACGCCACGCTGAGAAGGCCCTCTCCTCTGGCAGGAGCACGTTCGCTGTCGACGGGAAGGATTGCAGAGTCAATCAGGACGTGGAGCGGGTCCTGAAGGAGTTCCACGGAGCTGGGAAGCCCATTGGGTAGGTGCACCTGCGGCTGGGCAGCCTCTGCTGGAGCCGCCCCCCTGAGCCACATGGGCTCCAAAACCACTCACTCTGTGGTCCTCAGGAGTCCATTTCTTTTGAGAACTGACCAGGAAGGAGGGGCTCCTCCCCTCTGGTGGGGACTTTCAGAATTATCCTGGCTGCAGCAGTGTCCCTGTCCTCCTGACCTCCTGTCCTCCATCAGAGCAGCCCCTGAGCCTGTGCGAGCTCACCCCCCACTCTTTCACTGGTGCGGTCACAGCTCTGTCAAGGGCCAAGTCACAGTGGCCGGGCAGTGCTGCGAGCCTCCCTCAGGAAATCCCACGCAGCCGAGGCTCAGTGTCCCACGTGACCTCGTCCCCGTGCAGCCCACAGCTGCCACTGCACTTGCTGCTGAGTCCTCCAGCCCTGTCGCAGCTCATTCCCAGGCTGGAGGCGGTGCAGTGTGGCCGGTGGCTCTGCCCTGGAGACGGCCCCTGGGCTGGGCACCCCTGAGGAGCAGAGCAAGCCCAGGTGCACTGTGGGAGGCGCAGTCAAGGTGCGGGCTGTGCGGGGACCCCAGCACTGCGGCAGTCTACCCAGGGCCTGGGGTTTCCCTGCGTTGGCTGACTGGGGTCAGAGCTCTTGCTGGAGAGCAGAGCAGGTCCCCTAGGGCAGGCACTGGTGCCTTCACCGGGCCTGTCCTTGGCACCTGGCCACCACAGGAAGACTGTAGGCTCTGCTCTGGGGGTGGATGGGGCTGTCACAGCCCCTGGCCTTCTGCGCCTGGGGCCCTCTGACGCACGCCAGCTGGGCTCTGCACACTGAAGGTCACAGCACAGGTCAGAGCTCAAGCAAGACTGCCAGCAGAACCTGATGTGTCCCCACACTAGCCCTGCCCCCAGACAGGGTCTGGTTTGAGCAGTGGGTACAGATGTGTTGTTCCCTGTTGATGGGTGAAGTGGCCTCGTCCATTTTCTCAGTAAGAGGACGTCTGTGTTCCTGTACGCCAGGGTTCTGGGTGTCACAGGGGCTCTGGGCGGCTGGCAGCCACTTGGCTTGGGGGAGCTTGGCCTCACTGTGCCCCTTGGTCCTCACGGCTGGCTCTCCCAGGACTGTCCAGGGGTCTTTTGGCTCATGGAGAGCCCCGGGTCACCTGGTGCCACCACCTGCAAGGCACCGGTTTGCGGGGTATGGACAGTGCCCCAGCTCCACAGAGTCCCTGTGCTCACTGGGGGGCTTTCTCTTTTCAGCCTGTGCTGTATCGCGCCTGTCCTTGCGGCCAAAGTGCTCAGAGGTGTTGAAGTCACCGTGGGCCATGAGCAGGAAGAGGGTGGCAAGTGGCCTTACGCAGGGACTGCCGAGGCCATCAAGGCCCTGGGTGCCAAGCACTGTGTGAAGGGTGTGACCATATCCTTTCTGGTGGCTATGGCCTCTGGTGACATGGCGCACATGGGACACTCTCTTTTGGCCCTTTAGGGTCCCCTGGCAGAGGGCCTCATCCCCAAGAACTGTACTTGCTGGTTTTGCTGTGGATGTCCTTGGCCAGGAGGGCAAGCCTAATGCCATGTGTTTGGAGGATGGGCCTGCATTGGCCAGGGAGGTCCGTGTGTCCATGCCCACTGCCCACCTGCTGAGTGGTCAGTGAGCGTCCCCTGAATGGCAGCGTCCCCTGGGTCGCCTGGTCTGTGGTCCTGAGCATGGTGTGGGGAGGTGCCCGTGGGGACCTTGGGGGCCCAGGCACCACCCGGCGGTCAGGAGGGCTGGAGCCTGGAGAGCCTCGGTCCCGGGTGGAGCGCGTTGGAGTGGTGCCTCTGGAAGGGGCTCTCTGCTCCCTGCGCTCCCCAGCTTCCCTTGTCCTCTTGGACACGGGAGCTGGAAACCAGTCTTCCACCTGACTGAGGGGCCCAGTGGCCAGCAGGGGCCCCGAGGCAGGGAGGGCACCTGGGGAGAGAGTCTGTGCCCGCCGCGGCCTCTGGTTTTGCTGGGTGATGATTTTTCCTTAACTTCAGCGCACGAAGCTCACGTGGACCAGAAAAACAAGGTGGTCACGACCCCAGCCTTCATGTGTGAGACCGCCCTCCACCACATCCACGACGGGATCGGGGCCATGGTGAAGAAGGTGCTGGAACTCACAGGGAAGTGACAGCTCCTGCGCCTGGCCGCCCCCGTCTGCCGCGGAGCCGTCTGCCACCCGTGACCAGCTGGGCACAGGGCCAGAGCTGCTTTTCTGTTTGACTTCATGTTTTCTGCTTGAGCAGGGAGCTCTGCTGTGGGACAGGGGTCTGGCCTGAGGCTCCTCGCTGCAGGAGGGTGGCCAGCCACACCTTGACAGGGCAGCTGAGCATTCCTTGTCCACCCCTGAGGAGCAAGCAGTCGCCACTTCCCCCAGCAACTGTCCCTGTCCAGGAGAGACCCTGAGGGAAATACCACGCTGCGATCTGGGTTTGATGATTTGGGATGCTTGGGTTTGGAAGAAAACCAGTTGTTATGTTACCTGTCTGATGATCAGGAGACCAGAAGTGCACGTTGAAGGGTAGAGACCCTCTGGTCTCAAGTGGACACTGATCAGGGGAGGGACTTTCTGTAGCAGAAAGTCCTTTAGCTGCAGCATGGCTCCTGTCCAAACTGGAAACTCCTGACAGGGACGTCTGGGCCTTCTGGAATTGGTGAATGGGCTGTATCCATGAGGTTTCTTGAATCAGCCTCAGTTCTCTTAATTTGGGGGGTAGGGGGAAATTGCTGTCACTCAGCCTCCCTCTGTGACCAGGTGGGTGGACTGTGGATTCCCGGGTGGCAGAAGCTCACAGGTGTGTGGAGGGGGGAATAAAGGCTGCTTGTGTGCTGGTGTCCTTCGGGTGACTTTGGTTGGGGAGGGGTTCTCTCAGCTGGAGTCCCAGCCTTTGCACACTTCACCTGGACGTCCTTCTGCTCTGTGGGCCTGAACAGACGGGCCGGCGGGGGCAGTGGCTGCAGCCTGGGCTTGGTTGGTAGAGCCCTGTTTGTTCACGTGTGCAGGGAGCACTAGCCAGACCCGGCCGTGGGCCCTGTGCAGAGCAAGACGGGCCCTGGTTGTGCGGTGTCTGCATACCCCCAGCCCCCTCCCACCACAGTGCCTCTGGCCCTGGCCAGGCCCTGCAGAGCTGAGGGGAGGGGCCTGCAGAGCTGAGGGGAGGGGCCTGCAGAGCTGAGGGGAGGGGCCCTGCAGCTCCCTACGCTGCAAAACAGTTTCAGGCTCCTCTCCATGGGACCGTGATTCTTGGTGGCCTGTCTTTCCACCAGTGCTGAGCCTCGGGTGGCAGCAGGTTGGTCCTTGTGTGAGGCAGCCAAGGAGCCTTCCTGGGCTATCCAGAGTCAGGAGGCCAGGGTC
Source organism: Marmota flaviventris (assembly GCF_047511675.1). NCBI lineage: Eukaryota > Metazoa > Chordata > Mammalia > Rodentia > Sciuridae > Marmota > Marmota flaviventris. The sequence goes on along the minus strand of NC_092505.1, from coordinate 1,848,407 downwards.
CAGGCTCCCGTCCTCCTGAGCGTGTGTGCTGAACCTACACAGGTGTACACGTGTTCACACGTGGCATCTGGAGAAGCGCACAGATTACACATGTGCTCACTGGTCTCCAGAGTGGCAGTGCCAACCCTGAGTCCCCTGTGCATCCTGCCAGCCGCCGTCCACATGAGGATGGCTCCTTTCATTTAGCCCTGGGTGTGAGCACCTCGTCCATATCCCACTTGCTCAGGGAGTGGCCGCTTCCCGTGTGGCACTGCAGTGGTGGGCATGACATTGCACACCTGCGCAGGCTCCAGAATGTGTGGCTCTGCGCAATGACGTGGCAATGTAGGTTCATCCATCAACAGACGGACCATTGATGGGACAGCAGTAGTGGAGAAGCTGTGTGGCCTTTGGTGGCCACCCAAGGGCAGTTAACCACTGAGGGAAGTGAGGACTTGGGAGAGGCCCCCAGACACTGAGCAGGCCCTGTGGACAGATGTTACTGTCCGTCTGTGCTCAGGTGTGCAGCTGGCTGTCCAGTCCAGAGTGCCCAAGTGCACATTCTCTGACCTCAGGCTGAAGTGGCCAAGCGTGGCCACACCCACCTGGCAAGTGTGTCCAGAGCACACTGCAGTCACTGTGTCTGCTGGTGTAGCCAGGCTCCTGTGCCCTGCACTGTCCCTGCTCACGGAGTTCCTGGGGGGCTGGGGCCGAGGGGAACGCAGGTCCAGGCAGGACAGCACTAGGACCCCACTGTAGAGGTGGTCTGAATTGTGGGGAGCCCAGGGTGGGGCTGCGCCAGAACAGAACCGAGGCCTCAGCCAGCGACTTGTTGGACAGTACTCGAGGCCCTGCTGCGTGCACTCTTCTAGGTGACAGTACTACCCCTCAGGGCTGGGCACCCATGGGCAGGGGTGAGCCTGTGGATGAACTGGGAACAGGTCAGGACAGGGAGCAGGCCTCGTGGAGGAGGGAGCCAGCCGGGAAGTTGGGGCAGCTTGCCTGGAGCCAGGCCTGCACTGCCCTGGAGGGGCTGTGCTGTGGGCCTCCACACCAGGAGGCCTGCAGAGCCCTCTTGGCTGGGCCCCGCTCCCAGGTCGATGGAGGGAGGTGGGGGAAGGTACACCAACCCCACAGCTTCCCCCACTACCGCCGTCCCCCCAGGGGGTCCATCTGTTGGTGGGTGAGCCTACATTGCCATGTCATCGCCCAGAGCCACATGTTCTGGGGCCTGGACAAGAGTGCAATGTCATGTCCACCTCTGCAGTGCCACACGGAATGGCTTTACTGCCCCAGAAATCCTCTGCACCCACCCCGACCCCTGCCAACAGCTGGACCTTGTCCAGAAGGTCAGCGCTCTCATTCCTACCTGCCTAGTCTTTGCGGACTGGCTTTTCCGTATGCTCGTGGCTGACAGCTCACTCTTATTTGCTAGTGCACTCTGCTCCGCTGCCTGGACGCACACATCTAAGGACACTTCGCACTCACCTTCAGCCGTCAGGAGGTGAACTGGGTTTTTCTGTGGAGTGAGTGGTCAGCTCCTGTGGGTGAATGGAAGGAATGCAGGGTGCTGGCTTTGGCTGTTCTGATGCACGTGTAGTGGCTTCTCATTGTAATCCACAGGTGTAGATTGGGCTATGCTGTCTTTAAATTTAGATTCTCGCCCAATGCTAAAACTAAATATTCAAGGACATGAATTTAATGGGCTACTGGACACAAGTGCTGACCTTAGCATCATATCTCGTCAAGAATGGCCAAAACATTGGCCGTTACAACAAGCCACTCAAACGCTTTGAGGCCTAGGAGTGGCAACTAATCCCCATAGAAGTGCGATGGTATTAGATTAGAAGGATCCTGAAGAATGTGAAGGAACTATACAGCCATATGTATTGGATCATCTTCCTATAAATTTATGGGGACGAGATGTCCTAGATCAATTAGGTTTGACATTAACAAATAACATCAATCTTAACGCCCTCACTACTAGGGGTAGACAAGGTTTTAGGAAAGAAAAAAGATTAAGAAAATAAGAACAAGGTATAGCAGCACCAATTCAAATAGATCAAGGAATAAATAGACATGGATAGGGTTTACAAAAAGGGCCACTGAGACAATAAAAATTACTTGGAAATCAGAAAGACCAGTATGGGTTCCTCAGTGGCCCCTGACTAAAGAAAAGATACAAGCAGCCCATGACCTGGTCAAACAACAATTAGCAGAGGGACATATACAACCTTCCATATCTCCCCATAATACTCCCATTTTTGTCATTAAAAAGAAATCTGGTAAATGGAGATTATTGCAAGATTTAAGAGCCATTAATAATGAGATGGTTATTATGGGACCTGCTCAATCAGGGATTCCCCAATTGTCTGGTTTGCCAAAAACCTGGTATGTTTTAGCTATAGATATTAAAGATTGTTTTTTTTTCAATTCCAATTCATCCTGAGGATAGTCCAGGTTTTGCATTTACTATCCCTGCACTGAATCATGAAGGTCCTGATCAGAGATATGAATGGAAAGTACATCCTCAAGGGATGGTTAACAGCCCAACTATGTGTCAAATTTATGTTAACAAAGCAATCCAGCCACTTAGAAATCAAAATCCTGAACTACAAATATTTCACTATATGGATGATGTATTATTAGCACACAAAGATAAAAACACATTGCTAGAATGTTATGCCACACTTACAAATTTATTAAAAAATTATAACCTAGAGATAGCAATAAATAAAGTACAATTAAATCTTCCAATTAATTATTTAGGAGTTCTATTATCCTCAACCATGGTCCATCCACCAAAAATTCAAATACGAGTAGATCAACTCAAATCACTTAATGACTTTCAAAAGTTATTGGGAGACATAAATTGGATAAGGCCTTATCTAGGCATACCAACAGGAGAGTTGGGACCTTTATTTGATATCCTAAAAGGTCCATCAGATCCAAATTCACCCCGCATGTTAACGCCTGAAGCAAGAAAGGCATTAAAAATCATTGAAACATATATGGAAAATATGCATTTGGATAGAATTGATATAAGTTTGCCTTTATTATTTATTGTACTACCAACAAAAAATATTCCTATAGGAGTATTTTGGCAAGAAGGTCCATTATTGTGGATACATTTATCTTATTCTCCTAACACTATTCTTATTAGGTATCCTGAGGCTGTAGGACAATTAATACTCAAAGGAATAAAAACAGCAAAGGGAGTGTTTGGAATTTCTCCCAATAAAATTATTACTCCATATACTATGGATCAGATTGATGAGTTAGCTAGTGAGTTAAATACTTGGGCAATAATCATGTGTAAATCTAATGTTTCATTTGATAACCACTTACCATCTAATCCTTTGTTGTCTTTTTGGTCTTCGCATCCTGTAGTTTTTCCAAAAATGACAAAAAAAAAAAAAAAAAAAAAACCCTATCATGAATGCTCCAAATATATTCACTGATGGGTCAAATAATGGTACAGCAGCAGTAGTTACCCCTGATCGAACTTTTACATTTTTAGTACCCAAACAATCAGCTCAAAAGGTAGAGCTTAATGCAGTATTACAAGCTTTTGTGATGTTTAAAGATTCGGTATTTAATTTATTTTCCGATAGTCAGTATGTAGTTAATGCTATAGTATCCCTTGAAGATGCTGGTAGGATTTCCCCTTCCTCTACTGTTTTCTCTTTGTTTTCCACTATACAAAGTCTAATCTGGAACAGAAAAGATCCATTCTTTATAGGACATATCAGGGCACATACAGGATTGCCTGGAGCCCTTAGTTTGGGCAATGATTTAGCAAATAAATCTACACATGACATACATATTTTCTCCACAATAGAAGAAGCTATAAATTTTCATAAAAGGTTCCATGTCAATGCTAATACTTTACAAAAGCGCTTTAAAATAACTAAGGAACAAGCCAGACATATAATAAAACAATGTCAAAATTGTGTGACCTTTTTACCACAAGTTAATCTTGGAGTCAATCCTAGAGGACTGATACCTAACCATATTTGGCAGGTGGACGTCACACACTTGCCAAAATTTGGAAACTTATAATATTTGCATGTTACAGTTGATACTTCTTCTGGATTTTTGATAGGCTCCCTTCATGCCGGAGAAAAAACTAAAGATATTATAGCTCATTGCTTACAAAATTTTGCCACTGTGGGCGTTCCAAAACAGTTAAAAACAGATAATGGTTCTGGCTATACGTCTACCTCTTTTAAACAATTTTGCTCATCATTTGGCATTACTCATATAACAGGAATCCCATACAATCCACAGGGACAAGGCATAGTTGAAAGAGCTCATCAAACTATTAAAATGTACTTATTAAAGCAAAAAGAGGGAATTGGAAAGGGGTATATATCCCCCAAAGATAAACTTAAAATAACACTTTTTACTCTAAACTTTTTAAATTTGGATTCATCAGGACTTAGTGCTGTGGAAAGGCATATGTGTCCAAAAAATGTACATAAGCCCAAGGTACTTTGGAAGGATATTCTAACAGGACAATGGAAAGGTCCTGACCCAGTGATTGTCTGGAGTCGGGGATCTGTTTGTGTGTTTCCACAGGGAGAACAGCAACTGATTTGGATTCCAGAGAGACTAACCAAAGCGATTTCTACAGACCAAACAGAAGATGATTTGACTCAAATCCATAACAGCTGATATCCAGAGCTCCAGCTTGGCTATTCTTATATCTGTGACAGTGATTAACCAGGATGCTCTTTTCAATATCTATTTTATTATTGCTTTTTCCCACATCATAAAGTTCTAATTTATTTTTTGAGCTCATTCAGACCTAAGTTAATGTTTTTCTGATCAGTTTTATTTTTTGACTGTGGAGTTTTTAAACATTGTAATGGAGATTTCACCTGTGTAAAGCTACAAGGCCTTTACTATTGTCTTATGTGTTGTACTATTGTTTTATGTGTTGTACGTTTGTGTGCACACTTCTCTTTTGTGTTGTATGTCTGTATGTGCGTTTGTCCATATATCATATATGAGGAGCACTCATGAAAAAATGGATCTGAATTTTTTTTTATTCACGTGATTTTAATGGCTTAATTTAAATTGAGTAAACAGCTTTTGAGAATTGTTTTAAAATGTGTACAAATAAGGAGGTTAACAGATCTGTTTGTTTACTCTCACCTTTCCTTTTCATTATATTTAATAATTCTGTTCAAAATAATGTAAATTGTTCAGAAAATTGTTTTCTTAGTAACTGTTGGAATGTTACGTAATTTTTTTAGCATCATTGTCAAAATTCCTATCTTCATCCCAGTGCTGGTGAAGATAAAGATGAAACCAAACTACAGCTTCTTCGATAGTTATCACAACAAACTGTATAAACTGATGCATCAATGAATAATAACTCAACAAGTAATGCTCAATCAAGGAGTCGATTTACTTTGGGAGGAAATGGACATATTGATAGACCCCTCCGCTTTGAACTGCTTGCAGAATTTGCCTGGACTATGTATCACTTGTATGCATTGTGAACTATCTGTTGGTGCAGCAAATTGTGGTAGTGCTGGCGTATCTTTGCTGATGGTGTCACCGGTGATACAATTTTTCCAAAGAAGCCGTCAATTGGCTTGGTGTCATGGCATTTCTGTATCCTCCTCCCTTCTGCTAGTAATGGTCTAAAATTTGGGGGCCAACAGAGGTGAGGCAAAGAACCTCACCCCCCCACTGGCACCAAGGCCAAATTTGGGGGCCAACAGAGGTGAGGCAAAGAACCTCACCCCCCCACTGGTGCATAGGCCTATCCACAAGTATGGCTGTATGCTGGACCGGTAGTCAGTGACGGGTATGATCCAATGGCAGTGGTACCAACCTAAGACAGGAGGCTGACGCCTAGAGGTCAGCTCATCCAATGATGGGTAAGGACCATATGTTGAATTGGACAGCCTAACAGGCACGGTCCCTAAGCCACATGCTTGTTGCTTAATTAAACAGAAGGGGGGAGATGCTGAGAGCCATAGCCGAGTCGGAATGACTCATGGCATTTTTGGTTGAAAGGTGACGCCAGCCAGCCATGGAGATGATATGATTATGTTAAGATCTGCATTCAAGTGGATATTAGACCCGTGCTGTCCACCTTGGCCTGCTACTTTGGAGCTCCCAAAGAGTTCCCATTGGTTGGGAAAGTGCAGTAGGAGGGAATTCTGGAGGAGGGATTTCCTGTTGGGGTAGTGTGGCCAGGGAGAACGCCGCATGTGTGGGTCGGCATATTTCCCGGGAGTGTGTGTGGCATTGGCGGGAGTTTCAGAAATAAAATTTGTTCCTGTTTGAGTGGCTCGTGATTTTGTGCCCAGCCAGACTGTGGCAGGTAAGCGGATGGAACTAGAGAACATCATGGTAAGTGAAATAAGCCAATCCCCCAAACCAAAAGCTGAATGTTTTCTCTGATAAGCAGATGCTGATGCACAGTGGGGCAGGGGGAGAGGGTAGGGAAGAGTGAAGGAACTTTGGCTTGTGCAGAGGCGAGGGAGGGGAGGGGTGGCAGTGGGGATGGGAAGGACCATAGAATGAGACAGACATTGTTACCCTACGTACCTGTGTGAGTGCACTACTGGAGTGACTCTGACCATGCACAGCCAGAGGACAGAGAAGATGTGCTCCTTTGTGTACAGCGTGTCAAAATGCATTCTACTGTTTGAAAAAAGTAAAAACACAACATAGGATATTAGCAGTGAAGGAGAAATCATATATTAATCTTAGGCACTTCAAAAAAAACAAAAACAAAAACCAAGAATGATGTAGTTGTCGATGTTTTGTAGGTATTCTCTATCCTACTGAGGAAGGTCTCCCTCTGTTAGTTTCCTGAGCAGGAGTGTGTGTGAACTCTTTCTCGGGTTTCATGGATGGTAGTGGGGTTTGGCAGATGGGTTTTCTGATGTGTTGATGTGATCGTGTGCTCTTTCACCTGTTGATGTGATGGGCTACATTAATTGATTTTCACACGCTGTACCAGCTTTTCCTGGGACAGACCCGTTTGGATTTGGTGTGTAACTATTTCTAGATGTTATTAGGTTGGATTTGCTGGTATTTTCTCAAGGAGGTTCTCCTCTGTGCTCGTGGGGATGCTGGTCTGTAGTCCCCTTTTCTTGGACTTCTGTGTCTGGTTACAGTAATGCTGGCCTCGCAGCATGGATTCGGATGTGTTCCTTCTGCTCTGACCTCGGGCGGCGACCATGGAGAGCTGCTGTTGGGCTCGCAGTGACCCGCCCGGTGCTTTCCACTGAAGGCCGTCTGTGGCTGAGGTTCGTGGGTGTCGCCTGCTGTCTCTGGGAGCTGGTCCCTTCCCTTCGTTGGGGCAGCTGGGAGCCCAAGGCTGTGCTTCTGGCCACACCCATTTGTGACGTTCTCGTTTCTTGTCTTCCGTGTCTTCTGCAGTTAGCTGAGGCTCATCCATTTCACTGATCCTTTCAAAGAACTGAGTTCTGTGTTGAGCGCCTGTGTTCAGTTTTATTAATTTCTCTCCCCGTCCGTCATCTGTCCTCTCTCTGTGGGTTTAACTGGCTCTTGTTTCCCGAGCTGCCTGCCGTGGAAGCTCAGGTTGGCCTCTGTCACGCACGGTTCCTGCTGTCGGTCTCCCCTGGCCACTCACTGTTCTCACCGCATCTTGCTGCGGGTTGAGTCAGCGCCTTCTCTGGTCTGAGTGGGGGTGTCCAGCTTTCTGTTGTTGATTCCGGGTCTGTTCCATTTGGTCGTCTGAGAGCAGGCCTGTGTGACTTCTGTTCCCTTGCACCTAAGGTGTGTCTGTGGGCACTCAAGAGTGGGCTCTGCCCTCGTGGGATGGGGCAGCTGTAGCTGTCCATCGTACCAGGGGACCCATCCTGTCGCTGGGCTGGACATCCTGACCCATCCTGCCTGTGGGTCTTGGGTTGCTGAGAGCTGTTGCTGTCCCAGCGAACATGGAGCCGCCTCTGGTGTCCTTTGTCACCAGGCAGTGCCCTCCTCGTCCCTGACCAGCTTCCTTGCCCAAGTCTGCTGCCTGGAGCCATTCCGGCCTCCCCCTTTCTCCTGATGACTGTGTAGGATCTCTCTCTATCACTTTATTTTATTCTGTTTTATTTTTTTGTACCAGGGATTGAACCCAAGGGCACCCTACCACTGAGCCACATCACCAGCCTTTTTTCCTAAGACAGGGTCTTGCTAAATTGCTGAGGCTGCCTTTGAACTTGTGATCTCCTGCCTCAGCCTCTGAGCCACCACACCCAGCCCATCTCTATTTTTAATTCTGCATTGCCTTCGTATTTAACGTGGGGTCCTTGTAAGCACATATAATTGGATCTGTTTTTTGATCCACTCTGGTGCCTTCGTCATTTGGTGCCTTTAGACCTGGACATTTCCGTGTTTCTGAGCGAGTTGGGTTGATGTCCACTGCCTCTGTGTCTTCTCGTGGGTCTTTGTGCCTGACGTCCCCTCTTCCCTGACTGCTGTGGGTCTGTTTGTGTCTTCACGCGAGGACGAGGCAGGCCAGCTCGCGGTGAGCACGCCCGGCCCTTGGTTCTGTTTCCCTCCTTTTGTGGCATATCAGTTGCACCACTTTTACTTATTTTTTAACTTTTTTTAAGTTTGCCCTAGGATTTGCACACACATTTGCCCACTTTCAAATAACACTGCCACTCAGGGGTGGCGTCAGTAACTGTCAGTAATCATGCACTCCCGGGCCCCTGTGGCCCCTGGCGTGCCGCGCCCAGGGCGCTCCTGTGCGCACAGGTACGCAGGGCAGGTGTGCCCAGGGCGCTCCTGTGCGCACAGGTACGCAGGGCAGGTGTGCCCAGGGCGCTCCTGTGGGCACAGGCACACAGGGCAGGTGTGCTCAGACTCAGTGCTGCCTGCCCTGGCTGCGAACCGGCGACTCGGGGGGAGGGGAGTGCCGCCCGCCCGGCCTTCGCCTCGCCCCGCCCGGCCTTCGCCTCGCCCCGCCCCGACCCCGCCGCGCCCCGCCCGGCCTTCGCCCCGCCCCGCCCGCCCCGCCTTCGCCCCGCCCCGCCCGCCCCGCCTTCGCCCCGCCCCGCCTCCGCTTCGCCCCGCCTTCGCCCCGCCCCGCCCGCCCCACCTTCGCCCCGCCCCGCCCGCCCCGCTTTCGCCTCGCCCTGCCCCGACCCCGCCGCGCCCCGCGAGGCTCTTCCGGTTGAGGTCTGAGCGGTAGCGGCCTTCCTTCTCCCTGGAAACTGCCTCCCTTGGAGGTTGAGCTCCCTGGGCCGACTCTGGCCGGTGTTCTGCTCTGTGTCCTTGTGGGCTCTACAGGGAGGGTGTTTCCCCTGCCTCTTCCCAGCTTGTCTTTCTGACTTCCGGCAGCTGGCATGCACTGAACCTGGCTCTAGGCTTCCTGACACAGTGTCCCTTCCAGTCAGCTCTGAGTTGGGGCAGGGCCAGCCCCAGGGCAGGGCACCCAAGCAGGCAGGGAGCTGGCTGGGAGCCCTGGCTTTCTCTTGCCTGGTGCTGCGGGGTAAGCGACTTTCTGTGACCTGGAGGGAACACGTGCTGGCCCCAGTGGGTGGGGACGCGTTCCCTCCCCAGGTCTGTGCTGCTCTCCTCTGTCCCTGGGTGGAGGGGCTGGGAGCTGGGGGAGGGCCACGGCATGGGGGGTGGGCTCTCTGGAGCCCCCTGGGTAGCCCCGGGGCACTGGCTGCACATCACCCTTGGCCTTGCCAGGGCCAGGCGTGAGCAGGTCACCCGTTGCCTCCTGTCCAGGCAGGTGTCAAAAAGAAGAGAGGGGGTGGCTGGGCAGCAGGCCTGGGCTGGACGGAGCACTGGGAACCTGTGTGGGCATCACGTCTGTCTAGGTGGGCCAGGGCCTGTCCTGGCTTCAGTGGCCACCCCAGCCATGTGTTAGGAGGAGGCACCAAGGGAAGGGGTTCCAGAGGATCCGTCAGCCAAGACAGAGACTCAGGCTAGAGGTGGGCTCCTGGGGGGGCCTCCAGGTGGGGAGGCTCAGGCTGGGCTACCACCCTGTCTTGTCACACTTGCTTTATTTTTTTCCATGTTGGGGATTAAGCTGAGCCCAGGGCCTCACATGCTAGGCAAGTGCTCTCCCCGGAGCTACATCCCCAGGACTTTTATTTTTTATTTTGAGACAGGATCTCACTAAGTTGCTGAGGCTGGCCTTGAACTTGTGATCCTCCTGCCTTAGCCTCCCAAGTTGCTGGGATTACAGGTGTGTGCCACCGCACCTGGATTACTTGCTTTTATATTTTGGTTAAATACACAACATGAGGGGCTGGGGATAAGCTCAGTTGGTAGAGTGCCTCCCTTGCGTGCACAAGGCCCTGGGTTCAGCCCCCAGCACCACACACACACACACACACACACACACAGCATGAAAGGCATCCCTTAGCCATCCTTAGCAGCACAGTTCCACAGCATTAAGCACCTGTGCAGCCCCTGCCACCCCCATCCCCAGGTGTCCATCCTCCCAGCTGAGGCTCAGTCCTGAGCACAGCTCCCCTCCCCTCCCAGCCTGGGCACCCCCACTCCGGGGACCTCCTGTGGGTGGGATTGTGCGGAGCGTCGTCCTCAGGGCCCACCCACCGTGTAGCGGTGTTGGAGTCCTTTGGGGCTGAGTGACATTCCACCGTGAGCCACGGCTCCTCTGTCCTTCATGCAGCCAGGGCCACCTGGGTCACGCCCCGCAGTGGCTCTCGTGAACATGGGTGTGTGGGTGTCTCCCTGACCCCGTGGAGTGAGGGAGAGAAGTGTGGCTGCGGGCCGCGACCCTTTGCCTCCCCCACTCCCCACGCACCAGCTACCCCTCCCTGGCCGTCCTGCCCACTGCGGTGCTTTCCTGCTGGCCGTGGCTGGGGCCCTTCCCAGGGAGCTGCTCTTGGCCTCACGGTCGCTCGTGGTGGTCTCGCTGCCCACCCTGGACTCCTGTGGGGAGTGCAGGAGCCCCAGGGGCACCTCGTTCATGTCTGGAGCAGTCGCTCTGGGCCGCCCTGAGCTGAACCCGGGAGGCCCCTGTGGACATGAGGACAGCCCTGCCTCCTGCAGCAGCAGAAAGGCAGAGGGCAGGCCGCCGTGTGCGCTGGGCGCTCCAAGGCCCGAGCCACAGCCCGTCTGCTGGAAAACACGAGGACACGGCACTGTGTGGGCAGGACAGGGTCACCCCGGGGATGGGCCACCAGGCCGGGGGCCTCTTCAGGACAGACCTGCCAGTCAGGGGCACCGTCAGGTCCTGCCCGTGCATCCTGGACAGCTGCTCACAAGGCCTGAGGGAGGGCTGTGGACAGCTGAGCTGGCGCGGATGTCTGCTTCTGACCCTGGTGGTTCGGGCCCGCGGGAGAGTGCTGGGCGACTGCTGCCGCCCGTCTGACCAACAGAAGTGGGAGGACAGCAGCAGGTTTTCTCCGTGGCTTGTGAAGGCGCTTGCCCTGTGGCCACCATGGGAGGCTTCATGGGCAGGGAAAACCCATCTGGGGTTGGAGCACCGTCGGCCAGCGGGGCCCAGTTCCAGATCCAGCCCACGGCACGCATGGCTGATTGACCTGGGACACTATGATGTGGGGGTGAGGAGCTGCGTGGTGTCTGCGGGACGTGTGGGGTGAGGGCCATCAGACAGGCCCTGGTGTGTCAGGGAAGCGTGAGTTGACTTCCTAGAACACACCATAGCCCCAGGAGCATCCAGGCCAAACGGGCTGACCCTCAGGTGGACGCTGTGCCCTACGGCTACCGGCAGCAGAGCCTGCAGGGGAGACAGGAGGGAGAAGGCTGCTGCTCTGGGCTGAGTCCTTACCTGGTTGCTGGCCTTGGTGCTGTGGCCACCCAGAGAGGCTTCGGACAGCTCTGCGGTACCACTCCCCACTGTCCACCTGGAGGTCAGAGGGGTCTTGGGGCCTAGATGTTCTCAGGTATGAAACCACAGGGTCCTGACCAGCAGGACCCCAGATGAGCTCTGGGGCTACTAGCGTGGCACGTGAGGACCCTGGTCACCCTCCCTGGGGCTGGATTCTGGTTCGTGCCTGTTCTGAGGCCCTTTCCGCCTCGGCCTTGAGTGTAGTGGATGGCATCTGTCCTGAGATGTGTCTGTGGCTGGCATGGTCCCCCAGGATCCCACAGCCCAGAGGGTTGGCGAGGCTGTGAGCAATGTCCCTCCTCACGTGAATGATGGCTCAGTCAGCAGGGTGCGGCAGGGACAGCATGGGCCCCACCAGAACCTGCTCTCCGGTTTTCCAGGGGTCATGGAGGGTCATGCGTGAGCTGGGAGTCATCCTGCCTCTGTCTCCTCAAAGCCCAGCCTCGGCCCCCGAGCCACGGGCTGGAGGTACTTGGACATGGGGTGCTGGGCGGCAGTGCGGGGGTCGGCCCAGCCTGGACCTGCTGGGCCCTGGCTCAGGCCCCTTCTTGGTTCCTTGGTCAGTCCCAGGGCTTGGCCCACATTCTTCCCCCATCCTATAGGCTTTCTGGAACCTTCCGGCCTTGCTGCTCACACCACCATGTGCCAGGCACCACACATACTTTAACTCAGTCACTACAGACTGCAAAGTAGGCGTGTTGGTCACTGCTGTGACCAAGTGCCACATTCTTTTTTTTTTAATTACAAGTCTTATGTTTATTTTTAACATTTGAGACACAGGTTATCTTTACAATTATATTTTTGTGTACCTATTTGCTTAAAATCAGTGAATTTTTAGGCCACATTTTGGTAACATTTGGCCTTTGTGAGTAGTTCACATGGTGAAGGCAAGGTCTGCTGCACGCAGTCTGAAGTCAGAGGGATCCCGTCTGAAGATAGGCTCAGAAATTCTGGTCCAGTGGGTACAGGTGTTCCCCTCTCTGGCAGCCGGGCTGATTGATACCTGGCTGCCAGGCCACCATTCACAGGTGCCAAGAAGACAGGGCACAGACCTCCTAAAACGAGGCCACACGTCCACCCCTCGTGGCGGTAAAGGTTTCCCAGTTCAGGCCACCTGCGCTCAGGTAAACTTACAGACCTGGAAGAAGCATCGTGTCAGAAAGGGGAGGCTGGGCTGGGGCTCGGTGGGAGGCGTCCTAGCCCGGGTGAGGCGCTGGGTTCCATTCTCAGCACCACATAAAGTAAAGGTGCAACCCCAGGGAGCACTGCCCTTGGCGAGCCAGCGGCTGACTGGGCCTGTTGGGTGCAGACGGGCCATAGGACGTCCGTCAGGCCGCAGAGCAGCACTGGGTCCTGGTGTGCCTCTGTGGTCAGCTGGAGCCTTCCTGCTTCTGGGACGTGCCCAGTTTTCTGGCTGTGATATCAGAGGTTGGGTTCCCCTCGATGTATCCCGTGGTTCATGGTTTTCCATCCTGACCCCGTTGCTCTCCTCCCAGCAGCCTGGGCCTCTCTGGCCTCCCTCTGACACGGGCTTGAGCTGCAGCCTGCATGCTGCTCGTCCCTGGGCAGCGTCTTCCCAATCACCACATTGTTAAACTCGGGCACTAGACCTCTGAGCCACATCCCAGCCCTGTTTTATATTTTATTTAGGGACAGGGTCTCACTGAGCTGCTAAGAGCCTCGCAGAGGCTGAGGCTGGCTTTGAACTCGCGATCCTCCTGCCTCAGCCTCCCACACTGCTGGGATTACAGGTGGGTGCCCCATGCCTGGCCCCAATCACCACGTTCTTAGAACATGAGAGTGTCCAGTTCTGGAGGCCTGGGTCCTGAGGCTCCGCATCTTGGGCTCTCTAGGCTCTGAGGACGCTGGCCCAGGCTGTCCCCAGCTTGGTGTTTGCTGTCCTCTTGGGCCTTCCTCGATTTATTTGTAGCAGCATTGTCCAGGTCTCTGCCCCAAACTCCCTTCTCACAGGTACCCTGACCATGAGTTCATCCGCCACCTCACTAGAGACCCTGCCTCCAGAGAAGGGAACCTCAGTCCCAGGGCTGAGGCCTCCAACGCAGGAATTTTGTGAGGACGTGGTTCAGCGCCCTCAGCGGGAGAGCCATCCTGTTCTCAGGAAGGAGACTGGGCATGACTGGGTTCTCAGCAGGGCTGTGGCTCGTCCCGTCCCGCTTGCTGCCCTGTGCTCACGTCACTCCAGGTCCGGGTGGAGGAGTGGCAGGAGGGCTGCCCTTCAGGCACCCACCCCTGCCCTTGGGTTGGGTCATGTCCTAATTTGAGTCTGAGGAATCCCGTGAGCCCCTTGGTTCAGGCCCAGCATGGAGAGGGGTCAGCAGCATGGAGAGGGGTCAGCTGCAGCTGGACCTCTGCAGCAGTCTGCTTACCCTTTCCCGCAGGAAGCCACTCGGGCCGGCCCCCGGCCCCTCTGCCCTCAGCTGGCCTGGGATGCCACAGGGGCCTGGTTCCTGGCTCAGGAAGGAAGGGAAGGGGAGCAGTGGTGGGAAGGCTCTGTGGAGGTGTCTGGAGATCACAGCGCAGCCCGCTGTTTCGATGCCCTTTCATGTTCTCATTCCCCAGAGCCCTGACTTCCTGGTTTTGGCCAAAGCCAAAAAGCAGAAGGACTGAGATCTTTCTCATCAAGCATCTTATGGTGTTTCTGATGGGGCCTGAAACAGGAAGTTGCACGGTCTGCTGCCGGAAGTCCACGACCTGCTTAGCGGCGGGGAAGTAGGTGTTCCCAACCTGCGGGCTCCGAGCAGGGGCCAGCACGGGGGATGCAGGACAGGGACCCCTGTGGTTGGGGGGCCTGACTGAACCGACCTGGGCTGACAGCGGCTTGGGGAAAGCCGTGTTGCTCTGTACTAATTAGTTAGGGCCCTACGTTAATGTGTCAGGGCCACCATGACAAAGCGCCCCACACTGGGGACCATAGACATGGTCTCAGTCCTTGGGGCTGGGAGTCTGAGATCGAGGTGCCACAGGGCTGCCCTCTCCATGGCTTTGTAGACGATGTCTTCTCCTCTGTCCCCCTGAAAGCCCCCTCTCCCCGTGCACTCACGTGCTGAGGTCCTGGGGTCAGGCGCGCACAGCATGAAGTTGACCGTCTGGCCATCCCCGTTGCTCAGCAGGCCCACAGTCTTCACAGGGCAGCTGCAGGACCCCTCGACACCCACCGGTGCCACCCCACTGATGGGAGCCTCCTGGCTGGTCCTCAGGAAGAAGTGAATGGACCAGGGGCCGCCTGAGTCTCAGGCCCTAGCTCTGTGCCCCGCCGTGGGAGCAGGGATGCACCTCAGTTCCATCCATGAGCACTCACAGGGCTCAGGGACCAGGCAGCTGGGAGACCATGGATGTCAGCCAGGGGTCAGTGTCTCCGAGCAGGAGCTGTCCCTGCAGGGTCCCCCTGACGCCCCAGACCTTCCTGCTTCTCGGCTCTCTGAGCTTCCATGGGGATTCCTCTCTGAGCCTAGCTCCCCAGCAGGGTGACCAGCCAGGCCAGCTGTCCTGGATTGTTACTTAGGCCAGTCGGGCTGGGCAGCTTGCAGAAGGATGTGCAGAGGGGCAGTGGAAAGGTCAGGCTCTCTGGGTTCTGGCTGATCCTGCAGGAGACCTGGGGTGAGTGGACAGGGCAGGCAGGGCTTCCGTGGCCTCCTGTCCGTGGTCCTGAGCACAGGTCCCAGGAGCCCTCCTCTGTCTGGGGGCAGAGAGGGC
Source organism: Marmota flaviventris (assembly GCF_047511675.1). Lineage (NCBI taxonomy): Eukaryota > Metazoa > Chordata > Mammalia > Rodentia > Sciuridae > Marmota > Marmota flaviventris. The sequence continues at coordinate 1,832,896 of NC_092505.1, read as the reverse complement.
CTGGCTCCACAGTGCCCACCGAGGGACAGGCCAGGTGTGGGCCAGAAGGAGCCTGGGCTCCGGGGAGAACGTCACCCCTCCCAGTACCCTCCGTCGTCAGGAAGCAGATGGTGTGGCTTTGCCAGGACACTGTACTGCCACGTGGAGGACAGAGCTGAGGGGCCCACAGGCTCCCATGAGCCTCCCACACATGTCGCAGCCCCTGACCCCTGACCCCCCACCTGACCCAGCAGTTCCTATGGAAGGGACCAGCACAGGGCAGGTGCCACCTGCCCACAAGAGCAGGTGACGGGGTGCTGCCACAGTCATCGCACTCTGGGGAGGAAATGGTCTCTTCAGGGGATTTCCAGCCCAGGCACCGTTTTTATTGTGGGCGCAGTGATTGAAAGAGCTGTACTTTATCAGACGTGTCACCAGAGATGGGGACAGAGACACAGATGTAGAGAGAGAGAGAGAGAGAAAAGGAGAGAGACAGACCACAGTAGTGTAGGTCCCCAGCAGGGCTGTGCCCAGGGCTGCAGCCAGGAAGGTCTGTCCAGGTTCAAGGGAAGGTGAAGGGTGGCCTCATTGGCCTTCTGCCTCCCAACAGCCTGCCCGGGGCCCAGCCCTGGCTCGCCGGAGCAGACCAGGACTTGCTTCCCCAGCACACGAGGGCAGGAGCCCAGGGGCCCTCATGCGTCACACCCCGGGCACACTGTGTCTCCAGGATGGACCAGCTTCCTCTCTGCCCCTTGCCAAAGTCAGCACAGACCTAAGCAAAGACCAGAGGGGGCAGGGCTGCAGCTCAGCTTGGGGCACCTGCCTAGCGTGGGCCAGCTCCCCGCGTTCCATCCCAGCCCTGCAGAACCAGACGTCAAAGCCCAGGATGGGTGTGGCCTCAGATTCTCTGCTGACCCCGTCCTGCCTTCCGGGGCCAGAGGTGGGCACTGCCTGGACTTTAGTGCCCTCTCTGTGGAGGACTTTGCCTGACACCCCTCTTCTAAGTGAGGCTGCCCAACCCCCTCTGCGGGCCCCTGGGGAACAGGTTGGGAGGGGCCTCAGGGTGAGGTCGGGGTGCTGTGGGCAGTGGAGGTGCTGAAGACCACCGGAAAGGCCTCAGTTTCTCCCAGGCGGTTCTCCCAGCCTGCGGGGAAGGCAGGGAAGGAGTGCTGTGTGCCTAGTATCATGTCATCATCGAGGAGAAAATCACAGAAGCAGAGTGTGGCCACATCCCGTCAGCCCAGGGGCTGCGGTCTGCACCTGCCTGTTGGGGGGACTGGTAATAATTCTGCTGTGTGGATCATCAGCATTATTGTATGTGATATATATCATTGTTATTATGACCTCTAGCCTGGGAGGTTCTGTTTGGATCGATGTTGTTCTTGGTGAAAGCAAGGTCGGAAGAACAGGGAGTCTTCTCAGCAGCGGGGTCCTGCCGCCAGGGCTGTGCGGGCTCAGCCGCAGGGCACTGCTGGAGCTCCTGCCACTGGCCGCTATGAGCTGTCATTCTGTGGTCATTGCCACCAGGAGCCAGGCTGCAGCACTGTGAGGCCACTCTGCCCTGCCCTCCCTGGGGGCCTGCAGAGGACGTGTCCTCCACGTGTCCCCGGGTCTATGAGCTGAGGGGTGTCCTTGCACCACCGACCCCTCTCCCAAGCTGCTATGGCCAGCTGCTGCAGGTCTTCTGGACACTTGGGCTTGGGAGGAGAAAGGAGCTTGCGTCCTCTTCCCCTGGGGCCCAGCGGAGGAGAGCCGACATGGTGCTGGGGCAGGCAGCTGCTCCCAGGTAGGGACCCCCCTTTCTTCAGTGCCAGTCGGCAGTGTGGTGTCAGGCCAGCAGGAGCACAGTAGGCAGCAGGCCCCAGGTCAGCTGGGCTGGACCAGGGCAGGGTCCTCCACAGGGTGGGTGTGCCCCTGGGTTTGGGCTCTGTGTCAGTAATTGGGCACAGGCAGGTGGCCCACTCCCGGGACCTGTACTCATGGCCACCTGTCTGCTGTCAGCCCCTCAGGCTTCAAAGAACTGCAAGGTTCCCTCAGGTTCCCTCAGAGCTTCGGGACTCCCTGGGCTCTGCTCTGGGAGCCTGGGCCGCCCCACCCCAGCTCCCGGGGGCTCCCTGAAGGCCCCGACCACCCCCGTTCCAGATGCCTCCTGCTGTAATGCGCCTGCCCTTCCTCCTGGCCTCTGGCCCTCCCAGGGTCCACTGTTGCTGCAGGGCCAGTCCACATGTAAGCTGGACCCCACACTGACCAGAGGACGCTGGACAGAGGCTGCACACCCACAGTCGGGCTCCTCTGAGCCTCTTCTCCGCTGGGCCTCGCCCTGGGCTTCTGCCTGTGCCCTTCCTTGGAGGTCCAGCCAGAGAGCCAGCCCCCCACAGGGCCCCCTCTGGAGCTAGTCACCCCTCCAGCAGGCGCCCCGCGGTCCCCCTCTGATTGTCGGTGCCCCCTCCCCTGTTCTCCTGGCAGGTGGACAGCCATGCCAGCTGTCCCTGCTGACCACACCCGCCAGGCTGCCCCACGGTGGCTGCAGATACCAGCTCTCTGCGTCACGGGGTCCCCCGAGTCTGAAGGAACAGAAAGGTCCGACAGATGGCATAGGACACGTGCCTGGGGTGGACGAGGCAGCCACCCCTGGAAGCTGGGTCACTGGCCCCGAGCCTCCCAGGCCACAGCCCAGCCCCTCTCGCTGAACACGTCCTGGGAGGCAGGGGTGATGAGCGGAGGACTGGCTGTCAGGGGGACCAAGCTGGCCAGAAGCGGTCCTTCCAGGTGGCCCCGGGACAGAAGCAGCCGAAGCCAGTTCCCGGCCCACCCGCCCCACACGGCTTCCTGTGGGGGCACACTGCCCGGGGGGTGCGGGCTGGATCCCTCAGAGAGGCTCTGGCGTCGCACAGAGAAGCCCACTCCGCTGCCTGGAGCTGGGGCTCAGGATGGTGGGAGTCCGTCCCAACGTTTTGTGGTGAAGGAAGATTTTAGGTCAATACTAAAGCTCTGTGGTCACAGACGGCTCAGGATGTGGATTCCTCAGCGTCTCGGTCCACAGTGACAACACCACGGTGCTGCGCCTCCGTCACCACCCTTCCAGAGCTTTCTCACCTTTCCAGATTGGAGCCCTTTCCCCGTGGACGCTGCCTCCCTCTCTCCCAGCCCTGGCCCCTTCCTAGGCCCTGGGCTCGGCAGGTGGAAGCAGGCTGTTGGTGGCAGAGTCAGCCCCTGCTCGGTTTCTGGACCCCTCAGGAGGCGGGAATGGGCCTTCTCTGGCCTGGCCTGGTGTGGGGACCTCTGTCCCTCCTCCAGTGCAGTGACCCTGCAGACACAGCAGCCCTGTAAGCAGGCCACAGGGCTCTTGGCCAGGCACACTGCTGAGTCTCCCGGGAGGGACGTGTCCTCCTGCTCCGGCCCAGGTGTGTTCAGGCCAGTGGAGAAGGTGCTGGGGTGGGAGCATCCTAATGCCTCCGCCACACTCCCAGGCACCCTCCTCCCGCCCTCCCCGTTCCCAGTGACAGGTGTGGGCTGCTTCCAGACAGAGATCTCTCCTGGTCTCCCTGCCCACCCTTTACCAGAGCCCTTGGGATTGTGGCCTTATAGCCCCCTCTTTGGCCCCCACTGCCTGTCCACGTGGCCTCCCCTGCCTCGGCCTCGCCCCTGATCTGTGGTCACAGGCTCAGCCCTGTGTCCACTCAGACCCTAGGGAGCTCCCGGTGGGGGCGGGGAGCAGCCCTGCTGGGCAGGACCCAGGGAGTCGGAGCCGTGCTGGAGTGCACAGAGGCCCTCTGCCAGGTACCATCCGCTCCAGCCTAGGCCAGGCACGCAGCCCCTCCCTCAGGGCCCCACGCGTCCCCTCTCTGCCTGTGCGCTGGCTCAGCCTGGTCTCCTTGCCCCTCCAGACTTTCCCCCAGTCCACTCCCAGCCCCAGGCTCTGTCCCTTCCTGCCCAGGCTGCTGGCTCCAGACCCCCAGGAGCACCATGTGGCTCCTAGAGTCCAGCCAGAGTCCCTGCCTTCTGCCACCACCCCATTGTCCTGCACCATGCTCACCCTAGGGGCCAGCTGTTGGGGCACACCCACTATGACTTTGCCCTCCACTGCCCCTCCCCATCTGTCCTCCAGGCCCACGGGCCATGCTCATGACCCCTGCCTCCGGTGGCATGAGCGGGGACCCTGTGCCTGAGGACTGCAGTGGAGAGGAGGGAAGGGGCAGTGCTGCCGGGTCCTGCTGTCCCTGGGGAGAGCCCCGTGTGCAGCTGGGGTCTGCAGGTCCTCCAGGGTGTTTTCTGGGCAGGGGCCAGCCCCCAGCCTGGGGCTGGAGAGCCATGCAGCCCAAGACCCTGGACTGGCCTGGCCACAGCCTGAGTCTCACTCCAGGACTTTCCTGGACAGACTCCCTGCCACTGAGAGGGCTCCGGGAAACCCCGTGTGTGTGTGAAAGTGGAGCTGCCCGTCAGCAGAGGCATGGGACAGCGCCCTGTGGAAGAGCCTCTGGGGTCAAAGGGCCCCTTTACAGCTGGGAGGGCGGCTGCACCCCAGGGGCCTCTCCCACCTCCAGCCCCACCTTGACTCCCACCTCTCTGACCGCAGCCCTCCACCAGGTCTGAGCAGCTCTGCCCAGGACCTTCGCACAGCTGGGCTTCTGCCGGGAAAGGTGTGTCCTCCCCGAGAGACGCTCCAGGTGGCTCCCAGCTCTGGGTCCCTCCTCCAGTGTCACCTGCTTGGTGAGGCTGTCTTGCTGCCCACCCTGCCTCGGCTGTCTTCCACACTCATGTCTCCGTCTCTGCCTCTTCTGTGTCCCCCAGAGACGTGGCCTGGTGGACTCCCACTGCCCGGGGCCCAGGGAGACCTCAGCCTGTCAACTAGAAGCCGAGGGAGCCACCGCCTCCCTGGAGTCGGGAGCAGAGGAAGGGCCACGGGGTGTGGGGGTGGGCCCCGTGACGTGCTCAGCTCCTCCCTGGGGACTGCCCCATTCTGGGGTCCTGGGGCTCCTGGCCCGGAGTCGGGGTGCGCTCCTGCTCTGGAGCTTTGGCCTCCCGGGCAGCTGTTCCTGGCCTGGCTTTCTGCTGTGGGCCCTGGTGGGTGGGAGGGCGTCCTGCTCAGGTGTTGGCAGACACCCCCCAGAGCGGGCATAAAGGCTCTGACGTGGCCGGGAAGAGTGTCCGTGCCGCTCGTTGTGGGTGGGTGGTGCCGGCCTGTGGGCAAGACCCGTCTCCACTTCACCGCTCCAGGTCCAGCAGTTCAGCCGAACCTCCCGCTCCCTGAGCTGTCACAGCTCTGTGGCTTGGACCACAGCCAGAAGACACACCAAGGACATGTGACAGGCACCGTGTGGCCCCGAGACTCAGGGAAAGAAATCCCCTTTCCTGCTGCAAGCGTTGGGAAGGAACGGGGACTCTGCGGGGACTTTCCTGGGAAGCAGTGGGACTTACCCGACTTTTGGTTTCTCCAGGTTGGAGCTGCTGCCTGCCAGGCCGAGGCCGGGCTGGGAGGAAGTGAGCTCTTCTCCCAGAACCTTCCGCTGGCCCAGCCCAGGGGACACACCTCGGTGCGGGGTGGTGGGGATCCGCCTCGCGCTCCCTGAGCTCAGCCCCCCAGCCCTGGCTCCCGCCTGGGCCAGCTCCTCCTGCCTGGGGGCTTGGCTCCCCCACCCGGCTGGGCCTCAGTTTCTGATACCACTTGCAGAGGACACCTGGAGGAACTGCAGCCCAGGGCTGCTGGGGTGGACAGTGAGCCTGTTGGTATCCCCGCCCCCGGGGCCTGGATCCCCCCTGCCCTGTATGTGCCCACCCCCTCCCAGCCTAGCAGCAGGGCGTCCAGGGGACATCCAGAGTCCTTCTTCCTCTGATAAGGAGGAAGTCAGAGGAGCAGGCTGGGCCTCTGTCGGGTCTCAGGAAGGTGACCCTTCCAGGCTCATGTTTGTTCCCAAACAAGATGAGGAAGCTTGGTCAGCCAGCGCTGCCTCGGCTGCTACCGGGCCTGGCAGGTGACTTTCCTGTAGCCTGAGTGCTCTGGGAGGCTCTGTGCCCTCCAGCCTGCCTGGGTGGGTCTGACCCGGTCTCCCCGGCAGCCGGGCCTGCTGGGTGCCTGGCCGTGAGGGCCTGAATGGTTCTGCCTCTGTCCTGGAGACCTGCACCCAGGCTCCTCTGCTGATGGCGCCCGCCTGGGTCTTCTGCGTGGGTCACAGGAGCCAGAGATGGCATCGCCCTGCAGACCGGCTTCTCCCGCTGGGGGCCAGAGCGGACAGCATGTCACCTGGTGGGCGACAGGCCTGCAGCAGTGACCACAGGCAGCAGGAACTCCAGCTGGCTTGAGTTCACCTCCCTGAGACCTAAGCCCGCCAGGTTACACCTGCCAGGTGACAGGCCTAGTGACCTATGATTGACACTAGAGTTACGGAGGCGCCATTCCTACCAGCCAGGATCAGGCTCCCTGAAGAGAGGCTGAATCGGGCAGGGGAAGCGGACCCTCCCCCGGGCTCTGGGTCTTCATCCTAATGTTCCTACAGCTTCACTTTATAATCAGGTCTGGTTCCCATCACAAGGGACGTGGACTCTGGATCAGGAAGCAGATGGGGACCTGCCCACTTTGTAACCCACACTCACCTCTTCACTGTGCACTCTTCAAAAATGGCCACTGATAACATGGTTTGGGGTCCACAAAATCTGGGATGGCCCACAGCACCCGGATCCTGGCTGCTGGTGAGGGTGGAGTGTGGGGCGCTGCCCCGAGGTGAGTCTGAGGGGTGAGGGCAGGAGGGGGTGGCCATGCTAGGGGCGTTTCCTGTGGGGTTCCACAGGCCCAGCTGAGCAAGAGGGCAGGTGCAGGGTAGGGGCCATGCCCTCTGGGGACTGGAGGCTGTCCTTGTACATGGGACTCCACCCAGGGCCCGGAAGGAACCACCTTGGGTCTGAGGTGCACCTTGGGTCTGGGTAGCTGCTCTAGAGGCCACAGCAGGACGGCAGGACAGCAGGACCAGGTGGGGAGGTGCTGCAGGGGCACTGGGGGAGAAGCCAGGACTCCAGAGCTGGGGGGCCCCCACAGCCCAGACAGCCAAACTGCCAGCCACCCCCCCCGCCTCTGCCCCGTCGGCCATTCCCCACACCTTCCCCACACGCTGGGGACCCCAGTCTGCCTCCTTAGTCTGGGACCCTGGCCCTACCTGTCTGGCACTGGCCATGTCTCTGTGTGCACGTGGTCCCCAGGGCCAGAACAGGTGTGGACTGCGGTTACTGCGTCTCGAGACTCCTGTGGGCACGGTGGGGTGCACATTTAAGCATCTCTGTTGTGTCGCTTGCTGTGCTCAGTTCTGTCAAGTGAAACATCTTTTTAAAGCCTGAGTGGGCTGGTGGTTTTTAGATTTTTCTCCGTGTTGTTCTGTACTTTCCAAATTTCTGTTTAATCAGATATTTGGTTTGTTTTCGTAGAGGCCATGCAATCTGCATTTAGAACCTGGTCCCAGGGTGGCAGACGCATCTGCCAGTGTGGACACTGGGCCCTGCCCTGGTGCCCAGCATCCTCCCTTTACCCCTAGGGTGGCCACACCTGAACCTGCAGCCCTGGTCCACGGGGGCAGGGATAGTGAGGTTCCTGGAGCCCTTAGCTGCCGGCCAGTAGCTTCTCCCGATCCACTGCAGACCCCGCCGAGCAAGGCCGCCTGCACAGGTGTGGGCAGAACTGGAGCACCAGGGAGGGGCCCGGCCGGCCGAGGCCACAGCCAGGCCAGTGCAAGGCACTTTTCAGCAAGGAAGCCACGGCCACAGACGGTGGGCGGGGAGCAGACTGGTCCACGGCATTTCTAGTACTCAGATGGGCAGAAAGAAGGTTCTGGGACAAGACCCTTTCTTGAGAGGTCAGGAGGAACCCAAACCTTCCCCCTGCCATCCTGATCTGGTTCCCTGTGGGAACAGTGGCCTGTGCTCCTGACTCCTGCCTGCTGGACTTCTGTGGCTGGCTCACTGCCTCCTGTTTACATTGCCATGCGTGCGTGTGTGTGTGTGTGTGTGTGTGCGCGCGTGTGTGCCCGGGTGAGCACACGTGCAGTCCAGGCAAGGAGAGGCCACGTCAGCAGGCCCTACTCCAGGAGGGAGGCTTCCTCCGCTGGACACTTCCATGGGGCCCAGCAGGTCAGAGGTGACCTTGTGACAGGTGCTGGGGAGGTCACAGGCTCCTGACAGGGCCAGAGCAAAGGAGGCAGTTCTGCAACCCAGGCCCACTCCTGCCGCCCCTGGAGAGCTCTCAGAGCCACAGGGTGGCCACCGTGAGGCCGGGGCGCATCCTGGGCAGAGACCTGCTGCCCTGCTGTGCAAGGTCTGGCCGGACAGAGCCTCTTCCTCCTCCTGCCAGACGCCAGACCTGAGACCTTTGGGCCTGGGGAAAGGTCAGCTCACTTCCTCCCTGCCCGAGGTCTGCGGTAGAATGTGCTCCTGAAAGTGAGTCCCCAAACCCCGGAGCGGGGTTTCCCTGGCTTGGAGAAAGTCCTGCTGGGGGCTTTACTGGAGCCCACAGCCGCCGCAAGGCCAGGGGCCAGCAGGCCGGAGGGGGTTCCTGGAGACCCACAGACTTTCTCTGGGCTGAGTCCTGGAGTCGGCCCCTCCTTCCCGCCTCCCGCCCCTCCAGGCCCCTGCTGGGTGAGTGCGGTGCGCAGGGGTGTGGTTGGCTGGAGGCTGTCCTCCCTCCTGGCTGGGAAGCCTTGTTCTCTGCCCGTGGCCTCCTTTCCTGTGGCCTGAGAGCCCTTTTCTTAGGACGTGAGCTTGGGTGTGGGGTCTGCTCCCCTCTGGGAAGCGCTCCTCCTGATCCTCAGCTAATCACACCTGACAGCTCCTAGCTCCAAACAAGGCTACCTTCACGGGCTCAGGGGACCTGCACTGGCGGGCACTTCTCGCCCAGAGCCGGGCAGGGCTTGGGCTCCACCACTGGTCCAGCTGCCACAGTGTGGTCCTCCTGGTGTCTGCCAGTGAGACCTGTCACCCCTGTGTGCTGGGGTCTTGCCATGGCCCTTGGGGCTGTTCTGACCCCACCTGGGGGCTCAGGGAGCTGGGGCGGAGGCTGGCAGCCTGGGACGAGGGAGGTCCCGTCGCTACCCACCTCCCAGGCCTGACCAGCCCCTGAGCTTGTCTCCTACCTCCTTCCTGCACAGCCTCGCGCCGTGGACAGCAGGGCTGCCTCTCGTGTTGCGGGGGCAGGCAAAGTGCAGCAGCTGTGCGGAGACCGGTCGGGGCTCCTCGGCAAGCCGCACGTCCACTCCTGGGGATGGGCACGCACAACAGAAATGGGAACAGGCAGCCGGGCAAAAGCCCGCACCAGGCTGCTGACAGATGGCAGCAATGGCCCGAGCGTCTACTGACAAATGAAGGGAGGGCATCGTCACGCCGATGCTCCAGGGGGCCTGGGCAGCGTCCTGGTGGACGGAGGGGCAAGGCATGCCGTAGTCCCGCCCACACGGAAAGCACAGAAGGCAAACGCCCAGAGAAGGAAAGTGGGTGGTGGTGTCTCGGCCTGAGGGTGGAAGTGAGGTGGACTGACTGCCGATGGGTCTCCCTGGGGAGGGGAGAATGTTCTGGAACTAGAGAGGGCAGTGGTTGCCCAGTAGTGAGAGTGCCCTGACTTGTGCATTGTAAAATGTTAAACAGTCGATTCCACGTCCTCGGTCTTTTACTTCCCGAAAAATCAACCAGCAAGTGGCGACACTGCACCCTTTCTTGATCCCAGCCTGGGGTCAGAATTCTGGCCAGGTCCTCTGCTCAGGAATCAGGGGCTGACCCCAAATGTCACCAGTCTGCTCTCTCTGGGTGCTCAGGACCCCTCTTGACTCATTCAGTGGTCAGCAGAATGTGGATGCCGGATGGAGGTCCCCTTCCTGCCTGCACTCCTGTGCTGGGGGTCACTCTCGGGCCTCTCCTGGGCCCGTCCCTCCAGGAGCCAGCTGTGGTACATGAGATCTCTGGCCTCCTCTTCTCTACCCGGCAGAGGAAGTACTGCTTGTCAAGCACCCGTGTGTCGGGAGGCCTGTCCAGGCCTCCTTCCTGCTTGTTCTAAGGTCAGCTCATGAGTGACCCTAACCCACCTTCCCAGTCCCTCTGACCTGAATGTAACGACCGAGGTGCAGCACTGACCGCAGGACTCTGTTCCCACGTGCCCTGTTGTCCCTTCCACCGAGCCATGTCCACGGCAGGTTTCTGAGAAGTGCCACTGGTCACCTGGGCTCCCGTTGGGACACAGGCACTGGCTCAGGTTTGGGTGAGGCCCGCGCAGGGCAGCCTGCTCCAGAACTGGGAGGCGGGGATCCCTGATGTGCTTTAGGGTGCCAACGGCCCTGCCCACGAGGCCCACAGTGAGGGGTGGGGTCTGGGGAAGCGCGGTAGGGTGCGCCTGGCCCCCTGCCAGCCCCGTGGCAGCTTTTCAATACTGGCTTTCGGACTTCTCTGCCAGGGGCTTGACCTAACTGCCTTCGCGCTACACAGACGGAGCCCTGGGGGCCGAGTGGCTGCGGCTGGGAAGGCTCAGGGTGGTGTCCAGGGGCCAGCAAGGGAGGCGAGAAGGGAGGGGCTGCCAAGGAGGGACACAGATGGCCTTGGCCCGTCTCCCTGGGTGGGCCCACTGCTCCTGGCCTGGGCTCAGACAGGCTCCTGCTGCCTCTCACGCTTGACATTTGCTGGTGACATGTAGGAGGGGCTGCGGGCAGGGTCCCCACCCTCCCTGCAGATGATGGTGTCTGGTTATACAGCCATTTCCTTGGGAAAGAAAGTGACCCGGGGGATTCCTTTTTACTTACACCATCTTGCCAAACTTCAACATCCTGACTTTAAAGCACCGCTTGAAGCTCAGTGCCGAGGTTGACCTTGGCCTGCCCCACGGGCTTGTCCTGGAGAAGCAGAGGGGTCCGGCTCTGCTGACCTCTGCTGTGAGTCCGCTGACTTGCGACTGGTCTTTCCTCAGCCCTCGCCAGGCCCCCGGCCGCCCCTTGCCGCTCTGTTCTTGGGCCCTGGTCTTGAGTCACCTCCTGTTTTCCTGGGTAGTTAATGTTGTCTCCTCAGGAAGGGACGGTCCCTCGGGCAGCTTCTGAGCCACTGTGTAGCCGAGAATGTCTTTCTATTGCCTGGACACACACCACAGTGACCCACCGTGACCCAGCAGGAAGCAGAAGTCTAGTGTGCAGGGGTGGGGGGCTGTGGCCTGTAACGGGGGAGCCCCTGGGCCCTCGAGTCCCCTGGGCACTGGTCTGAGGCCCCCACTGGAGGGGCGAGCGGTACCGGGCTGGTTCTCCTCACCTTGGCTGAGACCCAGGGAGCCCATGTCCACTGAGGTTTCCTCCGTGGCCTGAGTGTGGGTGGGCTCGCTTCCGAGTGCTCCTGTCTCCCTACTGGAGTCCACCGTCTACCCTGCACTGTCCTCTCCTGCCAGGGCAGGGGCGCTGGGCGTGGCCATGGGGTGCCGTCAGGAGCCGGGTCTCTTAGGCTCATGGACAACGAGCAGCCATTTCCTGCCTCGGTCTCCCCACCTATGGTGACAGCCCTCCCTCATGGACAGGTGTGAGGAGAAGGCCACACACACACACACGGGCACCTGCTGGGCAGGTGTGAGGAGAAGGCCACACACACACACACACACACACACACACACACGGGCACCTGCTGGGCAGGTGTGAGGAGAAGGCCGTCGCACACACACACACATGGGCACCTGCTGGGCAGGTGTGAGGAGAAGGCCACACACACACACACACACACACGGGCACCTGGTGGGCAGGTGTGAGGAGAAGGCCACACACACACACGGGCACCTGGTGGGCAGGTGTGAGGAGAAGGCCACATACACACACACACACACACGGGCACCTGCTGGGCAGTGGTGGGAGCTCTGCTCACTTTGCTGGTGGTCATGAAACGCGGACAGCAGACATTCCTGTGCTCCAGGCCCACCCAGGTGTGACGTGCAGGTGTGCTGGGGTGACACTCCCGCCTCTCCTGAGGGGGGGGATATGGGGAAGAGGGCTGTTCCCTGACCCACCGCTCCTGTCCACAGGATGCCGTCCCTGACCTTGGGCCCGGGTGGGCGCCAGGCCCAGGAAGGCCGGTCAGACCCCTTGCTCAGGTTGAGAATCTGCAGCTCAGCCCACCTGCTCCAGAGCTCTGCTGAGCGACTGGAGGTCCCTGGCACTAGACGGCCTCAGCCCCAGTCCCAGGACTAGATCAAGGGGACTGGAGGCGACCGGGTGGTGTCCAGTCTCTGAGGAAGCAGGGACAGAGTCCAGGTGGGTGGGCCCACTGCTCCTGGCCTGGGCTCCGACATAGGCTCCCTGCTACCCCTCTCGCCCCAGGACAGGTCTTTCCCTGCCGTTGGAGGCCTCCGACAGCCTGGTGCCCAGACTGTGGCAGCCCATCCTCCTGGACCTGCCAGACCCGGGCTGTGCAGCAGGCAGCCCACTACCAGAGCCCCCTGGACCTTCACTGCTTTGAGAGCACCCAGGTGTCATGAAGGTCCTGCCGTCCGCGGCGTCAGCTCGCCCGCCTGCCCCTGGGTTTGGTTTCTGCCTTCGAGCGCCCTGCAGAGCCTGCCGTGGAGATAAGTTCTGACATATTGTGGAATCCGGCATTTAAAAAGTGATTGTGATTTCACACTTGTACACGTGTCCCAATGCCCCCGCGGTTTGACACTCAGAAGCCGTGAGCCAAGCTTCCTCGCCCCTCGGGCCTTCTGTCTCTTCCTCTCCCTCACCTCATTCTCTCCTGCCAGAGCTAGAGTCACCCAGATGTATTCTAGTCTTGAATGTGTTTTCCCGACCGCTGTCTTACTTTTCTGCGACAAATTACACACTAGGAGAACCACAGCCAGAGACGTTCACTGTCACCACGAGGCTCTGGGTGTAAGATTTTTTCTGAATTATAAGCAGTGCAATAATTAATGTGCATTTGATGAAAACAACCAGCAAATATCAACATTAGATAAATAGCCCCCCACTGGGGATTGAGCTCAGGGGTGCTTAACCACTGAGTTATATACCCATACCATACCCAGTCCTTCTTAGTTTTTGAGACAGGGTTTTGGTTGCTTAGGGCCTTAGTCGCTGAGGCTGCACTTGAACTTGTGATCCTCCTGCCTCGGCCTCCCCAGCCCCTGGGATGACAGGTGGCGCCTCCACCGCTGGCTGATGTCTGAATGTGAGAGGCAGATTGTTGGGGAAGCGTCCCCTAGCACGGCCTGTTTTTCCTTACTGTCTGGACTTGGTTATGGCTAGAATCACCGGAGCTCAGCAGGGCTGGGTCTCTCCTCGGTTCTACAAAGGGAAATGGACGGAGTTTTATGGTAGCAGAAAAAGAAAGAAAGAGAAATCAAGCCTCTGAGTCCTTTCCTAGCCATGTTCCAAACACCCCGTGACAGGTGACGAGGAGGATCTGCCAGGTGGGCTCAGCTGCCCTGTCCTCAGAGTCCCTGGGAAGTTCCTGACACATGTGTGGCCGTGCAGCGGGCGTGGTTTCCGGGAAGCCCTCCAGGAGCCCCCCCCCCCCCCCCCCCCCCCGTGGCCACACCGTTGGGGTCCCTGCACCCGCGGCCGCCGGCTTGCCCCGACTGCTCGGCAGCGCAGGGAAGCCAGGGTTTCCCGGGACGGGCGTCTCCCCTGGCATCGCCGCACAGTGGTACAATGCCATCCCCTGCCTCGAGTGCACTTTGTTGACAAACACGGAGCTCCAGGTTCCACGGCCTCGCGAGGGGCATGTCACCGTGGCGCTCACCGATGCGGTGGACACTCAAGGTTTCTCTCGGAGAAGCTGCAGATGGGCTTGTCTGCTGCGTTCGCGCGGGAGGTGGATCCCAGGAGCCGTGGCGGGCCGTCTGCACAGCAGACCCGCGGCAGCACCAGGCGTCACCGCGTGGCCAGGGTGAGCCGAGCTGGCGGTGCGCTGTCCCCTGGCTCCCTCCCGTCTTCAGTGGCAGTGCGATGAGTGTCGGGGTCCTGGGGTTCAGTGTGTGAGAGTGTGTACACGTGTGTGGGGGGTGTGAGTGGGTGCAGGGCGGGGCTTTCCCCTGAGAGTCTCCCAGCGGGAGGGAAGGGGCTGGCGGGTTTGTTAGTGGATTCTCTGAGTAAGATGTGGGTTTTGCCCTGGGCAGCTTGGGACCTCAGCTGAGCAGGTCACCTTGTCCCCACACTTGTCGGTGCCCGAGTTGCTGGCCTGTGCCGTCCCTCCCTGCCCATCACCCTCAGCAGCAGGGTGGAGAGGAGCTGAGATGGCTCACCTGGTGCCTGGGAGGCGGGGCCGTCACACCCTGCTCACCTGTGGCTCCGGAGCCCCACTGCCCCTCTGTAAAACCCCACCCTGTCACCTGGGAACCCGTGACACCTGCTAGGACCCACAGAGCCCTGTCCAGGGTGGGCTCATCCTTGATGAGGACATGTACTGTGGCCAGTGCTGGTCACTGGGGGGACCTAGAGATGGAGCTGGAGCACTGGGTGCCCAGGCTCTTGGCAAGACCCCTTGGGAAGCTGAGGCTCTAGTGCCTGGTCCCCAGCCTGCCGGGGGGAAGTGCTTGGTACTTCCCCGCCCCCGTGTCAAGGCCACCAGCCCAGAGCCCCCTCCACCCTTGGATTGAGCCCCTCCTCCCCTCGCCCCCACTCTACTCACCTGACCTCAGCATAGCCTGCTCTACGCAGGGTCTCCACATCACAGCCTTTAAACTCAGGCACACCCCCAGAGGGGCCAGGGTCTTGGGCACCTGAGACATTGCAATCTTTTTTTAGTTAATTTAATAAGTTATTTTTTGGTGGCACTTGGGATGGAACCTAGGGGCACTCTTGCACTAGCTAGGTCCCCAGCTCTTTTTAATTTGAGAAAGGGTCTTGCTAAGTTATCCAGGCTGGCCTTGAAGTTGCCATCCTCCTGCCTCAGCCTCCAAAGTAGCTGGGCAGGTGTGCACCACCACACCCAGCAGCCATCTTTTCTTTGCGGTAATCGAATCATTTGTTTAATTAACTAGTAATAATAACGGCGATTCGTCTCTAAAGACACAGTGAGGAGCTCATAAAGAAAGCCCTCTGTGGCTGCACCCACTCCGCCCTGAGGGGGCCCCTGCCAGGTCCTTGGCTGTGTTGCCAGGGTCACCTCTGCTGTTGTTTATTTTCTTTAATTCTCAGATACTTCACCTTCCACTAGAAAACTTTGATATGAGTTAACAAGATCTATGTGTAGTGGGCTGAATCATGGCCCCAAAGAGATCCACGGCTCCATCCTGGAACCTGTGAATATGGGCCCCACACCTTGGGACGTCTTAGCAGGTGGGACTGACTTAGGGACGGAGATGGGGACATTAGCTTCGGTGATCCTGGTGGGCTGAAGTCGTCACAGGGTCCCTGTCAGAGGAAGGCCCGAGATGTGAGGCAGGAGCAGAGGCCAGAGCGGGGGAGCCACACTGCTGCTGTGGTGGTTAGGATCTGGACTGTCCTCAGAGTCTCCTGGGTGCAGAGGGGGCTTTGGGGAAGTGACTGGATCACGGGGCTCTGACCTCAGCAGTGGATTCACCCACTGATGGCTGGGAGAGTCCTGGAGCTGGGACCTAGTTGGAGAAGTCAGCCTTGGGAAGCCCTAGGAGGTTCCGTCTTCTCCGCCCTCCCCCACTTCTGTCCTTCCCAGCTGCCGTGAGCCGAGCAGCTCTGCTCCTCCAACTCTTCACTAGGATCTTCTGCCTCACGTCGGGTTCAAAGCAATGGAGGCATCTGACCAAAACTCTGAAGTCATGAGCCATAATCGATCTTCCCTCCTCTAAGTTGTTTTCATCAAGTATCTTGGTCACAGTGACCGAGTGTTGACTGATACAGAAAATTGGTTCCAGAAGTGGGGTCATTCTTGTGACTATGTGAACCCCTGGCGCTGTGGTTTGGAAGCCTTTGGAACTGGTTTGTAGGAGGAGTTTGGAAAAGTCGGAGATGCAGGCTGGAGATTCTCCTTCGAATGTAAGGAGAACTCAGTGGGTGACTGTGACGGGACCCCAGAATCCAGAATGCCAGGAGGAACGCAGACAGCAAGACTGTGCTCAGGAACCTTCGCGTGGGACGAGGTCTCTGCTGGGAATTGGACCAGAGGCCGTTTGTTACATCCTGGAAAATAACTTCTCTCCATTTTGCCCGTGTTCTGAGACTTTCTGTGAGGCTGAATTTAAGGTGATGGACACATCAGCGGAGGAGATTTCAAGGCAGCACCCACGGAGATGTTGGCGTAGATATTGTGGGCAGCTCGGGGCCAGATTCACCATGAGAACTGGAAGCAGAAAACAGAGGGAAAAGGCTTAAAAACTAGCAGTTTGGCCAGAAAAGCATCGAAAGTTGGGGCCGAGGAGGATGCAGGTGCTCAGGAGAGTAGATAAAAGAGAAGCCCAGAACATCGCACAGGGCACACAGGGACGGTGGGAAAGTGGCCCTGAGGGCAACTCAAACATCCAGGCCACACCCACTCGCTCCAAAGTAGGAAAGGGTCCACTGGTTTGAAAGGCGCTGCTTGGAGGGGAGAGCACCAGTGCTGCCCAGGAAGTCATCTCCCCAGGCACTCAGAGGCGGCTGCAGCCGTGGCCCCAGGGGGCCTGGCTGCTGCTCGAGCTGGTGACAGACCTTGGCATCGCCCATGTGGTCTGGTTCTGCAAGACGCTGGAGTCTGGGGGTCATGAAGGCTTCCACTGAGATTTTAAGGAAGGCCCGCAAGGGGCAGACACCGTGTTTCAGGGTCCTCGCTGGCAGTCCCTGACAGGGCAATGTGTGAAGCTGAAAACTGAGGCTGTGATGGAGAAGCCAAGAAGTCAGAGGTGCCGGGAAGGCAGACTGTTTGCAGAGGAGAGCCAGGCAGTGAGCAGAGCCAGCACAAGAGAGCCGCACAGGCAGGGCTTCCCCAGCCCCGTGGGACCCACACTCCACCTCCAAGGGTCGTGGAGCCCAACGTGGAGCCACAGGACTTGGTGTTTGCCTGCTGAGTTTTGGTCTGTTTTGACCCCGCCCTTTCTGACTATGCCTCTGTTCCTTCCTTTGGGAAGGGGAATGTTCTGCGGGCCGTTTTATGTTTGGATTCTGGGGCTCACAGCCAGAAGGTTGCCTTGAGTCTCCGAGGAGATCTTGGACTTGGGTTTTTGAGCAGTGGAGGGACTGTTGAGACTGCGGGGACCCTGTGGGTGGACTAGACACATTCTGCACTGTGTGATCATCAGGAGACCCTGGGGCCAGGGATGGAATGTGATGGGTCGTATCCGGAATGTCCCCAGAGTCTCATGCGAGCTGGGGACGGGGGAGTAGTGATGGGATCACGAGGCTCTGACCTCAGCAGTGGATTAATCCGCTGTTGGCTGAATGGATGACCGAGCCCAAAGTGGAGGGAGGATGTCACTGGGGTGTGCCTTGGAAGGGTCTCTCAGGCCTCTCTTAAGAGCCCACATTTATAGAAAGCTAAATAAGAACCAGAGTGATTGATGATTCAAGTTGTGTACGAAACCACAGCTTGCAAAACACATCTTAGCAGATGCCATGGCCCCCAGCCACAGCTTTGAAGCCCATATTTATTTGGCCACTTGAGAGGGCAAGAGCCCTCTCTGGCTCCCTGCGGAGGAGGTTTCGACACGGCTCTGCTGCCCTGGCAGCTGTGGAGTGAACCCTCCCAGCCAAGCACTGCGGCCTCCGCCTCCCCGTGGTGATGGCTGCCCCGGGAAGGGCCTGAGACCAGGCAGGGAGCAGGCCCGGGCACCTTCCGCCACATCACTGGGGCTTGTGGGGTCCCCTCAAAGGAAACCCAAGTCTTGAGGATGTGTCTGTGCAGGCCGAGGGAGCCCCGAGAAGACCTGGGTGTCACAGTCCCCTCCACATACAGCCTCCCATGCCCCTCAGGCCTCTCTCAGCTGGAGGAGTCAGTGGGCACAGCAGGCCTGGGTGGAGCTGAGCACACCGCTCTGGGCTTGCTCCTTCTCAGCGCAAGCCCCTTGGAAGCGGCTGTCAGCGGTGGCTGTGGTCATGGCTACCATTCTTGCGGCATCTCACAGCAAAACAAAGTTGATCCGTGATGGCCGGGAATAAAAGACTGACGTCTCCCACATGGTGTCTGTCGGGCGGGAAGTTTCCCAGGCCAGGCCTAGACAGAGCAGCGCCCACGGAATGTCCCTGAGCCTGATGGGGCACTCGGCACCATCCTGAGCGGCTGAGGAGCCAGAGACCCTCAGAGCCACTGACAGCCCCCTTCTGCCCAGGAGCCTTGGGGTCATGGGGCCCTTCTCCTGTGGCTATCTTCTCCTCTTCTGAGGACGCCAGTTGTGTTGGACCAGGGCCACCCTGATCCTATGACGGCGCCTAGGTTGATGGCCTCCGCCAGACTCCACCTCCCAGGAAGTCAGCCTCAGGCACGGCATTTGTGACCTCAGCTGACCTCCGGGGGCACAGCTCCACCCCGACATGTCTTCTCACTCGTTGAGGGTCCCCTCTCCAGAGCCCTCCTGCTGTCCTCTGGACTGCTGGCTCTCTGCAGCGGTGAAGGGGGCCACCAGGCTTTCTCCCCTCGTCCTGAGAGCTGGAGAGCCTGCTGTGGGCCCAACCCCTCTCAGCTCCTTGGGGTCCTCCTCATTTTGCTGAAGCATGTCCTGGAGAAGGCACGAGGGCGTACCTCTCCCGGTCCCCGGGAGCCTGAACACCTGCCATCCACTTCCATGCCTGGTGGACAGTTTGGCTGGGGATGAAATCCTCAGCAGAAAACCTTCTGAGGGCATTGCTGGGGCTGCCCACCCACTCCAGCAGCTCCACCTGCCCATGGCGGGGAGCCTGATGACAACTTCGTTTTCAAGGATGAGGGAGATGTTCCTCAGAAATATTTAAGAGTCTCCCTTTTTTCCCCTTCATTTTCTGAAATTCACAATATTTGAACTCATTATTACTACTCATGGTTGTGGCTCCTTTTCAACTGGACCTTTTGGCCTGAAAATTCACATCCCTTCAATTCAGAAACTTCGGTTTCTGTGTCAGGCAGCCTTGTGTTACTATAACAAAACCACCAAGGCAGGCTGTTTTATAAAACGGTTTATTTTAGCTCATGGTTCTGGAGGTCCAAGGTCAAGGGGTTGCCTCTGGTGATGGCTTTCCTGTTGGCAGAGTCCTGAGGCAGCACAGAGAATCCCATGTCGTGTGTGTGTGTGTGTGTGTGTGTGTCCTCTGGTCTCCCTCCCTATTTTATAAAGCCACCAGGACCCAGTCATAGGGGCCCCAGCCTGTGGCCTTGTCTAATCCTGATCCCTCCAAAGCCCCCACGCTCAGCACCGGGTGGCCTTTCCATCCTCCTGATACCTCACGGTGGTGACTGAATCTCAGCAGGGTGCCATGGGGGACACCCAAGCCCCCCAAACCACAGCGCTCTGCCCCGTCCTGCCTGGGTTCTCTGGCTGGGGTCCTGCTGGCCACACACCCAGCCTCTGCCTGTCTGGCTTCCTCTCTTCTCTGTCAGATGCCCTTGTCCCTGCCTCCCCACTGTCCACTGAGTTTCAGTGGTGGCTGCACTTGAACCTCCAGCTCTGTCCTGGGCCTGTGCTGCGTGGTGGGGGCCGCCTCTCCTCTGGAGCCGTGAGCAGCAGGGGTGCTACGGCCAGCACTGTCCACCCATGACTCGCCTGTTTCTTCCAGGGTCCATAGTTTCCCTCTCGCCCCGTCTGCCTCACGTCACCAGGCACTCACTGGTGGCCTGCTCTCTGGTAACCACACACGAGGATCCCCTGAGACTTAGGCACATAATGCTGGGGTGCAGGAGAGGCCCCAATTCTAGAACCTGGGTGGCCTCGCAACACGGGTTCCTTTAACTCAGAATCAGAACCCGCCACTATAGACCGAATGTCTGCGTCCCCAGTTCACATCCGGGCATCTATGCCCCCAGGGGCTGGTGTTGACGTGGGCCTGCAGGAGGTGACGAGGTCACGAGGAGAAATCCTGATGGGAGACCCAGAGCTGTCCTCTCTCTGCTGCGTCAAGGCACAAGGAGAAAGGGGCCATCCACAATCCTCCCCAGACACGGACCTGCTGGCACCTGGACCTCGGACGTCCAGACCAGAACCAGGAGAAACAGTTGCTGGTGTTGAACGGCGAGGGGACAGGCGCCGGGGTGGGGGCGGGAGGGAGGGACTCATTCTATGAGTGGCCCACGTGCTGGCCCTCACGAGCCTGCTTTGTCAGAAGCACTTACCTGCAGCCCTGCCTGGCTGGAGTGGACCCATGAGGAGACACAGTCCCCAGCACACGACCTGTTATCTGCTGGAGAAACGCAGGCGCAAAATCATGTCGATAAGCCTACCCTGAAGGGCTTTTGTGACCAGATCTAGGAGCTCAGGATATTAAGGATAATTCTTCCTCACCATAAAATCTGAAATGATTTATGTTAAGAATCCAATTAGAGCCAGGAACAGTGGTGCACGCCTGTAATCCCAGTGGCTCGGGAGGCTGAGGTAGGAGGATCACAAATTCAGACCCAGCCTCAGCAAAAGTGAGGCACTTAGCAACTCAGTGAGACCCTGTCTCTAAATAAAATACAAAACAGGGCTGGGGATGCGGCCGAGTGCCCCTGGGTTCAGTCCTCAGTACCCCGCCCCAGGAAAGAAATCCAGTTACTAGTGGTCAGTGTGAGACAAGGTGACTAGAGTTGTCATGGCAGTGGGGACTTGAAAGTCTAATGTCATCCTGGTCAATCAAAAGTCAAGAGGTGGACCTGGGTGGGACTTTCTGGAAACTTCTCTGGACTGCCCCAATAAAACTGGAGTGCAAGAGTGGCACGCTGTCCCTCTCCTCTCTGAGAGGAGCCCCTCTCCCTTGAGAGTGTCCCTGCTGCCCTTTTCTGCTCCTTTGATAAACTCATGCCCATTACTCTGAGTGACAAGCCTGAAATCTTTCTGACTTGATCACAAGACGCAGGGTTTGAGGCGGGGCAGGGGACGGTCCTTGAGCTGCCTCAGTGTGTGGAAGACCCCAGCTCTGTACAGAACCACCCACGTCGCCATGCTTTGTGACAGCCGCCTGAGCCGGGCCAGGACTGTCACCTCTGTAGCCACCTGCAGAGCCTGACAGAGCAGGGGTCTGGAGAAAAGACCCCAGGTAGTGGGGGGGTGTGCCTGAACCCAGAGTGTCCCTGTCCCTTGGCCTCCCACCAGCCCCTTTGCCCTCTGGCCAAGCTGGACACAGCCATCTGTGCGGCCAGCTCAGGAGGCCAGAACACAGTGTGGGCTCCAGGCCGCAGGAAACGTCAGGTAGGGGTGTCGCGAGGAGCACTGGCCGTCAGGTAGGGGTGGCGCCTCTCTGCATTGGCCGGCACAGACACGGCTGTCCAGCTGCCAGGGCTGGAAGTCCTCACTGCACTCCACCCTGGATCCCTGGCCGCCTCCAGCTGGGCTGCCCTGCCCTCCCTCCTCCCCTCTCCACCAGAGTGACTAATGGCCCGCTCCCCTGGGTGTAGGCACGTCTGCTCCCAGGCCCTCCTGCCCCTGCACATCTGCACTGAATCCAGCATGACGCAGCGCAAGGGGGGGCCGTGGGGGAACATGGGGGCCGTGGGGGCTGTGGGGGCTGAGGGGGGACATGGGGGCCGTGGGGGCTGTGGGGGCTGAGGGGGGCCGTGGGGGCCGTGGGGGAACATGGGGGCCGTGGCCGTGGGGGCTGAGGGGGAACATGGGGGCCGTGGGAGCTTTGGGGGCCATAGGGCCATGGGGACCGGGGGCTGTGGGGGTCAGGGGCCATGGGGGCAGTGGAGGCCACGGGGCCGTGGGAGCCGTGGGCGCTGGGTAGGTAGCAGGGACTCTTCAGCTCATCCTGGGACCCAGCGGCTTCTCTGGACCAGAGGGATGATACACAATCTGCCTCTAGCTCTCCCTGTGGAGCATGCAGTAGGTGCCTAATGAATGCTTAGAGATGGGTGGCCAAAGCCCTCAGGACCTTCGGCTGGCGAGTGCTGGCCAGGTGGACATCCCGTGCCGAGGGGAGGGATCGCTTCTGTTTGCTTCGCTGGGAGCCATGGACACAGGGCTTGACCCTCAGCCACAGTCAAGAGTGCAGACTTGGAATGTGCTTCTCTGGGAAATGAGCCCCAGCGTCCCCGGCGTCTGGGGCTCCTGCAGGCCTTGCAGATGTCGGGGAAGAAGGAACACACATGGGTGTCCTGGAAATCCCTGGGTTCAGAGGTCAGTCCACTACAGCCCAGCTCCGAGAGAATGCCCAGCCCCTGGGGCCATGGCCGACCCCAGCCAGACTCTGCTGAGCCCTGAGACCACCTGAGACCACCTGAGAGAGTGCCCAGCAGAGGGCAGGGGCTCCAGCCTGGGCCACGGGGGATGGGCCAGTGTCAAGACACGGCCCACTGCCCATTGAGGAGGTGCAGCAGGCCCCAGGGCTGCACCGCAGGAGGCTGGACTTAAGGATGGGTGGAGAGGAGGCTTGTGGGGCCACCAAGAGGGGCCACACTCCAACCCAGGCCTCCCGGCACGTGCACACGCTTGGTCACAAACAGCAACTGAGTCAACCACGAGGCCTCACGCCCAGGAGCACAGAGGGACCGTGTGCGCAGAGCAGAACACATCAGCAATGAGGAAATCAGCCCTGTGGGCAGCCTGCCCAGTCGCAGCCCAGGGGCGGGCTGGAAACACCCCTCCGCCCTCTGTCTGCCATGCTGATCTGACCACGCCGCGTGCCTGGCCTGCACAGCTCCGCTGCCCGATGCCCACACTGCACCCTCTCAGAGCGAGCTTCCTCTCTCGGGGAGGTCAGCCTGGCCTTGCTTTCTCCTGTCCTGAGATTCCTTTTCGTGATGACGACAAGGACCCTCATGGCCTGAGTTGAGGTCCATCTCCCTTCAGGGGACCTCCTCAGGACCCTTGCCCCTGGGACACAGCTGCTCCTCAACAGCACAGCAAAGGGCTGGGCCTTGCTGCAGAGTGACCAGGAGGTGGGCACCAGCTGCCCAGCACCACAGGACAGAGGGTACCCAGTAGGGGGAGGGCCAGCCCAGTGTACCTGCCCACATCTGCGGGATCCAGCTGCTGCCCTGTCCTCTGATGTCATCCAGCTCCATAGGTGACTCCCCCACCACATCACGCCTCCCCAGCCTCCCTCCCTGCCCCACCAGGCTGCCCCCACCTCTGCCCTCTACAAACCTGGGGTTGCCCCCGAGCCCGCACCCCTGTGGACCTCTGTAAAGTGAGCGGCTCGTTGCCATCCATCAGACCAGGGAGGCCTGCCCTGTGCCGGGCTCTGCACCCCACACACCCTTGACCCACCGTCCCCAAGGACAAAGTCTGTGGGTCTTTGCTTGGAGGTGCACGGTGGGGTGGGGGAGGGGCCCCCATCATGGGCACTTCGTGGACAGTGGCGGCTGCAGAGAACACAGGTGCACAGGACAGGTCCCGGCAGGGCAGCACACCACGCCATAACGGCCACAGAGCAGGAGGGCGTGGTGGGCAGTGGGGACCCCAAAGTGAGCAGGCACCCCATCCCTGAAGGGCCATTGCTCCACGTACGCTCGTGTCTTTTCCTTCTCCCTTGACCTCGCCAACATCTGAACGATTTCCCCCCAAACACGTGCCATCCTTTTCTCTCTGTGTGACAGTCATGACTTGATCCCTTCACAGGTCATCTTTGAGCATGCGTGACTTGGGACCGTGAGAGCTCCTGGGTATGAGGCGGCCCCTTGGAGCAGATCTGCGCCCCTGCCCAGTCCTACTTACTCATGATTTCAGAAAGTCAACAAGTCAAAGTGCTCGCAGAGGAACAGGCTCAGGTCCCACAAGGCGCGTCAGCGTTAAACCAAAAGGGAACTGGCCCTGTGAGCAGGCTGGTTCTGGTCTGGGGGCCCCGGATGTGCGGCCTGTGGAGGAGACACACACGGGTGAGCTCAGGAAACAGCGGTGCCAGCACCGGAAGGCCACTGCAAATGGGGGTCAGTCCGAGTCCCTTCAGGATGTGGCCGTGGGTTTACCCTGCGCCATGGCTGCCCCCCGTTTCCCCATTGGCTGTAGCCCTAGGCCGTGGCCAGCCGAGGCTCTGCCCCCTGTAGCTGGACATCCCCAGCCCCCCGCCTCGTGCCAGCCTGCACATCCTCACGCCCACAGCCAGCCCCCGCCCCTTCCCACCAGCAACGGCAACAACAGCAGTCACCATTCTAGGGTCCAAGTGACAGGCTGGGCTTGGGGGGCCCTGCAGGCCTGCAGGACCTCAGGCCTGTCCCAGGATGTCCAACCGACTGCCTCGGTCATCCTTACAGCTGCAGGCCTGGTGTCCTGAGGCCGATGAGCAGTTGACCCCTGCCTCCCGAAGCCCCACCGAGCATTCTGGTCAGAAAGGGACTGGCCACCCAAATATCTAGCAGTTGCTGCTCTGAGCCCAGCACCCCTGAACCGGCAGGGGGTGGCCTAAAACGGTGTGCGGGTGGCTGGCCAAGCATCTGTGCTGTGGCTGCTGTCTCCCCCTGAGCCGGCCACACACCTGCCCGCTCCGCTCCTCTGGGGGCGTCTCCACAGTGGGGCTTCTTCACCCCCAGGAAAGAATGGGGCTCTCTGAGCAGGGAGCTGTGGCTGGGGAGGTGTCACTCCTCCTGTCCTTTGTCAGGCTTAGGCTTGGGAGGCAACAGTAGCCGGGCCACATGTAGAACAGCCACCACCTGCAGCCCGGGGACAGAGGGCTCAGGCACAGAGTGCATCCAGGGACACAGAGGCATGGCTCAGACCAGGGCTTCTCACCTGCGGTGACTTTGAATTCCAGAGGATCCTTGGCAGACTCCAGAGACGCTTCACGTTGTCACTCTAGTCCCGTGGCAGTGGGGACGCTGTTCACACCTGCATGCACTTTTCCTCTATGTCCCTCCTCCATCCTGCCCTCCTGTCCTGGGAGGCACAGGTTTGCTCCTGGAGCTTAAGGACGGACCCCAGAGGACACAGTGCCAGTGACCACATCAAGGGTGCACGCCCAGCTCAGCGCCACACCTGCTAGCCCTGAGGACCTGAAGGGTGTCAGGCTTGATTGGCTCTCGGCCCCCAGCCGGCAGCTGGAAGTTTGCTGGCAAGGCTGGTGACTCATGGGGCTCCCTGCTGACTGGACCTCCTGCAGAGGCCCTGGGGTCCTGACACCGAGCCTCGGGCATGGAAGGACTGGGGCCTCAGGTCAGGTTTGCTGGAGACAAGGGCTTCAAGGGGCCTGAGGCCCTGGGAGCTGGGTGGGTGCCTGAGAGGAGGGGCCACCAGGGCTGGTGAATGGACACTGAGAAGGGCCACAACAGGGCCTCTCAGAGAGCCAGAGAGGGAGAAGGGAGGGTAGTGGAGGCCGGCTGTAGAGGAGGCCCAGCCGTGGGAGGCCGGGGCCTACGGAAGCCCTCCTGCACACCCGGGCTTCCCAGGACGGACAGGCTCTGGCAGGTCGTCTGGAGTTGTGTCCGACCACTCAGGAGTCAGGAGATCGGGGAAGAAGGTTCCCCATCCTGTTCCACCTGCAGGGTCAGGCCACCCACTCACCTCCAGGGAAAACAGGCATGACTCAGAGCCCAGGCCTCTGCCCACACTGGTGGCAGTTACCCACAGCCCGCAGCTGGCAGGTCTCAGACCGCTAAGAACGGAGCCCTCGGCTCGCCCACTGGCTGGGAGTCGTGGTCACTTCAGGAGAGGATCCTGCCCCCAGGCTGCTCCGCAGGGCAGCAGGGCTCCGCTTGCCTGGCACCCTGTCCCTTGGCCAACACCCTTCCAGGATACACCCTTGGTGCCCGTGTGGCCTGGGAAGTGGGACCTGGGCAGACAAGTCCTCGGGTGGGGGAGGCCCGCAGGAGCCAGGGCCTGGCAGCCCACGGCAGCATCCTCACCTGGAGAAAGAGCGTCTCCAGGTGCACCCCCCACCCACAGGAAGTAGAGGACAGGAAGGAGCATTCCTTGGTGATGGGCACCTCCATCGATTCAGGGAGGAAGAGATTTCTTCCTTCCGCTCGTTTACTCATTTGCTTTGGTCGGTGCTTTGCAGAGGTGCATGAGGGTAGGCGTCTACACGTGCACAGCCAGGTCTTGTCACGGTCCTCTGCATCTCCTCCCCTCCCCTGCCCTCCACCTCCCTCTGTCCCATGATCTCCCCTCTGGGCCACTCTGCCCACTCTCCCCTTCCCTGGTCAGCCTTCTGCCTGGCCTTGACTCTCCGGGTCTGGCTTATCTCACTCAGCATGACCTTCTCCAGCTCTGTCCATCACCGGCCACAGACCTTAGGAGGAGCCCCTGTCCCCATCTGGGGCATGGTGGACGGGCCCATGTTCCTGCCTGCCAAGGGAGACTTTGCCCTGGCTGCCCTCCCACCCTCCTCCACGGGCCTGTCCTGCCCTGGGGAGAAACATTCCAGCCCCTGGGCCACGTCTTCTGGTGACAACGTCTGACATGCCACGTCTCTCTCTTGCAGGCGAGGAGTGTGGATGCTGCCGTCACCTGTGTTCCCGACCCCAGACAGGGCGTGTGAGTAGTGAATGAAGGAGGGATGCGGGGGACCAGCACCCAGCCCGCCAGCTGTCTCTCCTCTTCCAGAGCCTGGTCCCCAACAGCACCTGGTGTGACTGACTGCTGCCTGGCTCGACCCGCCCCCGCCGCCGGCTCGGCATTCTGAGCGAGGGGCGAGCGCTGCATGATGAATGGCTGCAGAGCAAGGGGCACTGGCCAACGAGGGGAGGCCAGGTGCCACAGCAGGACGGTCTCAGAGAAGGGAGGTGTGCCTGGTCCTGGGCCCATACGACCCATGTGGGGGCCCCAGATGACAGTGTTGACACTAGACACCATTAAAAAAGTGTTTTAACCAACCAGGTGAAATTCTCTTTGTTAAAAGGAGCCATGTGATCCAAGCCACAAGATTTACATGTCCAGAGCTGAGGGCTGCTAGGCTCTGGCAGTTCCCCCAGGGGACTGCACAAGGCCAGGGAGCTCTTGGAGGCTGGCTGATGCGGCACAGCTTTGGGGAGCATTAGGAAAATAGTCACTCAACAGCCACTAACACAGAGACTGCCAGGCGCAGTGGTGCACGCCTGTTACCCAGTGGCCTGGGAGTTGGGCCAGCTTCAGCAACTCAGTGAGCCCCTGATCAAATTAGTGAGACCCTGTCTCTAATTAAAAACAAATAAGGGCGGGGGATGTGGCTTAGTAGTAAAGCACCCTGGGTTCAATCCCCAGTACCAAAAAAAAAAAAAAATCCCATAGATGTGGACACCTCCTTCGCGGACCTTGCCAATAAGCCACGGCCCTATGGAAAGTTTGCTGTTCACGGAAAATGCCCTCGGCCACCTTGTGCTGGGGACTCTGGACAGACAGTGTTCCATGAGGCAGGACTTACTGCAGGTGGCCTGGAGAGGTCCAGGGCTCAGAGTGGGGCCTCAAGGCCAGGGTGCAGCCTGCGCTGGACCCTGCTCTCCAAAACCCAACCTAACACTGCACCCTGCTTGCAGGGTCTGCGGGTCCGCCAGCCGCTGTGGGCCACTCCCCAGGGTCCTGTACTGCGTTTGTGAGCTGCCAGCTGTTTCAGGAACACACGGTGTCACCGTGTCACTGCTTGGGCTCTGGGCAGGGCAGGACAAGGTGACGCTGGGGAGAGCACACCTGGTTTGTAGCAGGCGCAGGCTGAGCATGGCAGGACTCCGGCCTCGCTGGTCTCACACTGTCACCGAGCTCTGGTCTGACCGGATTCGGTTCCTGCTTTGGGTCACAAACGGGTCAGGTGAATTCACTTCTGGTCAGTAAATTCAGGGGTGGGCCTATGCTCGTCGCGGGAAGCGGCCCACATGGTCATGTTGTTGTGGGCCTGCCAGGAGTGGGCACAGCCTACAGTTCCAATGCCCAGGTCGCACTGGGGACCTTCAGTATTGTGCAGGGGTGAAACTTTGCTGAGCCCCCAGGTCGTCCTGAAATGACCCCAGTGTGTCCTGCCAGTTTCTCCTGCTCGGAGCAGACGGCACCTGGAGCCAGGCCGAGCAGCAGGTGGACCTCGCAGGGAGAGGCCAGGTGTGGATCCCTCAGAAAGGACTGATCCCTCTGTGCCACGGGGCATGGGTGGAGCAGTCGCCCTGGTGCTACACCTCTGTGCCTCCCAGCCTGCAGGACAGGACCCGCCACCATGCCATGCAGACCAAATGCCCACGTGGGCGTGTGGCTGAAGACCTGGGGGCTCAGTGGAGGAGGCTGGGGCATCCACAGGGACAGAGCGGTCAGACTGCGTGGGGAGGAGGGGCCGCCTGCCGCAGGGGCACGGCTGCCTGCTGGGGCGTGAGCTGAACGCCCAGTCCTCCCTCCTCCGCCCAGGCCAAGGCCAGGCCTGGGCACGGTTCTCGAAGGTCCTTCTTACCTGAATAGCTCCGTCTCTTGTGAGAAGGGAGGTCATGGTGGGTCTGTGGACATCAGGGGGCTGTCGTGGGGCTACAGGCTTTTCTGAATTTGCTACAAACAATTAAAAAGCCAGTCTGACTGACTCAGCCACATCCTGTGACGGGCCACGGTCTCCTCTAAACCTTAACCCACTGGGCAGCTCTGCCTGGGCCCTGGCTGGCGGCCTGCTTGCTAATGCACACGGTCTGTAGGTGACCCTACGGACAGGCTGACCCACCAACCCGCCCTGGGAAGCGGTGTCTCCCCCACACCCCAGAATGTGGCTGGACATCCTGGACAGGCCATCCCTTGGGCCTGTGTGGGCAGCCCCAGGGCATCTGTCCTCTGCAGGCCTCAGCAAGGGATGCAGAGACAGCAGGTGGCTGGGAACGTGACCACTGCTCGGCCCCATCAACCCTCCATAGCCACCGTCCCTTTGTAGCACCCCCTCTGCAACCCTCTCTGAGCTGGTCAGTGTGGCCCTGCCTGGTCTGCACAGAGGGGCCTCTTCCTCTTGGGGTCGGTCGTGGGGTCCCTGTCCCTGCGTGTGGGAACTGGGGCTTGCCTGTCTCCCCCTCTGCTGGCTTTGGGGCCCTCCCTGGGAACCTTCTCCACAGGGTCCTGGGGTGACGACTGCTTGGGTAAGACAGTGTCGGTTCCTCTTTTAGGCTCCTAAGGCAGAC
Organism: Marmota flaviventris; assembly: GCF_047511675.1. Classification (NCBI taxonomy): domain Eukaryota; kingdom Metazoa; phylum Chordata; class Mammalia; order Rodentia; family Sciuridae; genus Marmota; species Marmota flaviventris. The sequence goes on along the minus strand of NC_092505.1, from coordinate 1,803,907 downwards.
AGGAAGTCAGGACGTCATTTTAACTAAACGTCTGCTGCTCTTTCCTCTTAGAGGCCGGGTTCTGTCGCGGTTCTCCACGGGGCGGCTGGTGGGTGCTTGTCAAGGACCACTCTGGTCCACACGAATGTCCACCAGGGGTAAGGCCCACCGCAGAGCAGCCTCTGCCTCCCGGAGGCCCAGGACCCTGCCCCACAGGCAGATCGGTTGGCGCTCGTTCCTGAGTGGACAGCCCAGCTGTGCGGGGGACGAGGCAGCGGCCTGCCTGGAGCAGACCCACGTGACACGCCAGGCAGGTGCCACGCTCATGGTCCTGAACTTCAGTCCTGACTCTTCATCATGAGAACCCAAGCCGACTCCCCACACAGGGCGTGGTGGCCTCCCTGTGACCCAAGCCTTGGCCCTGCCCCAGCCTGGCCTCCGTGACTGACAGCTCTTCAGTGGGCCTTCGGGGGCTCCTGCTGCCCCAGGGAGCTCAGCAGGCCGTGACTCCGTCAGGAGTGGCGCCCTGCCAGCCGTCCCCGGCCGACTGCCCACAGGAAGCTGCAGGCCTGGTGTTCCAGGGCCCAGCTGCACTCCACACACCCACTCTGTCCCCTTCCCTCCTGGTCCCCGCAGAGGACAAACTAAGGTAAAGACTCGGACACGGTTCCCCTCTTCCTAAACAGGCGCCGTGATGCAGGGGAAGCCTTTCTTTTCCTTTCAAATGAGGTAGTTTTACCAGAAAGCGAACAGAGAGGCTAAGCATTCAGCAAAGCGAAAGCCCAGCCTGCCAGGACTTGATGAACCCGCAGGCGGAGACCGCGGTGCCACTGGAAGTCTGAGCTGCTGCACCCTGTGCCCATGGCCTGGCGGGACCTTGTGAGGCAGCAGTGGGGGGACACCATGGGAAAGTCCCCAGTCTCACACAGCAACACAGTAGCATCGAGTGACCCTCTCTCCCATAGCAGGTGGTCACAGCAGCCACACCTGGACCTCCACAGCTATGGCCCAGTCCACCAGAGCCACCAACCTGGTAGTCCTGGTCTCCGGTGGTTGCTGTAGCAGCCCAGGGTCACAGACCCAGCACAGCACACCCCTGCCTTGTGGCCCCCAGGACTGCAGCTCACAGCCCCAACCACGGAAGCCCTCAGGCTCCGGGCCTCCCAGGGCCCCGCAGCACACCCACCCTCCTCCAGGGGCTCCTCCCCACAGACCCACACTCCTCCAGGGACTCCTCCACACACACCCACACTCCTCCAGGGGCTCCTCCCCACAGACCCACACTCCTCCAGGGGATCCTCCACACACACCCACCCTCCTCCAGGGACTCCTTCCCACACACCCACACTCCTCCAGGGGATCCTCCACACACACCCACCCTCCTCCAGGGGCTCCTCCCCACACACCCACCCTCCTCCAGGGGATCCTCCCCGCACACCCACCCTCCTCCAGGGGATCCTCCCCGCACACCCACCCTCCTCCAGGGGATCCTCTCCACACACCCACCCTCCTCCAGGGGATCCTCCCCACACACCCACACTCCTCCAGGGGATCCTCTCCACACACCCACCCTCCTCCAGGGACTCCTTCCCACACACCCACCCTCCTCCAGGGGCTCCTCCCCACACACCCACCCTCCTCCAGGGGATCCTCCCCGCACACCCACCCTCCTCCAGGGGATCCTCCCCGCACACCCACCCTCCTCCAGGGACTCCTTCCCACACACCCACCCTCCTCCAGGTACTCCTCCTCACACACCCACACTCCTCCAGGGACTCCTCCACACACACCCACACTCCTCCAGGGACTCCTCCACACACACACACCCTCCTCCAGGGGCTCCTCCCCACACACCCACCCTCCTCCAGGGACTCCTCCCCACACACCCACCCTCCTCCAGGGGATCCTCCCCGCACACCCACACTCCTCCAGGGACTCCTCCCCACACACCCACACTCCTCCAGGGACTCCTCCACACACACCCACCCTCCTCCAGGGACTCCTCCCCGCACACACACCCTCCTCCAGGGACTCCTTCCCACACACCCACCCTCCTCCAGGGACTCCTCCACACACACCCACACTCCTCCAGGGGATCCTCTCCACACACCCACCCTCCTCCAGGGACTCCTTCCCACACACCCACCCTCCTCCAGGGACTCCTCCCCGCACACACACCCTCCTCCAGGGACTCCTCCACACACACACACCCTCCTCCAGGGGATCCTCCCCACACACCCACCCTCCTCCAGGGACTCCTCCCCACACACCCACACTCCTCCAGGGACTCCTCCCCGCACACACACCCTCCTCCAGGGGATCCTCTCCACACACCCACCCTCCTCCAGGGGATCCTCCCCACACACCCACCCTCCTCCAGGGACTCCTCCCCACACACCCACCCTCCTCCAGGGGATCCTCCCCACACACCCACCCTCCTCCAGGGGCTCCTCCACACACACCCACACCCCTCCAGGGGATCCTCCCCACACACCCACACCCCTCCAGGGGATCCTCCCCACACACCCACACCCCTCCAGGGGATCCTCCCCACACACCCACACCCCTCCAGGGACTCCTCCCCACACACCCACACTCCTCCAGGGGATCCTCTCCACACACCCACCCTCCTCCAGGGGCTCCTCCACACACACCCACACCCCTCCAGGGACTCCTCCACACACACCCACCCTCCTCCAGGGACTCCTCCCCACACACCCACACTCCTCCAGGGGATCCTCCCCACACACCCACACCCCTCCAGGGACTCCTCCCCACACACCCACCCTCCTCCAGGGACTCCTCCACACACACCCACACCCCTCCAGGGACTCCTCCCCACACACCCACACTCCTCCAGGGGATCCTCCCCACACACCCACACTCCTCCAGGGGATCCTCCCCACACACCCACACTCCTCCAGGGACTCCTCCACACACACCCACCCTCCTCCAGGGACTCCTCCCCACACACCCACCCTCCTCCAGGGACTCCTCCACACACACCCACACTCCTCCAGGGACTCCTCCACACACACCCACCCTCCTCCAGGGACTCCTCCCCACAGACCCACACTCCTCCAGGGACTCCTCCCCACACACCCACACTCCTCCAGGGACTCCTCCCCATACACCCACTCTCCTCCAGGGGCTCCGCCCGGAGCCTGATTCCTAGGGCACCTGGCACCCGCGTCTGTCCTGACGGTCCCACTTCACTGACAAGGGTGGAGGGATGGTCAGATCAAGGCCCTGTCCTCCTGGACTCCATGTTGCTTTGACAGTTGGTCTGATTTCCAAAGTGACCTTTCCTCTGAAGTCTACCAGGGGCTCGGACGTCTAGGCTCTGCGGTCTGCAATCAAGTCTGCATCAGACTCTCCCTCTGGGCCAGGGCTGCTGACCTCTGTGGCCGGGGTGCAGGTGGCCCTCAGGCTCCTTGCTGTTGCTGGTGTGGGGCTGTGGGGGTGGGTGGCCGTGGGTGGGAGGTGGTGGCATCCGGCAGAGCAGGGCTGGACGGGGCTGGGTGGGCCTGCTGGACCCGAGGCCGGAGCCCAGCCGGGGGGCAGAGCTGGGAGCCTGCTGCCCGCGGTATTCCCCAGCTGTTTCCTATTGATCGTGTCTGGTCAGTTTTTGCTGCTGTGACCAAAAGACCTGTCAAGAACAGTTGTGGAGGAGGAAAGGCCCATTTCGGGGCTCAGGGTTTCAGAAGTCTCCGTCCACAGACAGCAGGCTCCATTCCTTGGGGCTCAAGATGAGGGGGACATCGTGCCGCAGAGTGAGGTGGAGGGAGGGGGCTCACGTGATGATCAGCGCAGAGAGAGGCTCCGCTCGCCAGAACAGATCTGTACCCCGTGGCCCCCCAGGGCCCTCCTCCTGCAGCCACACCCCCTGCCTCCAGTGACCACTCAGCGAGTCCCACCAAGGACCCATCACTGGGGGGGTCAGGCTCAGTCATTTCTCCCCAGACCCTCGCACGTGTTTCACATCAAACCATAACAGATTGATTGTTTGATCATTGATACTCGGAAGTAAACCTCGCGGGGTACTGTACCCTGAGCCATGTCCCTCCCCCTGGCCCTTTTCAGTTCTGAGTCAGGGCCTCACTAAGTTGCTGAGGCTGGCTTTGAACTCGCAATCCTGCCTCAGCCTCCAGAGCGGCTGGGATCACAGGTGTGGGCCACGGCGCCCGGATGCCATCTGTTTTAGTCGACTTCTTCATCACTGTGACCCAAAGGCCCAGGAGAGCCCTGGGAAGAGGGAGACTCATCTTGGCTTAGAGTCAGAGGTCGTCCATGGTCGGCTGACTCCACGGCCTTGGGCCTGACCTCGTGGCAGAGGGTGTGGTGGGGGACAGCAGCTCAGGACATGGCAACAGGGGACAGAGCTCTCTGCCCATCAGGGACAAAATACAAACCCCAGAGCACACCCCAGGGACTCTCCTGCCTGCAGCGCCCACCCAGCAGGTCCTATGGGGTAACCCGGGCGCCCCGCCCTGCCGCCTGCCCGGTCTTGCACGGGCTTCCGGGCAGTCCACAGCAGCACCGCACCCGTCACGCTGCGTGGCCTTCATGGCCAGCGCTTGTCTAGCAGGGCCTCGCTGCCTGTACTCTGCCGCAGCGACTTTCCTCTGAACCTCAGCTGGCCACGTCCATCCTCCCTGCACTGTGGTTCACGTCCTCAGGGGGAGGCTGGCCCTGCAGGAGGCCTCCCCAGGGTGAGCACTGTCCCCTCCCAAGGGGGATGGTGGCAGGAGAACCCCTCCCAGGACTTGGCCCGCCCATGGCTCTGAAGACAAGCGGACCTGGAGGAGCAGCTGCTGGGTTCTCGGACCACAGACCCACCTCCCCTGGGACGGGGGTCATTCTCCACCACACTTCTCACGGGGGCCCAGTCGGCACTCCCCAGATGAAGACAGGACCACTGGAAGACTGTCCAGGAGGCGGCCAGCAGGGGCACCTCCACAGCCACCCCAGGGGCCCAGGGTGTGGGAGCTCCCTGCGGATGTACCCAAGGGGCAGGGCAGCAGGGACGTCTGACCCTTGGAGTTGGCACAGTGCTGACCAGAATTCCACAAAAGGCCACGACCCTCGGCTCCTGGCATCGCTGGCTGATGGAGGTGGCCGGGGCGGGTACCAGGACAAGGTCACTCCCTAATCCTGCCGCGCGGCCGCCTCCTCTTTAGCAGCCCTCTTGTTGAAGGATGGCTGGAGGGAGATAAAGCAGGCCCAGAGCCATCCCCAGGGTGCCAACTGCGGGAGTCCCAGCCCACCTATGGGCAGAGTCAGGAGGGGCAGAGCCCTCTCTTGAGATGCCAGGCCTGGCCAGCTGTACCGGACCACGGCTGCCCTCCCGGGGTGCGGCCTCTGTGCCGCCCCCAGCTCCAGAACCCTGCTTCATGACACTGGTGTGTGGCACACTCAGGGCCACAGGGCTTGCTCTGTCTTGCCCTGAGCTGGACCACCCTGGCCCGCCGCGGCGCCACCTTCCTACTGTGTGCTTCTGCACCCCTACTGCGTGCAGGGCAGTGCGGCTGGCGCAGGAACCACGGACGTCCTCCAGGGGTGGGGCTTTCCAAGGTAGAGGGCAGTGGAGGGCCCCGGGGCCAGCTTCTTTCTGAGCTCCACGCGATGATGCCAGGGGCCCAGGCTCCAGGTTCCAGGCAGGGGGTCAGGTGGCCCCCTGACCCAGGACGTTGCCTGTGCTCGGCTGTTAACCATGCCACCTCCCCAGCCCCAGCGCTGGCTGTGGCAGGTCCTCTCCGCCAGGCCCCTGAGGCCGCCGGGCCCGCCTGCCCTGCCCACCACAGCAAGGAGACCTGGGGAACAGGGACTGTGCTGTCAGAGACAGTCGGGCTGCACCCCGGCTGCTGCTCCTCAGAGGCCAGCGACGACCCCTGTGTGACCACCCACTGTCCCCTGGAGCAGAGCCACAGTGCAGGGGCCAGGCCCTTGGAGCAGTGACAGGGACACAAGGCCGGCCCTGCCCAGATTCAAGACAGCTGGGCTGACAAACACTGTGGGCGAGGGCACAGCTGGCACCTTGCTTCCCTGGTGTGGGGTTTCTGGAGATCAGGGCGCCGGGACCAGCCTGGCGACCCCAGACAAGGCGCTAACAGCCATGTTGAGGCCAGGAGGGGCAAGGGTGGCCAGTGGCCTCCCACAGAGTGCTGGGCCATCCCCAGGCACCCAGGGGCAGCCCTCGGAAGATGAGAGGAGAGGGAGGGGAGGGCTCAGGTGGAGGGCCTGCGGGCAGCAGGGAGATGATGACCAGTCTGCCCAGAGCCCAGGGTCCAGGCAGAATTCAGAGGCTCGGGCGAGAGCAGCCATCGGGGCCCAGCTTGCCACGGTGAGGAGGCAGGAACACCTGAAGCCAGACTCAGTCTCCCTGCTGACTGTCACCATCCTGTCCCTGGCCCTCAAGCCTCTCTAGGGACGCCCAAGGTCTCCTTGGGACAGGCCAGCGGGGCTCACGGCTGAAGGGAGGCCCAGCTTCCCAGGCGTCTTTCCCAGGGCCTCGGTCACGCACGGGCACTGCGCCCAGCTCCCCACAGCCCTTCCACCCCCAGCAGCTCCTGTGCTTCAGCCCGGAGTCGACCGGCCATAATGAAGACATCGTCACCTCTTTTTGCAATACTGGGCAGGTGCTCTGCCCCGAGCTGCACCGCAGCCCGTTTTAATTTCATTTTGAGAGAGGGTCTCACTAAGTTGCTGGCCTGGAACGTGGGGTCCTCCTGCTTCAGCCCCCGAGTCACGGAGCTCAAGGTGTCCCACCCGGCTTCCTTATTCGTTCACAGTGGACACACTCCCTAATGCTCCTGCTGAAGTGTGGGTGGCTCCGTCACCATGCTCTGTGACAAGCCTGTGAGCACCAGGGGGTGGGGTGGGGACAGAAAAACACTAGTTCTCACAAGTGTGAGGCCTTGTTCTGCCTGGGTGAGAAGTGCACCCCTCAAACACCTGTTAGCACCCAGCGACTGTGGATGTGACACACAGGCCCTGACCACGGGGGCTGTTGGGGGGCTCTGGGCAGGAGGAGGGCGGGCGTTCGCCCACAGCCAGGGGTCAGACCTGTGTCTCAGGGGATGGTGCACGCCTGGTTCACCTGGAAGTGCGCACACACACACACAGGTGTGCCCCCAGGCCCCCTGGAAACAGCGGCCTGCTGTATCCATTCTGGACCAGCACACAGAGGCCGCCCTGGGAGGCTTGGTCAGGGCTGATGCCTGTCATGGAGTGGCCTGTCGGGCTGCAGAAACTGGCACTGGACAGGAGGCCTCACACTGTGGAGTCCTGCAGGGAGGCGGGGGGACTCTGAGGGAACTGCTGCTGGAATGTGACAGACCTCGTGGCCGGCAGGGGACCTCAGCCTCCACTGGGCAGTCCTGCAGGACTCTGATGGTCACTGGGGTGCCGCCCACCTCGGCTGCTCGTGTGTTTTTAGTGCTGAGTGGGGAGGGGAGAGGGACAGGTCCCTGTACCCAGCGTAGCGGCAGGTCCAGGAGGCTCTGGAGCACACCACCTTCGTGTCTCTTGAGGAGGACGATGGCGCCTTTGACAAAACAGGCAAGATCCAGTGTTCTTTCCGCAGGGGTCCCAGAGGAGAGCGAAGTCCAGCGGGTCTCCTGGGGCTTCCGGCATGGCCACTTCCCGCACGTACGCACACAGGTGTGCACACACACACGCACACTACACGGGAGCTCCTGGCAGGGCAGCAGCTGGTAGGCCCTGGGTCAGGTCTCCTGCAAACACCCTCAATGCTCCCGCGGTCACAGAGGTCATCCTGTAAGGGCAGGTACGCGTTCCTCCTTCCAAACCAAACGCCCTTCCTTGGCTCTCAGGAACCCCTGTGCCCCGCGAGGCCTGTGCCTGGTTCCTGGTTTGGGAGGAGCCTGGTGCTGAAGCGCAGAGGCTCAGCGGGCTCCTGGGCACTTGTGTGCCAGTGCTGCTGCCCTGTTGGGAAGGACCTCGCTCTGGGTGGGGCAGTGTCTGAGGCTTCTCCCCAGGGTCAGCCTCTTGGGCCCCTCCTGGCCAGGTGGATCCTGTCCTGGCAGACAACATGGGCAGGTGGCTCACTGTCCCCTTTGTCACCAAGCTGTGTATGATGTCCACCCAGTGGCACTTCATAGAAACCCTGTCCCCGTCCTGGGCAGTGAGTTCCTGTCAAACATGGTCTTGGAGGGAAAGAGAAGAGAGGGACGTGAGGCACTGGCACCTCCTTTGGTTTCTCGCAGTGCTGGGGACAGAACCCAGGGCTTCTCACAAGCCACCAACCCGTGCCCAGCCTTCCTTCTCATCCTGAAGGCAAACAGACCCATCTCCCCAGGACCCAGGAAGACCCTGGAAACTGGGGATGGCTGCTTCAGGAGGCAGCTAACACCACGGGTGGCCTTAGAATTCTAGCAAGTTCTGTTCCAAGATGACCTGGAGTTGCTTGGCACAGCCTGGGGTTCCCTGCAGAGCCAGCCATCACACAGCTCAGGTCCCTGGGCCCCAGGTAAGAGACCCAGGTAAGGAGACATGCAGCCACCGCCTCAGGCAGAGCCCCTGGCCCCTGGTCCAAGCTCCTGCCTGGGGCTGTAGCCCCCCACACCGAGCTCTTCCTAAGCTGGGAATCCACCTCTACTGCTGCTCCTGAGACCAGGGTCACCAGGTCCACAGGGCCACAGAGCTGCCTGCAGGCCACAGTCCCAGCTAGGGAGGGGCCAGGGACACACAAACTCCAGGCAGTGCAGAGGGTAGGGAAGGACCTGGGTCATTGGCTGGACCCTGCTGTGTGTAGTTTGGAAGTTTCTGTCATGTGTGGCATCAGGAAGAGCACACAGGGACAGGTCCTGGCACTGAGGGAGCCAACAGGAAATGCCAGGTGCACCTTTGCAATCTCCCCGCATTTCCAGGACCATCAGGTGCTAGGGCAAACAACTGAGGTTCTGAGAGCGTGAAGGTGCCCCAGCCGTGCCCGCCTGGCAGTCCCTCGAACTGTATTCTCTGGGGGCAACTCACCTGTGGGCTCTTCCTCCTACTGCACGAACCTTGCACCTGTGGGATGAGTCAGAGAGACCCAGGTGGCATGGAGGACGGGCAGGCACTCTAAAGACCCCAATGGTCCAGGCTCACAGCAGCCCCACCCTCTGCCCAGTCATTGCCCCAGGTCTTGCTCTGGGCAGGGAGTGGACTCCCAGGCCCCTGCTTTTGAGGGAAGATGCTCTTTCCGGGCACGTGTGTGTCCTGGCTCAGGGGCCCTGTGACAGCCTGCCTGGGCCAGCAGGGGGACTGTGGGCATGGAAAGTGTTTCGGGTGGCCACAACTGGGAACCCCTGGAAGCAGCTGCAAGGGTCTCTTCCATGGGGCCAGTACTGGGCTCCACCAACCGTCTCCCCTTCCTCTGCCCTCCTGGGCGAGCAGGCAGGGCCTCTACGTGGCCATCGGGGCAGTCCTGTGGCCTGCAGCTTCTGAGACTCCATCTCACCCTCGGGATCTCTCCTCCCGCAGCACAGGACCCAGCCAGCCAGCCTTGCCAGTGACTTGGTGGCCGCGGTCAGCCTTCCCAGAAATCAACCCCATCGCAGTCTCTAACTTGGAATCCGTCATTCCCCATGCAGCTGGGAGTGGCGGCTTCCCGGCTGCCCCTGGGGTTGGCCCTGTCAGGAACACGGCCCCTAAGAGATGGCCGGCCTCTCACCCACCTCCTGGGGGCTGGGTAAGGCTTTTAAATGAAACCCACATTTCCGAATTCTGGAAGTGGACAGCTGGGCCTGGTGCGCACCTGTATAGCTGCGACGGGGACACCTGGTTCTGCACAGGCAGCCTGTGGCCACAGCCACGATCACCATCACCAGCAGGATGGCAAGGGTGCTGACGACGGCCGCACTCCCCTCCTGTTGGGGACGCGCTGGGCTGTCTGTCACCATGGCTTCAGGTCCAATGAAGGTCTCTGTGAGGAGGACAGAAACAGCCATGGCTGGAGGGTCCCAGACGAGAGGGTCTTTTCATCCCCTAAGAGTGAGCCCTGCAGGGGAGTGCTCCCAGGGACCGGCACAGGGCGGTCAGCTGTTCCTTACAGTGGGGCTCCCCGGCAGGCCCAGCCCTGACACAGGGCCCTCGAGGGGCTTCTTAAATGGAGGTGAGATTCACATTCCATGGACCCTTCCACAGTGGGCGGGTCAGTACTGTCGAGTGCTCACGGCATGGGGCAGCAGCCTTCCAAGGAAACCTGGTGCCCACGGGTAGCCCCTCCTGCTTTCCCCTGTGCCCCACTCCTGGCCCCTCCACTCCCCTGACGGAGCACCGCCTGCTCTGGGTCCTTTCTGTGAAGGGACCATACCACGTGTGGCCTCTGCGGACCAGCTTTGGCCACACGGGCACGATGTCCAGGGCTCACCACATGCAGCCTGTGTCAGCACCTCATCCTTTTTACAGCTAAGTAACACTCCGTCATGTGATGGCCACGCAGTGTCCAGCCAGCCATCTCTGATGGGTGTTTGGGGCCCTGTGGCTGTTGTGAAGCGTGCTGGGTGTCCACAGGCACTTGCCTGAGTCCCTGTCCTGGGCAGATATGAAATGGAACCGCTGGCCACCAGTCTGCCTTCGTCAGCAGTGCACGAGGCCCTGCCCGCCGTCCTGGCCCGTCAGAGGGTGGTTCTCACAGGGAAGTCAGCAATGCCATCCAGGGGCGCTGGATACAGACGCCAATGTGTCTCCAACACCAGAGAACAATGCCCTCAACCACAGGTTGCCCTGAATGTGACTCAGGGTCACCTAGAAGCTTTGTAACACTATCTTAGTGGGGTGGCACACTCCTAAAATCCTAAAGACTAGAGAAGCTGAGCAGGAGGGTGGCAAGTTTGAAGCCAGCCTGGGCAACACCCTGTCTCACATTAAAAAATACAGTCTATAGTCCCAGCAGCTCAGGAGGCTGAGGCAGGAAGATCACGAGTTCAAAGCCAGTCTTAGCAACTTACCGAGTCCCTAAGCAACTCAGTGAGGCCCTGTCTCTAAATAAAATGCAAAATAGGGCTGGGGATGTGGCTCGGTGGCAAAGCGCCCCTGGGTTCAATGCTCAGGACTATAAACAAAACAAAACAAAAAAACATTGTCCTGCGGCCAGATGCCAGGGTCCGGGCTGGGCTCCAGGTGACCCACTGTGCAGCTGAATCTGAGCTTGCGAGAGCCCTGGGCTCCACCTGCCCGGGCTGCCTGGCAGGAAGCAGCGGCCAGAAGCTGTTGGTGCTGCCCTCATCCTGCTCCAGGGGGGCCCAGACGGTGCGCATGAGTCAAGGGGCTGCAGCCAGATTCTGAGGGAGGAAGGAGGAGCCTGCTGGGTGCTGGTGGTCAGGGCCGCTCCACCAGCTTGGGCCTGGGCAGCCCAGGCCCCACTCAGCGGCCTGCACTGCTCTGACATTCACCTGCGTTTCCACTTTCACTGAACCTGCAGGGTACGTAGCAGATCCTGTTGGTGGCACCCCTTTCCTGCAGCTGGCAGGGCCCACAGAGTCTAGGCTGCAGCATCTCCCACCTCCACCTTCTGTGTCCCATCTGACCGTGGTGACAGGGACACAGACTGGGAGAGCCTGCACCCCAAGCACAGGAGGACCCGGCCAGCAGCGAGGCCCAGCCCAATTCCCCGTGTGGGGGCTCATTCTTCTCAGGGACCTCAGGGGCAGGTGCCCGGGGCAGAGAGCTTGGGGATGCACAGGGGTGGCTCCACCCTGGCCAGCTGCCGCCTAGTTTTGTGGCTTCTGAAGTGTCACACAGTCCTTTCGGAGCCTCAGTCCTGCTGGCCACGCAGCTCTGCAGGTGAAGCTGAAGCTGGGGAGGGCGGGGCAGCGTCCTCTGCTCTGAAACCGTGGGTTTCCCCGTCACCACCACCTGCCCTCACCTTCCTCTCAGCCACCTTTCTGACGCCACTGCAGGGTCCCCTGTAGGGCCTGCTCCAGTCCCCACAACCCCCCGCCCGGGCCTCACCTGTCCCCGTGAGGTTCTGGTGCAGAAGCGCATTCTCTATGCAGCAGCCCACGTTCACGCTGGGCGCCCAAGGGACCCTCAGGACGCTGACCACATCGTACAAGCCCCGCTGGTTCAGGGAGACCGTGTCGTTATGCAGGGCCTTGTCCAGCTGGCTGTTGTCCGTCTTGTTGATCCAGTACACGCTGGGCCTCGGGTAGCCGTCTGTAGACACGCAGGTGAAGGTGAGCTCCTGCTCTGCAGAGGGACGGCTGGGCGTGCTGACCACTGGCATGCTGTAGTTGGCTGCAGGGGAGGGAAGGGGGGTGAGGGAGGCCAGGTTCTGCACCTCAAGATGCGGAGGGTGCAGGTGCCAAGGGCCAGGGCTGGAGAAGGTGGCCCCTGTGGCCCACCCTGGTAGAGCGGCCAGATCAGGGCTGTGGTCTGAGCTGCCAGCACAGGCCTGCATGGACACCCAACTGGGGAGCCACTGAGCCTAGCAGGCAGTGTCCTGTACCCAGGGCCAGTTCAGACCCCTCATTGGATCTAATATTTCTCACAGGTGACACTGCCATCTCCTTGCTGAACTGTGCCCTGATGGTGGTTATCTTTAAAATTTCCTTGAATTCTGCTGGACAGAGTGGCACATGTCTATAATACCAGCAGTTTGGGGGGCTGAGACAGGAGGGTCATGAGTTCAAAACCAGCCTCAGCAACTTAGTGAGGCCCAAAGCAACTCAGTGAGACTGTCTCTAAATTTTATATACATATATAGAGAGTTCAGGGTTGTGGCCAGGGGTTAAGCACCCCTGGGTTCAACCCCCCAAATCCTTAAATTCTCATCTCATTTTGTGTTTTATAGCACTGTCTTCTAATTCATTTTGAAAAATCTAGCTCGAGCTGAAGAGTTCAAGGCAGCTGGCAAGACTGGGGGTTCTGTGAAACCAGGGGGTCTCAGGTTGCAGAGCTATCCTAAAACTGACCAAGTTTTCACCCACTGCCTCACCGGTGGGAGAAACCCAGTAACCAAGACAGGACTTTCTTCCCTGAAGGGAGCAGGCTGCTGGGCCAGGGCTGGGTTCTGGGAACACCTTCTCCAGGATGAGGCTGGGTGAGACCTGCGCTCTGCTTTGCAGCCTCACCTGCCACGTGCAGTGTGACCACGGCTTCCAAGATCCTTCCTAGCTCTAAGGATTTCCTAAACACCAGGCAGTTGAACTTCTGCTCGTCCTGGGGGGTGACATTGCGCAGGTGCAGGGAGAAGTCCCCCTGCTGCATGCTGTCCAGTGACAGGTGTGCCCTGTTCTTGTAGTGGCTGTCCTCGAGGCCTGTGGAGCTGTTCCCGGGGAGGTAGTAGGTCACCACTGCGTTTGACTCGCTGACTTGCCAGTAGACAAACAGGTCGTCTAGGTCGAAACGATCTGTTCCCGGGTAGACGCAGCTGAGTTTGACGTCACTGCCCACCATGGCCCTGACTTCCTCTGCTTGAATAACTGCAAGAGTTAAAAGATGAGATGGATATTCTGAGGGTGACTCCCAGCCCATGGAGTCACCCAGACTTCTGGGTTACAAGGCTCAGACACTGATCCTGACACATTTAAGCAGAAAAGGAATGTGTTGACAAGATCCACCCAGGAGGCAGCTCAGATGCTGGATGGTGAGCCACCTGACTCTGTTGTCCAAGGCCAATACCTGGCTCTGACAGGGCACAGCTGGCATGCAAGGCCACCACTGGGAGAAGCCAGGGAGGGTCCCTGGGCTGCTCTGCACTATTTTTAAAATCTGGCATGCAAAAGAGAACAATTTCTCGACATTATAAAGTCATTGTGCTCATGAGAAAAGTTCACGCGACATACAGAGGTACTTCCATTTGCACAATCACTTAACTGCCTGGCTTAGACTGGAAGGCTTGGTGGGGCCTCGGGTCTCTGCTGCAGGGCCACAACATTGCTTCTGGCTCTTTTCAAACCTCAGTAAGGCTGAATGGGACAGAGAGCCTGGGGGGACAAGAAGTCCCTGACTCAAAGGAACTACATTCTACCTATCCTGAGCATGAAATCAAAGAACTATGGCCTTTGGAAACGCAGTGTCCTCTATGGCCTTCTGTCCTGCACACCAGCCTAGGTGTGAGGCCCAGAGGACCCTGGCAGGAGGTGGTGAGGACCTCCTGAGGCCCTGGGTGTGAGGCTCTCACAGCTCTGCATGAGGTCTGGAGGCTGGGTAAGGTTTGGCTGGGTAAAGCACCCTGCATTAAGCACTGACTCACCAGCTTGCAGGCCACTGAGGAGGAGCAACAGCAGGCCAGGACTGGAACAGAAACAAGGGAAGGCAGGTGAGCTGCAGGTCTCCGCTTCTCCTTCCCAGGAGCAGGGGTCCGCCCACAGGAGGCCCTGGCTCCGTCACAGAAATGCGAATTCGCCGTCTGGAGAGGTCCTGGGCTTCCCTGCACGGGGAGCTCAGGGAGAGAGGCCTGGACCACACCTCCCCGCCCCGCAGAGCAAGACCTCAGGGCTTCCAGCCCAGACCCCCCAGACCACCATGGCAGTGAGTAAAGAAGGCTTGGGAGCCGCGGCAGGTCCAGGCTTCTGCCTCCGCCGCGGCCTTGCTGGGAACCACAAGAAACCTCCGAGGCCGTGCGAAGTGCCGCCGTCCCGGCTCCCACCGCCCCCTGCTGCGCGGCCCGCAGCACCCCTTCCCTGGTTTGGAACTGTTAACGCGGAGGGGGATCCCAGGTGTGTGGGGAGAGGCCGTGTCACTAAGCAGTGGGCACTTGCTGGCCTCCGAGGTGTCACAGGGTGTCACATCCTCCCTCCTTCTGGGAAATCAGCGGAGAAGGGCGGCTCGCGGTGCCCGCGCCGGGTGCGCCTCCCGCTCGGCGCGCAGCCTACTCGGTCGCTGCCTCCGCACGGCCGCCTGGCTCGCCCACGCCCCGCCCGCGCGCCGGTGCCCGCCGGCCCAAGCCGCCCCCTGCCGTCCACACCGCTGGTACCCGCGCTTCCCTCGGGGGCCTGCAGGTGAGCCCGCGAGCCCCGCGGGAGCCGCCCGGAGCTGGCGACGCGCGGGACCGCTGCCTTCGGGGCGCTGTCGGCCCCACTTCGGGCGGGGACACCGCGCCCTGCCGCGCTCCCTTCCCCGCACCGCAGGGCGCGGCCGTAGGCGGGCTCACCTCAGCCGCATGGTGGGCGCCGAGACCAGGGGCCGCGGAGACCTGGGGCCGCGGAGACCGGCTCTAACTGCGTTCCCAGTTCCCAGGGCGCCGCGGAGGCTCTGAGCGCCAGCGCGCGGCCGCCTGGGTGCAGCCCTGGTCCCCGCCCCCGGCCCGGCCCTCCCGGACCGTGACCGCCCCCGGGAGGAGGCGGGGCGCGGCGGAGAGGAAGGTCGCCCTCTGGCTCCAGAAAGTTCATCTCTACCCAGGCCCGCGTTCCAGTCGGCCCGGTGCTGGACAGGGCCAGGTCCTCCAGGTCATGGGGACACGGGCCAGGGCTGTAGGTGCCCGGGGAAGTCCCGGGAGGGTCGCCGGGGACAGAGCGGTTGGGCCATAGGACACTGAGCTTTCCCCAACGCTGCCCAGACTGGTCCCCATCCCCGGCCCAGTGTCCTAGCCCCACCTTCCCTGAGGGTGAGTTATGAGAAGTCCCAGATCTGAGCCAGGGGCCAAAAGTAGGCTTCTCCAGGTGGACAGTAGGTGAACCACACCCGATGACTGTTTAGGACTGGACCAAAGGCAGGGAGGGCAGGCCTGAACTGACACCCCCTGCACACCCAGTTTGTTCCCCTAACCTTTGTGGGGTCTGATGGGCCCCCTGGTACAGCATCTTTGCATATGAGAGGCTCTGAGAAGCCCACTGCTTGGACCTGGGTAGACTTTGCTCTCCTGTGTTGGCCAGTGTTGTCTGGCACCTGGTCTGTGGAAGACTGTGCTGAGCTCTGGGCTGTGGTGGAGGCCCACTTGCTCCCTGCCCCCCACAACACACAGTACTGGGCCCACCTCTCTGCTGACTCAGTGCTCCTTGCTCCTTCCCCAGGCCAG
Source organism: Marmota flaviventris (assembly GCF_047511675.1). NCBI lineage: Eukaryota > Metazoa > Chordata > Mammalia > Rodentia > Sciuridae > Marmota > Marmota flaviventris. Next base: position 1,787,961 of record NC_092505.1, on the reverse strand, counting down.
GTTCAGAGGTACTGCCAGACTGGTGAGGAGGTGGGTCAGGAGGGGACAGGGTTCCCTCCCTGTAGGTGGCAGGTCTGGAGGTCCTGATCTCCTGGGAGCAGCCAAGGGTTGTAGCCTCTCTATTCAGTTCTGCCTCACCCCAGGCCTGCTGCCCAGGCTGATGGTGGAGCAGGGGCAGCCTTTGTGAAGGCAGAAAGCTGGGAGCCTGTCCCTGTGCCACTGGGCAAGGGGAGCTCCCGGAGCCCAGTCCCCATGCAGATTTCATTCATTCAACGAAGACCCGATGAGCACCCAGCACTGGCTAGGTTCTCAGAGAGCACGCGGTGAAGAAGGCTCTAGTCTCTGCCAGCTGGACGCGGACGTCCCCATGCAGCTGTGGGACAACCAAGTGAAGACAGCCAAAAGGTGAGTGCCGGTGGTGACGGAAGTTCCCGAGGAAAAGAGCTGGGACAGTGAGCATGTGGTCCCCGAGTCCCCAGAGTCGGGAGTGGAGTGGGCATTCAGAGGCACTTCTTCAGGCACTTCTTCTTCCTTCCCTTTGGGCAGGAAGCGCAGGGACTAGAGGACCCCTCCCATGTTCAAGGGTCCAATGAAGGGGTCTGCTCTTGGGGTGGGGATGGGGGCCAGAGAAGTGTCCTGAAGGCAAGGTGAATGTTGTCCCTGGACAGCAGGGTGCCCGCACAAACCAGATCGCGTGCCTCGGGATGGGTCCAGCTCCAGGAGCCAGGAACTGTGTCCAGTGAGGGCTGGAACCCACGTGGCCAGGGCCTCTTCAGGGACACACGTTCACACACCCAGCATAGAGAGGGACATGATGTTGGTGGCCTCAGTCCCCTCCCCCGCCCCAGCTTGGCTCCAGCTGGCAGAAGACTGGGTTTGGGGAGAACCAGCCCAGCATCACTGGCCAGGTGAGCAGAGCGGTCAGTCGGGCTGGGCAGCTGGCACCACCCATGCCTTCTCCTGCCAGGTCAGACTGCTGCCACTCCCCTCCCCTTGGTTAGGTGAGTCCCTGAGGCCCACACAGGGCTGTCTCTGATTGGGCCAGCCTGGGCTGGGTGCCCACCTCTGGGCCTATCACTGAGGCCCAGGGGCCTGCACTGTACTGATTGGCTGATGCCTGGGTTGGGGCAACGCCCCTTCTAGCACTACCCAGATCCCCCTCCACCCTGCAGCTCTCCAAGCCAGGCCTGGGCGCTGTGCTGCCTCACGGCAATGGGGCAGTGGTAGAAGATGCTCGGGTGGCACAAGCATGGCTGGCAAGGGGGTAGGGGCTCGGGCTCACAGAGGTCTCAAAAACCACTTACTGCTGCTGGACCCAGTGAACAGCAGAGACTCTGGATGGAGGGGCCTATTGTTCCTTGGGCACAGTAGAGAAGTGACACAGAATGCAGCTGGACTAGAGGGGGCACCATTGGGCAGCACCCGGGCAGCTGTGGGGGAGGGGAACCCAGACCAGAGATGGTAAGCTCACGACGGGTTGAAATCCCAGCCTTGGAACTGTGCATCACCAGGCAAGTTAGTCAGCCCCTCTGTGCCTGTGCTTCCCATCTGTGAAGTGCAGCTAATCACACCCTCGTGGCTCAGTGACCAGGTAATGCATGCGAGTACAGTTGTGTGACTGTCCTAAATTAATGCACACCCTATAGGCAAAGGGTTCCAAATAGGACTCTGAGATGAAGGAGAAATAGGAAACCCTTTGGGAGGCTTCCTTCCTGTGGCTGTGGCTCCCTCGACCAGGACTGCAGGCGGGCAGGGAAGCTTGGTGCTGGGGTGGGACAGGCCCAGGCCATCAGGACTGGGAACCAGAGGAACTGCATCCCTGCAGCCTGGATTTGAGGTTCCCGGGCAAGATATGGAATCGTCTGGATGCCCCAACCTGCCCCCTGAACCCCACCTGCACCCAGGGAGTAGCAGGCTCTGGGCCCCAAGTCCCACTGATGGGAGGCCTGCAGCAACCTAATTTCAGGTCTTTCCCCCACACGGGAAGCACAGTCCCCTGAGAGTCACAGCACAGTGTGCCTCTGACATCCCAGATGACACTCGGAACCTGATTCCGGGCTGGGGAAGCCCATCTTTTCTCTTGGGGGTCTGCTCATTTCCTGCGTCTGCTGCAAGGAGTCACCGCAGACTTGGGGGCTTAAAAACAGCAGGGGCGTCGTTTTTCCACAGTCCTGGAGGCCAAAGTCTGAGGTCACTGCTTCACCTGGAGGCTGAAGGGAGACGCCTCCCTGCCTCACCCCCTGGGGTGCCCCTTAGCTGAGCTGCAGCTCTGGAGTCTCTCTGCCTCTCTGGTCAACGGCCGTCCCCTCTGCATGTGGTCAAGACTGCCTGTGCCCCACTCAGATTGCAAATGGGCCCACCTGGGTAACCCAGGAGGCACGTCGACTCAGGCAGTGGGGTCCTTCCCTGCCGTGCGAGGTGACACCCACAGCTCCGGGAGTCGGTCACGGGCATCTTTTGGGGGGTGATTTACAGCCGACTCCAGGGATCGCGAATGGGGCCTTGGGGGAGGGTTAAAGTACACAGGAGGATCTCCAGGTGGGGACGATTCTGTGTGCACGTTTGAGAGTGCGGAGAGGACGAGGAGCGTGTCTGGAGACCTGAAGCCTGGCTCTCCTCCTTGCTCTAAAGCAGGTGGAGAGCAGGCCCTGGTTTTCTCTCTGCCCGTGCCACCAGTTACCTGGGTGGACGCAGCCGGGCCGCTACCAGCCCTGCGCAGTGCTGTCATCCCCCACTGGGCAGCTGTGGTCACAGGCTCGTGTGCACAGCTCAGCCAGCTCTCGGGGTCATTGTGGGCTGCAGAGCCTAGGCTACCAGGAGGGGTCTGTCTGCCCCTGGCTGAGCCCAGCTCTGCTCTCCTGCGGTGTCTCCGGCCCTCTAGCCTGGTTCCATCGCCGCCCTCCCGAGTCAGCCCTGGACACGATACCAGTGTTGTCCATGTGCAGGGCTGTCCTCCTGGACGGAGAAAGTGCCCTGTTACACTGATCCAAGGGTGACCTCACTCTACTTCAAGTTGTTTGTAAGGATCTTCCACAGGTCCAGTTTGAACCCCCCTTTCTTCCTCAAAGCATTGTACAGACCACTGAAAGCGTCCCCAAGACCCAGTTGTGGTGCCCAGGACCATCTGACTCTGTTTAGTTGCTGTGTCTGGACTCAGGGGATGGGATGGTTCTAGCTACCTGGGAAACAGTCCTGTGAGATTCATCACTCGTGTGAGGCTGGGTCCAATCGATGCCCTCTGTTGGGTTAAACTCCTCTGGGATGGGCACTGCCCAGGGCCCTGGGGAATCCTGCTTCAGCAAGCAATGCCATCTGGGTTAGGAGCCCCAAGGTCACATACTTTGCAGGTAGATCTGGTGTGGGCCCGAGCACCCTTGGCTCCACTGGCTCTGGCTTTTCTACCAACTGGGAATGTTCTATACTGGGGCGCTCGGGGCAGCCTGATAGGTGAGTGATTCCAACCATCAAACCAACGAAAATCCCATCTACAGGTGTGCACAGGGTGGGCACCTGGTACCCAGGGGGCTTTGCTTACACACAGAACACCAAAATATGACCAGCAGTCCTCCAGTGACACATCTATTGAACTTCTCAGTGGGAACACTGTGCTCTCGGGTGCCCGGTCACATCAGGATCCCGTCCACCACACAGGGCACCTGGCTCCTCTCCCCAAACCCAGAAACGGAGCCCAGGAGAGCCTGCGACTCGAACCAAACAGGAGGTGGGTCTGGAGCATCGCGGGACATCCAGAGCCAAGCAAGTGAGAGTGATTGGGGGAGAACACAGGTAGAAGAGGGGGTTCTAGGAGAGCCCTTCGTCATTGTATAATGGCTCATTTATAAAGAGGAAGTGCGTTCTGAGAGAAATACTTGAAATATTCTCGTAGGGGAAGAAAGCAGTTCTTCACGAGCGCAGATGGGCCCCGGGCAGGCAGCGTCCCTCGCTGTCCATCTTGAGCCAGCAGCAGGAGCTCCTCTTCAGAGGCCAGGGCCGAGTGCCTGCTGCCAGGGAGAGGGGCACAGTTACAGACCAGCACCTGCTCCCTGGGCGGGGCTCTCAGCTCTCCCCAGGACTCATGCCCTGGACTCATGCCCTGGGGGCCCGCCAGCTTCTGTGAGGAGCTGGTCACAGGCCAGGCAGGGTCCCTTTGGTCCAGCTGGTGGATCTCCTCTCAGTGTGAAGAGGGAGGAGAGACTGGGAGCCACCAGAGCAGATGCTGGCCATCCTGGGAGGAAAGGGCAGGACCCAGGGGCAAAGGTTCATCAGAGCTGGGTGTCCCAAGTGTCCCAGGGATCCTGACAGCAAAGACCTGCCGACACTCAGGTCATCCTGTGATGCGTGGGGGCAACTGTGTGGCGCAGCCCGAGGGGCCAGTCCTGGGCCACGGGGGGGGGGGGGGGGGGGAACAGGGCCCACCCTGGAGATGGCAGCAGTTTTCAGTTTGCCTTGGGGTTAGTGAAGGCACAGAGGAGGGGCTGCACCTCAGTGTGCCCTCACTGTCCCTGCTCTTCTCCTTGGGGACTGTCTGGCTGTCCCAGGATGACAAGGCCATTGGGAGCAGAGGTTGCTTGGACAGCTGTTCTTGGTTCCTCAGGAGCCGACCACCCCAGGAACAGCGTCCAGCAGCTCCCAGCCCTCAATGGCCCCTGCGGGCTTGGATCCGACAGTGAAGGCCAGACCCAGAGGGGCCCGTGGTGCCTGGCTCAGGAAGGGGCCAGGCTGGGCCCAGGACGGAGGGAGCTGTGTGTCCACGGCAAAGCCTGGCAGGCGCCTCTGGACACCTTGGGAAGGGGGCCAAATGCCGCAGGTTGTGGGCCAGGGTCAGGAGCACCTGCTGCAGGTTACTTCTGTTTTGTTGCGGGCTGGTTTTCCGTTTGGGTCGTCCTGTCTGTCCGTTTGGTAGTGGGAGGGATTGAACCAGGCCTTATGCTGGGAAAGAGCTCCACCGCTGAGCCACATCCCCAGACCTTTCTACTTTCAATTCTGAGACAGTGTCTTGCTCAGTTGCCCAGGCTGACCTGGAACTCGCAATCCTCCTGTCTCAGCCTGACTTCCGAGTCACTGGGGCTACGGGCGTGTGCCACCATGCCTGGCCACATGTGACTTCTCAGGTGTCATTCCTACCCCACTGCTGCTCCCTGGGTGAGCGGCTGGCGAGGAGTGCAGCCTGGCTCCCCCTGCAGGCCATTCTGGGCCCCGAGCGACGCCCGTGCCCTGCTGCTGGACTTGGACCCACAAAGTCACACAACCACCAGGGAGGGACCTGCTTGGCCACCACCAGATAATGATGTGGTGTGGTGGACGGCATGTAGGCGGGGCTATAGTCAGCAGGCTCCCGAAGAAAAATTAGTTTGAAAAAAAGTGGCTCACCTCACCTTGGCACAAAGCCAGGGAGGGCCAGGAGGGCGTGGGGTGGGGAGGGGCCACAAGCACCTCCCTTGACAGGCCCGGGCCCTGGGGCTGTGCAGTGGCTGGGAGCCAGGAGAATGCTGAGGCTGGAGGGGAGTGGGGAGAAGTTCCCAGAAACTCACTCCTGGGCAGAGGAGACATGACTTAGCAGTCCTAGGAGGTGTGGTCCCATTGGCTGAGCACGTGTGAGCCTGCGTGAGTGTGCAGGTGTGCAGGCTGGTCACCAGGAGCATGTGTCTGTGAGCCTGTGTGAGTGTGCAGGTGTGCAGGCCGGTCCACCAGGAGCATGTGTCTGTGAGCCTGTGTGAGTGTGCAGGTGTGCAGGCTGGTCACCAGGAGCATGTGTCTGTGAGCCTGTGTGAGTGTGCAGGTGTGCAGGCTGGTCACCAGGAGCGTGTGTCTGTGAGCCTGTGTGAGTGTGCAGGTGTGCAGGCTGGTCACCAGGAGCATGTGTCTGTGAGCCTGTGTGAGTGTGCAGGTGTGCAGGCTGGTCACCAGGAGCATGTGTCTGTGAGCCTGTGTGAGTGTGCAGGTGTGCAGGCTGGTCACCAGGAGCATGTGTCTGTGAGCCTGTGTGAGTGTGCAGGTGTGCAGGCCGGTCCACCAGGAGCGTGTGTCTGTGAGCCTGTGTGAGTGTGCAGGTGTGCAGGCTGGTCCTTCAGGAGTGCGTCTGAGCCTGTGAGTGTGCAGGTGTGCAGATTAATCCAGGAACGCGTGCCTGTGAGCCTGTGTGAGTGTGCAGGTGTGTGTGTCTGAGCATGCACAGGTGTCCTGGGGGGTGGTGCAGGGTGCGGGGCTTCAGAATGAGGGCCACATGGAACACATTCTCAAGGATGAAGCAAGTGCTCTGCCCAGCATCAGGCTTTGCTCTGGGGCCCGGGCACCACCTTGAGGTCCTGAGGCAAGACCCTGGGAAGTGCTGGGGTAGAGAGAGACTTCACCTGCAGAGACCATCCAGCGGCTTGGGCGTGTGAGGTTTGCGGGTGGCCCCAGGCCTGGCTAGACTCAGCCCGACAGCCCCGGGGCTGCTCAGCTTGGCTCTGCTGGTAACCCCACTGACTCCAAGCCCGTGTCCCCCGTGAGCCCTGTGCCGGCTGTGTCCCTCCAGCCTGGAAGCCTCACGGCCCAGGAAGTACCTCTTCACAGCGGGGATGTTGGTCCACACGCGCACGGCATTCTGCAGGGCGCTCCCGCGGACGTCCTGGAGGATCACGGGCTCTGTCTAAGGGACGGAGGGGGCCACCAGTCAGCCTGACAGCCAGTAACCTCCTCCCCGTGGGTCCCAACGGTCTGCAGGTCTAGGCTAGCACGTCTGCCCAGTGCCTCCTCTACCTGACAGACCTTTGTCCTTACAAACTGCCCTCTGAGAAGAGATGCAGGGTCATCGTGTTCTTAACCGGCAGATGTTTGGTCCCACGGGCCAGTGGCCTGCAGACCCTCAGGGATCAGGAGGCCTTGCTGGCCAACAAGCGCTCCCCAAAGCGTGTCCACCCTCCTATTCTTGGCAGCAGTCACACAGGCTGTCTCTAAGGCTGGTCACGGTCTCTGCAGAAGCCCAGAGAGGGAGAGGCAGTGGGAGGCAGAGCCGGCATGTGCCACGGGGCGGGGGAGCCAAAGAAAGGAGAATCGGAGGCGGAAGGCCCTTCTGGGTGACCTGACTCCACCCCCTGATCCGACAGCTCCCCGGGGGAGCAAGCAGCCCACCAGGGTCACAAGGGTGCACGAGCTGGCCAGAGCCACACTTAGGTTTCTTGCCCTCAGCAGAATGAGGCCCCACAGCCGGGTGGAGATGGCAGACGACCCAGGACTTTCCTTCCGTGCTACTTTGGAGTTGGGACCAATTAACTCTGAACTACCAACCTGTGTGCCAAACAAGGGAAAGCGGTATTGTTGCGGCCCTCTGTCTGTCCTGACGGGTGCCTGGCTTAGCAACGTGGTGTTTCAGTTGGGCCCATAATTACTGACGGCAGAAATAGGGTTTTGTTTTGTTTTTTGGTAAAACAATGCAATGTACCAATCTGATCCCGACTGCTGATACGTGACATTATGTTGGTGTTTTTTTAAATGCTCAGATTTCCTAATAAAGAAGAAAGCAAGCAACAGGGTCGTGAGGCCACTTTGCTTAACTCTGTAGAAATCACCTAAAAGTTTAAATGGATCATATTCTAGGAAAACGTAACCTCCCGACACTGACCGCTGAGACAGGAGATCTCCACAGACGGTTCACACAGACCTTGAAGCAGCAGCTGTAGCTGTGTCACAGAACACCATCTGCCTCAGTTATTTTAGGGAGCAGGCCCAACATAGAGACCACAGCCCGCCAGGGGACAAGGGAACCGTTACAACCCCTTTCCCGCTGTGGGTGGAACCGTGACCGGCGTGCCCCCCCACAGTGCAGGCGCTCACCACTAGAAGTCTGCTCTACACTGTGTCCTCTCAGTCACTCTCGAGGACAAGACTCCCCAGGTAACCCACAGACACCCGAGACCACCGTTGATAAAAATGCCCCAACCAGCGAGAATCAGCAGAAACTCCCCTCGGCCTACAGCACGCTGCGCCTCGGCCTCAGAGCCAGGGTCCCTGCCCTGTGGAGGGCAGGGGGACACAGGGTATCCCCATCACGGCCATGGTCCCCGAGACTGGCAGCTCCATGAGAGAAGAGAAAGAGATCGCAGGTATAAAACCAGGAGGAAAACTGTCACCGTCACTGGTCTGAACACACACACAGCAAGCCTCATTGAATCGAATGAAAACCCTCAGCCCACATGGCCATCCAGCCACCGGGCAGCGGGGGCCATCAGCACAGAGGCCAGTTCCATGTGTATAGACCAAGCCAGTTGGAGGGCCAAGAGGGAGGTGGCCACCAGGAGAGCAGGCAGGATACCCCAGGGTACGCTAAGGACTGAGGGAGCGCTCCCACACCGTCCCACTGCTGAGGGACCGCTCCACGAGGGTGGTCGGTGACACCTGTGACAGCCACATTCACCCTCTGACCAGAGAGCCCCTCTGGAGTTGGCCACGGACGGCACCTCTGTCAGAGCCAGAGGCAGGAAGTGCCTGGTCACCCACCCACAGGGAGCGGCCACATGTGCCCACCACCCCAGGGGACCCACGCAGCACAGGGACAAGACGGAGGAGTGCTGCTGCCAGGGAAGGCCACTGGAGCTGGGAGGCCAGGTGCCAGCAGCCGGGCACTGCAGGGGCTTCTCCTATCGTGTTGGACCTTGGACGAGGGCAGGCGCCCTGTGGGAGGAGCAGCAGGCTGGCCAGGCTGACCCGTGAGGAGGGGTCCATGGGCGGGTCTGGGTGTTAAAAATCCCCACTAAAGCAACACCTTCAACTTGAGTCTGTGCTTCTGCACATCCTCCCCCTGCCCCAGCCGAAGCCCCTGGACAGCAGCAATCCACTGGGCGCCCCTCCCTGCCTGCCTGGCTCACCCTCAAGCCACCCGCGAAACCCCCGGCAGTGGGGGCTGCCCTCGCTGCGCCCATGGCTGGCCACACTGTCCCCGCCCCGTCGCATCCCTTCTGGGACCGGGGGCATGATGAACTCCTTCCTGGGTAAGGTCAGGTGGCCGCGACTCCACTGCACTTCCCCTGCCAGAGCCATTCCCAGAGCTCCGCCACGACTGGCCGCGTGGGCTCGGCCACAGCCCGCGGGGCTGCTCTGGTGGTGCCAATTCAGACGCGTGGACAGAGGAGCAAGGCCGTGGTGCCCCTGCCTGTGTGGGTGTGTGGGGTGAGCACGAGTGTGAGGTACAGGGGGAGCGTGCGTGTGGCATGTAGTATGTGGCATGTGTGAGTCCCGGTGTGTGTGTATGTGTGAAATTGTATGTGTGAGTCCTGGTGTGTGTGTGTGTTTGTGTGCAGTGTGTGTGTGAGTCCTGCTGTGTGTGCAGTGTGTGTGTGATTCCTGGTGTGTGTGTGTGGTGTGTGTGTCTGTGTGCATGCAGTGTGTATGCAGTGTGTGTGTCCTGGTGTGTGTGCATGCAGTGTGTGTGTGTGTGCAGTGTGTGTGTGTGAGAGTCCTGGTGTGTGTGTGCAATTGTGTGTGTGAGTCCTGGTGTGTGTGTGTGCAATTGCGTGTGTGTGAGTCCTGCTGTGTGTGTGCAGTGTGTGTGTGAGTCCTGGTGTGTGTGTGTGCAGTGTGTGTGTGTGTGTGTGAATCCTGGTGTGTGTGTGCATGCAGTGTGTGTGTGCAGTGTGTGTGAGTCCTGCTGTGTGTGTGTGTGCAATGTGTGTGTGAGTCCTGCTGTGTGTGTGTGAATCCTGGTGTGTATGAGAGCAGTGTGTGTGTGAAACCTGGTGTGTGTGTAATGTGTGTGTGAGTCCTGCTGTGTGTGTGCAGTGTCTGTGTGTGTGAGTCCTGGTGTGTGTGCAGTGTGTGTGTGCAGTGTCTGTGTGAGTCCTGGTGTGTGTGCAGTGTCTGTGTGTGTGAGTCCTGGTGTGTGTGCAGTGTGTGTGTGCAGTGTCTGTGTGTGTGAGTCCTGCTGTGTGTGAGTCCTGCTGTGTGTGTTGTTTTAGTGTGTGTGTATGTGTCCTGGTGTGTGTGTCTGCAGTGTGTGCGTGCAGTGTGTGTGTGTGTGAGTTCTTGTGTGTGTGTGCAGTGTGTGTGTGTGTTAGTCCTGGTGTGTGTGTGTGTGAGTCCTGGTGTGCGTGTGCAGTGTGTGTGTGTGTGCAGTGTGTGTGTGAGTCCTGCTGTGTGTGTGTGCAGTGTGTGTGTGTGAGTCCTGCTGTGTGTGTGTGTGAATCCTGGTGTGTATGAGAGCAGTGTGTGTGTGTGAGTCCTGCTGTGTGTGTGCAGTGTGTGTGAGTCCTGGTGTGTGTGTGTGTGTGTAATGTGTGTGTGTGAGTCCTGCTGTGTGTGTTGTTTTAGTGTGTGTGTGTGAGAGTCCTGGTGTGTGTGTGTGTAGGTACGAGTGTGTCCCATGTGCTCGCTGGGAGGCAGGGCAGGAGGTGGCACCCCCGGGGGCACGTGCGGAGAGCGCGGTGGTGGCGTGGGGTGGGTGTCCAGCTCCTGTCTGTGCCTCTGTGCGTGGCCCTCGGGGGAGGCCAGGCCGGGAGCTGGGTGGACGTGAGCCCCTGGAAGGCCGGGCACGTACCTCCAGGAAGCGAGCGGCTATGGCCTGCTCATCCCCAGTCAGCAGCAGGTTGTCCACAAACATCCAGAAGAAGGCCTGCGGGCTGCCCGCCCGGGGCCGCGCGTACTGCAGGAGGCGGTGGAACTGGAACAGGTACCACCCTGCGGGGGGCGGTTTGGCTGTGAGTGGACAAGGGCTGAGGGCCTGGGTGTCCCCACCCCTTACACTTCTGTCCCCCTCCCAGGAGCAGCACCTGGCCAGGGCGGCAGAGGCTCACAGGTCCCGACCTTATCCAGAGAGGCCAAGGTTCAGCAAGGACAGGGACAGGGGCCCACACTGACCACTGACCCTGCCTTCCGCCTCGGACTCCAGAGCCTGCATGACCTGAGGCCACCCGGTGGGCTGGAGGGCCTAGAGTGGGGCACGAGGCGGCCTTCGGGGCGACGGTACCCGCTCTCTTGTCATGGCAGTGTTCACAGGTGACCCACTGTGCATGCTATGGGACGTGCTATGGGACCTGCCCTGCATCAGTGACCGCCCTCCACTGTTTAAACACACAGTTCACAGTTGCCGCCCTCCCTGAGGCGCTGCAGTGGGTGGGAGAGAGGAGAGGTGACAGGGCTGGGGACAGACGCCCTGGTGAGTGGAGCAGACCCAGCCCTTTTCTTGAGGGCATCTTACCAGGAGAATGGTCACAGGCGTGGCCCAGGGCGGGCGTCGAGCCGTACACGAGGTCGAAGGGGCCCCATTCCTCCACCTACAGGACACGGGCAGGACACGGGCTCGCTGGAGAATGTCCTTATTTATGGGACGGTTGTCACTGCGAGCCCAGCGCTCAGCCCTGGTGATGAGTCAGCCCTGGGGCCGAGATGCCTGTCCAATAGGATGTGGTGAACCCTCCCAGGATCCCTGGGGCAGAGGAGCCCCCAGAACTGAGTCATCAGTAGCCACCATGCCCTCTGGGGCACGCCCAGCACATAGGCCATCTGAGAATGGCCACTGCTCCTGGGTGGAACCTTGGGCCCCTGGGACCATGGACTCCCCGCCACAGGTGGGTGTGCTGCCTGGGAAGCGGCCAGTCCACACAACCCCAGCACCCCGACAGTCAAGCCAGCCACATTCCTGCCCCCTCGGGGACAAAGGAGCTCTTCAACACCCACAGCCCAAGGCGTCTCGGCACCCAGAGGGCCACCCACGGTCAGCGGCAACCCCCGGGGCATTCTCCTAGAAGTTCAAGAGACACCGGATATTGGACCCCACTTTCTGATAGCCCAATCCAGAGTGGACCCTGAGCTGGGGTTCAGCTCGGCAGTGAAGCGTTTGGGGCAATAGGTGGGGTTCAATCCTGGCACCCCCTAGCAAACAGGAAGACGCTCCGGCAGCTCTGGGCAGCGGGGAGACCTGAGCCCGCCCTCCTGCTCCTCCTGCCTCTGTCCTGGGCCCCGCCTGGTGGCTGGGGTGCGAACAGGAGGGCAGGGAGGCGGGACACTTAGTGGGTCTGCGACGGCACTAAGCTCTGTGGCAGGAGGCTGTGCCCTCCTTTAACGACCGCCCAGCAGGACGGGGTGGAAGGGGACCCAGCTCTGGGGAGCAGCCGCCAGCGCAGAGTGGGCTCACCCCGGAGAGAAGCCCCTGCCTGGACGCCCAGGTCCCACCGCCCACGGGGGCGGCTGTCGGGTCCCAGACCCTGCCTCTTTATTTTAGAGGGTGGAGTGGGGGTCAGGCCCTTGGCTGGGCAGCACCCCATCATGGGGCAGAAATGGGCCACTGGATCTCAGCATGTCTGGCCGGCTGCCCAGCTCTGTGCTGAGGGCAGTGCAGGCCCACGGAGCCAGGGAGCACGTTCACTGGGCCCGGAGCCCTCGCTGGCCTGGAGGCCCCAGAGTGGCATCCAGGAGGCTCCCCGGACCCTGGCCTTCCCCACCCCCTACCTGGCCCTGCTGTCCCTGGCCTCAGTCCCCTGTCCTCCCTGAGCCGGGGTCTGGGAGCGCAGGGCCTACTCACATCTCTGCGCACAATGTCGGTGACGTCCTCCAGGTGCCTCAGTCTTCCCGCCTCGGAGCCGGGTTCCAGAAACCCCAGACTGGTTAGCTCTGGAGTGGGACAGACAGGGGCACAGAGGAGCTGCAGGGAGCCGAGTGGGCCAAGGTCCCACCCAGGATGTTCCTCTCAGCCCAGCCACGTTGGCTCCATCGGCGGGCACCAGGAGAGGAGGGATCTCTCCCGTCTGGTGACCGCAGAAAACAAGCAGACCTCAGAGTACTGAGTTCAAGGCCAAGCAGTCCGCCACAGAACCAGGCACTTCTGCCACGCTGTCACTTCCTGGGCAGCGGTGTCCACACGGCACCACTAGGCCAGCCAGTCACCCTGGGAGCAGGCCCAGCTCCCGCGGCCCCACCAGCCGCGAGAGCCTGGGCCAGCTAAGCCATGCTGGTCTGTCTCAGGTGCCGGTCCCCAAGGTCAGTGACAGGATCACAGCCAGGGCACAGGCCCCCGCGGCATCTGTGCCGCTCTTATCCTAGGGCACCCACCCACCACGACCCGTCTCTGGGGCTCTCCCGCACCTGCCAGGTGGGACTTCCAAGGGCACCCGCTGGGGGGTTGGCAGAGCTGCAGCCAGAGGGGCACGCCCTGACGAGGGCGGGCGGGAGGGCTAGGAGGAGAGCCAGGGAGGGTCCCACGAGGCTGGCCGGCGGGGCCTCTGCGTGGCAGGCTGGCCGTCTGCGGCTGGGCACACTGTTCATCACAGCACTGGGCATCCGTCATGCTCTGCCAGCCGCCTCTGTCCCCGCACCCTCCCTCCCCACGGCCTCCACCTCCTCCTGGGTGGGCGCCCTACCTGGCCCTGCTGTCCCTGGCCTCCTGACCACTGTCTGGCCTCCCACCTGGCTTCTTGACTGCTGTCCTCACGGGAGGCCTCCCCTTCCTTTGCTCCGCGTCCCGGAATGTGGCAGGCTGGGCGCTCGGCTGGTCATGCCACCTCCCCCACCTCCCCCACCTCCCCCCACTTCTGCAGGTCGGGGCACTCACCTTTCCCGATGTCCCCAAAGAGGGACAGCACCCGCACTGGCTCCCTTTTCCAGGCTGGCACGGTTTTATAGATCTCCTGGGGACTCGCCTGGTAGAAAGGCCGTCATTCAGCCCCTGGTCCCAGAGCCTCGAGCCACAGGCTCCCGGGTGGAGGAGCCCCCTGAGACACACCTGCCAGGCAGAGGCTGGCCCCAGGAAGGCCTCCACTGCTGCAGGCCTGGTCCTGCCCCCTCGGTGGGGGAGGCAGGCCTGCAGGGCTGTCCCTACCTCAGAGGAGGGAGCTGGGATCCCAGCAGAGACTGCTCTGACTCTTAGGTTCCAAGACCCGGGAGAGTGCACAGCAGTGGGGACCCCGGGCCAGAAAGCCCTCGGAGGGCTGGGAAGTCTGACAGCTGCCCGAGGTGAGGGGTTCCCCAGGCCCAGACCTGCTGCCTGTGATCTGTGGAGCTGAGAACTGGCACCCTGAGTCCAGACGCAGAAGAGCCATGCTGGGGACCCAGGACACAGACGTCTCTAAACTCTGTGTGTGGTATGTGGGGCACAAGACTTGCCCTCCCCTTCCAGGATGCCGGCCAGAGACGGGCAGGGCCAGTGGGGACACCCGGCCAAGGTCAAATGCAGGACTATCAGGGACAGGATGGAGCAGGGACCAGGGGCTCGTGTTGGGACATCCAGGAATGTGGACGTCCAATCAGGCGGGAAGTAGGCAGTGGGGGTCTGGGCTGCCCTTGGAGGAGGAGGGGAAGGCCTGGGGACCTGCCCCCTCTGCCCAGGGTTGACCCCAGGAGCCACCTCCGCCTTTCCCTGGCTCCATGCCCTAGGTGGCATTTCATCACATTTCTGAAGGTCACTTCATTTGTGTGTGTGTGTGTGTGTGTGTGTGAAATCCCTCCTGCAGCCTTTGAGCCCAGGGGTCTCCATCATAGGGACAGGAAAGCTTTCTGCTCTCAAGGTACCAAAGGGGGGCTCCATAAGGCACACGCTGGCCTTGCTTTCTGAAAAGCACCTAAGACACCTGCTCACCACTACGAGCAAGGCACACCTGCAGCCACATGGCGTCTGTGAGACTGGAACACGTGTGCCACCGGTGTGCACGCATGTGGGCACGGCATAGGGCAGCTGGCACCTGCAGAGCCTGGTCTCAGCTGGACAGCTTCAAGACCCTCGCAGAAAAGAGCCCCAAGGACAGAGTGGCCCCTGAGAGGAGGACCCCCAGGGGAGGCAAGGCCACCCCGAATCAGTGCCCATCCCTCCTGGCCTGTGGCACCCCAGCCCACCAGCAAGCCCGAGGCTGGGCAGGGAGATGGCGGCGCCAGCCTGGGGCTGCTCCCAGGAGCCCCTGCTCCCTGTCTCTTCCATAGGATGCGCCTGGCGGGCAAGCAAAGGCGCCTCAACCCCGAGGAGCAGGAATGAGGACCCGAGGTCGGTCGAGCAGCTGGGCGGCACCCCACTCTCTGCTGGCTCCCCGCGAGACTTTCACCCCTTCCAGGGAAGCTCCTGGGGGCCAGCAACAAACCAGGACAGACTGCAGGAACACAGCTCAGCAGGGAGTCCTGCTCAAGGTCCCAGCGGGGCTGGCTCCCCCTGGAGGCTGGAGGGAGGGGGCACCGTAGCCCCCCAGCCCCCACCTCTGCTCAGGAGGCTGCAGTGGCCCTGGGCACACCTGGGCCCACGGACACGGGCACCCGCCTCTGCCTCTGTCCTCACGGGGCCTCTTCCTGTCTCTTCACCTCTGGAATCTCCCTCCCCTTTAAGACATCCACAAGGGTCTCATCCTCAGATCCTTCCCCGGATGTCATGTGCAGAGACCCTATTTCTGAATAAGGCTGGGTTCAAGGCACCCAGTTTAGGACTTTGAGGACATAAGGCTGCACCTTCCATGAGCCCACGGTCCTGCCTGCTTGGTATCTCTGGCCTCAACTGTGGGAAGTGCTGCGTCTGGCTCGCTGTCCTGGTTGGACCAGAGCCCACGTTGGCCCAGAGCTGGCAGCCACTGTAGGGCTCAGAGACTGCAGAGGGCTGCCAGTGGGCTCCCTGGGTCCCTCCTTCGTGACTGTTGATGAGCAAGGCTCATCCTTGCTTGTAAGAAACAAAATCACCATGCTTCGCTGATTCTGAAGAAAAGGCCCGTCTGGTGGCACCAAGCCTGAGCCCTGTCCCTGTGCCTGTCCCTGTCCGAACTGATGGGCACGGTGGAGCCAGTGGAAGCCACAGCGGCCTGCTCCTTACCGCCTCGCGATCCTGGAAGGCCTTCAGCCGCTCACGCCACTTCCTCCTGCGCTGCAGCAGCCCACTCCGTGAGAAGGGCAGGCACAGGGAGCACACCCACCTGCTCCTGGCGAGGATTCTGCCCGCGGTCCCCGGGCCCACCAGGGTGTCGACACACTCCAGACAGTAGCACCTACAGAAAGCAGAGAACCACGGTGACCCGGTAACACTGCCCCCGGGGACCTTGGAGGGATCTCCCTCCACTCATCTGAGAAAACAAACGGCCCTGCCCTTCTGTGCTGCGTGGGGGGGGGGGGTGAGGCCACAGGCTAGAAGGGACCCTGGTCCTCTCGGGGACTCGGGGACTTGGAGTGATAAAGGACGGCAAGGTCCAGAGACAATGACAGTTATCTGAGGATCCCCTAAAGCCACCTGGCCTCCCCAAACTCTGCAGGAGCAGAACTCAGGGCCAGGCTGTGAAGAGCACCTCGCGGACCCGAGGTGGGGAGCAGTGGATGCAGCCCAGGTCGGCAAGGGCAGGGGCGAGCATGCCCCTGTGCAGCCCTTGTCCTGACCCTCTAGATGGTCAGTGGAGGAACAGCAGTGTCTTGGCTGGGACAGAGGCCTCCAGACACCAGTCCATGTGCCACGGCTGCTCGCCATGGAGGTGTCTGAGAGGGACATGGAAGGGGGGAAGCCCTGTTTGGGGAGGCCCCATCCCCCCACGGGAATAGTGGAGAAGAACAGGTGCTCGAGGCTCCGCCCGGCCACCCCGGGGCCAGCCTCACCGTGTGCAGTCCGGGTTCTCGCAGATGAGCAGCGTCTCCCCCGAGCCGCAGATGGAGCAGGAGGACTGGTAGCCGTCCTCGTCGTACTGGAACAGGGCCTCCAGGAACCTGTCCTGTCAGGCAGAGGTGGCTGTTGGCATCCCCCTCCTCCCAGAGGTGGGGCCCCTGCTGGACCCCCGCTTACCTTGCACGGGGCACAGATTCCCCCCTCAAACAGGGGGTGCTGCGTGTGCACCTGGAAGCTTCCACAGCAGAGGCAGATGTCTAAAGAGAAACAGAGCGAGGACTCGGAGAGGGTCAGAGAAAGACCGGTGGCACCCGGACAGGGGGAGGGACGGCAGGCCCAGGGGAGGGCGACCGTGTTCATGGATGGGACGCCTTAATGTTACAAAGAGGCCAGGTGGGGGCCCGTCTCAAAACCCCAGCTGGCTGTGCTGCTGATCCTGAAAGGTGTACGGAAATGCAGGAAA
This sequence comes from Marmota flaviventris, assembly GCF_047511675.1. Lineage (NCBI taxonomy): Eukaryota > Metazoa > Chordata > Mammalia > Rodentia > Sciuridae > Marmota > Marmota flaviventris. Next base: position 1,770,976 of record NC_092505.1, on the reverse strand, counting down.
TCTGCAATAGGCCAATCCACAGGGCAAGAGGTGCCGGGGACAGGGAGCGGGGACAGGTTTTCTTTTGGGGATGATGAAGATGCTCTAAGATTAGGCAGTGGGGAGGCTGCAGGACCCTCCTCTGTCAGCACCCTCGGAACCACTCCACTTTGTGGCTTCATGAGGCGCAGGAGTTGGGCAGGTGGGGGAAGCACGCAGCACCCACAGAGCACCCAGCCTTCTTCCGGAGGCCCCAGAGGCCGAAGCCGCCTTTCCCCATCCTCCCTGTGGCCGCGGCAGGCGGTGGGGAGCTCACCTTCTATGTGTCGCTGGTTCACGGTGACTTCATAGGCAATGAGATCTACAAAGAAGGCAAGGGTGGCCCCTCCTCCTCCTCTCTCCTATGGAGGTACCGCCACAAAGGAATGCCACTAACGTGTCTCCTGAAGTCACAGGGGCCGGGGACCTCACCCGCCCTCCCCTGCCTTACTGTGGCCACCTCACCCCCCTCCCCTGCCTTACTGTGGCCGGGCCCCCCCAGCTGGGTGGAGGAAGCACAAGTGGATATTCCAGATGGTCCAGGCCTGGGGGCAGCACCCTACGGGAGGGTCCAGTAGGTGGACGAGCCCTCACCTCTGCCCAGCTGGACTGAAGAGGGGGATGACCGCCCGCTGGAGCCCACCAGGATCACATCCATACTGTGCTCAGCCTCCAGGTCCAGGACTGGGACCACCAGGGACACAGGACGCCAGGCAGAAGGAGAAAGCCATCAGCTATGAGCCTCTGATGGGAGCCCCAGGGGCCCGGCCCAGCGGTGGGGAGACAGAGCAGCAGCCATGCCAGCCACCCCCCACTCCGTGACCCCGACCCAGCCAGCCAGCCAGCTGGGTGGCCCCTGGGTGCCCCTCACTGGCCCAGCGGGCCAATTCCTCACAAGGGACCCAGGGACCAACATCCCCTGCAGCCCCGGGCTGCCTCTGACCCCTCAGGGACCCCATGCTCCTGCCTCCCAGTGCCCCATGCCCCAGCCAGGGGCCCCTGGGACAGTCCTCCCAGCCTGCACCCAGGCCTGATGGCCGCCAGTCTCACAGGGCTGCGGCCACTGCGCCCCATCCAGGAGTCTGTCTGGGTCCGGGTCAGAGCCCAGGCTGTCTGGAGTCAGGGTCCCAGAGGAGGAGAAGGCCATGAGGTCAGGCCACAGCGCCTCCCAGTAAGTGGGGGACTGTCCAGGACCCAGGTCCAGGGGCGGTGGGCAGCTGAGAATAGGTGTGAGGGGCAGGCTTGGGCCTGATGCCGTGGGGTATGGGGAGGGGTGAGGGGCTTCTGCAGGGCACAGAGGACCCCGTGGGGAATTAGGGGGCAGGAGAGATTCCTGGGGGGAGGGGTCTCCAGAGTGGGTGGGATTAAGAGCTCAAGAAGAGCGGCTGGAGAATGGGGGTCCCGCAGGATGGGGGTGATGGTGGGGGCGGGGCGCGGGGGCGGGGCGCCGGGGGCGGGGCGCCGGCAGCTCAGTGCGTGGGAGGGCTCCAGGGCAGGGTGGGCTGGGGTGGGGGCAGCAGGGGGGTGGAGCTCCAGGAGCAGGGCTCAGAGCTGGGTGGAGGTGGGGGGCTGGGGAGGGGGTTCGCAGTGGGGGCTGTGGAGTGGGGGTTGGGGAGCTGGAGTGGTGCTGGGGGTGGGTTAAGGTTGGACTGGGGACAGGACGGAGGAGCAAGAGGCGGGGGGCTGGGCGAGTGGAGGGAGGCCTTGGGAGGGGCCTCGATGGGTCCGGGTGGGGGTCAGCCGGGCCAGAGCACCACTTGGTGGTAGCCGCAGGTAACTGAAGTGGCCCTGCAGTGGGGGAAGGTCCCGGCAGCCTAGCGCCCACCTGAGGAGGGCTGAGCCGTGACTCCCGCCCGGTGCCCATGGGCGTCACTGTACAGCCAGGCCCTGGCGGCTCCTGGCGGGAAGGCATGTGTGGGAGGTGAGAGGGGTCCCTCCCTGGTGGGCCTCCCCTCAGCCCTGTCCCCCACCAGTCCTGAGAAAAGCTCAAAAATCCCAGTGAGGGTCCTTTGAAGCCAAGGTCCCTGACACAGCGCGTCTGAGCAGCAGCCCCAGCCAGGAGCAGCCACACGGAGACCTGGCAGGTCGTGTGCATCCGGGAGGGGACGTTAGGGGGAACCCAGGAAGTCCACGTGAAATCGTGACCATGACAAAGTGAGTGAAGAGATACTGCTTCCAGAGGGCGTCTCTGACAGTGCCACCCTCAACGGACGTCCCCATCTCCTGGCTGGAATGGGACTGCTGCCCACGGCTGGCCACCTGCAGCTGCCCACGGCTGGGGTGCCATCAGACCAACTGGAGGTGCCTTGCTGAAGCCCCTAGAATCCTGCCACCACCCATCATGACGTAACCCAACCAGAGCCTACGGGGGGACCTTCGTGGTACATTTCACAAGCACCGTGTGGGGCTGTTCTATGAAAGGCCAGTTTTATTATTTGAGTTACACCATTCCATAGTCCAATAATCAAAAGTGGGAAAGTAAAGCCCTAGAGATGGTGTTGGATTCCAGCCCGCGAGCCTCTGCGCTGTGGAATAAAGTTAAGTCTCCAACTAGGTGTGGTGGTGCTCACCTGTGATCCCAGCTACTGGGAGGCCAAGGGAAGAGGATGCAAGTTCGAGGCAAGCCTGGGCCCCGTAGAAAGACCTGTCTCCGGCCAGGCCCAGGGGCGCAGGCCTGTAATCCCAGCAGCTCTGGAGCCTGAGGCAGGGGGATGGAGAGTTCAAAGCCAACCTCAGCAAAAGCAAGGCCCTAAGCAACTCAGTGAGACCCTGTCTCTAAATAAAATACAGAATAGGGCTGGGGATGTGGCTCCATGGTTGAGTGCCCCTGAGTTCAATCCCCAGTACCCCCCCCCCCCAAAAAAAATAAAAAATTAAAAGGACTGGGGATCAGTAGAATAAACCGGACAAAACTTTCCTATGTTCATATATGAATACACATCGTATACAGCGAGAATGGGAAGTCATACTCCAGTACGTATGATAAGTCAAAATATGGGCGGGGCTGGGGCTCAGCGGTAGAGGGCTTGCCTAGCACGTGCGAGGCCTTGGGTTCGATCCTCAGCACCACATGAAAGTAAAATATTGTGTCCATCTGCAACTAGAAAATAAAATATTTATAAAAAACAAGTCAAAATACACTCTACAGTCATGCATATCTAGAAAGAACAAGTAAAAATAATTTTAAAAAAAAAGGACTGAGGGTGCAGCTCAGTGGTACAGCACCCCTGGTTCAATACCCAGCAAAAAACCAAACACACACATAAACTAAGTCTCTTTCTCTATTTCTTTTTCTTTTTAAGCCCTTGAGTATTTATCTTTTTTATTGATTTGAAAGTGCTCTTTATATAGTAAAGACACTAAGACATATAGTTCTGACATCCATGTCACCAAAATACTTCCTTCAGCTTGTCGACCCTTTAATGTCTTGTGGTGTTTAAGTGGACGTATGCCTTGTGTGGTTAAAGACGGTCTGTTGCTGTTTGCTCCCATGGTTTCCACCCTTCCTGTCTCTCCACCCCGAGGTAGTGGGTGCACTCAGCTTTATTTCCTTTTAGCATCTGAGCCCGATTTTCTCTTCCCGTCCTCGAGACCCTTTGTGTGTGTGTGCGGGGCTGTTTGCTGGTGCTGGCAGGATGGTGCCCCGTCTTCTGGGGAGGCTGCTGTGGAAGGCTTCAGCGCCTTCTCAGCCTCCAAAGGCAGCGCCTCCCGCCAGGCCCTGGCGAGCTTGGGTCAGAGACCCGTCTCAGCGCCCTTCCCGCTGCGCTTGCCCGCTCTCTGCTGCATGGGGCTATCTGGTGCAGTTTTCCCCAAGAATGTGAGAATCACATGCTAAAGAAGAAAGTGTCCTTGTTGATTTTATTGGAATTGCATTTGCTGTCTAATTCGTTAAGAAATAACCTGTGTTTTGAGAAGCTAAGTCCGGGACTGTGGTACTTCCTTCTTCTTTTATAAAAACGTGAGTGCTTGTCCTGGTGAGATGGCATGCACCTGTGGTTCCAGCTCCTCTGGGGGCTGAGGGCAGGAGGGCTTGAGTCCAGGAGTGTAAGACCAGTCTGAGCAACATAGTGCCTTAGACACATCCCAGGGATTCAGGAGGCTGAGATAGGAGGATGCCAAGTTTGAGGCCAGCCTCACCAACTTAGTGAGACTCTGATTCAAGATAAAATAAAAGCCAAGCACAGTGGCACACACCTGTAATCCCAGTGGCTTGGGAGGCTGAGGCAGGAGGATCACAAGTTCAAAGCCAGTCTCAACAGTGGCGAGGCACTAAGCAACTCAGTGAGACCCTGTCTCTAAATAAAATTCCAAATAGGGCTGGGGTGTGGCTCAGTGGTCAAGTGCCCCTGAGTTCAATCCCCAGTACCAGAAAGAGAGAGGGGGGAGGGAGAGAGAGGGAGAGGGAGGGAGGGAGAGAGAGAAGGGTTGGGTTGTAGTTAGGTGCCAAAGTCTGCCTGGGTTCAATCCCAGTACTTCAGGAAAAAGAAAAAGAGCCCTGCAGATTTCTTTTTATCTTTATTCCTAGTTATTCTGTTTTGATTGGCATTGTAATATTTTCCTATTATTTTTTCCTTTTTTTAGTATTTATTTTTCATTTTAGGTGGACACAATATCTTTATTTTTTGTTTATGCGGTGCTGAGTTTCGAACCCAGTGCCTCATGCATGGTAGGCGAGCGCTCTACCACTGAGCCACAACCCCAACCCTTGTTTCCTATTTTTAACCTGAAGTTAGTATACATGTTGTTGACGTTCACACCCTACTTTGTGTACAGATTAAGGTGCCCGTCACTCAAGAAGAGGCCAGCCTGGCCTCCTCCCTGCCTCCTCCCTGGCCTCCACCCTGGCCTCCACCCTGGCCTCCTCCCTGCCTGCTCCCTGCCTGCTTCCAGGGGTGTTTTGGTGCTTTCCACCCCAACCCTCAGGACCTCAGGGCCTTCCCTTCCAGCCCTGAAGCAGCCGCTCTTCTTTGTTCTCATGTCTTCATGGGACAAGAGCAGGTGGGACCTCCGGTCCCTTCATGCTGTCACCCCTCCCCCAGGTGAGGAAATGGAGGCTCTCATTGCAGCCCACCTGCTCTGGGGCCTCTCAGAAGACCTGAGGCCCCGTCCCATGGAGGCGCCGGGTGTGTGCCCGCTGTGGTCTGGGTCACCCAGGCCTCCTCCACACGGCCTTGGAGGCTTCCAGTCCTGCCGTTAGGGCTGGCGGAAACCCCCACAGGGGAGTGGAAAGTCCAGAATTCTACACGGGCCGCTGTGCTGACCCCCAACCGGAGGCCAGGTGGCACCTGCCCACTAAAATAGGCTCCAGGCCCGGGCCCGCCGCACCTGCAGGAGGCCAGGGCTTCCCAGAGAGCCAAGGAGACGGGGACCTTGCGGCAGTTTCCATTTCTCCTGTCTGCTCCTCTGGCTGGGGCGTCCTCACCTGGGAGGGAAAGTCCACCAGGCTGAGGGGGTGGCCTTAGGGGTGCTGGTGCTCGGAGGGGGCTGGGCTGAGCACACGGCGTCCCTTGGGTGCCTTCCTGTGTGAGCTCTGGAGCCCGCGGGCCCAGGGATCCCATCGGTGAGCTTCGCTGTGGCCAGACCTGGGCACACGCTCCAGGAAGTGAGCAGAAAGTCCCAGAATGGGCAGGAGTCACAGGCCATGGGGGTCTGAGTGGCCTCAGCTCATGCTTGAACACTTTTGCCCAGTGTGCCCAGAGGAGAGGGCAGGAAAGGCCAGCAGGCAGCGGCCTCCGCCCCGGCTGTGGAGGAGAACCTGGCTCTCGGAGGGGCAGCCCAGGTGGGCCACGGCCAAGCGTCCCCGGGTGTCTGCGGCAGCACAGTGCAGGGCGTCACCCAGCTCCACGGCCACGACCCACAGCGCTGGCCTTGGGCTCAGAGCCCTGAGGTGGGCGGCAAAGGGCCTGTTCCCAGCCCAGTCTCCGGAAGGTTCTCTGGCTCCAGCCCTCCCTCCCTCCTTCCTTCCTCCTCCTCCCTCCTCCTCCTTCCTCCTCCCTTCCTCACTCCTCCTCCCTCCTTTATTCTCTCCCTTCACTGAGGACGGGAAACATCTTCTAGTTTGCTGAGGTTCACTGACGTCAAACCTGCGATCCTCTGGACCCAGCCTCCCAGTCACTGGGATTGCAGGAGGGTGGCCTGTGTCCACCCTCTTGTTTCTTCACAATTGCTTCTCAGAGAAGGAGTGGACTTGCCCGGAGTCACCCCAGGGAGGGCGAAGCTCAAAAGCCCACCCCACTCCTCCATCAAACTGGGGCCCTCCACCTGATCCCCACAGCCCAGACCTGGAGCACTGAGGAGGGACCCTCCACCAAGTGTGCAGGTCCCCCAGGGGTCAGTGCTCCCATCTAGCACCAACCCCCGTGGACGTTTCTCATCAGTGCCACTTGGAGGTGCCACCATGTCTGGCCAGCCCAGAAGAGGCTAGGGGCACTGTCCTGACTTCTCACCCAGGACAGAAGGGGGAAGCCAGAGCCCTCCCCTGAGCTCCTCTGCTGCACCGGGTTCCAAGGCAGTAGCCCTGAGGGTCAGTAGGTCCAGGGCTTGGCCTGCAGCCCTCCAGGGAGAGGAGGAGGCGGGGCAGGCTGGCTGCCTTGGAAACCTTCCCTGATCACAGGCCAATCTGCAATCCTTGCAGCAAAAGCCCCTGCCCTGATTGGCTCCTGGGCAGCGGCCTTTGCCCTTCCCAGGGTGGGCCAGTATAACAGAGCCCCTGGGCCGGGGCTGCCAGGCTCTCTGGAGCTGGCAGCTCTCCCTGCCTGACCACAGGGGCTTCTCGGCAGGGAGCGCAGGCAGGGCACGCAGACGCCTCTGACAGCCCAGGAGCTCAGAGGGACTCCAAGGCAGAGGGACCCTGAAGCCGAGGGACACTGTGGTGGGGAGAGGGGCTGCCAGCCTCCCAGCCCTGGGACCCCCACCCAGCCCTATGGCCTGCGAGACTCGGGCTGCTGGGGACTCGGTGCCGCGCCGCCTCCTGAGACTGTACCGCACCGAGATCGCCGTGGCTGTGGACAGCGCCTTTCCGCTGCTGCATGCGCTGGCCGACCACGACGTGGTCCCTGAGGACAAGTTCCAGGTGGGCCCCGCCCACACGCCAGCGGATGACCCCAGAACTAGTGCCCAGGATCGCTGCCCTAGCCCTCCCAGCCTCCCTGCCCCTGCCCACAAGCCACAGCCCTCCTGCCACCTCCCCCAGGAGCCAGGGGAGCTCTCCAGGACTGGGTGCAGGTGGCCCTGCCCCTCGCCCTCCATGCCCCCATACCACCGTCCCCAGGAGCCGGGGGAGGGGCCCAGAGGACCAGACCTTCTGCCGTCGCGGCTGCCTCCCAGCTTGGTGGGAGAAGCCGCCACTCAGAGGCGCCGCCTGGCTGTTGCTGCAGGAGACCCTTCGTCTGAAGGAGAAGGAGGGCTGCTCTCAGGCCTTCCACGCCCTCCTGTCCTGGCTCCTGACCCAGGACACTGCGGCCATCCTGGACTTCTGGAGGGTTCTCTTCAAGGACTACAACCTAGAGCGCTATGGCCGACTGCGGCCCATCCTGGACAGCTTCCCCAAAGGTGTGCCCGGCCCTGGGCTGGGCTCCTGGTTGGGTTCAGCCTTGTTGGGGGATTGGGGCAGCTGGTGTGAGGTGGAAGGTGTGTGTCGGGGTGTCTGGGGAGGCCCCCGGTGACCCCCAGGACTCTTGAATTCTAAGAGGCAAAGGGCAGAGGACTTGTCCACCTTGCTCTGAGGATGTCCAGTCCTGTCCTCCAGACCAAGGAAAGGCTCTAAGACCCTGCTCCTGCCCATGAGCTGCAGATGTGGACCTCAGCCAGCCCCGGAAGGGGAGGAAGCCTCCTACCAGCCCCAAAGTCTCAGTACTGCCACCCAGAGCCCCCACCAAGAGGAGGGCCCCGGAGGAGCCTCGAGCCGCCCCATCAGCAGCCCTGACCCCAAGGGGCACCTCCAGCCCAGGTATCCAGTGGGAGATGGCCATGGTCACAGTCTCCCCTAGGAGTCCCACCCCCTCCCTTTCTGGCTCCAGGGTGTCTGTCCCACCTGCCTGGGCACAGAAGCTGCCTGTCCAGGCTGCAGAGGCCACTCTGGGTACTGAGAGCCATACCCTGGACGGGTCTGTCTGAGTTTTTAAGTGGTAAAGGGGCAGGAGGGTCTCATTTTCCTTTCTACTGGTGAGGAAACCAGAGCCCAGTACCATGAAGGAGCCCACAGGGAGTCAGGGCCAGCACCTGACTCCACCTGCTGCCCTCCCACCTGGCCACCAGCATTGCCCCCGCCCCTGCCGAAGCCCCCTGCTCCCAGCTCTCCCTTCCAGGCTCCCACGTGAAAGCCAAGCCAAAGAAGCCAGAGGGCCACGTGGAGCCACAGCGCCTCCCGCTGGGGAACGGTGAGCAGGCCGGGCCCAGGGAGCTGGGGACACAGGGAGTGGGGCCCAGGGAGCGGGGCCCAGGGAGCTGGGGAACTGGGAGCCGGGGGGCCAGGGTTGGATGGAAGGGCTCACACCGTGGAGGGCTGTCTTGGGAGCAGGGCCAGGCTGGCCTGACTTCTCGCCCTACGGGCCAACCTGTGCAGGCACATGTCGAGAGAGGGGACGCCTGGGGTTTTAGCGTCACCTTCCAGGGACTCCACACTGTCCTGCACTGGGACCCTCCTTTAACCCCCGCTCTGCCCTCCTGTGATCCCGTCTTCAAGGCCCAGGCCCATGTGTGAGGAAAACATCTGCTCCTCACTGGGCGCAGCCTAGACTGCCTCTCCCATTGCCCAGGACACCAGCCCACAGACGCCCTGTGCTCAGAGCTGCCCAGGACGGAGTGGGGTTCAGGAACCATCCTCCCAGGCGACAACCCCCATTTGGGTGGTCCCTTCCCCAGGAATTCAGACCATGTCTGCTTCAGTCCAGAGAACTGTGGCTGTGTCCTCTGGGGACATCCCAGGAGCCCACGGGGCCGTGGAGGGGATCCTCATCCAGCAGGTGTTTGGGTCAGGTAGATGCACAGGGTGGGGAGAGGGTGGCAATGGGGACCCTCCCCTCTGCTCCCTGGTGGTCCCAGAGTGGAGGCAGCCAGCTTCCTGCACTGGCTCCGTGGGCTTTGGAGGGGCTGAGACGCTGAACTTCCCCGAGTGGGAGAGACTTCTGCCCAGCCAGCGGTCCAGGCCACCCCCAGCACAGGATGCCCATCGCCCCAGGTCACCTCCTCTCCACAGATGGGTCCTGCTGGGACACAGGTCACACCCTCAGTTGTACCCCACTCTCCACTGGGGATGGCCTGCAGCCTCGTGTCCTGCTGCCCCCGGTTCCATCCCTGCTCCGGTGCCGCCGGTGACGAGGTGTCCAGTCCCCTCACACCCTGGCCAGGCCCTTCTCCTGAGCCCCAGGAAGCTAGCGAGTGACCTACCTACCGGGCAGCCAGTTTCTGGCTATCGGGAGCCAGCGTGTCATCTGACCAGGACCCAGCAGGGCCTACTGGTGGCAGACCACCAGCCATCACGTCATCCAATCCACTGTCCCTGCCACAGAGTTCTCTCTGAGCTGGACACAGGCTATGGACACCAAGGACGGTCAGAGTGGGCCTGGGAGCAGATGCCAGCCCTGGTCTCCCCATCAGGGGTGGTCCCAAGGGCCCTGTATGAGTGAGCTAGGGCTGTTACAATGACCGCCAGACTGGTGGCCTCAACAGACCCCCAGGGTGAGGTGTGGGCAGGGCCACACCCTCTGCGGGCTCTGGGAGGTCCCTCCTGTCTGGGGCTGCCCGTCCCCCTGGGCTGTGGTGGCCTCACCCCAGGTTTTGTCTGTGTCACATGGCCTCTCCACACCAGTCATTGGGTTTAGGGTCCAGGGTGACCTCATGTTACCAATTACATCTACAAAGACCCTATTTCCAGATGGGGTTCTATTGTGAGGTTCTGGGTGTGTGTGGATTTGGGGGCCTGTCCAGTGTGGCACAGTGCCCGGGACCTGGACCTGCCTTGGCTGGGATGGGAGGGGGGTGGCAGAGGGGCAGCAAGTCACAGCTCATGCAGCCCGTCTCTGCCACACACCCCACCCCAGTAGTGACTGGGGCTGTGGGAAGCTGTGAGCCCAGGACAGCTGGCATCTCCTCCCAGGGGGCTCCAAGAAGTGCATCCAGGTTGGGGGGGAGTTTTACACTCCCAGCAAGTTTGAAGACCCTGGCGGAGGTGGGAAGAGCAAGACGCGCAGTGGTGGGGGTATGAAGCCTCTGGTCCGAGCCAAGGGAGCCCAGGGCGCTGTCCCAGTAAGCACTGCCCTGACCCCCTGAGGAAGGCTGGGCCCTGGGGAGGCTGGGGAGGCTGGGGTGGGACCCATCCCCCTCCCCACCTGGCAACTGTGCTGCCCTTGGGCCCGGGCTCTGGTGCCAGTGGCCACAGGTGCCCTTTAGTGGCCAGGGTCCCTCCACTGTGGCCCCCTTCTCCCTTGCAGGGTGGAGGTGAGCAGAGGATGATCCAGCAAGACAGGATCGCAGTCCTTCCAGCCCTCCCGGGTGAGCCCCAACTGCACCAGGTAACGCCCTAGGCCGTGAGAGGAGACCGCCCTCCCCATGGCCCCGTGCAGGTCTTTCTGAGGCCTCTATGCTTGTCCTGGGCACTCAGGTGCCTGAAGCACAGAGGCCAGAGCTCCTGCCCAGGCCTAGCGTCTCCTCCCCCGTGCCCCTCCCCTTCCCGGCTGTGTGTTTTTCTGATAAAACACAAGTTTCACATGAGTCTGAAAAGTGAGATCCTCTTGGACTTTTGAAATCAGTGTTGGTCCAGGCTGAGTGAGCGTCTCTCGGCTAGGGGGTGGCGGGGACTGCTGCCAGGCAGAGCTGGAGGATCCTCAGGGATGTCCAGCTGTCCTTGGCTCCCAGCACTACCTCTTGGTGAGGTGGACAGGTGTGGCCAGTGTCTGCCATCCTTGGTTACAAATCCCAGCACTTGGTTCCAGGTGCTCTGCTGGCCTTGAGCACTCAGGGTGGATAGTCCTGTCCAGCTCTGTAGCAGTGCCCTGGCTGTCCCATGCCCATGAATATTGCCTTGAGTGTGAAGGTCACTGCAGGACCAGCCTGGTGGCCTGGTGCTCCTGGAGGAGGTGCTGTCCCGACTCCTGGCTGCAGGATGAACACTACCCAGGCAGAGGCCCGGGAGGGTGGAGGCCCAGGGGAGGGAGCAGCAGGTGCCTGGGGCTGATAGGAGACTTCTTGGGGCCCCTCCTCAGGGGCTGCCTGAGGGTGGAGTACAGGCCAGGGGGCCACCAGGAACCCAGGGGCCACGAGTGAAAGGCTACTTCCATGAGGGATGGCCTGGCAGGTCTGTGTCAGAGCTAGAACCCTAGAGGTAGACAGGCTGTGGGCCAGCCAGAAGGCTGGGAGGGCCCTGGGAGTCCAGGTCCCCAGAGATGAGGCGCTGCAGGCGGGGCCGTGGCAGGGGAGGGGCTCTTGGGAAGGGTGCCCCCTCCAGGGTCTGCATGGCTCACTCTTGCCTGTGCCAGAAGAACGAGGACGAGTGTGCCGTGTGCCGGGACGGCGGGGAGCTGATCTGCTGTGACGGCTGCCCCCGGGCCTTCCACCTGGCCTGCCTGTCCCCACCACTGCGGGAAATTCCCAGGTGAGCACGTCGCCTGGCATCATGGAGGCTGCCATCCACTGACCCTGAAGGAGAAGACACCCAGAAGACTCTGGATCCAAGGGGGGAATTGAGGCCCTCCTGGGGGGCTTTGGTTCAGGGGCTGGCTGTGAGCGGGGCCTGGGTTCTCACACCAGGTCACCTGCCTCCTTGCTTGTCCACATAGTTTACCCAGGTCAACAGGACCCCTGAGGGCAGCAATGCCCCAAGCACAGAGACCCAAGGCAAAGGTGGCCATCCCATCCCCTCTTGCCTTAGGGGCATCCACCCCCTTCCTAGGCACACCAGAGTCCTGCTCCCAGGTGGACGGGGGGACACAGAGGCCACAGAGCCCCAGTCCCCAAGGGCTGACACTACCTCCAAGGACTGGTGTCACTGATCATGCCATGAGACCCTGACCTCGGTGGGGTGTGAAGCCTTCTCAGTCCACGTCTGAGCAGAGCAGTCTGTGGGAGGGGTGGCCGAGGGAACCCAGACCAGTTCTGCCCTGCGCTCCCGGCTGGGTCTCGTCTCTCTGAGCCCCTCTGTCTCTGAAAGGAAGGTCCAGCCAGGCCCTCCCTCCACCCCTCTGATGCTCACATTCTTCCTCTCCCCTTTGCCCCTAACCATCGCCTATTCCTGGGCATCATTCCCTTGTGGAAATGTGGGTGGTCCAGCTGAGGGGGGCCCACCAGCTGAGCACCCTGTGACAGACAGGCACAGACCACTGCAGGGTCCTGGGCATTGGAAAGTATGAGGGTTCATCAGAGAAGCACTCATAGGGCACACTGACCACGCTGGCCAAGGCTATCCCACTAGGGGTCAATATCCCACGTCTGGGCTCTCCTGCTCACGAGCACTTGCAGCCTGCTCCACTTCCCCACCTATAAAAGGAAATGGTGGCTTGCAGAGTGGCCAGGCCTCCCTTGCCTGTGGATCTGTGAGTCCATCTATAGTCTCTGCTTTGTCTTGCATGCTTCTGACTGGTGGCCACACGAGCAGCGGCACCTGGAGGTGCGCATGCTGCCTCCAGGGGAGAGTCCAGCAGGGCCTGCCCCAGGCCGAGGAGCACCGGCCTCCAGAGCCACCTGCAGAGCCCACGGTATGCCCAGGCCTGCCCCCAGGCTGGGTGACCTCTTCCTGTGTCCTGCCCCTCTGGAGTCCTACCTCCTGGCCACCCCTTGCTTTGGGCCTGCCCCAGTGGTAGAACTGTGCCCATCCCCTGCCTGATCAATTTGACCCTATAGTCAGCACCTTCCGTGAATCTCCTGCAGGGTCCCAGGGCGTGGGAAACTACCCTTACCCCGCTCTGACTGGGGGCCTCAACCCCCCCTAGCACCCTTGGGGCTTCACTGTGACCACTGATAACACTCTCCAAAGGTGTCTGGAGCCTTCTGTTGCAGCAAAGCCCTGAGGGCTATGACCGGGCCCTGTGCATGCCCAGTGTTTTCTCTGGGGCCCTAAGGCTACAGGGCACCCTGTTCTCAGGTGGGGAAAGGGCCAAAGACCTTGTTGAGGGCCAGGGAACCTGGACTTGCATCCAGGTCTCTACATCCCAGAACCCACTATGGGGTCCTTCCCACCACATCACCCCTTCCCCAGGCCCAAGTTCCAAGGTCCCTCTGGTCACTGACTCCCAGGAGGGGCTAAGCAGTGTCTTGCAGCCCTTGGAGTGTTGACTCTCGGGTTCCAGGCCCCCCTGGGACTGCAGCCAGCAGGAGAGGAGGTGAGAGGCCTGCCCAGGGAGCCACTCCCTGCTGTGGACACCACTTTCGCCCCCACACACCTGCTTGCCCCGACTCCCACAGTCACCCTGCCAGTGCTGGACCCTCCTGCCCTGTGCCCCTCCCTGATGAGTGCCAACCCAGAGGGGCAACAGGTGAGTGAGGGGGCAGCACTGAGTGCCGGGCACTGTCTTCAGGGGGCTAGGAGCTTTCAGGGCAGTTGGATGAACCTGAAATAGGAGAGAGGATTATGCCAACAGTGAAGCCACACCCTCCACACCTGAGAGAACTGGAGTAGGAATCAGAGGGGTTCAGGGTTTGGGGAAGAAGGAGGAAGCAGAGCGGCTAGGGGAGGACGATGGAGGAGGCTGCTGGGAGACACAGGCGCTCTGGGATGTGGAAGAGGGGGTGCAGCAGGGGCGACACATTCCCTGCTTCCAAACACCCACCCAACTCGGGAGCCGGGGCCTCACCACCGAGCCCCTCTGAAGGCAAGACAGTGAGGACCCAATGCCTCCTCCCCGCCGCAGCCCCTCTCGCACCCCCCCCCCAGGGGCTCTGGGCCAGCTCAGGGGCTCTGTGTCTGCAGGGCACAGCCTGAAGGTGCTGAGGTGTTCCTGCGCTCTGGGGACTTGGGAGCCGCCGAACTCACTATCTTCCAGCTGCCACTCGCAGCCTTGCAGTTTCCCTTGGGCGCCCCGGTCCCCTGGGGACTGACCTGCCATCTAACCCTGAGGTGGTCCGGAGGCAGGGTGCGGAGGGCCCGGGTTCCCAACCACCCCCCTCTATCGCTCTTGTGCAGGGTCCCGCGCTCGGCGCGCGGTGCGGAGTATGCGGGGACGGGACGGACGCGCTTCGGTGCGCGCACTGCGCCGCCGCCTTCCACTGGCGCTGCCATTTCCCGTCCGGAGCCGCCGGGCCGGGGTGAGTTGGGGTGAGTTGGGGTGAGTTGGGGTGAGTGGCGCGGCCGACCCGGACGCGAGGGTTGGGGAGGGAGGGTCGGTGTCCCCACAGCAGAGGGCGCTCCGGACCCCACCCAGGCCTCTCCGCCCCTCCGCCAGCACCCGCCTGCACTGCAAATCCTGCTCCGGAGACCCAGGCCCCGCCGCCAGGGAGGGAGCGCCAGCCCCCAGCCCCGCCGGCCCGCCCGCTGGGCCGGCCAAGGTCAGTGGGTCCGGGGGTGGGTCCGGGGGGCGGTACCTTGCGGGGAGCGCATCTCAGCGGAGACGCTGTACCCACTGACCGTGTGTTAGTTATTTTCATAAAGTATTTTTCATATAAATCGACTCTTTTGATAATTTAAATCTACTTAAAAAGGAAACGTCCTAAAAAATAGCAATTTTGAAGTCCTTGGATGCAGAGCTCGCCCATGGGCCTGCGAGCCCTCGGCCCCTAGGACTGCCCGGGGCAGGGGTGAAGGGACAGAGAGGGAGGAGGTCGTGGGTTGGGGCTGAAACAGGCCGCGAATCCGGTGCTGACCCTGGTCCTCCACGGAATCAGAACGTGGGGCCTTTTGTAGCCAGGGCGCTCAGAGGGCACAGTACCCGAGGTCCCAGCCAGCAGCTCTTTCTTCCGGTCCCCATGCCCCGCGTGATGTCAGATGCACAAGAAGGCCTACACAGGAGCCTGCAGTGCTTCTGCCTCTGACCAGACACCTGGGGCATCAAGGCAGGACTGCCCTGACCCCCGGGGGCTCCAGTGGAACCGTGGCCTGGGCCAGCTCCCGTGCTGTTTTACAAGTCTCTCCTGTCCCACGTGTGGCACTGGTGTATTCAGGGACACCACAGAGCCTGCTGGGCCCTTGCTTCCTGGGTCCCCTCCCACCAGGGGAAAGCAGCAGGAACAGTCCCCATGCAGACCCCTGGGTTGCCCCTGCTCCACCACCCAGGGCCAGCCCCACCTCTCGGGGCCTGTAATCCCAGACCAGACCAGACAGTGTGGAAGAGCTGAGATTCAGCAATTTTGAGCTACAAACCCAGCAATTTCATATGATTCAGCATCATGTGGGGCCCTCTCCTGCCTCACCCATAAGCCTGGGGATGGCTGGGGCCTCATCCCCACGGGCCTGGCATGCTCGTAGGCCAGTGACCGGCTGGCACCAGACCCCACCTTCTCTCTCTGGGCCTTGGGTCTCCTGGCCAGTTCCCAAAGTCCCAGAAGGCCTGTGGAACCCTTGGGGGCAGGCAGCCCTGAGCTCACTTCTGCCCACCCTGCCGCATGCTGCTGCCCCAAGGGTTCAGCATTAGAATCTGCTCTTGTGCTGCTGGCGGCAGCGCCCCCTGGCCCCCAGGCCTGCCAACTCTCTGCGGAAGCCTGCTTCTGTGTTCCCAGCAAAGCTGCAGGGTGGGGTTGACTCTTCCCTCTCTCGGGTTCCAGGCGGGAGATGACTCTGCAGGTCAGGAGCCAGTTCTGCACAGGGATGACCTGGAGTCCCTCCTGAGTGAGGTAATGGTCACCTGGCCTGGGAGATGCCCACTACTTCTCCACTGCCCCCACCTCAGCCAGGACCTCAGTCCTTACGTGGGCAGTAGGAGCATTGTAGACAACAGGGCTCCCAGAGTGGAGGTCAGGGTCGTCCCTGCCCCTGCAGCTGCTCCTCCAGGAGGGCGCTGGCCCTGCCATGCCCACACAGGAGCCCCAGGGCTGCCACCCCACATTGAGCCCCTCCCACTTCCAGCAGGCACACTAGGTCATCAGAGCCAGGACCCCAGAGGCCCATGGCCCACGGGCTCTCGGCACCAGCCCATGGTGCTGCAGCCCACCCTGTTCCCCAGGGGCACTGGGGTAGGGTGGACCCAGCACCTCTGTCCTTCGCTCTCCCCGCAGCCCGCTGCTTCCTAGGAGGAGCAGGTAGGTTTCCTGGGAAGAGCATCTGTTTCTCAGGGGCCTCGTTGTCTTACAGGAGGACAAAGTCCTCTAGTTGCTCCCACGCCACAAGTGGCCAACATGGCCTCCTCAGTGTCAGCCTGGTCCTTCAGGTTCCCACCACCCACCTGCCCTGTGTGGTGGGTCATATACAGGCAGACCCCCAGCACTGCAGATGTCTAGAGACTCCGGTCCTGAGAGGGACAGGTGACTCAGGCCCTGGATGAGGGTGTCATAGTTCTGAGGCGGGGCAGATATTTGGGGAACTGGAGGGCCTCCCCGGACTCCCCAGTCCTGTTGGAGCATCAGACCCCTGAGCCGAACGAGGGGGGACACAGGGAAGAGGCCACCCCAGAGGCAGAACAGCCGTGGAGGCCCTGCTCTGAGCTCAGCGAGGAGCACTGGACAAGGAGTCTCCTGCTGCTGGCAGTGGCCCTCCTCCCTCCCCTTGAACCAGAGGGTCAGAGGATGTGACTCGGGGTGGGGCGGGGCGGGCAGTCCTCTCTGAGGACCCACCGGGGCCTGTTGTCTTGCAGCACTCTTTCGAGGGCATCTTGCAGTGGGCCATACAGAGCATGTCCCGCCCGCTGGCCGAGGCGCCCCCGTTCTCCTGATCCAGGGAGGCCCAGGACCCTGTGACCACATGGCGGATGATCTGAGCCTGCACTCACACCGTGGGGCTCTTCTCAGAGGACAGAGGGGCACATGTGCAGGCCGGGCTGGGACCAAGAAGAACTGGAGAGTTCCAAGTGCTGGCCATGCTGGCCTATGGGGGACACAAGACCATCATGTGTCCTGAAATTAAAACCGCTTCTGTGGGGCTTGGAGGTGCTGCACTGCCTTGGTTTGTGGGGTGGATTCCTGCTCCTGCAGTGCAGGCCCTGCGGCTGGAAAGTCCCAGCAGAAGCCACAGGGAAGGGAACAGCTCCTGTGCCCCTGCAGCAACGTTAGGCCCTGTGTGGCCCCCGAGGCCTGTGGGGCCGGTCACACCTCTACCTCACCCCCCAGCACCCTCCTAAACTCGGATGGCCAGGCTCAGAGGTGGGGGGGGGGGTGGTTGTGTGGCGCTGCTCTCCGCAGTCTCCTCCCTTGGGGCTCTGAGGGGGGCTTGTGACCTGGAGGCTTGCTCGCTCGCTCGCTCACTTGTGCGAGAAGCCTGTGTGCACAACACTTCCCAGGCCTTGGGGTCCCAGAGGGGGATTCCGGTGGAGGGCAGTGACCTCACCTGGGGCGACTGCTGTGAAGCACAGACCAGGGCAGGGCCAGAGAGGACGGGATCTGGGCTGGAGCTCCCTGGAGGGGAGAGGAAATGGGGACGGTGGATCCGTCTGGGCACAGCAAGGAGGGGGCCTGCCCTGCTGGAGCCAGCATGGCCTATCTGCAGGACAGACAGGAGGTCAGGGGTTGGGCCCAGCCGGCCATGGGGGCCGGGACAAGGGGCCAGGGCTGTGCCTTATTTTATCACAGTGCCTGCCCTGGCACTTGACTTCAGTCCTGGTTCTGACCGACTCCTGCTGGGAATGTGGCTTGGGACAGGACCTCGCCCAGTTCCTGGACACATCCCAGGTGGAGGTGATGGCAGAACCTTGGTAACATCCCACCTGCAGACCCTGTGACAGAACGAATGCCCAGATGGGGATCAAAGACCCTGGGAGGGACGGGAGGGCCTGCAGGCCTCGCCATGCATGGCGTGCGGAGCTGGGACACATGTCCTGACGTGGGCCACATGGCTTGTGTCCTCGTGCCTGCCCTGGAAGGGCTCAGGAAGGGAGCCACAGCTAGAGGTGATAGCAAGGACACTCAGTCCCCTGTCTTTCAGTCCGCCACCCCCAGGGGCCACCTCTCTTCACAAGCCTTGGGGGCGAGATGGAGAGGCCATGGAGAAGGTCCGAGCTATGTAGTCCTGTCCACCAGTGTCCACACTACCCCCTCCGGCCCAGGAGACCCTCCAGCCCGTTCCCAGGAGTGCCTGGCCCTCCTCTCAGCTCAGGGAGGGCTGGCTCCACTGGGGCTCACTTGGGGGCCTGGGGACACCGGAGAGCTGGCTCCCCGAGTTCCTCTGTAGGCGGGGGCTAGGTGGGCCTCCCCGGGCCCAGTGCCCCCCTTTCTTGGGGCTCCTGGTTCCGTGCACCTGCGCTGTCTCCTCCATGCAGCCTGCTGCTCTAGGGGACCCAGCAGAGTCCCAGCCTCTCTGAGTCCGGCCGCAGTGGGCTCCGTGGGCCAGCTGGGGTTCCCCGCCAGCACTGTTCAGTCCTGTGAGAAACCCCAAGAATCCTGCTCAGGGTAGGCGTGGAGGGAGGTGCAGGATGACCCCCGCCCCTCTGGACCCTGGGCCAAGGAGGCTGCCGTGGGCCTCTCATGGACTTCGATGCTCTTGGAAGTCCCCTACTGCTGGTGGCCAGTGTGCCTCGTTTCATAATAGTGTCCCCTTAGCCAAGCCTCCTGAGGGAGCAGCTCAGCAGCAGAGCCCTGGCCTAACATCTGCAAGGGCCTGGGTTTCATCCCCAGCACTGGAAAAAGGAAAAGAGAAATCAAAGCCCCCACCCCCAAGCCTCCTGACTCTGAGGCAGGACCGTGGCTGGGCAGCCCTGGCTCGCTCTCCAGGCTGCAGCCCCTGGTGTCCGGAGTCAACTTGTCCTGCCCGTCCGTCCACCATCCAGAGCCCAGAAGGAGGTCTGCCCGCGACAGCCCCCAGTGTCTGCAACTGAGCCCGGGGCGGGTGCCGACGTGGTGGAACCAGCTGGACCTGCAGGCTGTCTATCTCAGAGCCATCCCCCACCTGTGGCCGGTGGCCCACTGTGTTGAGCTGCCCAGGGCCACAGCTCAGGGCCTCAGGCCTCGGGTCCCAGGTGCCCATCTCTCTCCATTCTGGAGGCTGCACTCAGAAATCAAGATGGGGGAGCGGCCTCCCTTCCTTGGCTTGGAGATGGCGTTGTCCCCCTGTGTCCCCACAGGGTTGTCATTTCTGTGTCCTGATCTGTTCTTAAAAGGCCTCTGATTGGATTAGGGCCCACCTGGTGACTTCATTTTATCTTACATCTTCCATAGTTGCATTCTGAGGGGCTGCGGGACTCTCTTGGACCACACGTGAGTCAGCCTCTTGTGAGTTCTTGACTTGGCCTTGATCTTGGGCTCTGTCCTTGGAGTCCAGTTTCAGCAGGAGCTCTGCACAGTCAGTGTGGAGTCTGACACCTGGAATTTGATCCCCCCCCCCCCATTGCTGATCGCCCAGCTGCCTTCAGCAGGGGCTGTCAAGTGAGCTTGGTCAGAACCCTGCCCTTGAGCGAGCCCCCGCCATGCCCCCTGCTCCTGGGCGGTGAGTCCTTGCTGGTCCTTGGTGTTTGGAGCTGAGTGTCCTCTCCTGCCTCTGTTGCAGACACCACTGCAGTGGTCCGGGTTTGCAGCCCTCATCACAGGAGAAACGCCTGATCAGAGCAGCGTAGAAGAGGAAAGATCTGATTTGGGTCATGGTTCAGTTCATGGTTGGCTGGTGCATTGCTTTGAGGTGAGGCAGAGCTTCTCGGTGGAAGGTGCAGAAGGAAGCAGCTCACTGTGGGCTGAAGGGGGAGGAGGAGGGGGAGGGGAGGAGGCAGAGGTGAGGTACCTCCAGGTCTCACCTCCACACACAGTTTCCACTCCCTCCCCAGATGCCATCAAATTATGATCCATCAATGGATCACTCCATCGATGAGGTCGGAGCCCTCAAGACCCACACTTCCCGAGAGCCCCCTCTGCACGCCGCTGCCATGGGGACCAGCTTTCGACACACCGGCCTTTGGGGACCTTCCAGACCCAAACCATAGTGTCCGTCTAGGAAAAAGTCTGCCTGGTCCAGCACTGTGAGTGCTTCTGTAGCAGTGGACACAGTTCAGCCCACGAGGCCTACAGGACTCCTCTCACCCCAGGAGACCACTGTGGGCTAGTCCACGGGCCCTCAGCTGTCACAGGCCAGATGTGTCAATAATCTATGAGCAATTGTCATCCTGCCCAAGACACCGTGTGGGATCGTCAGGTTCTGGGTTTGGAGAATCTGGAGGATGTCAGCGAGCCCATCGGGCTCTAGGAAACTCACTTGTGTCTGGAGATCATTAGAGTCGCAATGGCAAAGCAGGGCTGGACTCTTGGCTAAGAAGGTTGGCTGGACTGAAAGCATTCCTGTCCGCCCCGCCCTGTAACTGAGCTCCCAAATCCTCAGTCTGTTGACCTTAAGGCTGTTTTGAAAGAGGCCTCTGCCAGGTCTGCAGATTCCAAGCCTCTCAGGACCAGGGCCCCCAGGGGGCGGGGCTCTCGGTATGCAGACTGAGCCTCAGGTTCTGATGCCATCTGAGTTTCCCTACATCTGCCCACCTGCACCCTGGCCCTGAGCTGCAGGGTGGGCAGAGCCACTGGCCCACAGCGAGGCAGCCCAGGTGAAGGTCATCCTTGGCCCTACCCTGAGGAAGTCCCCAATAGGGGACACCCATTCTCTGGACGCTGGCCTGAGGAAGCACTCCCAGGTGACCCCCGGTCCCGCCATCTTTCATCGTGTTCCCCACTGCTTGTTGTGGGGTCCTGCAGGGACCTTCACAGGTGCTGAGTGGGGAGGGGCCCTGAGCCCTCTTGGGTCCTGCTCTACTTAGGCACACACGTGACATTCTCCCGAGGAAAAGGAAAGACAGCCAAGAACAAAAACAAAACCCCGTGGGTGGGTGTTTCCATGTTGCAGGGGGAAGGGCAGAATCCCTAAGGGGGCTCACAGCCCCTCCAGCTCCTCCCCTCAGCAGAGCCCTGCCCTACCTGACTCTGCATCTCCCCCAGAGCCTTGTGTTTCCAGTGTCCCCACCAGACCACGAGCCAGGGGCATGAGGGCAGGTTATCATGGCCCCCCCGCCCCCCGAAAGGGCGTTCCTGGTGGATGAGAAGCTGGTACACAGGTCATGTCCCAGACGGAGGCCAAGCTGGGTAGAAGGCCGAGGTGCCCAGTCAGCACTGGGAGGCAGACCCACCACATGAGGCACTTGGTTGTGGGGTTCACACATTCTGAAAAGTTGGTTCTGCCACTTATTAAAAAAATTTTTTTTGATACTAGGGATTGCACCCAGGAGCGCTAAACCACTAAGGCACATCCTCAGCCCTTTTTATTTTTTATTTAGAGACAAGGTTGCTTAAGGACTTGCTAAATTGCTGAGGCTAGCCTTGAACTTGGAATCCTCCTGCCTCAGCCTCCTGAGCTGCTGGGATTACGGGCGTGCACCACGACACCCAGAAGTTCTGCCTCTTTTGGAAAGGAACATCAAGTTGTGTGCCAAAGCCTGGGGATGGCTGTGACTCTCAACAGCAAGGCTGCAAGCAAGGGGAGAGAGGCGGAGCCCTCGCCTCTCTGCAGGCCAACATGCCCACCTTGAAGGTCTGCGAGCAAGCATCAGGGTGGGGTCACGCAGGGTCTTTAAAAAATGCTCCCCGCCAGGGGGCTGCTGAGTTGTGCTGCCCAAACCCGGAGCCCTGACTGTGAGCTGCAGGGAGGAAAGGGTGGTGCTGGGGTTCCACAGAGAGGCTGTGCACCCACCCAGGCAGGGCCAGGTCCACCCTGGGCAGCAAGCCTCAGGGCACTGAGGTCCAGGGCTCTTCCACATTCCAGCCTTTGTTCTGCTTCTAAACCTGAGGTCGGGAGTGGCCCGGATTCTTATCTGACTCTGACAGACCTCAACTGCAGAAGTTCCTTTTTCTACCTGTCCTGCTGTGTGGTGAGGACAGATGGGCTCTGGGCACCTCCTGCGAGCTGGGTGGTCCTTAGCTGCTAGGAAGCTGGAGGTGCAGGACAACTGCTCCCAAGTGAGCCCACCTGATGCCAGGTGTACACCAGTCTTACAAGGGCCTCGACGGTGGCCTGCGTCTGTGGGGTTGAACCCTAGGAAGGCTGGCTCACAGGCTCTGAAGACAGGGTAACTGCAGGGAAGGACCAAAGGAGGGAGACAGCTCAGCAGGAGCACAGGTTTACAGGACTAAACTGCCTGCCCAGGGGCCCACGAGGCTGAGCCCTCTTCACTTTATCTCTGGGGTTTAGGCCCGGCTCAGTCAGGGCTCAGTCAGAGTGACTCTGACGTGACTCTTGTTCTACAATGGAGGACGTGTTTCAGATTGGCATTGCCTGTCAGAATTAATATTGTCAAAATGGCTATACTACCAAAAGCACTATACAGATTTAATGCAATTCCTATAGAGGTTCCAAGGATGTTCTTCAGAAAAAGCAATCATGAAATCCATTTGGAAAAATGAGAGGCCCAGAATAGCCAAAGCAATTCTCAGCAAGAAAAGTGAATCACAATAACAGACTTTAAACTACACTACAGAGCTATAGTAACAAAAACAGCATGGTATTGGCACCAAAACAGACATGTAGACCAATGGAATAGAAGACACAGAGACAAACTTACACAAATACAGTTATCTCATACTAGACAAAGGTGCCATTAACATACATATGTCACAAAATGAAATCAAACCCCTATCTCTCACTCTGCACAAAAATCAACTCAAAATGGATCAAGGACCTAGGCATTAGACCAGAGACCCTGCACCTACTAGAGGAAAATGCAGGCCCAAATCTCCATAATGTCAGGTTAGGAACTGACTTCCTCCTCAACAGGACTCCTAAAGTGCAAGAAGTAAAATCAAGAATCACTAAACAGGATAGTATGAAACTAAGGAGCTTCACAGTCAAGGAAACGTCTGAGCATGAAGAGAGCCTACAAAATGGGAGCGCGTCTTTGGCACCTGCACCTCAGATACAGCATTATCTCTAGGAGACATGAAGAACTCAAAAAACTCAACACCAGGGCTGCGGTTATAGCTCAGTGGTTGAGCGCTTGCCTTGCATGCATGAGGCACTGGGTTTGATGCACAGCACCATAAAAATAAATAAAGATAAAACAAAGATATTGTGTCCGTCTACAACTAAAAAAATAAAAATTAAAAAACCCCAAAAAACCCAATCTATAAATGGACTAAGGAATTGAACAAACACATCACAGAAGAAATATGAATGGTGAACAGATATATGAAAACGTATTCAACATCTCCAACAATCAGAAAAATGCAAATTAAAACCACACTGAGATTCCATCTCACTCCAGTCAGAATGGCAACAATCACGAATACAAGTAACAATAAATGCTGGTGAGGATGTGTGAAAAAGGTTCACTCATACACTGCTGGGGGGACTGCAAATTGGTGCAACCACTCTGGAAAGCAGTATGGAGATTCTTCAGAAAGCTTGGAATGGAACCACCATTTGACCCAGTTATCCCACTCCTCGATTTATACATAAACAACTTGAAATCAGCACACTGCAGTGACGCAGCCACATCGATGTTCACAGCAGCTCAGTTCACAGTAGTTAAACTGTGGAACCGACCCAGGTGCCCTTCAACAGACGAATGGGTGAAGAACATGTGGTGTACCTACGTGATGGAATGTTACTCAGTGATAATGACTATGACTTTTGCTGGTAAATAGGTGGATCTGGAGACACTTATGTTAAGGAATAAGCCAATCCCCCCAAACCAAAGGCGGAATGTTCTCTCGGATAGGTGGCTGCTAACACACAACCGCGGTGGGAGGGGAAGATGGAAGTTCAGTGAATTAGACCAAGGGGAATGCAGGAAGGGAGGTGTTGTGTTACTGAAAGCTCGTCCTTGTCCCTGATGGCAACCCAATAATGAGGACTCAGTGTTGAGAAAAGTGAAAAAGAAATCTTTATTGCTTTGCTAGCAAAGGAGAAGCACAGGGGACTTTCATAGGTGTGATTCTGCCCCTCAGCAGGAGCAGGGGCTGTTAAAGAGGTGACTCAGGCTACCTCTCTGTTGGAGTGTGACTCACTCCTTAACTTGGGAAATAGTCTTTTCTGAGATCTTTTGGTGCCATCCCCAAGCCTGGTTACTTCAATCTCCTGCGGGTGTGTGCTCAGGGACAGATACTCTGCCTAGGGTGGGGAAGGTCACCCTGTTTCCCCTGAGATTAGGGAGGAGCAGGGAGAGAGGAAGAAGAAGAAATGACCATTTTAAAAATCAGTTGCAGTTGGGCTGGGGATGTGGCTCAGGTGGTAGCGCGCTCGTCTGGCATGCGTGCGGCCCGTGTTCGATCCTCAGCACCACATACAAACAAAGATGTTGTGTCCGCCGAAAACTAAAAAATAAATATTAAAATTCTCTCTCTCTCACAAAAAATAAAAAAAGTTGCAGTGGCCAAACAGCAAGGGCTAATTCAAAGCTTAAAATAGACCCCTGTTACAGAGTGGGACAGGAATAGGAAGACAGTGGAATGAATGTGACATAAGTTTTCTATGTACATATGTGAATGTACCATAGTGACTCTTCACAGCAAGACTGGGATCCTAATAAAACATATTCCATGTTTGTAAAAATGTCAAAATATACTCTATTGTCAGGCTGGGTCAGGCTGGGGCTGGGGCTCAGTGGTAGAGCGCTCACCTAGCGCGTGTGAGGCCCTGGGTTTGATCTTCAGCACCACATAAAAATAAAGAAAACAAAGGTACTGTCTCCAATTACAACTAAAAAAAATAAATATTTAAAAAAATATACTCTATTGTCATGTATTGTTAAAAAGAACAAATTTTAAAAGTGAATGCTATCTCCAAAATAACACTGGAAAAGGAAAAACACAAAACAAAATGGCTTATGTGTGTCAAGTTCTTCATGAGGGTAATGAAGGACATGAGAGGGAAGCTGGCCACTTCCTGTGTCTCCTGTCTTTAGGTGGGTCAAGGCAGAATGTTAAGCAAAAGAATGTGCTTCCAACTGGGCACGGTGGCGCAGGCCTGTGATCCTAGCAGTTTAGGAGGCTGAGGAAAGGGGATTGAAGTTTGAGGCTAGACTCAGCAACTTATGATGCCCTATTTAAAAACGAAAAGAAGAGGGCTGGGAATGCAGCTCCGTGGTGAGTCATTGCCTGGCAGGTACCAGGCAAACAGGCCTCAGGACTTCAGAGCTCGGGAGTAAATAAATACATAATAAACAGAAATACGCACACATCCTAGATCAGCCAACAGTTCTCATTAACGCTGCATGTGATCATCACCCAGAGGCAACCCACCGTCCCCAGGGACTCCAGTGGTGTCTGGCCCACTCGCCTGCTGGCCCTGAGCAGGGACTCTGGTGGCATGGCCACCTTTTCTTAGCACCCTGGGTTTGGCTGCAGTTCACAACTCTGAAGGCCCTGAGGGCAGGGGCCTGTCTGCTCTGCCGGTGGCTAGAAGACCCCCACTCCATGACTGACCTCCCCAGCAGGGCCGGACCTCAGCCAGGAGCTCCCCAGGGGCTGCCTGGTGGGCAAGAGTCCTCCAGGGTCCTGCAAACTCCCTGAGGTCGTGAAGGCTGCTGGTTTTCTTTCAATTCCATTCTGCCACTGCCTCCCCCAGCGGCCAGCTCAGCCACAGCAGGAGGGCCTATCTGGGCCCACCTCATGGGGGCGGGCAGATCATGGCCACCCCAAAGAGTCTGAAAAACCACACTCTTGCCCAGCCCGGTCCGGCAAGTGGAGCCCCGGAATCAGGCTGGGCAGGGAAGCATTTGGGCCCCAGTCAGGTCCACTCCGTGCGGCCAAGCGTTTGTAAGACACCGAAGCCTTTGCCACGGGTTTTAAGGCACTGGCACAGCTACGCAGGGAGCGCTTAAAAGCGCGAGCGTTTGTTAAGGGGCACCGGTTTGGAAACAGGCGGCCGATGGGCCATGGTGGGACCCTGACCCCAGCTGCTGTGTGGTCAGGCACCTCCGGGATCGGACAGGCACTTCCGGAGAGCGGCGCGCTGGGTCCCTGCGCCGGCCGGTTCCCGGTTGCCGCGCTCCGGGCCCAATCCCGTCGCCCCACCTGCAGAACTGGGCAGCCGCGTCCCCGCGCCTGTCACTCAGACGTGGCGCTGGGGGCGGGGCCGGGGCGGGCCGGGGCGGGCACACTGGCGCGGGTGGCGCGGGGCGGGGACCCGGCTACAGCGACCGGGCACGCAGAGCCAGGCGGAGCGGAGCGCGGGTCCTGCGTCTCGGCCGCCGCCATGGCCAACGTGGACCTGGAGAAGTTGCGGATGTCGGGGGCCGGCAAGGCCATCGGTGTGCTGACCAGCGGCGGCGACGCGCAAGGTGGGCGGCGGAGCAAGGGCCTGTGGCCGGGGGAAGCGGGGTGCCCACCCTCTCCGGGCTCCCCCGGAGCGCCCCCCCCCCCGCCCTGGGGTCTGGGGACACTGGGGCAGCTTGGCCTCCGCTCCGGGCGCCCGCCTCTGGGTCCCGGTCCCTGGACTCCGCCCCGACGCGCCCTGGGTCGCCCGCGTACGTGCCGCGGGCCACGGGCCTCCTGGCGCCCCGCCCTCGCCCGCCCCGGTCCACTCTGGCCCCGGGGGTGTGTCCGCGCAGCCGGCCGGGCCGGGACCCATGCGTGGATCGCAGAGCAGTGGCCTTGGCCCCCGGTAGCCACCGGCTCTCAGCCGCCTCTTCTGGGCAGCACGTGTCAGGACCTCTGTCTCCCAGAAGCCACGTGGAGCGGTGGTCTTTGAGTGGGCAATGGGACCCAGCCCAGCCTGGAGCCCGAAAGGAGCAGGGACCAGTGTTCCCCAGCCGCTCCCAGCTGCCTTCTCGGGCTGCCACCCTGACAGCACCTCCACCTCCTGGTTCCTCCCCGCTCCTCCCCGTGCCCTTTGACTTGGGCCCTGGCTGGGGAAGAGGGCGGCTGTCGGGAGGGGAGCTTTGGGGGCTTTGGGATGCTTCTTATCCAAGTCCTCTTCTCACCTGCTGGTTTAAGACAGGCCCCAGATGGTGCCCAGGGTCAGTAGTGTCCGCCTGGCCTGGGAGGGCTCTGTAAGTGCACCCTACTCTTGGCCTGGGGTAGTGCTCCCTCACCCACCCTAGTCCTCCGGAGACAGGAGAGGCCTTAAGGAGGTGGTGGGCTGGGAGGGGCTGCAGTGGGCCTGGTCTGTTTCCTTCTGGAGAGTTCAGAAGGGGCAGACACACGCCCTCCCTGATGCACAGTCCTGATGGCTGATCCCCCACCAGGAGCTGGGGAAGAGGGGAGAAAACAGATTCCATCAGGACATAGTCCAGGAAGGTGGAAGTCTTGCTGATGAGACAGACTGGGGGTTCAGGTGGAGCTTAGGGCCTGGCCCAGGCTGCCGGTCAGTGTGCCCTTCTGCCTGTGACTTGAGGGTGTTTGCTCCTGGCCAGTGGTGGCTTCCTGGGTGAGGAGACCGTGAGCTTGGAGGGGCCCTCGAGAAGCATCATCCCGTGAAGGTCAGCAGTGGGAAAGGCCCAGAGGGTGGTGGACAGACGCACTGTGGGACGGCTGGACTTACCTACCTGTCAGAGAGGCACTTTCTCCCTGAGCATGGTGAAGCCCCCAGTCCTCCCTGGAGCCTCAGGGTCCCTCAAGCCCAGGAGGTCTCCATGGAGCTTGTCTGCAGGAAGGAGGCAGCAGAAGCTGAGTCAGGAAGGCCAGCTGGTGGGCGTGCAGGGCCCCTGGGGGTGCCCATCCCTGCACCTTTCCTTAGGAGGGACCTGATGGGCTGGGCCATCCTCAGGGCTGAGAGTGCAGACATGGGGTTTGTGATGCTGGTGAAGGACCCTGAGACCAAGGTCCCCCGGCCCATCAGGGGTGGGCAAAGCTGTCTGCACACGTCCGCTGCCCTGCACGTGCTGCTCGGTGCCTCACCTGGAGTGGGCAGTGCTCTTGGAAGTAGGGCAGCGCGCCTGTCAGAGCCCCTGCAAGCTGACCCTGCCAGTTTCCCGGCAAGTGTCTTCCCAAGCCCCGGAAGCTTTGCTCCTCTTAGGTGGGCTCTGGTCTCTGACTTACAGCCTGGGGACCTGTCTTTCTGGTTGGGCTGGCAGTGAGGGGGACTCTACTACAGGCTCCCCCGGTTCAGAGCTTGGGGCTAATGCAGGGTAGTGGACAGTGATCACTGGATGAGGGGCAGCAGCTGGCATCTGGGCAGAGCAGCGCCTTTTGCTTTGTAAATCCTGAAAAGCATCTGTCCTGAGGCCCCCCACCCCCCGCTCAGCACTGCTCCTGTGACCTGCCCAGGCTTCACGTTCCCAGTGTGCCCTTGTGTCAGCGCTGGGCTCTCGGCTGCTGGAGAATGGGACCCAGAGCCATCTGGGTGTGCAGGATGTACCGGCAGTGAGTGCCTTGCCGGGGCAGGGCCTGAGTCCTGGCCGCTCTGAGCTGAGTGGCTCTGTGACCTGACCCAGCACTCCCTCCAGCCGAGGGTTTTCCTTCTTTTAAAGGGGAAGGGGCCTGCCAGGCTTCTTCCAGCCAGCCAGGAAGTCCTGTCCTCGCAGCTGTGGGTGTGTCCCTTCCTGTGGGCTGGGAGTCGGCAGCCTCGGGGACGGCGGTTGCCCAGGGTGTCTGTGCGGAGTAAGGGAAGACTTGGAGCAGGCACAGTCGGCCCGCCTGCCCGGCCCGCCGCCGCTTTGCCCTGGCACCTCTCCTTCCCAGGCCCTTCTAGCCCATGCCCAGTGCTGGGGCGCTGCCTTCCCTGTTGGTCAGTGCGGTCGCTGACTTCCTGTTGGTACCCTGCGGATTGAGTGTCCTGCCCTGTCTTCACGTGCTGTGCCTGGGGTTTGGGCAACCTGCTCTGGCTGGCCTGCTGACCAACCGGGGCTCCGCGGCCTCATCCCAGGATCCCTACCTTGTGCGGGACCTTGTTTTCCCTGGACATAGCCGTGGTGAAGCCGCTGTAGGAGCAAACGCAAGCTCAGTCCTTGGAGCAGAGAGGGGGCTGCTTGTCGGCTGAGGCGGCTCCTGCCTGCCCTTCTGACGGGGGTGGGGGGCGGTCTGCTGCCCAAAAGCAGGTTAAAGGGAGTTAAATACACGTGTTTTTTTATCCCCCTCCATGGGTTGAACCCAGGGTGCTTAACCATAGACCCACATCCCCAGCTCTTTTTATTTTGAGATAGGGTCCCACTAAGTTGCTTAGGGCCTTGCTAAATAGCTGAGGTTGGCCTTGAAGTTGCCATCCTCCTGCCTCAGCCTCCTGAGCCACTGGGATTGTGGTCGTGTGCCACCACTCCTGGCTAAGTAGGCCTTTTGAAGAGCCAGCTTCTGTGAGGGTTAGGGATCCCTCGCCCTCAGGTGGCCGGCTCCATGGCAACAGTCCTGGCCCAGCCTGAGATGAGCCGCACACCACGTGGCTGCCTGCTCCTCTCCCGAGTGTGGAACACAGTGGTTTTGGCTGCTGTTACCTCTGGGTGTCATGAGGGTTTATTTCACAGTGTCTTGAAGTCACTGCAAGCCAGGGGTACGGTCACACTTTACCCTAGCCCAGGCACTTTGCTGTCCCCAGAGCTCCCAAGAAGCCCACTAGGCTGACCAGTGAGCTGCTGACACCAGGCTGGCCTGGCCAGTAGTACACGGGTCCCCCTGGAGCTGGGGTTACCTGAGAGAGATTTGCACTGGGCAGTGGGTCCTGGCCTCTGCCTCCCTCCAGCCCCCTCGTCCTGTCTGAGCAGCTGGCTCTCTCCTTCTGCTAGAGGGTCTGGACCTCTCTCTGGGGCTGCTGTGGGCTCTGGCTGACCTCCTCTCCCTTCTGTCCCCTGCTCAGTGAGGGCAAGGCCCAGCCTTGGCCCTGACTCCAGGCATTGATCTCCTCAGACAGTGCTCATGTCTGCTGGGGTGCATGGCTTTCTGGGTTTTGGGGTGCTTGCTGCACCCCCTCTTTAACCTTGGTGACCCCACTTCTGTCATCGTGGGCTGTGAGACAGTTGATGTGTCTGGCAAGTGTGTAAGCTGTGAGTGCCCGCTGGCCCCTGGGCTCTGCCCACCCTGATGTCTGGGTGCCTCTCCACCAGCAGCCCTGGCACCGGTGTCTGCTGGGTCTGGAGAGGGCTGCTTGCTGTGCCCTGGGTATGTGTGTGGGGTGTCCAGGTGAGTCTGCTGGCCAGGGGCTTGCTCTCCCCCAGGAATGGGTTTCTCATCTCACCCAGGATGGTGGCCAGTGTGCCGCGGGGGGCCATGGACAGGGAGCAGGCTGTGTGAGGCTCTGCCCAGGGGGCTTCCTCGAGTCCTGGGGGGCATCCTCTCGGAACTACTCAGTCCTCCAAGCCCTCAAGCCAAGCTGAGACCTCTGGGGCCCCGGGGTAGGGCCATGGGTCCTCCTGGGGTCACGGTGCAGACCCACTCCACTCGAGGGACCTCCTGGAGCTTTAGAAGGGCACCCAGCAGAGAAGAACCTCAGGCCTCTAGAGGCTGGGGGCATGGTTCCCCCGGGCACAGCTTTCCTGAGGCCTGGGACGGGCGTCTGGGTGTGCATGTGGCCCGGCTGGTAAGGAGGGGGGCAGAGGCTCCTTGGGGGAGAGCAGCGCCATCCAGCTGAGCGACTGCAGACTCGCCGCCCTCTGGGGCCGGGTGGTCTCGCCTGCCCTGCTTGCTGTGGGTCTGGGCAGCCTTGAGGCGGACCGCAGAGGCCTCCTGTGTGCTGCGTGCTCCACCTGGCCCAGGCCACTTCCCCAGAGGGACTCCTGCCGAGCAGAGGGAGTCCTGGGAGCCCGCTAGGGGACAGGAAGGAGGTGCATCCATGGGTGCTTCTGAGGGCATGCCGCCCATGTCCTGGCCTGAGGCTGTACAGCAGGGGACCCTGCCCTTTCATCCTTGGGTCCTCGTGGTCAGCGCCTGGATCTGTGGGCCTGCAGGGTGGGGGCTCTGCTAACGGAGCCGATCTTGTCGCCAAGGTTAGGACTGCAGAGGTTGGGGACACAGCAAGTGGACGGAGGCCAGCGACCCTTGAGCAGCTGTCCCCGGCCTACTGCTCCGTGGGGGTTTTCCTTGTGTCACTCCTGGGCTCTGAAGCCCGCCCCAGGCTGGTCTCATTTCGTGGGCCAGGGTCTCCAGTGTCCTGGAGGCTGGACTGATGAGCTTCGCCCCGACTCCCTCACAGGTATGAATGCTGCCGTCAGGGCCGTGACTCGCATGGGCATCTACGTGGGCGCCAAAGTCTTCCTCATCCACGAGGTAGGGCGTGTGCACGGGTGCAGGGCGGTCAGGTGTGCCCGGGGAAGCAGGGCGGCCAGGTGTGCCCGGGGAAGCAGGGCGGCCAGGTGTGCCCGGGGAAGCAGGGCGGCCAGGTGTCCCCGGGGAAGCAGGGCGGCCAGGTGCGCCCGGGGAAGCAGGGCGGCCAGGTGCGCCCTGGGGAAGCAGGGCGGCCAGGTGCGCCCTGGGGAAGCAGGGCGGCCAAGTGTCCCTGGGGAAGCAGGGCGGCCAGGTGCGCCCTGGGGAAGCAGGGCGGCCAGGTGTGCCCTGGGGAAGCAGGGCGGCCAGGTGTGCCCGGGGAAGCAGGGCGGCCAAGTGTCCCTGGGGAAGCAGGGCGGCCAGGTGTGCCCGGGGAAGCGGGGTGGCCAAGTGTCCCTGGGGAAGCAGGGCGGCCAGGTGTGGCCGGGGAAGCAGGGCCTCTGCGGTTCTGACTGCGGCCTACTGTATGTGGTCACCTTGGAATCCCTCAGGTGGCCTGGGCTGTGGTGGTGGGGGCTGCCCCTGGTACAGGGTGAGGGCAGTGTGAGGCAGGAAGTAGGGGCCTGGTCAAGGCATCTGCAGGAAGGAGACCTGCCCGAGGTTGGTGGCCTCCTGGTACCCAGGAACCAGCCCACTCCAGGCTCAGCGGCTGCCAGGGGGCGGCCAGGGGTCCTCCCGGGGAGTTGGAGGGGCAGGGGAGCTGGCATTGTTGGTCTTTGTTCAGCCTGGAGTCCTGGCCCTGCCCAGGGGAGTGTTTTCCTGCTGTGAGGCTGCCTCAGTCCCCTTCTGAGGCCCTGTGACCCTGCCCAGTGACCAGCACAGACAGGCCCTGGAGGGTGAAACCAAGCAACGTCCTTGTTTGTTCTGTCACTGACTGTGGGATGTTCCTGTGTCTCACCTCCCAGCCCTGTCCTGGGTTTGGGGCTGATCCTGCGGCGGGTGCTCTGGTGCATGGATGGACACACACACACACACACACACACACACACACACACACGGCCCCTGCACGCACGCATGCCCTGTCCCTCCCTCCCTCTCTCCTGCTCGTTCTTACAGATATCTGGAATTCCCTCTCTGTCCTGTGGTTTGATGTCACCTGTGGTTATTTTGTTTTCACTGTTTACACACAATGTAGCCAAGACCAGCCTGCCCTCTCCCAGGGCCTCCGCCCCGCCCCTCTCTCTGCCCTCTATTTTTTTTTTTTTTTTGTACTGGGGATTGAACCCAGGGGTGCTTCACCTTGGAGCCACATCCTCATCTCTTTTTTGTATTTATGTAGAGACAGGGTCTCATTGAGTTGCTGAGGCTGGCTTTGAACTCCCGATCCTCCTGTCTCAGCCTCCCAAGCCACTGGGATCACAGGCGTGTGCCACTGTGCCCTTTGTCCTGGCCCCAGCTATGGCAGGCCCACCCTCTGCTCCACAGGGTGTCTGATGAATGAACACAGTGAGTGGGAGGAGGAACAGTGAGGGGCAGGCCATGCCCCTCCCTGCCACCAGGCTAACATGGGGCCTGGAGCCTGCGTGTCCTGCAGTGGCTTCAGAAGCAGATCTGAGTCCTAGGAATCCAAGAAGCTGGGCAGGTGTGGCCCATACCCTGAGGACAGGGGGCTCCAGGCAGGGAGGCTGGGTTCAAGTCTGTGTGCAAGTCCCTTCACCTCCTGGACCCTCAGTTTCTTCTATTAAGTGAGAGGTCTGACTCCTTCCTCTCCGGAGTTTAGAGACAGGAGCTAATTCAGAGGCTGCCTGGGGCCGGACCTGCAGGGTAGGGGAGGGCTGGGGAGTGGGGAGTGAGTGGGGCCTGAGAAGGGGCGCCCTCTCTGTGCAGAGACATCTGGGTGCAGGAGTAGAAGGCCCTACTGGCTGCCTTGGGGTCTGCAGGGCCTGCCTGCTTGTTCCTCCCCACGGGGCGGGGGCCAGGCTGTGGCCCTGCACTGGCTCTGCCTGACCTGGCTCAGCAGGTCTGTGCCTGCAGCAGCGTCCTGGGCAGGGCCTGGCCTTGCTTTTCACACACATGGCTGGGCCTGGCCTGGCCTGAGCCAGGAAGGTTGCTGTGGGCCCGCGGAGAACCATGTGTTTCAGGCAATGGCAGGGTGGGCAAGTGCCCGCTGGCCTGGCCCACGTGGACTTCAGGGCTGGCGCCAGCTCTCTGCTCTTGCCGTGGTGACCCTCTGTGTCCTGAGCTGAACCATCACTGTGCCCTGGTGTGAACTGCTCCCCAGGGAGCACTACCTCCCACCCCTTGGCCTCGTCACCCAGCTGGAAAAGCCAGGAGGAGCAGAAGCCACCGCTGAGCTGGGCATCCGAGGCGGGGCTGCGGTGGGCTGCGTCACCCTGGGTCTGGGGTCAGTGGTGGCCCTGCAGGGCCTGGGGGCCACGGGGAGGCCTGCCCTCTCACCCTGTACATTGTGAAGCATACACGCTGCGTCCAGCCCGTACGCGGGACTCCTGCAGACAGAGAAGGGTGGCCGTGGGCAGACTGTGCTTGGCACTCGTCTGTCCAGATGGCCAGTGGCAGACGTCGTCAGGGAAATGCAAGTTGGATCTCCTCTGAGGGCTGGTCCGTGGCCAGTGGGTGCATGACTGGTGCCCCTAGTGCTATGGGGAGCCGGAGCCCGAGTCGTCCTCACTGGGGGTGAGGGACACTCACTTGGGGCACCACGGAACATGCCCCATGTCTGCCCACACGTCCCCAGACTCACGAGGACCTTCTCAGACACCTGGAGCACATCTCTGGGACTCCTCAGCAGCGTGGTCTCCACCGCCCCTACTGCAGACTTCCCGCTGTTCCTCGGCAGGACGGGGATCTTCACACAGGGGCGGCCCACTAGGAGGAGAGGACGGGGCGGGGCAGCAGGCAGAGGCCCCCTGCAGGGCCTTTCTACCACGTCCACTCCTGGCAGATCTAATCTGTGCCCCCGGGAGGCGGGGCGGTGGGTTCCCCGGGGACCTCTGGGTGCTGCTCTCGTCTGTGCCCGCTCTGGGTGCAGTGACGAGTGCTTGGCGTTGGGAATGCGCACCAGGTGGGCTCCTGCTCCATGAGCCTTTGCCAAGTGAATGTTCTCTGCACTGAACCGACTCCCTGGCTGTGTAGACGGGGTTCGGAGCCACATGCACATAGTCCCACCTTCGTTACCCGAGGCCCTTGGGGTGCTGGGCCTTGAGGTGGGGACCCTTAGGCCTGCTTCCTGCTGGTGAGGTTCTGGCCATGACCAGCTCCCGTCTCCCAGATGAGGGTGCTGTTGGCTGCTGTGCCACCTTGTCTCATGCCCGTCCCACTCTGGTTTTAGGGCTACGAGGGCCTCGTGGAAGGAGGTGAGAACATCAAGCCCGCCAACTGGCTCAGCGTCTCCAACATCATCCAGCTGGTGAGGCTTGTGGCCGGGCGGCCCTTCCTGCCCCGCGAGCACGTTGAGCACGTGGGTGCACTCACCCCATCCTGCAGGTGCCCACTCCAGGCTGCCCAGGCCTCCTGGTTGTGTGGTGCTGCCAGGGGTCGGGCTGGAGTCCAGGCCCACGACGGGGGTCTGGACAGGAGGCTGTGGTGCAGACTGGTGGGTGCTGCTGCAGGGCATGGACGCAGCCCGGAAGGCCTCAGGAGTAGCGCAGAGGGGGATGGGTGTGGGGTCCCCACGGCCACGTGGGCAGGGGCACCCTGGCCCCGGAGTGCCGTGCACCGCAGCTGTGTGCCGGGGCTGGGGCCCTGAGGTGGGGGGCAGGCCGGAGCTGCCAGCGGGGGCTGGCGAAGTCTGTTCCTCGTGGGCCCGGCCGGCTCCCTGCAGCAATGCACTGTGTGTGTGTGCGAGTGTGTGCAAGCATGTGCGGTGCTTCCAGTTTCCAGACCCATCATGCTCTGTCCCCTCCTGCTTGAGAAAGGCCTGGGATGTGGGGACCCTGTCCAGGCTTGGAGATGTCCCTGGACTTGCTGCCCAGTACTCTGGTCCCTCTGGTGCCCCCGGGGACCTCCACCACCTGCCAGCCCACCTGAGGCGCTGCTCTCCTCTGCAGGGCGGCACGGTCATCGGCAGCGCCCGCTGCAAGGCCTTCACCACGCGGGAGGGACGCCTGGCAGCAGCCTACAACCTGGTCCAGCGGGGCATCACCAACCTGTGCGTCATCGGGGGGGACGGCAGCCTCACGGGCGCCAACATCTTCCGCAGCGAGTGGGGCAGCCTGCTGGCGGAGCTGGTGGGGGAAGGTGGGTCTGCGCAGGAGCCGGTGGCCTGGCTGCCACCAAGGCAGGACGACCCTAGGTGGTTCCAGATGTAGGGCCGCGTCAGCTGGTGGTGAGGGGTCAGAGTGACCTGAGGTGACCTGGCATCCAGGAGCCGGGCAGTGCTGGCTGGCGCTCCAGCACGGCCTGGGCTTCGTGGCAGTGTGTGATCGGCTCCCGAGAGGTTCTGGCCATGGTGACAGGCTGCCACAGTTGGCAGAAATGCGGTTAGAATTAGGGTGACATGAGACACAGTGTCCCAGGTTGCTGCCTAGAAAGTAGCCTCTTGGAGCCTCACCTGGGCCACTTGGGGGCCCTGGAGCTTGGGCATGGCCGCTCCTTACCACAGGGTGTTGGGTGGAGTGTGGTGGGCACCACCCGGTGCAGACAGCCCCGTCACCCCTCATGGTGGCCAGGGGAACCGGCTGTAGCCGTATGGACTCAGCCAGGTCTTCCCGCTCCTCCTGGCCCAGGTAAGATCTCGGAGACCACGGCCCAGACCTATTCGCACCTGAACATCGCCGGGCTGGTCGGCTCCATTGACAATGACTTCTGTGGCACGGACATGACCATCGGCACTGACTCAGCCCTGCACCGCATCATGGAGGTCATCGACGCCATCACCACCACTGCTCAGAGGTGAGCGAGCCCCACCAGCTAGACGGCTCCCGGCCTCCCTGCCCCTCCTGGTAAGGCTGGCCTCCTGGAGGCAGCAGGAGTCGGCAGGGGTCAGCTGTGGAGCTGGGGGTCGGGTTCCTACCCTGCCAGGTGGATCTGGGGCCTCAGCAATGTGGCCCAGCCCCGGTGGCTGCTGCCCTTGGGGGTAGTGGCACCTGCAGGGGCTCCTTGGGGTCATGTCGGGGACAGCCAGACCCTGGCTTGGCAAGTGGCCTTTGACCTTAGTGCACATCAGACAACTGGACAGAGGCTGTTGGGGAGCCCGGGGTGTCTCTAGCCCTGGGGATGGGGGCAGGGCAGTCTCCTTTGCCTGTGCCCCTGTACGTGGGCCAGTCAGCCTGGCACAGCTCTGCGGCCCTGACACACTGCCCCTTCCGTCTCCACAGCCACCAGAGGACCTTCGTGCTGGAGGTGATGGGGCGGCACTGCGGGTGAGGAGGGCTGTCCTGGCCAGCTGGGGGGGGGACAGCGGGGGTGGGCACGGCACCTTCCCTGGCGTCTGGCATGCCATAGTGCTCATTGAAGGCTGTGAGCTACGAGCGCTGGGGCAGGGGGGACAGGAGAAGACGGCTGGACCTACTCCTGCAGGTACCTGGCTCTGGTGTCGGCGCTGGCCTCGGGGGCAGACTGGCTGTTCATCCCCGAGTCGCCCCCTGAGGAAGGCTGGGAGAACTTCATGTGCGAGAGGCTGGGTGAGGTGAGCGGCTGAGGGCCCCGCTGCCGCCCTCGATGGCCCTGGGTGGCATGTCCTCAGGGGACCCTGGGGAGTGTCCTCTGATTCTGTGGCTGTCCATCATGTCCTACTGGTTCAACAGCAGCTGTCGGCCCCTCTGGGGTGTGGACACCTGCGTGCACCTGTGGTCCTGCCCCTGGTGGGCCAGGGCTGCAGAGAGGGGCACCCTGGCCGCTGTCCTGGGCTCGGCTCTGTGTGGTCAGCAGGGAACGTGGTGACCGGGCTTCCTGGGACAGTGACCATGGGTGTGAGCCACTGAAGCTGAGGATGCGGGTGCAGGGTGCAGCGCAGTCACCCAGGTGGCAGGCTCAGGGTGGTGAGGGGCTGGGGCTGGCCACTCATCCCAGGCCTGTTCTCCCTGCTGAGGGCAGCCGGGCGCCTGTCGGTGGGTTCTGAGCCAGGGGGATGAATGGCCAGGAGTGCCCATGGCCAGAGTGGGAGCAGGAGAGGACAGGGAGGCGAGGCCTCCTGGGAGGGCTGGAGCAGGGTGCCAGGCCTGCAGCCCTGAGCTCCTGCTGGAGGGGGTTCTGGATAGAATGGGCGACTCTGTCCTGCAGACCCTCAAGGCCCCCCACTGGGACGGCTGACTCTGTAGTCAGGCTGGGGCGCATGGTGGGTGGAAGGCCACGGAGCCCCTCCTGCAGCTTCTGCCCAGGCCTGGGGGAGCAGGGTGGGCCCAGGGGCACGGAGGTTCTGGCTTTGGCTCTGGTTTCCGGGGTCCAGAGGGTCTGTGTTCTGCGGGGGGCCGGGGGCAGGCTCACAGCTCAGGAGCAGCTGGCTGGCCTGGGGCTGGCACAGGTCCAGTCCCCACGTGAGTGTGGCGGCTTCACCCCCATTCACTGTGGCTCCTCCTCCCTCCCACTGGGCAGCCCGGAAGGTCATGGTCTGGCTTCTCGAACCTTCCCCAGTGGAGGCAGAGCCCGTGGGTGAGGCCGTGCTCCCCCTGGGTGGAGCCCTTCCAGGCTGGCTGCAGTGAGGACAGAGCTGGCCCTTGTGGCCACAGCTCCTCTGCTCACTTGGCTCAGTGGCCTGGATCTGGGCTCTGCAGCCTCCTGCCTGGTAGGAGGCACCTGGGCCTCTCGTGGGCACCTGCTCCCTCCGAGTGCAGGTGTTTCTCGCCTTGCCCACCACCCGAGCCTTAAGGGAGAGAGAGGGAGGCCCCGGCTCTTGGATCTGCCCGCATCCCTGTCCCCTCTGAGCCCCCTGTACCAGCACTGCCTCCTCCGGGCAGCCCTCCCGCCCGCGACCCCAGCTGACTGCACCCAGGCCGCACATGAGCTGCTCCGACCTGTCTCCATGTCTGAGGCTCTGGGGGCCCCTGTGGACCTGGGGGTTCACAGGTCAGAGCAAATCACAGGACATCACTGAGGAGAGAAGGAGTGCAGAGCACTTTGAACTTGTCAGGGAGCTGTGTGACCATGAGCACTGTCACTGTCCCATGGAGCAAGGCTTGGTGTGGGGTATTAGGGGCATCAGGGGCCCCATGTGCCGTCTTTGGCCTGACCAGTGGCTTCAGGGTGCAGTATCCAGGGAGCCCTGTCTGGTGGTCAGCTGTATGAGGTCACCCATCTAAGGATGAGAACAGAGGCTTAGAGGGGACCTGAGTGTCCCAGGCTAGCCACCGGGGATCTGGCTCAGGGACTGGGGAGGGCACTGTTCCTATGGGTTCCTCTGCCCTCCTTGCAGATGGCCCTGCCCAGGCCCTGGGACTAGATGGCCTCACCTGTAGCATGTGCTGTGGCCCTGGCCCCAGGTCTTTCCCCGCCCCGCCTCCTGCCCCTTGTTCGGGTCCCCCTCCCCCTCCCCGCCTCCTGCCCCGTGTTCCCTCCCCCCAGGAGGGCGCTGGGGTTCGTGGGCCCTGACTCAGCTTTCCCTCTGCACCCCAGGCCCCCTTTCAGGTCCTGCAGAGCTGGGGGAGGGTCTGCCCTGGCTCACAGGGGTTGAGGGTACCGTGTCCTGGTCCAGGACCTAGACCCCAGGGCGGCTCCAGGGGCCAGGGCCATGTTCGGTGGCTTTGCCAGTGGGTGAAGCCTGGGGTGTCTCTGACTCAGACTCGGAGCCGGGGGTCCCGGCTGAACATCATCATCATTGCGGAGGGCGCCATCGACCGCAACGGGAAGCCCATCTCGTCCAGCTATGTGAAGGACGTGAGTGTGCCGACGCCCTGGGGTGGGCCCAGCCATGGGGAGGGGAGGGTGGGGACGGGTCACGGGGTCAGAGTGCTCCTGCGTCTGCACTCCTCCAGGGCTCTCAATGGGTCCCCACCCTCGCTCTGTGGGGACAGCTGTCTGGGCCTGACCCTGGGCACTGTCCGTCTCTGTGTTGGAAGCCCCCGTTCTCTGGGTTCCAGTTGTCATCCAGGATGAGTTCCCTTCAGGGCTGGGCCCCCAGCACCCCAGGGACAGCCCAGCTCCACCTCAGTGACAGAGTGCCCCTTGCTCCATGCTGGATCCGCAGCTGGACACCCCTGCCCCATGAGGAGGAGCCTTCCTATGACCCCTGCCCTGGGCTCCCCTTGTTGGAGCATGGTCCTGGCCCTTGTGCCCCCTCCTTGGGCTCCTACTGGGTGACCGTGTCCCCTTGCACTGTACCAGGGGCCCACCTGCTGTGGATTCCTCTGTCCCCATGCCCAGGGCCACAAGTCCAGGGCTGCGGTGTGCAAGCACATCCCATGAAAGTGCACTCGAACTTCTGTACACACCCACACGCACACCTGGGAAATCTCACCTGTGCACACTCACACGACCCCCAGCTCAGACGCAAGCCTCCTGGCTGCCCTGCAGGCTCTGAGGCTGGGCAGGGGTGAGCTCCGGGCCAGGCCAGTGGAGCGGGGGGCAACGGGTGGCACAGGAGCCCATGGCCCCCCATCTCTCCCCACAACCAGCTGGTGGTCCAGAGGCTGGGCTTTGACACACGAGTGACCGTGCTGGGCCATGTGCAGCGAGGAGGGACGCCCTCAGCCTTCGACCGTGTCCTGGTAGGTGGGCGTCGCCCTGGCTGGGTGAGCGGTTGCACGGGTGTGGGGTGAGTGGTGTGCACGTGACGGTGACGTGCTGGGCGTGCGGTCAGCGTCTCTCTGCTGCCGGTCCTCCCTGGGTGAAGGCTCAGCTCCCTGTCTCTGCAGAACTTGGGCCTGGGGTCCACGAGGCCCCACCCTGCCTGTGTCTCCTTGTCAGTGCCCTCTGCACTGCACACGTTGGTAGTTGGGGCTGCAGACCCCCTTGGTGGCTGTGGGCAGGTTCCTGGGGGTGGGGGGAGTGGGGGTGAGCAGAGAGGGGCCTGACTGGTGGCCTCCCGGTGGTTTTGGACTCTCTGGGTTTGCTGTCAGTGGTGCTGATTACAGCTGAGTCTCAGCTCGTCCTCTGAGGAGTCAAGTGGAGCCAGGCCTGGGGCCAGGAAGGCCCATGGGTGGCAAAGAGGCTGCACATGAGGGCTGGTCACCCTGGCAGGGGACCAGGCAGACGAGACTTAGGCTGGTTTGAGACTGCATGATGCTGTGGCCTGGCCCAGTGCTGCTCTGAGCCTTCCCAGAAGAATGTCCGTGTGTGGGCTCCGCCTGGGCCTGCCAAAGACCTGGATGGGACTCACTGACCCTTGGAGGGGTCTCGCTGACCTGGCCAGGCCTCCGCTGCCCCCTACACAATGCATCAGGTGCACATCCAAGACCCCACAAGGGGCTTGGGACTGGGCCAAGCCAGCCACCACCCAGCTTGGTGGGGGGGGTGCAGCACCAAGAATAGGGAGACGCAGGGGTCCCTCCCTATCTGGAGGTCACAGACTAGCTGGCCAGTGTGTGGACACTGGTGGAAGACACTGGGTCAGACAAAGGACAGTGTATCACTCACATCTGTGGCCGCCCCCAGAGTCTCCATGCTTCTGGGCTGGTCTTGAGCCTGTGTCCCCACCGGGTGACATGAGGAGCACGCGGTGACACCTCCATGTAGTGGGAACCTGAATCTCAGCCGTGGCCTGCCAGCTGCTCCTGAGACAGCCACCATTGCTTTTCTGGGACTGTCCCCTAATGTCCTGGAAAAGACAGTCTAGAGTAATGAGCAGGTGGGCCTTGCTGTCAAGAAGCGCAGGAACCCAGGAGGCTAACTGGCCGCCTCCCGGTGCCCAGTAACTGCCCAGGGGGACCTGCCACCTGTGGTCATGGAGCAGGTGGTGCCTGCTTGGGCCCTGCATCGCCTGGCTGGCGCTCCTTGGCTGTGCCAGGACCTGCACTCGGGGCTGGCCCCAGCGGGCAGTTCTGGACATTGTAGTCCCCGTGCTCACCACCTGCACCCGCAGCAGGACGGTGGGCTCAAGGGGTTCTGTGGGGGAGGCACCTGGAGAGGCCTCCAGCCCTCCCCTGCTGCCCCGGGGCCAGGCCAGGCCCTCCTGGCAGGACTGTGGGAGGCCTGTGAAGTGGTGGCCGACAGCTGTTGTGGATGCTGGCCACCATGTTCTAGAAGCTGGCCGAGTGGGGCTGAAGCTGAGGTGTGTGCGTCTGCAGAGGGCAGCCGTGCAGGCTGGGCAGAGCAGATGGGCAGGGGAGCTGCCGTGAAGGTGGGCTGCGCCAGCCTGAGCACCCCTCTCTGCACAGAGCAGCAAGATGGGCGTGGAGGCCGTGATGGCGCTGCTGGAGGCCACGCCCGACACGCCAGCCTGCGTGGTCAGCCTCTCGGGGAACCAGCCCGTGCGGCTGCCCCTCATGGAGTGTGTGCAGGTGGTGAGTACCAGCCCCTCCCTGCATAACGCCGCCCTCAGGCCGGTGCCACCTGCCCTGCCCTGCACTGCCCTGCCCTCCTCCGACATTGCTGGTGTGACGGGTGGGGTGGCTCTGCCATGCTGTCCCCCAGTGCAGCACGGGCCTCATGAGGGAGGGCCACAATGGTGGGGGAGGGGCGTGGGCACAGCCCAGGTGAGACAGCCCAAGAGGGGCGTCAGCTGCAGGGGACCTGGCGGTGGTGAGGAGCCAAAGTCCCTCAGTGGCCTTGGGCTGACCTTAGAAGCCCAGTGGGACGTGTGTTTGGTTTAGAATGGGAGGGACAGGGACGAGGAGGAGCAGGGAGGGACGAGGAGGAGCAGGGAGGCAGTGGAACGGTGGGTACAGGTCCAACGGGGACACTGCTGTGGCTGGAGCAGGGATCCAGGAGGGGGTGGGAGGTGAGGCTGAGGGGCTGTGAGGTCAGGATTGAGACCGGCTCTGCCCTGGGACCTGCAGGGAAGGGAGGGCCGCAGGTGGGCAGGGACTGGCGTCCTGATGCTCTCTTCCCGGAGGACCTGCTGTGACTCCAGGGCCCTGCTTCAGCACACGCTGGCCGTGGTCATGGGTCTGGGGCTCTGTTCCCAGGGCTCTGGCCCAGGACCCTGGGTCTGAGGCAGTGCAAGGCCTGGGCTGCCCCTGCTGGGGAGGACAGGTGGCCGGGTCAGGCACCAGGGGAGCTCCCATGGCTGCGATTTTGGCCCCTGCTGAGGGACCTGCCGGACTAGGGCTGGGAGAGGATGGTGGGCGGATCTCCCCTGCGGGAGCCACGGGGTGGGCTGTGGCCGTGAGGGCGCGCAGGGCCTCCGACGCCTGTGCTTTTGCTTCTTTAAGACAAAGGAAGTGCAGAAAGCCATGGATGACCGGAGGTTTGACGAGGCCATCCAGCTCCGAGGCAGGTGAGGGCGCTGCCCGCTCGCCCCACGGTTGGGGCCGGCGTGGGCTGTGCTCAGCTGCAGAGGTGGGCTCTGCGGGCGCTCACCTGGGGTCCCCTCAGCATTCTTCAGGGAGCCTAGCTGGGGGAGCTTGGGGGGCACTGGGTCTGCAGTGAAGAAGCTGGCTGGGGTGGACGTGGGTCTCGGTGGCCAGGACAGAACCTGTTGGACATGCGTGGCATGGCTGAAGGGCAGACCGGGGGTGGGTAGCACCCAATGCAGAGAGGTTCCAGCTGGCTTGGTACATCATGGCGGGTGGGCTGATGGGTCAGCGAAGGCCAGCAGCTGTGTGGACTCCGGTCCTTGGTGGTGTGAATGCCCCTCTCCTGCAGGCGTCCCGGCCACTCTGCCTGTGCAGCTCTGACGGCCCCTTGCTGCGCTCCTGCTCCTGCCGGGGCTGCACAGGCTGGATGCTTTGCTGGTCACCACCCTGTGGGTGCTGGGGACTGAGCCTGCTGTCGAAGGCACCAGCAGGAGTGTGACAACCGGGAAGCCACGCTGCGCAGTCTGGCTGCCTTGTGGCTGTGCCGGGTCCCCGCAGAGCCCCAGGGCGTGTGCCTGACCAGCTTTGCTGGGCGGAGCCGTGGCCTGCACTGCGTGGTGGCGTGGCTGGGGCTGAGCTGCATGACCCGCTTCCTTCCAGGAGCTTCGAGAACAACTGGAACATTTACAAACTGCTCGCCCACCAGAAGCTCTCCAAGGAGAAGGTGAGGCGAGGGAGCAGAGCTGGCCATGTTGCTTCAGGGGCCCTCAGCCCACCGGCTGCGTGCCTCCCCGCCCTGCAGCCTGGGGTCCGTGAGCTGGGGCTGGCCAAGCTGACCTGTGGAGCCCTTCTCTGCTGCCTGGGGTCTGAGCAGCAAGGGGTCTTAGGTTGGGCTCTGCTTGTGGGCACAGGTGCCAGTTGGACTAGCAGGTCCCACAGCCAAGCCTGGGCCACAGTGCAGAGTCCAGGGACCCCAATGCAGAGTGGGCTGGTTCTTGTCACTTGGCACAAGGCACGAAGTGGCCCATGATGTAACACTGAGAGGACAGCACCAGCAGGCAGAGTCTCTCAGGTTAAGGGGTGTTACAGACTCAGGATGACAAAGGGCTAATTTCTTTGTCCCAGGATCAAGGAGGGGCCACCCACACACTTCACAGTGGGTTCTGGCTCATAGGTCTCTTGGAGGTGGGCTCCAGAGGCTGTGCAGCCTGGCCAGGGTGCCCACTGTCCCACCTCAGCCATCCCTCCAGTGCTCCTGCAGCCTCCTGGTGCCCACAGCATGTCTGGTGGAGCCATGTGGTCTCTCTGCCCCTCCTGGGACCTGGCTGGTGCGTGACCCCCTCGGGGGGCAGCAGGCTGGCTTGGTGGTAGGAACCACAGTCGGGCCACGCTGCCCTTAGGAGTTGGCTGCTGCAGAGCCAGGTATACTGAGGTGCTAGGTGCACGCTGGGTGCAGAGGTGGCGCAGGAGGGCGGTGCAGGCGTGCTGTGTGTAACACTGACCCCCTACTTGCATTTCGGGTGTGCAGGGTTGACTGCAGCAGCCAGTGGAGCTGGTCACTCACTTAGAGTGGCTGCTGGGGGGCAGGATGGCCGCAGCCCCCTTCCCCACACCCCTTGGCCCTGCCCTGAGAATGGGCCGTTGCCTGCAACCTCACCTCTGCTTATGCCCCGATGCTGCCCCAGGAGCCCTGCTGGGTGCCAGCGGCCACTCCCCTTGCTGGGGACTGCAGTGTCTACTGGTTGTACCGTGTCTCCTGGGGTCTTTCTCAGCGTCTTTTGGAATTAGGACAGATGTGTGCTGCTCCAGGGGAGCTGGCGGAGTGGACAGCGCTTGCCTTCGCTCACTCCCTGTCCAGCATGTGTCTCATGCTCCGGTCCTGTCCCTTCTCTCTGCAGTCCAACTTCTCCCTGGCCATCCTGAATGTGGGGGCCCCGGCAGCCGGCATGAATGCAGCTGTGCGCTCTGCGGTGCGGACTGGCATTTCCCATGGCCACACGGTGTACGTGGTGCATGACGGCTTTGAAGGCCTGGCCAAGGGCCAGGTGGGTGTGTTGCTGGGGGCGGGGGCTGGGGCCCAGCACTGCACCTGCTGTAGTTGGGTCTTGTTTGCCCTTTGGTCCTTTGGGGGGCTCTTGACATGCAAACCTCAGAGTGGCCCAGTACAGGGGCCAGCTGTTGGGTTTCTGAAGCTGAGGGACTGCGTCCACTTAGCCTTGCCAGCCAGGCCTGGAGATCCCACCCTGGCTGTGTGGCAGTGGTCAGCGTGGCATGGCCTTTGTTCCTGGGCACAGGCCTGCCTTGCTGAGAAGGAGCTGGGAGACTCCACTCCCCTGAACCTGTACCCCACCCCCCCCACCTGCCAGGTGCAAGAAGTGGGCTGGCATGATGTGGCTGGCTGGCTGGGACGCGGTGGCTCTATGCTGGGGACCAAGAG
Source organism: Marmota flaviventris (assembly GCF_047511675.1). NCBI lineage: Eukaryota > Metazoa > Chordata > Mammalia > Rodentia > Sciuridae > Marmota > Marmota flaviventris. The sequence continues at coordinate 1,726,078 of NC_092505.1, read as the reverse complement.
GTGAGCTGCCAGCACTGGGCAGTGGGAGGGGAGAGCCAGGGGCAGTCTCCAGGGTCACAGAGGACACCAGCCCTGCAGTCCTAGGAGCAAGCCCCGTTGGCAGCTCTGGGTCAGCCGAGCTGACCGGGCCGGGGCCTCCTGGCCTGAGCTCAGCTGCGGCTGGCTGTGCAGAGGAGCTGCAGTGGGCGCTGCGTGGGAGTGGGCTGGAGCAGGGGCGCCTGTGCCTCTTGCTGGGGTCTGGCCTCTCCTGGCCTTATCACCAGGCATGCCAGCTGTGGCTGTGGTCTCCATCCCAGGGTCTGGTGGTCTCAGGATGATAAACAGGTGCCCAGGCCACTCATGGCCACCTTCCACATCTCTGTCCCTGCACGGAGCTCACTGTCTCAGGGAGGGGCGTTTCAGTGACTGATCACGGACTCTGGGGTGGCCGAGGCATGAGCTTTCTGGGGTCAGACAGTGTGGACATGAGTCCTTGGACACACATGTCCACATGGCATCTGCTTCAGGACCCTGCCCAAGGCCCACCTGGAGGCCATTGTGGAGAATCTCCGCACCTACAACATCCATGCCCTGCTGGTCATCGGCGGCTTTGAGGTAAGGGCTGCCCTGCCCAGAGTCCTGAGTGGGGCTCTCCTGTTTCAGGCCACTTGAGCAGCCCTGCCCACACACCTGGTGGAAGTGCTGCCTCAGGTCACCATGCTGGTGGTGGGAGGGTCAGGGTGCTTACTGTGGGGTTGGGGCTGGGGCAGTTACCGACTCCTGAAGGCTTCCTCGGTTGACAGCCCTGGGCTGGCGAGGAGGAGAGGGGAGCCTGGGGAGCCCGCGAGGTGTCCTCAGACGTCCCTGACGGCCATGCCCGTAGATACAGAAGGATAAGCCAGCAGGGGGTGGACGTGGGCTCCGCAGCTCCACGGAGCCCTCTGGCCCTCAGCGGACGCGGCTTCCCTGGAAGCTGCCGCGGGATGAGGCCAGGCAAGGGGAGACCGCAGAGCCCCCGGCCTTCCTGGCCTCCGCGCCCAGCCGCACGCAGGTCAGGGAGGAGGGTGAGCCCGCACGCAGCGCGCCCCTCCCCCCGTCCCGCCTCGCCCGCAGGCCTATGAGGGGGTGCTGCAGCTGGTGGAGGCGCGCGGGCGCTACGAGGAGCTGTGCATCGTCATGTGCGTCATCCCCGCCACCATCAGCAACAATGTGCCCGGCACGGACTTCAGCCTGGGCTCGGACACGGCCGTCAACGCCGCCATGGAGGTGCGGGGGCGGGGTCCCGGGGTCCTGCCCACTGCGCCCCTCCTGGGGGTGACGCCCCTCCACTGCGGACCTGCCCTGGCCCTCCTCACCGCCCTCATGGTGTGGGCTGCCGGGCGCTGGGCATGCGCGCCAGTGCTCTGCGGCCCAGCCCCAGCTCCCCGCGCCCTGGGGGTGGGACCTCGCCCTCAGGCCCTGCACAGGGCACCTCCCATTGGCTCTTGAAGCACACCTGGGCTTCACCTTGGCCCAGACCCCAAGAAACTTCCTGTATTGTCCTGTCTCCCTTTAAACATTTTTTTTTCCTTGAATTTTCCCTTCCTTTCTTTTTTGGTACCAGGGATTGAGCCAGGAGCACTTACCCACTGAGCCATGTTCTCAGCCCTTTGTCTTGCTGAGTTGCTTAGGGCCTCACTAAGTTGCTGGGGCTTTGAACTTTCCATCCTCCTGCCTCAGCCTCCCGAGTCACCAAGGATCAGGCGTGCGGCCCAGCGCCTGACCAATCTCCTTTCCGAACTCCGAACTCCTTGTGGTTGGCATTAAGCATCACATATCACCATCCCACCTGTTTCTAGCGCGACCCCGAGTGGCAGATTGTGACCCTGGCCCAACCCTGGGAGTCTGATGCCACATCCCCAACCCCACTCACGGGATGCTGGTGACACTGCCTTCCTGGTGCTACCAGAAATGTCCCCAAGCCACTGTCCACTGTCCCTTGAGTGTAGACTCGTCCCAGCTGCCAGTCCCTGATTCTGTGTAGACCAGGTAGCAGGCCGCCCAGCCTGCCCCCGCCTGGCTGTGGTGAGGTGCTATGGACACCCTGAGCATGAGCTGCAGCCTCCTGGTCCCTGTCCCTAGGGTCCCTGCAGTGTGGCAGCCTGTGGCCCACCAGGGAGGGTGGGGACACAGACCCCAACAATCCCTTTGATCCCCCAGAGCTGTGATCGCATCAAACAGTCGGCCTCAGGGACCAAGCGGCGCGTGTTCATTGTGGAGACCATGGGGGGCTACTGTGGCTACCTGGCCACTGTGACGGGCATTGCTGTGGGCGCTGATGCTGCCTACGTCTTTGAAGACCCTTTCAACATCCACGACCTGAAGGTGAGCCTGCCCACTGCGGCTGCAGAGTGCCAGGGGTCCACCCAGGCCCTCCTGAGATGCAGGCCTCAGCATCCCTGCCTCACTTTCCACCGGGGGCATCCAGGCCCTGCTGACCCCTGCCCACGGGCTCCTCTGCAATATGTCCACCCCACCCTGGGCCCATCCCTATCCTCCTCCCCAGGCCAACGTGGAACACATGACGGAGAAGATGAAGACGGACATCCAGAGGGGCCTGGTGCTACGGTGAGCTGCCCCAGGGCTCTGGGCACCCCCCTGGGGGGCTGTGGACAGGATGGGGCTGGTAGGACCGACGGCCGCCCTGTGCCCCTCCAGGAATGAGAAGTGTCACGAGCACTACACCACGGAGTTCCTCTACAACCTCTACTCCTCCGAGGGCAAGGGCGTCTTCGACTGCAGGACCAACGTCCTGGGCCACCTGCAGCAGGTCTGTGCAGAGGGTGGGCCTGGGAAAACCTGCCCCCGCAGGGCTCAGGTGTTGGGAACCCCATTCCTGCAACTGCTCTGTGCAGGGCTGGGGCTCCCAGGGGACACTGGCATCCCCTCCACTTCAGGCCTGTGGATGTGAGGCTTGGGGGCCCCCCACTGCCAGCTCCTGGGCTGGACTTTGAGGCCCTCCAGGCAGTGGGCACAGGTGTGGACAATGCAGAGGCAGGAGGCTGGGGTGGTCAGGCTCAGCGGGGCCTGGTGGCCTGGATGTGTGGAGGTGTGTGCCACCTGGGAACCCATCTGCATGGAGTCTCTTCTCCAGCCTGGCCAGCACCTTGTCTGTTTTCAGGGTGGTGCTCCAACCCCCTTTGACCGGAACTATGGGACCAAGCTGGGGGTGAAGGCCATGCTCTGGATGTCAGAGAAGCTGCGCGCTGTTTACCGCAAGGGTAGGTGGGGCGGCCCTAAGGCCCGGCCTTGCCCTTGGAGAGGCCCCGGCTGCACCCAGCCTGCGGCCAGCACGTGCCTTTGTCCACAGGACGGGTGTTTGCCAATGCCCCAGACTCAGCCTGTGTGATTGGCCTGCGGAAGAAGGCAGTGGCCTTCAGCCCAGTCACCGAGCTCAAGAAAGACACTGACTTTGAGTGAGTCCCCCAGAACCACGTGGAGAAGGGTGAACCAGGGCCAGACCTTCCTAGCCCCTGCAAACCCTGACCCTGCGAGCTGCCTCGTTCCCACCCAGGTCCTGAGCAGGCCATGGTACAGGCCTCTCGTCCAGCACAGAGCAGAGTGGGGAGGGGGAGAGGGCAGGCTGGTCAGGCTGAGGCCTTGGCACCCGACCTCTGCATGTGCCAGCCCCAGATGTCACGTGGGGCAGTGGCCTTTGAGAGGAGGGCATGGGGTTGGGCCCAGCTCCCTGGTCAACCCTGGCCTCTGACCCAGGCACCGCATGCCGCGAGAACAGTGGTGGCTGAGCCTGCGGCTGATGCTGAAGATGCTGGCGCACTACCGCATCAACATGGCCTCCTACGTGTCGGGGGAGCTGGAGCACGTCACCCGCCGCACCCTGAGCATCGACAAGGGCTTCTGAGGCCTGCCTGCCACCTGCTGTGCCCACACAGTCGGGCCCAGGGGGTCTGCTCTGCTGGCTCTGGGGCCCTCTTGGCCTCTCCAGCCCCCGGTCAGGCCTCGGGGCAGGCTGCCTCCAGGACGCAGCACCCTGGCGCCCGTCTCCTCACCCGTGCCAAGTGTGCACAGGCAGCCCTCACCCTCACCAGCCGGCCGGTCACTGGCACCCGTCTCCCTGCCCCGTGTACCCCACTGGCCTGCACCTGCCTGTGCCACCAGTGTGGCTGAGCAACACTGCCACCTTTTCTAAAAATAAAGTCACCCACTGTGGAGTCCGATCGGCCCCTGGAAAGCACGTCTCTCGGAATGTCTGAGGGGGTGGGCAGGACCTGGATAGGCCCCCAAGGTCATGGGGCCCCATAGCCCCAGGGGTGAGCCAGGACCCAGGAACAAGGGCCCCACCCACAGTTTTCTCCAGAATCAGCTGGAGAGTGACTGTCCCCAGGGCCACCATCCCGATCTGAGTTCCTCCCTAGCCCTGCCCCCGGGACAGAAGGGGCTGCAGCCTTACCCTGGTCAGCAGTTTCTGACCCATGTAGCCCCCACCCCTGACCTTAAATGGTCCCCTAGACTCGGCCTATGCTGAGGTCCAGCCCTGCAGCTGCTGGGGGGTGGGGCTGGGGTGCATCACCACTGGGGGCTCAGTAATCCCACCAGGAGTCTGGGAGGCAGCTGCAGCCCTGCCCCTCGTGGAGGCTGTGGGGGATATACACTGCACTTGGGGTCACCTGCTAGCCCGGCACAGGGCTGTTCCAGAGCCCAGCTCACTGCACAAGCCACATTTCAGTGCCCTGTGATGACCGGGCACTAAGCCACAGACCAGGGCCACTCTGGAGTGCGTGGAGGCTCAGGCTGTGGCTTCCCTTTTGAGGGCTGCAGGCAACGTTGAGGGTCGGAGTGGACAGGGCCTGTGGGGCAGCCCCAGGGCCAGGTGAGGGTGCTGGAACCTTCCCTCAGGTTGCCCTTAGCAGGAGCCTTGGCCCTGTTCCTCCCACAGGGCAGAATGCCTGGCTGGGCTGGCCCCATGCTGTGCTCCAGTTGGCCACCCACGTGGTCGCTGGTCTTAAGGGCCCAGGCCTCCTGGCTGCTCACTCCTGGACCTCTGGTCTTCTGACTGTTGGGGAAGTGGGTAATTCAGGGGACAGGCTGGGGAGAGGACATTTGCCTGACCCTGGACCTGAGCTGAGTCTGGGGGTCTCAGTGAATGCTGTGAGGTGCCTGAGCCCCTGGGGGAGTGGCTGGGAGCTGGGGCAGGGGTCATCCAGATAGAGAGCGCTTGCCTGGCATCCACACCCAGACCCGCCTCCGTGCTGGCCCAGGCTGCTCACCCAGCACCACAGCTTCCCAGTCCCCAGGTGTCCTCCATTCCTCTGTCCTGCCTCTGGCAGTTGGCCACACTTCACCTCGGGACGTGCCCACATCAGGGCCCAAGAGCAGACCACATGCCAGCACTGTGCTCTTCAGTTCCCAAACTCCCCTGTGGGGGAGCAGACGGGGACAGCGGCCGGGCCTGGGAAGGCCTAAGGCCCAAGGTGCTTCTCAGCAGAGCTGCTCTTGGAGGGGCCCTGGAGGGCAGGGTGGCCTGCGCAGGTGCAGGGGTGGGGAGACGCCTGGTGCTTCTCTGCTCCGTCCCGCTGCGTCCTCTTACCACTCCAAGATTGATTTTAAGGAAAATGCTGACCTTTCTGTGAGCCTCCCTGGACCTGAAATCTCCGAGGAAACCTCAAGGTGGTCATGGAACTTGAGCAGCAGCCGTCCAACAGAATGCCTGGCGCCCGGAAGGGTTACCCACAGTGGGCGGGTGGACAAGCACAGGGCAGTGGTCCCCAGCTGATGGGGACAGTGCTAGGTGGCACGCTGCAGAGCCTTCCTGGCAAACCTCCATCTGTGCGCAGCAGCTCTTCATGGCTGGGGCAAAACACCTGAGACAACAACTCAGGGGACAGATGGCTGGCTCGGGGTTTTAGAGGGTCCGGTCTATGGGCAGCTGGCTCCATGGCTCCAGGCCTGAGGCGAGGGGGAGGAAAGCCACTCAGCTGGTGGCAGCCAGGAAGCAGAGGAAGGGGCCAGGGACAGAGTCCCCAAGGCCATACCTCCAAGGACCAGGTCCCTTCAGCTAGGTCCCACCTCCCAGTAATGCCATCAAATCATTAACCACAGCTGAGGTCAGAAGCTCACGGACCTGTTGCTTCCCGAGAGCCCACCTGAGCACCAAGTGCACTGGGCACTCTGCGGCTCTGGAGACCAGGACTTCCACACGGGTGCCTCTGGGGACACTCTGATTCACCATGCCCCTGCACACTGGTTCAGAGGTGGGCTCGTGACATCAGGAGCAGCCAGAAATGCCTGGCCCTGGCTCCCAGGTTCCCAGGACCGCCTTGGCCTTGCCACTCGGAGCATGGCCTTCTCCCTGTGCTGGCGCAGCTGAGGGGACATCCATAGAGGGGACTCAGCAGGGGCTGACGCTGAAAACAGGGCCTGCGGATGGACAGCACTGGATGTGACTTTGAGGCTGCACCGGGGCCACCCACGGGCCCAGCTTTGCTCCTCACAGAGGACCACCTTCCTTTGCGGGGGGAGTACCAGCTGGGTTTTAGAAGGGCCCCACAGGCACAGAATGTGGTGACTTCCCAGGGAACCTCTGAAAGCAGGCCTGCCACCAGGGCAGTGGACACACGGAGACCCTGTTCCACAGCAGGAAGCACGACCAGGCAGCATTTCAGGAGCAGCGCCCACATGCTCAGGGGTCCTGTGTGGGGTGCAGGTGGGAGGCAGGCGCACAGCCAAGACCGTGAAGGCCAGCCCTGAGTGCCACGTGGCAAGGCCACTGTGAGCCTCTGCCCCCTCCCAGGCTGGCAAAGGGGATTCAGCAGGTCTGCATGCCCAGCTGGCGACTTCGGAGCTGAAGGCAGTTCTGAGAGACGGCTCTGCAGCCCGGAGGGTCCATGTCCTGAGCACGTGGCAGCCCTCGCTGCAGCGTCCCAGGTGATGGGCTCCAGAGTCCCCACAGATCCCCCTTGTCTTCAGGGAGGATGGCTGTCAGGGAACAAGCACTCACCCTCACCAAGGGCAGCCTGAGGTTTGGGGACAAAGCGGGACATGCCCCACCATCCGGGAATCCTTCCTGCTTCCTGCTTCTCTGGAGAGCTCCCTGTGAGAACAGCAAGAGCACCACAGTCCTGTCCTCCCCTGCTCAGGTGTGGCGTCCTGCCTGGAGGTGGGGTTTCATGTCTGGACACTGAATCTGCAAGGCTCTGGCGGGAGCACTGGACACTTGTTCAGGTCAGTCAGATGTGGTCAGAGCATTATGGTGGCTTGGTTCCATTAGTGCACGCCACACTCTGGGGTCAGGACTCCATTCTCAAAGTGGACCCCTTAGCTCATCCTGCCAGATACAGTGTAGAACCTGCCCAACTGTACAAAATCTTAGTGACCTGCCAGGGCCTTGGGTGATGCCAGATGAGGAGCCTGTCTCCTCCCCAGACAGCACTCTAGGAGAGCAGTGGCCACCTCTGGCTGTGCTGCATACAGATTCCCAGTGAGTGGTGCATCCTGGGTCTCAGCCCTCACCTGCACAGGACACTGTGAGGTCAGTTCCTGCTTTGGGGTCATCTGGAGAGATGTAAGTCCCACTGCAGCCTGGGGCCAGGCAATGGCGGAGGGTCTCAAGGGGTAGCAGAGGGGAGGGCGAGCTGGCAGCGGTGTGCAAGGACGTGGGGCAGGAGGAGGCTAGGGCAGGCCCACCCCACAAGGCACCCAGGTGGCCAGGCGTGCGGGGGTTGGGGAGGGCCTCCTTCAGTTCACACGACCCTCTGTTCTAAAGATGATGGCTTTATTGAGAGCCTCTGGCACCTTGGGAAGTCAAGTGTCCACACCAGACATCCCCAACACAGCGACTCCTTGGTTTCCACCCTCAGAGGTCACATCCGTCCTGAAGAACGTACAAGGTCACCCACCCACAAAGGTCCCTGCCTCCGCCCTGGCCCTCCACAAGTCCAGCACAAGGGCCTCTATGAGTTTCCAAGTAATGGCATGGTCATCTGCAAGTCCCCGGCCTTCAGGATGCTGGCCATTGCTGGCCCATGAGCCCATGTGCTCTCGGTCGTGCAGGGACAACTGCCTCACGGCTGTGGCCGCAGCCCCAGGCGGGAGAGGGGCACACTTGCTCTCCACCCAGCAGCTGCCCCGCCATCTGGGCTGGCTTTCTACCCCGCAGCTCCTTTATATGTGGGATGCATCCTGGTCCTGGGGACACCAGGCTGGCCCCAGGCTGTGGCATTCCCACTGGGCCCCCAGCACCCTGTAAGGCCTGGGACCCTTCCAGAGGGAGGCGTGGGTGCAACCTGCACCTACCTGCCCATGGCCACACTGGTGGCCTGAGGCCATGTCCCTCACTCTGGCTCAGCACCCGCTGCCTCCTGCTGCAGGGTGCTTAAAAGGGGTCAGAGAAAGAAAAGCGACGGCTGTCCTGCCCGTCCTTCCGTGGGAACCGCCTTTGGCTGGCAGCGGTGGCCGTGGTGCGGCGAGGTGCGGGGCAGCTGTCTAGGGTGCCGTCACTCTGAAGTCTCCCTGGGTGGCAGGACCTGCCCAGCGACTGAGGACACTCCCTCAGCTGCCGAGACGCACTTACCTCTGAGGTCGAGGTGGCACCTGCCGCTCAGGGGATGCCGCTTCCAGGGCAGACGGGAACAAGCTTTATTGGTGAGCACAGCCCGCGGAGGCCTCCAGACCCGGAGGCCCCAGAGCAAGTCCTGGGACAGTCTGAGGCAGCCGGGTCGGCCTGCCTGACCTCGCCTAGTGTGGCGAGCAGAGAAGACTTTCCCGGTGGGGCCAAGCTTGAGGACGGAGCAGGGTCCAGGGGTGGAGTGCATGGAGGGCCCAAGCTGTGGCCGTGCTGGTGGTCACTCTGTATCCTCCCGCAGCTCCTGCAGGTGAGGGGCCTGGAGTCGGCTGCCCACAGCCTGCTGGATGGTCTCCAGCCCCTCTGTGTCCAGCTCCCGCAGCAGCAACAGGATGGCCGTCAGCACGTTCTGGGGGCAGGAGAGTTGCTGACCTGGGGCCTGGCCAGCGGTACCCCTCAGGGCTCAGCAGCTTGGGGCAGCTCCCTCCAGGCGGCCAACCGCACAGAGCACCGTGGGGAGAGTCCACAGAGGACACCAACGTGCTGCTGCACCCTGGCCCACCAGCCCTCAGTCTGTGCCCTTGCTTCAGCAGGGGACCAAGGCACAGAGGGCACCCACTGACCCACCCACAGCTGTCTGTATTCCCAAGAGGGGACAGGGCCGCTCTGACAACAGAGGAGGGAGGTGTCTGCACACCTCCTGCACACCAGGATGAAGGACCTGCGCTGACCCTGACACCTGCACCACCCCATGGGGACCTGGAGCCATCTGTGTCCTTGCTGGACATGCTTGCAGGGGCAGGGCCACCTGAGGCAGGCTGGAGAGGACAAGACCACCCATCTTCCTCTCAGGGGCAAGTGTGTGACCCAAGGACCTTGCCATGCACTTGTGGACAACACTTCTGTCACCGGCCTACATTGCAGGGGGGTCTGTGGGGACAGGCTTGGAATTGTACCCGGTGGCTCCCAGCCACACGTGGGAGATGGAGCTCACACGTAGAGTGGAGGAGGAGGGGTTCTGAGGGCTGGTGACCTGGGGCTCCCACTGGTCAGAAGGGTGAGTGCAGCTGAGCTTGGGGCCGTGGCAAGGATGACACCCCTGTTTCCCCGACTTTTCTCAAATAAACCAGGCCACAGGCTGGGCTGACCCAGCTGCCCACCCAGGCCTCAGTGTGTGGCCACGTCGCTCTGTTACTTGGGGAGTGCTTTCCCAGAGGTGCGGCCAGCACCGTCGTGATGGCGAGCCCTGCAAGGAGCGGCCCTCGGTCTGCGTCTCTGCTCCTCCCACCAACTGTAGCTTGAGGGGGTCACTGTGACTGAGTGAAAGAGCCCTGATCTGTGATGTCAGGTGCCCCTGCCCGTCAACTGCCGGCCTCCTGGACAGGACATCTGTGAGCCCACAGGCAGACCAGGCCCTGCAGGGCTGACGCTGGGCATGGGGAGCACTGCTGGGCTGTCGCTCCCTCTTGGCCCCAGCTCTGCTCAGCGGTGTGGCTTCCTCATGACCTAGGTGTAGGCTGGGGCAGGGCCCTGGTCCTGGGCTAACTGCCCAGGGCTGGCTCGGGCTCCGCACACCACACCTCGGGCTGGTGAGCACAGCTGCTGGGGGCAGGGGGACCTGAAAGCTGCCTGTCCCTAATAAAATGACACATGAGGGAAGAAACACCTCTCTCCTTCTCGGAGTGGAGAGGGGAAGGAATCGCAGGACAAGCCAGATGCCGTGGGCGGCAGGCGGGAACTGGGCAGGAGCCCTGGAAGCTGCCTGGACTCTCACCACGTTGCCCACTTGACTTTCTTAGGTCACCAACCCAGGCTCTGTTATTGGAGATCGGGCACTGACACCGCGTCCAGCCCCATCGGGACAGGAAAGGGGAAAGGACTCTGTGGGCAGCAGGTGTCTGGGGCTAACACAAAACAGAGGGAGTGTCCCGCTCCTCCGCTGGCACTGACCCAGCCCTGGCCTCGCACACCTGCCTCCTTAGCCACATCAATAGGCTCAGATCTGAACCAGGCCCCCGCCCTGGCCCTGGGGCTGGGTGCGCTGTCCCACCTTGTTGCCAGCCGCTCTCCCCACAATGCCTGCATTCTAGGGGGGGTGGGCAGCAGCTATCTGGCCAGGGTGGCCTGTATCACTCACCCTGTTCTTGTGGCTGCTTGAAATGTCCCTCTGTGAGAAGGATGGAAACTGGTCCTTGGCAGAGGGCTTCAGGCTGAGGTGGCCCTGGCTGCTGCTGGTGAGAGGGGAGGGGAGGGCCTGAGGGGGTGGCATCTGTCACCTTGGCAAACAGTCCAGGAGACTGAACACAGGAGTGGGAGTCCCTCCGCCATTGCAGGAAGTGGAAGGAAGGCCAACCCCAGTCCGGGGACTTTCCAGGTGGCTCCTGTGCAGCTCCTGAGGCGGCTCTGAGGCAGCCTCATTACTGCACCTGGTCTCCAAACTGCCAGGGCCTAGGGCCGAGAACCCCAGCCCACTATGACCCTGACCCTGCAGGGGTCAAGGCACCAGTGCTGGCCTGCAGCCGTCCACCACAGAGCTCATTCCAAACGCACTCACACAGTGGGGGCAGGGGCCTGGCCTGCTGAGTGGAGCTCCGCCTGGGCCGCTCTCATAGGACCACAAGAGCAGCAGGCTGCCCCCCGGAGCCACTAAGTGCCGTAGGTCAGGGGAGCCGTAGGCCAGCAGGCCTCCCAGGAACAGTGGCCTCCTGCTCCCTGGAACGTGTGAGTTCTATGAGTCAGCACTGGAAGTACTGGGAGTCACTCCAGAGAAAAGAGAAGCCACCCAGAAACGCCCCCCTCACTTTCCAGACAGGAACACAGCAAGCCCCTGGGACTCCCGAGGACCCGGGAGGAGGCCCACTCCCCTCCAGCCTCACTCTGCCTCCTCGACGTAGCTCAGCGGGTCCTGACTGGTCTCCTGGCTGGAGCTGATGGAGCTCAGCGTGCAGGGGGGCTCCGGGTGGCCATTGCCCATGCCCTCTCTCTCTGGGGCAGCGGTGATCTCGTCTCCCTCTGTCAGCGCCCGGGCCAGCTCTTCTTCAGTCACCGCTGCGGGATGAAGGACAGGGAAGCAAGGGCATCCGACAGCCTCCTCCCCAGTCACACACACTGCAGGCCCTGGGCCCACTGGGGCCTCCAGCACAGCCTGCTTCTGATGTAGGCAGGCTCTGTCCACTGACGGTCAGTCTTGCCCTCCGCACCTCAGTCAGTGGCCAGGGACTGCTTGGGTCAATTCCAGCATCTGCTGGGAGCAGAAACCCCTATCAAGACAACAGTTTTTCTTTCATTCTTTTTGCGTGTGTGGTGCTGGGAGCTTTGCGTGTGCTGAGCAGGGGCTTTGTCAGAGCTGGCCCCCAGCCCAAAAGGCAGGCCTGAAGAAAGAACAGACTGGGCTGGGCACAGTGTGCAACACCTGTGACCCCAGCTACCTGGGAGACTGAGGCAGGACGATCAGAAGTTCAAGGCCAGCCCGGGCAACTTAGCAAAACTGCCCCAAAATAACAAATAAAAATGGACAGTGGTGCGGCTCAGTGGTAACGCACCCCAGTTCTCAGATGGGCACCTGTACTGCATCCAGTCAGGTGACACTGACACCTGAGAGGGGACAAGCAGTGTCAGAGCTGCCGTGTGACAGAGGAGACCAGAGTACCGGGGATTACAGAAGAGAGAAGGAGGCAGGCAGACCTCCCACCAGGGTCTGCTTCCACATGCTATGTGGCGGCCACCGGGCAGGGACACTCACCTTGGTTGTCCAGCTTCTGCAGGCCAGGAAGGTTGCGCAGCACGGTCATCCGGTAGAGGTGGGGGCTGGAGCCGCAGCACGGGTTCTCGGCCAGCCACAGCACCCTGAGGTGCGGCAGGTCCTTCAGGTAGAAGAGCTCGTCCAGGCTGGGGATGCGGTTCCGCCTCACGTACAGCTCGCTCAGGCGCCGGCAGCGGCTCACAGGCTCCAGGGTGGAGACGCTGTTGACGCTGAGGACCAGGACAGGCAGTGCCCTGAGTGGGGTGGCTTCCAGGCAGGTAGGGACCTCTGTGGCCATGGGTCCCACCTCGTTCATGAGCACCTCCTGGGGCTGCAGCCACCCACCTACCTTACCCCTGGAGTCAAGGTCAGCGAAGACCCCAGCAGGGGAGAAAGCTTTAGGTACAAGGCCCTTTCGTGGAGGCACAGTGGTGGCTGGCCACGCAGGAACTGCTCCTGCCGCCCCTCCTCTGCACTCCTGTGGGAGGGGAGGTGCTTCGCCTTCCTCTGTAGGTGAGGACACTAAGTCCCCTGAGGGATCCATCATTTAGCCCCAAAGCCAGCAGTGGCCAGAGTGCCTGGCAAAACCTACACATGGGCTCTGAGCCACCCAAACAACGAACCCCCGGATTAAGTGGGAGGGACTCCCACTCCTGTGTTCAGTCTCCTGGACTGTTTGCCAAGGTGACAGATGCCACCCCCTCAGCAACGAACCCCCGGATTAAGGGGAACAAAGGCGTGGGCGTAATGTCCATTCCCTCTGGAATGAACACATTAGAGAAGCAGAAAACAGAGCAGACCCCTGAAGGTGTCCACCCCACCTCTACAATTAACAGTGCCTTCGCGCCCAGGTGCTCAGCTAAGGGTGGCCGCGCATCCTCCTGCATCCTGAGCAGGGGCCCAGCCTGATGTGCCAGTCCTACCTGCAGCACTCCTTCCTGGGGGCTGCCCTGTGTGGGGCACACCCCAGGAAAGGGCAGTGGCAACACGCCGACCACAGAACCCACCCAGTGTCTGCAGGCAGCCCCTCTAAAGTATCCGAGTGGGCAGGAGGGAGTCAGGGGCCACGGGGAGCTCTGCTCTTCCCCTCAAGCACTCCCCGACTGCCTGAAATGCCAGCAACGACATTTGGCTTCAAGGTTGTGATAGTCAAGGTTTCCTTAGTCGGCTGGAGTCCAAGAGGGAACTCTCACCAGGGAGAGGCCCTGGGATGCAGGGAAACTGGTGAGCTCCTGGAGGTGATTCAACCAGGAAGGCAGAAAAATTGGGACACTAGGTCCCTGGGGGTAGACCTGGCCATGGTGAGGGCAGGCCAGGGCAGGCCAGGGCTCATTATCAGGAGGCGCTGGGGGTGCACGGGGAATCTGGCGCCCTCCCCTCCAGAAGCCACCCTCCCAGACTCTGCTGAGTTTCCAGGTTGTCCCTCATCACTTGGTCCCACGGGAGGCACATGAAGCCATCCCCAGCTTCCACACCTCAGGGACTAGAGCAACACAGGGCCAGGTACCTGAGCGTGATCACCTCCAGGCTGGGCATCTCCCGGCATATGGAAATCTAGGGAGGAAATGAACACGGCTGGCAAATATCACTTGGCACTGGTGCCTGATGTCACTTCTTCCAGGCCAGTGGAGAAATCTGTCAGAGCCTTGGTCTACTGCACCGTGGAACCCAGGGTCCATGACCTGGCCCAGCCAAGCTCTCAAAAGGACTCTATGGGGCATTCTGGGCTCAGTGTCATGCTGTCCTGTGCTGCCCAGATCTTCCCTCACTAAAGGGGAAACTTGTGCTGTGACATTTTAGAACAATGTCATTGACATCAAATGCTATTGGCTGCAGAGACAGAACACTACTCATTTACATGCCTCAAAGGTCATCAGGTCAGGGGACCTCAAGATACCTTCTACTGGGTCTGAGGACCTTTCTACTGACTGTCCCTGAGGTAAAAGAAAGGAAACGAGCCCCTCCTGTCCCCAGAGCCAGCCTTGAATCTGGGTCTCAGACCATAGCAGCACCATCCATCCCAGGGAACTGGGCAGCTGCTGCAGGGCTGTATGCCAGTTGCCACGTTCAGGTCTTCATAGACCCACAGGCTCCAGCTCCCCACCCCTGGCTGCTCTCGGCCTGCTGTGGAGTGGGCTCGGGGCCTGAAGCCGGCACTGACCAAGAGGAAGCCATGCATAGAGCCCCTGATGACCATACGTCTCCTCAGAGGAAAACCAGTCCTCCCAGGACTGCTTCCCAAAGTACGCTGTGACTGCTCCTCTGATAGGACCAGCAAGGGATGGCACGGAAGGACAGCCTTAGCTCTGCTGCTTTAACAATTCTCTTTACAGCTCTTGGGGGGGGACCATTTGGAGACGATCAAGGCAATACTCACATCAGTGAGACGGCTGCCCCTGGGGAAAGAAAAGACATACTTTAATCTTATTGGAGTTGAATATAAACAGAATATAAAAAACAAGAATTTCAGGCTGGGGTTATGGCTCTGTGGTATAATGCTTGCCTAGCATGTGTGAGGCCCTGGGTTCAACTCTCAGCACCTCATGTAAAAAATAAAGGTCCATTGACAACTAAAAAAATAAATAAAATAAAATCTGTATTCTGCTCCTTAGAGGTGAACAGTTAGTACCAGGAACCTTCATAGCCTATTCATGGGTTGCTACAGCTAAAATAATCTACATATTTTTAAAAAATCCAAAAATTGATGACCACTAGCCTTAAGATTCTATAATTTTGATGGCACAGTAAAAAAGAAAGTTTACCTAGATAACTGGAAAATGTGTCAAAACGATGAGGTTGGTGCCAGGGAATGTTTTTCAGATTAAGGAGCAGTAGGAGTTGCACCCATTATAAGACACAAAAAGATTTACTTAGTGTTCTCAGTGGCTGAACAGCAGAAGGTTAATGTCCCTCACTGGTGTACACAAGGGAATCTTCATGAAAGGCCACATCTAAAGGCTAAACATGCAACTTATGAAGCCAGCGTCAAAGGCCTGCAATGGGACTGTTGTTTCTCCTGCACAGAGAAAGCATTGACCACCACGTGCCAAACAAAGAAAGGCATTGCTGAGAGCCAAGGGCAGAAGGGAAACTGTGGCCAAAGCACCAGATGTGCCCGGCAGAGAGCAAGACTTTAATTAACACAGCAGAGCTGAACCACTCCGGTTGGTTTGCTGACACCACCAGGAGCAAGGGTCTGCCCTTATGTAGCCCCCTCCCGGCTGCATTGGGTGGAGGAGCCTCCTGAGTCCCCGGGAACACCTGTAGTTCGCTCAGGACCCAAGTGCAGGCTCCTGCTCTGGAAGCTCTGGTCTTCCTTGGCCAAGCCAGACTCAGCTGCCTGCCTTTAAGTCCACATGAACCCCATCGCATCTGTGTCCCCCCCCTTGCTGCCACCCCCAGAGAGGGTCGCTTGGGCACAGCATTCCCCCAGTATCTAGTAACCAAGGAGCTCAGTGACTTTACAAGCTCAGTTCTCTCCCTCTCTCTAGAAAAGGTAGCAATCATCTTGGCCTTCCACCTCATCAGCAGACCTGGTACTCAATGACTGGTGGCACCTTCCAATATCAACACATCTACAGAGAGGCCATGTGCCCTAAAGCCACCTGAAAGTTACTCAGCTAGTCCAAAGGGCAATTTGGGCTGTGTCAGGCTAGGGCAGCGTGTGGAGACTGGGGGGCGATGCAGACCTGCTCCAGGGGGTACAGGGGTGGGGGGCGGGTGAAAGCTCTGGAGTGACCTTTGCCCCTGATCACCAGGGCTTGCGCAGCCACGGCCAGGCAAGCCGCGGCGGATACCCCGGGAGGATGTCGCTGATGGCCAGACTTCCCGCCCCGCGCCCCGGTGGACACGCCGCACGCGGGCAGCGCCTGTGGCCCCAGCCTCACCAGCAGTTGAGCTTCCGCACGCTGTGCAGCTCCGAGGCCTTGGCCCGGGACAGGACCATCTTCCGTGTCAGTTTCATGGCGGCCGCGTGGCGCGGACCAGGTCCCGGCCGTCGCCCCTCACCCCTCACCCTTCCTGGGGTCGCTCCTAGTCCCTCGCCCCCAGCTCCTCGCGGCCGGCGATGACGGCTCCGTGGCGGCGCGTCTCTAGGGGGCGGAGCTTGCGTCGTCAGGGGCGGGTGCTGCGAGCCCATTGGCAACGGGCGAGTGGGCGGTCCCGCGCCGGCGCAGTGAGGGCCCCTGGGCTCCCGCAGAGCGCTGGCTCCGCCCCCCTCGTTCGCCCCGCCCCCTGGTCACTTGAGGACCCGGCGTGTGTGCGTGGCGCTGGGTTCTGACGTGTTCTGACGCGGTACCAGTGCGCGCGGTAGGCGGCGCTCGGTGGGGTGCTTTCCGGTTGCAGAACCGCGGCCGGGCATGGAGAGGGCGGTCCCGTCGCTGCTCTGACCTACGCGACTTAAACTGCGAAACGAGGCCGGGGCAGCGCGGCGCGGTGCGCAGGTTTCCTCCGCTTTCAGGAAAGGTGCAGACGCCCCGCGGAGGCGCAGGTGCCCTGCTAGGGCGTCGGCTCCGGCGCGCTCCCGCCGGGCCCCGCTCACTCTCTGTAACCGGGAGATGTGCTGCGAACACTTCGCCTGGATTCTGGTGTTGAGAAGCCTTTCCCCGGCCAGCCCCTGGGATGTGCCTAGCAGCTGTCCGGCGCGCCTCTCGGGTTGCAGTCAGGCTACCGCAAACTCGTTTATGCTGGAAAGCCTGTCTCAGTTCTTTTTAGGATGACAACTTAAACAGCGTCACCTGGGCCATGGGGTACCGCCCTGCGGCGTCTGTGTGGCTGCTTGAGGGCGTGGGATTAGAGGGAGGAAGTCCTGGTGAATTCAGGTTCTGTTAGAGTGGACTCTTAACGTGTTGAATAGAAACTCTGTGGCTTTGGGTACTGTAGCTGGGGATCCGCTGCGTTTTGCCGAACCCCTTCCCTATACAACTCCAGGCTAGACTTGACCCTGAAAGGTTGCATGAGATATGATTTTTTTTTTTTAAACCAGAGACTGAACCGAGGGGCGCTTAACCATTGAACCACATCCCCAGCCCTTTGTATGTATGTAATATTTTGAGATATGTATTATTTTAAGTTGTCAAGGGCCTCACTAAGTTGCTGAGACTGGCTTTGAACTTGCCATCCTCCTGCCTCAGCCTCCTGAATTGCTGGGATTACAGGTTGCGTGATATTTGGAGGGCGCAGGAGCAGCAGCCGTGGTCACACAGGAAGGCCATCATGGTTAGAGATAGGGAGAGGCATAGAATATGTGGTGTGCTCCTTGATCTGCAGCCACCTCCCCCTCTCTGTGGTCCTGCTGTCCACTAGCAGTGTGGCCACCAGCATCCTTTACTGCAAACTCAGGCAGGCACAGATGTCCTCACCAGGCCCCATGATGGTCTTTCCTCCAGAGTTGGACATGCCCCAATCCCTGTGTCCCTGCAATTGCTTCCAACCTGCTTCCTGCTTCAGGAGGGCTGCTTAGGGACTGGCCCCACATTCTCCAACTTCTAGCTTCCTGTTTTCCTATCCTGCCACCCTCATGATGTCCAATTCCTGTAATAAATGTCTAATGTCAGAGTGCTTAAAAGGGATTTGTCTCTCTGAAATAGGCAAGAAGAGTGACCCAAACTTGCCTAAACCAAAAATGAAACATTGACTCCCATCCCTGAGATGTCCAGGGTTGTGGCTTCAAGCATGGCTCCATCCAGGGTCTCAGACATTGTGCTCAGTGCCTGGGCTCTGCCCACCCCTGTGTTAGTCCCATTCTGATGCTCCCCGCCCTCCAGATCCCGGAGTGCATCCTGACTGCTTTGGGTACAGCAGAAAGAATGCTTTTCCGAACTCCTCTAGTCCAGGTTTGGGGATTGGTCCTATCTGAGTCATGGGCTGCTCTGAACAGGCCATGCCCAACTTGGAACGCGAGGCTTGGAACACGAACAGGAAGCAGGTGTCAGTGTGCACAGCTGGGTGCCAGCTGAACTGCTTCAGGCCCAGTGTGTCACCCACCTCCCTGCCCAGGAAGCTCCTGGCAGCTCAGAGCTGATGTCTTCCCTGGACCTGCCTTATTCCTAGGAGGCTGGCCCTGGGTCACACCCTTCCCACTAATCACTGGGTGATAATGGGAGGGTCCCTGGGTCAGACTCCAGGTGTCAGGGTGGCACAGCTATAAAGGCTCCTGGCCTCAGAGGGGCCATGGCCACACTTATGTCATGGACATTGCCCCTGCTCCTGTGTCCTATACTGGTGGTGACCCTGAGCACCCTCCCCCCTGCCCAGTAACCTCCCAGGGTAAAATGCCTGCTTCCCAGGGAATGAGGGCTGCCTGAATGGAAGGCCACCTCTTTCCTCACCAGTTAGGCTGCCTGGACTCCCCTTTGCCACTGGATGGGGTTCTGACACTCATGGCTGGGTGCTGAGGACCATGTTCAAAGACACACGAGTGCCACCTCCTGCTCCCTGCTCAGGGATCCCAGAGTCCCTACAGCAGAGCCCCTGGAGTTGACCCCCACGCTTCGCCTCTCAGGTGACCCATCCAGCTTGCACCTCTCTAGGTGCCTGTCAGCCTCCTGTGGCTGCATGACAAATTGTCCAAAACTCAGCAGCTCTTGTAGGCATTTGTTTTCTCCCAATTCTGAGGGCTAAGGACTCTGGGGCAGCAGAGCCAGGTGGCCTGGCTTGGACCTCTCCTAAGTATGCCTGGGCAACGGTCTCATCAGATGGAGGGACTCCGTGCATTGCTGGCCCTACCGCCCACTCTCTCTTGCCACCACCTCTGGCTCTTGTCACCACCTTGGCCTTCCTGTTGTTCCCCAAGCGCAGATGTGTGCCACCCCCAGCCTGTGCGCTTGCTTTGACCTGTGTCCAGAGATACTCAGGCAGTTCTGTGGCCATGCCATCACTTCCTCCAGGTCACTGCTCGGAAAGGCCTCCGGCCAGGCCTGGGACCATGCCTGCTCCTCTCCAGCTCCTCTGGATTCTTCATGATATCTGTTGCAACTGGAGATGATTCTCCCGCTTGTGTTCTGTTCACGGTGTCTCCTGTGGGCTGCAGGCCATGATGGCAGCAGCCTGTCTCCTTCCTGAGTTGGCACAGGGCTGAGGCTTCGGGAACTGCTCCTCCACTGACCCACTGACAATGCAGGGTCCACAGCTGCCTTCAGGTGCAAGCTGGATGGGTCACCTGATAGTTCCCAGCTGGGAGCCTTGGGCAAGTTTTCCATTTCTCTGAGCCCCAGCCCCTCCTCAATGGGTGGGGGATGTCATTTTGTTCAGTTCAGTTTAACAGAGTGCCATGGACTGGGGGCTGAAGTGACAGACAGTTATTGCTCAAGGTTCTGGAGGATGGAGTCAAAGTCAAGGTGCCAGTAGAGCTGGTGTCTGGTCCACCTGCTATCTCTGTCCCCATGGGGTGGAGAGAAAGACTAGCAGGCCATCTGTGTCTGCTCTTATCAGGATGCTAATCCCACGTTGAGGGCCCCACTCTCATAACCTAATATCTTCCAAAAGGGACTCAATGCCATCACATGGGGACTGGGGAATGGGGAGGCACACACACACCATCGTTCATCACGAGGGATGAGGTTCCTTCTCGCCACGCGTGGTGGTGAGAACCACAGTGCACCTGGAGAGCCCGGCAGGGAGGGTCTGCTCAACCAGCTGTGGGCCTGCCTGCCCTCTGCTGCCAGATGACCTACACCGGTGGCCACAGGGTCAGGAAGGAACAGCAGTGTTTTAGACCTCCAGGGCAAATCCTAGTTGTGGTGGGAAAGAAGAGCAGCTCAGGTTTGTTGATTTATATTCAGAGTGTCCTCAGAGATCTTTCTGGCCTTGGGTCACTCCCAGCTCTGCTGTCACTGTAGTTATAAAGAGGTGCCACCTGTTATTGAAGTCCAGAAAACATGCCGTGAGCTGACTTTGAACCCTTGTGGGGTGCTCTTCTTTGCCACTACACATTGCAAGAGCAGTTCTCTTTGCTGAGATGTTTCTGGAATGAAGTTGACTTGCTGATCACAGAGATGAAGGAAAATAAAGATGTTCCAGACTGAAGTCCACTTCTTTAGACCATGGATCAAACCCCAAATGTGGTTCTCCTCCTGTATTTGTAAATAAAGTTTTATTGACACACAGAGGCACCAATCCATTTTTGCATTACCTATGGTTGCTTTACTGCTGCAGAGGCAGAGGGGTGCAGCTGCACAGAGATCATAAGATCTGCTTGTAAAGTTTGCAGTAGTTATTACCTATCCCGACACAGGAAAAGTTTCCTGGGTGCTCCTTTGTCCTCAGACCCCACCCCCTTTTCCCTCTGCTCTGGTCTCAGGACCCAGCAGCCTGCTTTCCCTTGCTCCTGTGCATCCACGTGACCAGAGTATGTTAGATCACTTTCTTTTTTTCCCCACCAGTTGTGGTTTTCTCCTTGCTGCCAAAGCAGGGGGCTTTTTATCTTGGGCATAATGTCCATGCCATGAAAAACTCCTTGTGCTGGACATTTCCTGCATCGGAACCTGAGGCAGTTCTCCACGCAGATCAGAACATGCTGCCTTCCTGCTTTATGGTTGGTGCCCCTTTTGTTTTTATGGGAAGAATGTTTCATAATTGCCATTGCAGTGGCTTCTGGAAGACTGTGTGGCCTTCTTGTAAAGCATGTGATTTTTCTCTAGAAATGAAGGAGACTCTCTGGGGCAACACAGGCACAGATGTTTCATCAGAGATGCTCAGTTGATTAACCACTTCACCTTAAATGACTCTCCCGTAGAGGCCCTGGGATACTTGGAAACCAAAGTCCAGGTTGTCCATCCGATGGCTCTGTAGTTATGACTGCCTTATGAAATATTAACTGCCCACAGAGTTTTAGTTAGTGGATGGCTCTCGGGCCAGCAGGTACCTGGGGAAGGAGCACTGGATGGAGCTTACTGACACGGCAGACTCCATCTTCTTCCTGTCTAAGACTCCCCTCTGGGGCATGGCGGGTGTCAGGACTCTCTGTGGCAGCTGGCTCTCATGGAGCCCTTCCTACTGGCCAGGCTCTGGGAAGACAGTGGTGCAGGGGCTGGAGGTCTGAGCCCTCGCAGTGTGCAGCCCTCAGGAAAAGCCACGGCATGGAGACTCACTTGTGCAACTACCTGTTCTGAGGTCCACGGTGCCAGCTGCTCTGGAGGAGAGGCCCCAGTTACGTTTGCGAGTGTGTCACAGTGTCCTGAAAACACAATAAAGTGCTGCACTAAGCAAGGGGTGACACCTTTCCCACAGCGTCATAGAAACTGGCAAGTGTGTGGACCTCCCTGAGCCACCGGTGCCTGGCGCTGCTGACTGGCCCCCTGCAGAGGGCAGGAACAGGCCAAGGAGTAGGTTGTGGGCAGGAGTCTGGAAGGTGGGCAGTGTTCCCAGGGAAGGAGAGGAGGGGCTAGTCAGGCAGAAGTCTGTGGACAGACCCCCGCCCCCCACCACTGGATCAGACACTCCAGGACCCTCTACATTCCCTAACTGTGAGACCACCGGGGCTCAGGAGTACCAGCAGGGCATTTCCTGCTGATGTTGGGGAAGAAGGCAGAATGGGTCTGTGGGGTGAAACATTGGTATCTGGGTGGCCTGGCTGCTTTGGAAAGCCACTGTGATAACACAGTCCCTGACATTCCCCCAGCTAGGCACAGGAGCCCAGCAGTGCAGCCCAATGGCCAGAGGCTGATGGTTGTGTAAGCGTGATCTTGCTGGCTTTTTCTGCCCATCCCCGGTATGACAGACCTGGAAAGCAGGACCCGGGGCAGCCCCACTCTTGGGGTCCCAGTCTCAATCCCTGGGAATGGTCTCTGGCTTCAGGTCACCACCTGTGTGAGGCTGCTGCAAAGGTCTTTGGGCAGGGCTTCCTGAGGCCATAGTGGGGCCACTCACCCTTGCCCAGGTGCTCCTGGGGCGGCCCTGTCTCTCCCCTCCCCCGAGCGGTTCAGGATTTGGAGACAATCATTGCAGTCCACATGTATCCTTCCAGAAACACTTGCCACTGACCCCGGGAAGGCTTGAGTGCCAGGTCCCAGGGTGAACCGGAGACCAACCGCAAGTGGGGCGGTTGGGGAGAACTGTTCACGACTCTACTCTTCCCGGCTGAGTGACGCAGAGTGCGCTGCGGGTGACTCCGACTGCGCCGGATACAGGGCGCACGCACGCTCGGCGGCGGGGAGATGCCGGTGGCGCGGCAGGGCCGGGGCAGCGGTCCTGCGCCGCGGTGCGAGTGAGTGGGGACGCGGAGCCTCCCGGCAGGTGTGCGTGTGCCCTGGGGCTCCAGCGCGGCAGGTGCAGGGGCGCGAGCCAGGGGTAGGGAGTGTGGGACGGGTGGAGGCACGGGCCGGGGAGGGGTTGTCAGGGTGCAAGGGAGCGGGAGGCGGGGGTAGGGCGCAGGGTGCCGGGAATGATGCTCGGGCGCGGCGCAGTCTGGGCGCTGGTGCAGGGGCGCGGGCCTGGGTGGGGGAGGGTGCACCCTTCAGAGACACAGGGCCCGTGAGTTCAGGGGCTGGCGGGCGGGGTCCGAGGCACCCGCTGCAGTGCGGACCGCGCGCTTGGTCTCAGTGCCCTCCAAGGCCATCTGTCTGCAGACCCTGTGCAGCCCTGGCAGGGGGTGGGTGGGAGGATGAAGGGCACAGTTAATCTGGATTCCTGCTCTGGATCCTGGCTCAAAACCACAGGACCCGCTTCCTGTGCCCTCCACCTGTGCTCAGCTATTCCCTGTCTCCCCAGTGCTTCTCCAGCCAGGTGTTGAGGATGCCCAGAGACCTCCCAGAGAGGGCAAGAGGCCACAGAGTTTACAGTGAAGGGGCCAGTCAGTGCCCCTTCTATGTCCTGGTGACTCTGTTTTGGGGGTGGGGTAGGAAGCCCTGGGTTTGTATGAGGTCTGCGGTCTCTGATGGAGGGGGTGGTCTGCCAGGCCAGGCTGGGCTGGGGAGCTGCTGCTCTGTGGCTACTCGGGGAGGATGTGGCAGTGCCCTGCCCCCAAGCAGCTGGGCTCTTTCCTGGGGGCTCCGCCAGCACTGTTGTGCAGAGCCCAGGCCGTGACCCATGCCTCCCTACTCTAGTATGGCAGCTTCCAGCTCCTGTCAGGCCCTGGCCAGGTGCATTTACGGCCGTGTGTGGAATGTCCTGAGACCAAGCAGGCGTGCCGTTGAACCCCCTGTCTACACGTTTGCCCCCGGTGCTCTCCACACAGACACCTGTCTAGGTGCCTGTGGAGAAGTTAGCTATCAACCAGGGTGGCAGGGGTCAGGTGGTCCATGAAGAAAGCCTGTGACCCCGAGGACAGAAGAACCCAGAGAAGGGAGAAGGGCCTTCACGTGGTTGTTACCAGCCCTGGGTCCAGGGCTCTCCCTCCCCACCCTGCTGCCCTGGTTCCTGTTGGGCAGCGGGACAGGTGGGCAGGAGGGGCGAGCCAGTGCGCTGCTGGCGGTTACAGTGTGGCTTCTGACCTGGACTGCTGTCGGGGCACTGAGGCTGGACGTGCTCCAGGGCTGATTGCAGCTGGGGTTGGAGGAAATGGGCTTGAGACCCCACAGATGTGCGGGGGTGGCCAGCAGTCTGAAAAGCGGGGCAGTGAACGCAGGCCCTCCAGGGTCCTCACGGGCAGGGTCCTCCGTCCTGCGCTCTGTCCCACTTCATCTCAGGGAGCTGCCTCTAGTCCAGGCCCCTAGGGGCTAGCGCGGATGGGCTGCTTTCCCTCTTTGTCATGAGGGGACACCTCCTGTGTGTCTGCCTCCCTCAGCAGTGGGTTGGGGGGCAGGTGGCTGCTCTGCAGGGGAGCAGGGGGCTCTGAAAAGGCCACCCGGGGAATAGGTGGCTCCTTGATCTCAGAGCTGCAGAGGGCACCTGGTGGCTGGCTGCCTTCCCGGGTCCAGGGTTGGGAGTGCGGTGGCCCGGGGTACATGGGGAGGAGGAGGCAGAGCCGTGGCCCAGGAGCCTCTGCCACGGTCAGCAACCAGTGGCTGAACCCCAAGACCTGACCCTGAACTGTGGGCCTGGAGAGTGAGGGACTCAGGGAGTAGGGACAAGTAGGGGTCAGCCTGCCCAGGTCACCATGTGTGGTGAAAGTGATGTGGCCAGAAGGCTTCCAGGTCGGGGGGACAAGACTTGTAGCCAGCCCTCCCTCCTGAAGGCTGGGTTGTCTTCACAGATGGCACTGACAGGACGCCTGGGGACAGCCTGGCCCAGGTGTGGGCACATCTGTTGTGGGAAATGAGACAATCACCCAGTGGCCTTCTGGAGCTTTAGCAATGGAGACCCCAGCCAGGGAGAAAGGCCTCAAGAAAACGAGACTTGTCCTAGCCAGTGCCCTTGTCCCCAGCCTGGCCTCTGCAGTGCTTCCCGAATCTGACCTGGGGCAGCAGGGGCTTTCCTTTTAGAAAACGAAAGAGGGATGTCTGGAAACACGAGACCAGGGTGCACCCCAGGGCAGAGGCTCCGACTTCCTCCCGCCACCTTCTGTGCCCCTGAGTTCACACAGGGAGCAGGGGGATGGAGCTGGACAGGGATCTGAGGTCGCAATCATCATGAAGGCCCCTGTGAATGGGCCTGGGGAGCCCCACCCTTCCAGGCCTCCCAGGGACCTGGCTGGGCCACAGAATCGGCAGGCTGGGAAAACGTGTGACCCAGTGAGGGAGAAGCGGATGAGGCTCCCCTGTGAAGAAACATGTGGCTGGGTCCTTTCAGAACATCCGTCTCCTCTTCCTCTTTCTGATCTATTTCAACAGCCTCCCGTGGCGTGTTTCCAGAAACCCCAGCCTTGCAAACCTCCTTAGGGAGGAGGCAGCAGGGTTAAGCCAGAGTCGGGGTCCAGGATGGAGCCTTTGGCCCCAAGGAGAGCTGGCTCTGAGCAGGAGGAGGGCTTCGGGGTCCCACCCAGGAGGGTCGCTGATCTGGGTATGCTCCCCCATCTCCGGCGAAGCCACAGCAGCCTTTGCAAGAGCAGAAGACTGCAGTGTCACCTCAGCAGCAGTGAAAAGGTAGGTTTCTGCCTGGCCACCTGCAGCCAGCCTGTGTGACCACAGCAGCAGCCCATGCACCACCAGCCAGGTCAACCAAGCCTCATGTGACCACAGAGATGGCATGTTTCTTTCCTGGAACGGGGTCTGCTGACCATGGGGTCAGCCCAGAAACGTGCTTTGGGAGAGGAGAGTCAGGGAGAAGGAGAGGTGGCTAGGCTTACTCACCCTCTGCGATCACACAACCATTTCCCCTTGTCTGCTCCGAGGCCGCTGGGAGAAGGCTGAGCTCCTGACTAGCACTGTGGAGCCCCTGCCTCTCCTTACCCACCCCAGTGATTTCATATCCCTGACCAGGTTGCCTGGGGCAGGGCCCCCGGGTCCCAGGCAGCTCCATATCTGCACTGTGTTGAAAGCACTGCTGGAGTTGGGCAGTTGCCACGTCAGGCAGGCAGCATGGGGTCTGCCAGTTTCCCCATATTGGGGCCCAAGTCAGGTGCCCAGGCTCTCACCCTCGCGCCTCCCCCATGCGGGGTTCCCAGGTGACGCTGGCCTGAGCACTGGGCAGTGCTGTGCCTACTCGAATGCTCATTCCTCTCTCCTGAACCCACGCCCAGAAGCCCTTGGCAAGGGCACTCCTGACCTTCAGTGTGGCCCTGAGTCCTCACGAGTCCTCAGGCAGCAGAGTCCTGGTCGAGGTTGTGCACCCGTGGGGGTGAGTGGTCGGTGGGCTCTGGGTCTCAAAGGGTCCTCTTTACCCCCAGCAAGAAAATCTCAGTTCATGGATCCCTGAAAACATCAAGAAGAAAGAATGCCTGTATTTCGTGGAAAGCTCCAAACTGTCTGATGCCGGGTGAGTGCTGTCTTTTGTGACTGAGGCCTCCCTCTCCTTCCTCTGGTCCCGTGGAAGGGCCCTGTGTCCAGGCCAGGCTGAGAGACCCTGAAGAATCTCCATTTCACCCCCAGAGCCTTTGGGGGGAACAGGCTGAGCCTCATCCTGCCTGGCAGATGGGGAGACCCCAGGGCAGAGGGTTTGGGTGACTTGTCCAGGGTGGTGATGTGGCTGCCCTGGACTGAGGCCCAGGTTGGGGCTCCAGCTCTTGCCCCAGAGCATCTTGTTTCCCTGGAAGAGAGAGCTATGGCGTCCAGGAATGGGAAAGGGTCTTGGGGGACGTCCACAGTCCAAGTCCCCCTTGGAGGTCGAGGGTCCAAAGTCTAGAGAGTCCCAGCTGCCACAAGGGCCCCTGCTACCTTCCCCTCTCCCAGCTGGAGCCCACTGCTTGGGTGGGGCCGCCACCCCATATCCAATGCCCTGCTGGGTGGACAACTCCCCAGCAGGGGCTGCCCATGAGTTGGTAAGCAAAGGGCATTGTGGGGCAAATAGCAGGTCCATTCCTGTGCCCAGGACTGCAGAGCACCCGGCAGCACTGCCCACTTGGGGTGCCTCCCCTCCAGCCCTGCCCTGCTGTGTGGTCCACGAGGCTATCTCCGTGCTCCTCTCCGTCCTCCCTGGGGAATCCCACTAGTCCTCGGAGGCTGGTTGCATATGCCACTTCTGCCATGTGGTCCCCTAGACCACCCAGCTGGGAAGTAGTAGCCCCTGCACATGTGTCCTCTGCTCTTATCTCCGTGGCCACTGCCCTGTGGCTGGGGCTCAGCAGGTATCGGTCCTGCTAGTTGCAAGCTCTGTTGAGCCTGGGACCAAAGCAGTGTCACTTTCTATGCCAGGCAATCTGGCTGCCACTTACAAGCCGACACAGAAGGAGCCGTGTCCTGTGGTGGGAAAGAAGAGGAGCAGGGTGCAGAATCAGACGTGACACAATAATGTCACCCCAGGCCCTGTGGTTTGCCCAGGTGTGGTCACTGCGAGTGCCTGTACACCAACCTTGCTCCAGCCTGGCTCCTCTCCAGATAAGAGCCACAATTCTCCCCAGGTGGTGACAGGGACAGGTCCTTGAGGGTGAGAAATCTGCCACCAAGCTCACCTCATAGCTTTGTGGCCAGTTCTCTGAGTACTCCTGGCGCTTCACAGGCGTGTCCAGTTCACTGCCACTGGGTCTGATGGTGCAGGGTGGGCTTTCCACGGTCCCAGGTCTCTCATCCATTCAACCAACCTCAGACGGAAAACATTTGAAAAAAGACATTCCACCTGCCTGAACACTGCAGCTTTGTTCTTGTCTTCATGTCTTAACCATACAGTGTATCGACTATTTATATCGCGTTTACATTGCATCAGGTGTCATAAATAACCCAGCTGACTTAAAGCACACAGGGGATGGCGAGGTTCTATGCAAATGCTGCCCATTTTGTCAAAGGGACTTGAGTGTCTCTGGTTTTATGGGAGTCCGGGAACCCACCCCCCATGGATACGGGGGCCACTCTGTAGGAGAGGGTAAGGGGTCCCATAGGCAGGGTCCCGACAAACCCAGTGAGGATGCACGGCTGCTCCCAAAAGCTGGCTTGGCTCAGAGGTGGAACAAGAGAAGCCCCATCCCTTGGGGCAGGCGGGTCCCAGGAGAAAGGGGCTGTGGATTGGGGCCAAGGAAGGCAGTGAACACTTGCTTCTGGGTCCCCTAGGCCATACCACATGTTCAGTGACCCACTGAGACTCGAGGGCCTCTGTGGTTGTGGTCAGGGCTGAGGTTCCTATCAGCAAAACTCCCTGCTCCAGAGGTGAGTGGGAGCAACTTGTGGATAGTTGGCCGCAGCCCAGGTGGGCACTGGGCTGGTCAGGTAGCTCTTGCCAGCAAACACCCAAATCGCCGACTCCCAGAAGGAAATAGGTGTTCCGCACGAACCACGTGGTGTGGGAGCAGGCTGGCCCCCATGAACACGGGGGCTAGGACCAGTTCCCAGAGCTAGCCTGGGGGGCAGGCCCCTAGAGATGGCCGAAGGCCTGCTGCCTGAGCTCTCTCCTGCAGTCTCTCTGCCCTCTCGGTCAGGGGGCCAGGTGCTCTGCACTGCCCTGCCCTAGGAGTGGATCAGAGCTCCCTCTGTTCTGCAGACAGACAGGAGCAGAGGAGCTGTGCCCGTCCTTCCCAGCACACAGCTGGGGGACACGTCTGTTGATGTGCCTGGAATGTTTCCACCCCCTCCTGACGGCCCTCAGCTGGGCACAGCGTGTCTCCTGTCCTTCTGCACCTCTGCCCCTCATCTGCATCTCTCCCTCCTGTTTTGTCACGGTTGCCTCTGACCTTGGGCATGCCTCCTGACACCAGCAAACACAGAGGCTGAGGTGGGGCTCTGGAGGGTCTCTGACCACTTCATTTGGTCAACAGTCCTGGTGCAGCTCCCTGCTCTAGCCCCCTGGGGAACACCAGGGATGAGCTCTAACCTCCTCAGAGGCCAAGAGCCTCTGGGTCCTCATCCCAGGGACTTGTTCCTGCCTTGACCAGGACACCATCCGTAGAATGAGGTCCTGTGGGTGTTGGCCAAGATCCTCGCAGGCCTAAACCTGCCCCGTCTACCTTGGTCTCTACATTTTGCAGGGTGGCGGCCAGGAGTGTATTAATTTCCCATTGTAATGATGGGGAAATTGAGAGTCAGAAACGCCCAGGACCCCATAGTGGACAGGGGGCAGGACCTGGTTCTGTTTCTCCCGGTTTAGTTGGTTCAGTCGGCTCGCCCTGTGCTACGTGGGTCCGGTTTCATCTGGGTTAGGTTTTTTTCTTTGAACTCTGTATTTAGTTAACTAGGTCATTTGTTAGCAGCAAAAGCAGAAATCTAAAATATATGTTGATTCTCAATTTAATGAGATATAAAGAGCAGTGAGTTGATCTCTTCTTGCTCCGGAAACCCTAATGAATAGCAGGAAAGGAGTAAAAGATTCCGTCTTAACCTGAAGCTCTCCTGAGGGAGGATCCTGGCCTGGGGGGGGGGGGTCGCGGCTCCTGGCTGCTGGCAGGAGGGGTGCGGTTCCCTCCCCGCCGGGCCCTGCTGATGCTGTCTGGCTGGAGGCAGGGAGCCTCCTGGCTGCTGGCCACGTAAGTCCTGGCCCTCCCTGGGCCCTCTGTCCCCAGGGAGCAGGCGCCTCACTCCTGCTGGTGGCTGTCTTTGCAGGAAGGTGGTATGTGAGTGTGGCTACACGCGGGAGCAGCACGTGGAGGAGGCCACCAAGCCCCACATCTTCCAGGGCAAGGAGTGGGACCCAAAGAAGCACGTGCAGGAGATGCCAACAGACGCCTTTGGTGACATCGTCTTCACGGGCCTGGGCCAGAAAGTGGGGAAGGTTGGTTATGCCACTCTGGTGCACCTCACTGGGCGGAGCAGGGTGGCCCAGTGGTGACCCGTGGGTGAGGGTGGGAGCCCACCACACTCCGGGGGACGGGACGGGCAAGGAAGGGCAGCTGGAGTGGTGTGGCGGAGTTACGGCTGGGTGACCCTGAACGGTGTTTTCGTCAGGGTCTGCAGGCAAACGTGGGGTGTGCTAGTGAATGGTGGTGAGGGCGTGGGAGGGCAGGGGAGGCTGGGGACTCGGAAGGCCCCGCATTGGAAGCAGAGGCCCTGGGCAGGGCAGAGCGGAGTCCAGCTGAGCCTTGGGGCCTGCACAGGCCAGGAAGGACTGTTGGGGGCAGCCCTGCCCAGGCCAGGTTCTGCAAGACCTCCACCTCAGTGTGGTGCCCACTGAACCCAGGCTCAGCCATTTGCATTCCAGCAAGGCTTCCAGAAGCTTCTGACGTAGCATTCACCCCCCTGCCCTGCTGGGATGGATGCTGGTGCCATTTATTTTTTTGCTGGGGTTCCGGAACCCCTGGGTTTCTTCATGGTTGGGTGTGGTCCTTCCCCTTGAATACCCTGAGTGTCCCTCATGGTGATGTCCGCTTGGCTGAAGATGTTGAGCAGGGAGTTCCAGGCCAGGGACCATGCAGCCTGGGCTTCCTGGGCAGCCGCCAGCTCCTTAGCCACCCTGCATCCCAGTGTCACATGTGGGTATTCCCAGTCCCCTGCTCGTCTGTCCTTACGTCACGGGGAAGGCAGTCCCGATGTCTGGCTTCTATGAGGACAAGAGGCATGGAGAGGCCCACCTGTCACTCACAGCCACGGAGGGCAGCAGCGACAGGGGGTGGATCTGAGCTCAGCTGAGCCTGAGCCAGTGTCCTAACCCAACACCCTCCTGGCTCCAGGCTCCTCCTTGCAGCCTCTAACAGGGACAGTCACCAGCCAGGGACAGTCAGTGATCGGAAATGCTGCTTGTGGCAGTGAGTGAGAAGCCTGGAGGTACAGGGGACTGGGTGAGGCCCTGTCTCCAGCTCTGAGTGTCCAGAGAGTGGCTCCACAGTCCTCTGGGGCCATGTGGTTCAAGTTCCAGGAGTGAGTGGCCATGGGCCTGCCCTGGGCCTGCTCTGCTCTGTGGGCCAGCTGCTCTGAGGGGTGGCAAGCAGCGACCACTGTGGTGTCCATTCGAGCTTCAGTTGCAATGTGTGACCTGTTTGCTTTGGGGACACCCTTGGCATCTGAGTCCCCAACCACTGAGCCCCAGCCCCAGCCCCACAGACACTTTTCTTGCTGGGTCTGAACCAAGGTGCACGGTGTCCCCTGCCCAGTGGGGTCTCTCAGGCACTGCCTGTGCCAATGGGTGCTCCTGCCCCTCTCGCTGTGCCGTGGGGCCCTGGGGCGTGGTCTGGCGGGCCACGGCAGCCCCATGCCGTGTCCAGTGCGAGGCTGCCACCACTGCAGCAGGCGCCCCTCCTGTCCTCTGCTCCCCTGCAGTACGTCCGGGTCTCCCAGGACACACCATCAAGCGTGATCTACCATCTCATGACCCAGCACTGGGGCCTGGATGTCCCCAACCTTCTCATCTCGGTGACTGGCGGAGCCAAGAACTTCAACATGAAGCTGAGGCTGAAGAGCATCTTCCGGAGAGGCCTGGTCAAGGTGGCACAGACCACAGGTGGGCACTGAGGCCCCGTCTGCGGCACTGGGGGTGGGCAGGTCGACAGGGCTGTGCTGGAGGGCCAGGGCCCCGGGACAGAAGAGCTCCCGGTGGCTGAGTCCCCATCCCAGGTCAGGTCGACTCCCCCAACCCTCAGTTGTCCATATCTCTCCCTCATGTCCAGCTGCTCTGGGCTTGCCTTGGGGCCAGGGCTGGCTCTGGGTCATAAGCTGCCAGCGATCAAGGCCTTGGAGTCATGAGTATCCTTAGTGACCGGGAGGGGCCGGAGGAGGCCAGAGCAGGTGGGCTGACGTGGGAGTGTTGGCGAGACCCTGTGTTAGTGGGGCTGTCACCCAGGCTCCCTGCAGTGTCGGGGACCAGGGGCTTGCCCTGCCTTTCCTCCTGGAGCCCGATCACCTCCCAAGAGTGCACCTGAGTGCCAGCCGAGCAGGGCCCAGCACCACGTGGAGGGTGCGAGACACAGGGTGCCCTGCCACACCCAGAGTTCATGGGCAGGCGGGCCACATGTCCTCAAGGCTCCCTGGTGCCCCGGGTGAGCGGACACAGCTGTGCCTCCAGAGCTGGGGGCCGCGGCTCTTCCTGGCTCTGCTTTAGTGGCGGGCGGGAGGGCCAGGCCTGGCCCCGTCTTGGCTACGGCAGTGTTCACGGGGACTGCGTGGTCTGCGCGCGGCGGGTGCTCAGGAGCCGAGTCCCTCCCCTAAGCCTCCCCGCCACCGCAGCTTAGCTCCCGGAGGCCGTCTGGCCAGGCGGGTGGGGTGTTCGGGGCACCAGCCTCTCCAGCCTCTGCGGGCACCTCCCAGGTGGGCAGGCTCTTTCAGCCCGCCCCAGGCCCTGCCCGGCGCGCCTCGTCGCCACGCCTGCTCTTTAGCTCCCGCCACGGCTTCCTCGACGCCGGCTTCCCGGCCCCAAAGCCACAGCCACGTTTTAAAAATACCTTTTTTAGTTGTAGGTGGACACGGTATCTTTATTTTTATGTGGTGCTGGGGATGGAACCCAGGGCCTCACGCATGTGAGGCAAGTGCTCTACCACTGGGCACAGCCCCAGCCCCCACAGACACATTTTAGGGGTGTGTGTGTGTGTGGGTGTGTGTGGGGATGAGTGTATGTGGGGGTGTGTGTATGTGTGTGTATTTGTGTGTGTGTGGGTGTATGTGGGTGTGTGGGGGATGGGTGTGTGGGGGGGTGTAGGTGTGTGTGGGTGTGGGGATGAGTGTATGTGGGTGTGTGTGTATGTGTGTGTGTTTGTGTGTGGGTGTGGGTGTATGTGGGTATGTGTGGGGAGGATGGGTGTGTGTGGGTGTGTTTGTGTGTGTGGATGAGTGTGTGTGTGTGTGTGTATATGGGTGTGGGTGTATGTGGGTGTGTGTGTGTGGGTGTATGTGTGTGTCTGAGTGTGTGTGTGTCTGTGTATGTGTGTGTCTGGGTGTGTGTGATGTGTGTGTGGCGGTGTGGGTGTGTGGGTGTGTGTGGGGGGATGTGTGTGTGTGTGTCTGGGTGTGTGTGTGAGTGTGTGTGTGTCTGGGTGTTTGTGTGTTGTGTGGGTTTGTGTGTATCTGTGTGTGTGTATGTCTGGGTGTGTGTGTATGTGTGTGTGTGTGGGGGGGTGTTTGGGTTTGTGTGTGTGTCTGGGTGTGTGTGTGTGAGTATGTGGGTCTGTGTGGGGGTGTGTGTGTGGGTGTGTGTGTCTGTGTGTGTGTGGGGGGTGTGTGTGTGGGATAGATGTGTGTGTGTTTGTGTAAGTGTGTATGTCTGGGTGTGTGTGGGATTGTGTGTGTATGTCTGGGTGTGTGTGCAAGTGTGTGTGTGTGTGTGGGGGGGTGTGGGTGTGTGTATGTCTGGGTGTGTGTGGGTGTGTGTGTGTGTGTCTGGGTGGGTGGTGTGCAGCAACACCACACCCGGCTTCTCAGCACTGACTTCTGAGGCTCTGGTCAGCACGTCACCCAGCCAGCAGCAGATGGGTCCTTGCTCACGGTCAGCACTGGGTCCACCCACGGCTGTCTCTATTCCGTCACAGGCTGGGCCAGCAGACCCCGCCTGGGAACTGCGGCTTTTGAGGCACAGCCAGTGTGTGCTCGGGATGCTCATCCTGGTATCCTTCTACCTGCCTGCATGCAGTGACCAGGCAGCCACCTGGTCAGATGGACAGTGGACAGGAAGAATGTCCCCTGTAGGTGCCACCGTGAGCCACGTGGCAGTAGGCAGCATGTGTGGTCCTCCAAGGGAACCGGGTGGGGGGATCCGGAGCAACCTCGCTCCTGTCCCTGCCTGGAGACTTGGTCTGCTGATGTGTTGGGCGCCCCTGAGTGCTGGGGAGCCGGCCTTGCCAGCCCAGAGCACCCCGGGGGTCAGTTTGTGGGTGGTGGGGTATGCATCAGGACTTACGGGGCCTGCCCATGCTGTCTCCTTTCCACAGGAGCCTGGATTATCACGGGGGGCTCGCACACTGGCGTGATGAAGCAGGTGGGCGAGGCGGTGCGGGACTTCAGCCTGAGCAGCAGCTACAAGGAGGGAGAAGTGATCACCATCGGAGTGGCCACGTGGGGCACCATCCACAACCGGGAGGGGCTGGTCCATCCCACGGTGAGCACCTGCTCCTGAGGTGGCCGGCTCGGTGGGAGGGAGGGGCTGTGCGAGATCTCCCCAGACCCTGCAGGGAGCAGGCC
This sequence comes from Marmota flaviventris, assembly GCF_047511675.1. NCBI lineage: Eukaryota > Metazoa > Chordata > Mammalia > Rodentia > Sciuridae > Marmota > Marmota flaviventris. Next base: position 1,692,303 of record NC_092505.1, on the reverse strand, counting down.
ACCAGCTGGGCAGCAGGGACAGTGTGGCGGGAGGGCAGAGACGGGGCGGGACGGGAGGCAGGAGGCCGCCCAGACCCCGTGCAGACTCTCCGGGTGTTGACCTGGCAAGGTGACGTCCTGCTCTGCCTGCACCTCCTCTCCAGGGGGAAAACCCAGACCCAAGTCGCTGGACTTGGGCTCCTGGCTGGAGGACTTCGGCCACCTTTCTGCCGGTGCTGAGCTCAGGCTGCCCCTTCCCTGTGGTGGTGGGAGGGTGTGCCTGTGCCCCGAGGCCACCCCTAGATCCCTCCCCTGGGGCTGGTACTGAAGAACAGAACCCTAGCGCCCGCAGTCACGCTCTGCAGTAAGGTCCCGTGGCCACAGCCAGGGGCACGGGGCAGCGCCGAGGCTCCGGGGAGGGTCCTTCCTGCCGCTTCCAGCTCCGGTGGCTGCTGGGACCCCTCGGCTGGGGGCTTGTGTCGTCGTTCTCTGTATTCTCTGCAAGGACACTTGTGCTGGCCTTTGGGCTCCACGGAGATAATCTGGGCTCACGACTGTGAAGATCCCTTTTCCAAGGAAGGTGGCCCTGACCAGTTCCAGGGACGAGAGCTGGGTGCCTTTATGTCCACCCCACACGCAAAATAGATCCACCCTGTGGTTGGGCCCCCAAATTATCAACCCGTTTTAGCATCAACTCAAAATTCAGAACCCCGGCTCCATGTCGGCGGCTCACGAATCCTGTCACTGGCCTCGGGCTCCTGGGGTCCGTTGTAGAAATGAACCTGGACCCAGAGAAGTTAGGTGCCGGCGAGGCCTTTCCTCAGGGACTTCTGCTAGAGCAGAGGGGAGTCTCACTAGGGTGTCCAGCTGGCTCCAGCAGGGGACAAGGGCACAGCTCCTGCAGCCTCGTCGGTGGAGGCAGGGATGCTCCTGGTGTCCTCTCCTGTCCAGGACGCTGTGACCTGCTTCCCTGCTCCCACCCCCGGTGCCTCTCCTGTCTCACACGCCTCCGTCTCCACCCAGGGTGTGCTCTTCCCTGCTGACAGGGTCGGGGGACTCTGGGTCCCTTTGTGAGTGCTCTGCGATGGCCTCCCCCACCACCTGGAGCCCTCCTCTGGGCAGCCTCTGCTACTCCAGGACAGAGTGGACCTGCTCCGCCTGGCTGCAGCTGCATTTCTGCCCACACGAGGCTCACAGGGCTGAGCGGACGTCCCAGCCCCCTCCTGGCTGCTGACTTGCTCCTCGGCCTCGAGGGCGGTGCACCCTCTAACCCTAATATTCCAGTGTGGCTGCTAACGCCACGCGTCCAGGGGCCGGCCTGGCTGTCTTGTTCCCCCAGACCTGTGCCTCGCTCGGTCCTCAGGGTCCCTGACTGTGTCAGTCCCAAATCTCCATGTCCCTCTCAGGTGTGGTGAGACTGTGGGATTCGTCCTGGGCTAGAGTTCCTCTTCCTGTGAGCGCCTGTGTGGCTAAACAGCCATGGGCTTCCAGAACACAGTGGGGGGCAGGCATTGTGGCCATCATGGGCTTATTCTAAGGGGGCCATGGAGGGAACAAAGGGACCATAGATCCCAATCAATTCCAAAATCCAGCATGGAAAGCGTGCTAGCTTATGAAACCCGGGAATCCTCCATGCCTGGAGGCTCTGCCCAGGGCCTTGGCTCGGGCTTCACCTGGGCACCATTTTCTCTCCTCCTCCTCCTCCTCCTCCTCCTCCTCCTCCTCCTCCTCCTCCTCCTCCTCCTCCCTCTTTCCTCTTCCTCTTCCTCTTCTCCTTCTCTTCTTCTTAAATATCTTTTAGTTGTAGATGGACACAATAAACCTACTTGTGTATTTGCATGCGGTGCTGAGGTTGCAGCCCAGTGCCCACACATGCAAGGCGAGGGCTGCACCCCTGAGCTACAAGCCCAGCCCCTGGACAGCTTCCTGCCCTCAAGGTCTTCACTTCTCCTTCAGGGTCATCAGCCTGCTTTCTGGAGGGTTTTGGGAGTCTGACCGCCTTCTTCGTGTTGTCCTGCCCTCTTCCTTTCAGGACAGGTTTTTACTGATGCACATTTGCAGAAGCCTGGGGGTCTCCTGCGCATGTCGCAGGATTCGGCCTCCTCAGATGGCTCCTGGGTGATGGCTTCTCTACTCCTGGCTTGTGCTGCGTGGTCGCGTGCCCACAGTCACACGCCTGACCCCTGCACCCATGTAGAAGGCTGGTGGCTCCCCCACCCTCTCCTAACAGGGACTCTCTTAATCCTTGAGCTCCGCATGAAATGGAGATAGACCCAGCATCTCCTGAATCGTCAAGTCCTGGTTTTCTGCCTGTCAGTTTTCCCTTCAATGTATCCCCTTTTCTGTGCATTTTATGAGAAGCAGCCAAAAGAAAGCAGGCCACACCTTTGACACTTGGCTTGGGGAATTCCTGAGCCACCTGAGGGCATCGTGCACAATTCTGCCTCCCGCAGACCCCCAGCGCAGGTGCTGCAGACTCTCTTCCCCCCAGTTCTGATAAGAAGCTCTCGTTTCCTTTGGAGGTTCCACCCTTTAACATTTACCCTTCTGCGAAAGTTCAGAGTGCGCTACGTATGTGTTCCCTGAGACAAGGAAGACTCAGGCCACGCTCCTGCTCCCTCCTGAGCGCTGACCGCGTCCTCAGCACCCACGTCCTTACGATAGACCGTGCCAGGCAGTGAGGCCTTTCCTGTCCTGTGCCTGGACCCTTCCTTCCTCCGCCCCCCACCCAACTCCAGAGCCACGTGCACCTTTGGGGTATTTTTTTTAGCAGCGCCTCACCTCCTGGTCCCAAAGTCTGTGTTTGTTTCGTGTGATGCTAGAACAAGTTACCACAAACCCTAGAGCAGCAGAAAGGGTAGAAGAACTCTGAAGTCAGTGCTGTTTGGCCAGAAGCAGTGTGTGGCGGGGACCCCCCGGGCTCAGGGAGAACTGGTTTCTTATCTCTGGCAGCGCCAGGCTTTCTCTGGCTTGTGGCCGTACCTCTGCCCTTGGCCTCTGTGGCCACGTGGCTCCCTCCTGGTCCCTGTGGGTCTCCCTCTGCCCTGCCTTTGAGGAGTGCTAGAGATGGCACTCTGGGCGCACCCAGCAACACAGGTCCGTCTTCCTGGGTTACGTCCTAAGCCACATCTGCCAGGCCCTTTCTCCAAATTAGGCAGCGTCCACAGGCTCCCGGGATGGGGGCTTGATATCCCTGGGGGTGCGTCATCCAGCCTGCTGCCCCCACCCCAGCTATCACGGTGTGGGACTTCCGCCTGACCACCTGTTGCTTCCCTGGCCACCTGCAGGGCGGCTTTCCGGCCGAGTATGTCCTGGACGAGGAAGGTCAAGGGAACCTGACCTGCCTGGACAGCAACCACTCCCACTTCATCCTTGTGGATGATGGGACCCACGGCCAGTACGGGGTGGAGATCCCCCTGAGGACCAAGCTGGAGAAGTTCATATCGGAGCAGACCAAGGAGAGAGGAGGTGAGGGGAGTGGGCTTCCAGGGCTCCCCGGGCAGAGAGCGCCGGCTGGGCAATGCCAGGGACGCAGCTGGCCCCACTGGCCGTTGGCCTGCAGGGTGCGTGGAGGTGTGATCACGTGACCTGCATTCCTTCCCAGCTCCTTCCCTGCTCCAGCAGGCTGCCTGCTCTTCTCCTGCCCCCTCCCCCCGGGCGGGGGTCCGCGTGGGCCCGCAGCTTGTCTGTGTGCTCTCGGGCAGAACGTCCTACGACCCTCTTACACCACGGCAATCTCAGGTTCAGAGTTCAGAAGGGGCAACGGTCAGGATTCAGAGCTTGACTCGGGGCTCTCGAGGGTGGGATGGGTGGGCTCCAGGACCTTGGGACGCACGTGTAGGGTTTCTGTGAGAGTCGAGGGGGTGCAGAAGGTAATGGGGAGGTCTCGGCGGGTACCCAGGTGTGTGGGGTGCTTGGAGCAGTGGCTTTCGAGCTTCCTGGTGTACCCAGTGTGCTGGCCCCGCCCAGGGCCTCTGACTCCCCAGGTCTGGTGGGAAGAGAACGTGCTCCTCATGATTTCCCAGGTGATTCTGATGCTGCTGGTCTGGGGACACCCACTGAGAACCCCGCTTTACTAAGAGAAGCCCGGGTGGGCGTGTGGTGGCAGGTGGATGGATAGGACTTGCTGCCAGGGAAAGGGATCCCTGTCGTTGCCCCAATCCCCTGGCTGCGGGTGCTGGAGAGCACAGGGACTGGACGAGGGCTGTGGACAGAGCTCCCTGCCTCGGCCCTGCCCGTGCAGGAGGACGAGGGCCTGCCGGGTGTGCCCTCTGCAGGGTGGGCCTGGACTTCCAGGCACCATGGCCGGGCTGCAGAGGAAAGCAGGCAGTCGCAGTGGCCCGCTGGGTAGAGAGGACAGGGCAGCCCAAGGCACCAGCTCTGGTGGCCCCCAGCCTGGCCCTGCCCGCCCTCCGGAGAAAGCCAACAGGAGTTGGCTGGGTGACATGAGCTGGTGGGGAAGAGTGACCTCAACAGAGGGTCGTGCCCACGGGTTCCCTCATGTGGGCTCCATGCTCTGCCTAGGTGTGGCCATCAAGATCCCCATCGTCTGCGTGGTGCTAGAGGGCGGCCCCGGCACGCTGCATGTGAGTACTGGCCGCAGGGCAGGCTGCGGGGCCAAGTCCTGCTGCCGGGGAGGACTGGCTGAGGAGTCTTCGCTGCCTCCTGGTGGGATCATTGGTGGGACAGGGCGATGAGCTGTCCCTGGGAGACAGAAAGGGGGAGTTCACCATGGGCAGGGCCATTTCCAGGTGGAACAGGGGGCACCCAGGGAGGATCCTGGGTAGGAGTGTGACTTGGTGGCCTGGGCAGTAACAGATGCTCCAAAGGGGCCTGGAGCAAGGAGGGGCCTGCTGGCTCTCTGCTCCCTGGACTCCTCTAGGAGGCCAGGGGTCTGCAAGCTGCGCCCAGACTCCCTGGAGTGTTTTCAAGGTCCTCGCTCCCACCCAGATCCTGGGCAGCAGCAGGGTAAAGCACACTTGTTAGGTGGCCTTAACAGCTGCTCCTGGACCTTCCTTCCAGAGCCACTCCATGGTGTGTGCTTGGCCTCCTCCATGGACGCTAGCCCACTCCATCTGTTGTAGAAAGGTCTGGATTTGGGGCAAGACTCTGGGGGATCTGTTCATGGCATCATGGAAGATGCCAGTTTTCATTTAGGACCCCCAGCTGAGAACAGAACCCTGGGCTCCTGGCTGGACAGGTTCCTCAGAGCATGCGGTCCCCAGCCCTACCCAGGCTGAGTCCCCTTTCTGGCTCTCTGCCGTCAGGGCCACCCTGTACTTCTGCACCCAGGGCAGGCCCCGTGTGCAGAAGGCATCCTTCTGGAGCAGCCTGCGTCGGGCCCTGCCTGCAGCCGAGCTCACCCTGGGCCTCAGGTCTCCATGTGGTCCCGGCCTCCCCCGGGCTTTTGTAACCAGGGCGCATGCAGCGTCCTCTGTGGCTTCATGTCTGAGTGTCCATGGGAAAGTTGTGAAGCCCTCTGATTAAGATGTGAGCCAGAGGCCTCCCTGGGGAGGGGTGCACCCTCAGTGCTCACGAGGGGCCTGTCCCTCGGGCCTCGGGACACTCCAGGTACTAAATGCTTCCAGTAAATTCCAGCCCCGTAGCCCTCCCGGCAGCAGGCGAGCCCAGCCCCAGCGAGGTCCCATCAGAAGGCACCGGGGCTGACAAGGACTTTGCCCACCTCGTGTGGACCTGGGCCTTGCAGACCATCTACAACGCCATCACCAACGGCACGCCCTGCGTGATCGTGGAGGGCTCGGGCCGCGTGGCCGACGTCATCGCCCAGGTGGCCAGCCTGCCGGTCTCCGAGATCACCATCTGCCTGATCCAGCAGAAGCTCAGCCTGTTCTTCCAGGAGATGTTTGAGACCTTCACGGAGAGCAGAGTCGTCGAGTGGACCAAAAAGGTGGGGCGGCAGGCATGCAGTCCCCAGGCCGACCCCAAGAGGCTGTTGGCCTGGAGGGACCAGGCGGCAAGGGACCCAGAACAGAGTGCAGAGGGTCCGGTGGGTGAAGGATAGAGAGGGAGATCAGACCGTGGGACGCCGGGCCAAAGGAGGACAGGGGCTGAGTCTGCCCTTGGCAGAGAGAGTGTGGGCGGGCAGGTCTCCGCAGGGCTCCAGAGCGCCCTTGCGGCCCACGAGCCTGCCGCGCTGTGCTGGTGCCGGGAGGACTGCAGAGGGGGACACAGGGTGGGCCTCCGCTGAGATTCAGGCAGCAGAGGAGCCTCCCAGGTGACAGGAGTGGGCGGCTGAGGGGTCCAGTCTCTTGGCCACGTAGGTGAGTGAATGGAGTGAGTCTCAGAAGCATCCACCTCCCCAGGCCAGAAGCTGGGCCTTGGGCGGACCCTGAGGAGCTCTAGGTATGCCTTGGTCCATGGCCACACTGTCCTCCACAGGGGGTATGCGAGACAGATGCTGGCTGGTCACCCCTCCCTACCCAGGAAGCCCCTGACCAGCTGGGTCCCACATTAGAACTCCAGGGCCGGGGCCTCAGGTGATCGACGGTCACCTGTCCTCTGCTTCCTGGTGGGATTCTTGGTAGGGGGTGGAGGGTGCGTCTCAGTTCCCCCCAACACCGTGAGGGCCAAGCCGTGCACACCCTCATGTACCCTAGTGATCCGGGCTGGGAGGGTGCTGGGCCACTCAGGGACAGGTTGCTCTCCAGGGCCTTCCGTGGGGCACCTCGGCTGCACCATGCTTCCTTTGGGTTCTGTGGGCAGCCAGGGCCCACAGACCACAGACCACGGGACACACTGAGTTGACCATGCCGGGCCCCGACCTGTTGAGCGGGGGTCAGAGAGGACACGTTCCAGGACTTGGGCTCTGGGCTGGTGGTTGGGAAGCAGTGCTCTGACTGGGTGACGGGGTGGCACGGTGACCTTGCTCTAGCTCACAGTGACCTTGTTCCGTGCGGTGTTCTGTGAGACTGTCTGTCCCACAGGAGAAAGTCATGAGGTCAGGGAGTGGCGAAGCCGCAGGCTCCCCGACCTCGGGCTCCTCTGCTTCTCTCCCCATGGCCACTGGGAACTGTCGGGCAGGACCTGGAGCCACTTCCCAGCTGGACCATAAATTATTCAGGCAACTCTCGGAACTGAATCAGATTTGCTGCGGCCAGAAGTGCCTATTCTTCAAATCCACTTTCCATCGCTGACTCAAGCCTGAGAGTGGTGTTTTGCACAAACCTGCCTCAGGCCTGGCCACGGGGTCCCCGTCGTCAGACTCAGTTCAGGGCCTCGGCGTGGGGGTCTGCTCTGCGGGTGGCTGACAGGACGAGGGGACGTGGCACCGACGGCCTGCGCCTGGGGCTCTCTCTGCAGGGGGAGCACCGTCACAGCTGGGGGCCAGGAAGGCTTGCCTTCTGCCCTGCTTGTCTCCTGTGTGACAGAGGGACGTGGGGCTCACCCTTGTGTGTGCCGAGGGCCGGGCCGGCCCACAGGACAGGGCAGCAAGGCTGGTTTTGTTCAGGGAACATTGCTGGGGCTGATGGAGGGGGAGTGTGCTGGGCAGGAAGCCAGGAGGGTTTTGAATTTGCATGAAGGCTGGACGGTGAAGGATGGGGACACACTGGGGCCTCAGAGATGGCGGTTGGGCGTGTGAGGGGACCTGGAGTGGACAGAGTCTGTGCACAGGTGGGCAGTGTGGCTAGGCTGAGAGGGGAGGGCCGGCAGGCACGGCCAGTGTGGCAGTCCTGGGGAGAGGAGGGAGGGACCTCAGGGCCGTGGGGACCTGCTGTCAGATGTGGAGTGCCACCTGGCTGCAGGGTAGGAGATGTTGGACGGACGAAAGATAAAGATGCTGGTTGGGTGGCTGGGTGTGTGGATGGATGGATGGACACATGGACAGACAGATATTACATAGATGGTTGGCCACACATAGATAGGCACACAAGTCGGTGGATAGACACATGGCTGGAGAGCTAGATAGCGAGACAGAGACGCGGACAGATGGATTGATACATGGATGTGTGGATAGATGGACAGATAAACAGACAGGTGGATGGACAGTAGGTAGGATGGATGGTTGAAGAGACAGGGCGGGGAATGGCTGGGGCTCAGCAGGACCAGGAGGAGAAGCCTTGCACAGCATACTATCTTCTGGAAGACTCTGTGTCACTGAGGTGAAGATGCTTCACGCTTGAGCCATGTTTTCCACCTAATGGCCACCACATCACAATGTGTTTGGTCCTTGCGTCTCTTCACCGTCACCATCTAAGGTGAGAGGAGGCGAATGGTGGCCCAGCTCACACAGGACAGGCAGGGCTTGTGCTCAGGATTCAGGCTCCCTGTTGGGGACACAATTCCAAGTGTCCTTAAAGGAGATAGGACATTCACTCATTACTTTGTATCTCACTTGGACAATTTTTTTTTTTTTGCAGATCCAAGACATTGTCCGGAAGCGGCAGCTGCTGACCATCTTCCGGGAAGGCAAGGATGGTCAGCAGGATGTGGATGTGGCCATCCTTCAGGCTTTGCTGAAAGGTGAGGGCCAGGGAAAGTGGGAAATGGGGGAGAGTCCAGATTGCAGGTGCTTGGGATGAGGGACCCCAGTCCCAAGGTGCCATGATGCTCTTCCTCAGTCAGGGGCATGGGCCAGGGAACCGCTGGCCGTGAGCCATGCCACCCCACATTCCTGCCATCGGGAGACTCAGCAAACTCCTGGTGAGGTGACTCAAAGAGACTTACACTGAGACACATCGCAGTCAAACTTCCAGAAGACAAGACAGAATCTTGACGTCATCAAGAGAGCAGCAACCTGTCACATACAGGGCTCCTCAGCAGGAGTGTCTGGGTCTCTCATCGGGGGCTGGGGTGTGGCTCAGTTGGTGGAGTGCTTGCTGTGCATGCACAAGGCCTGGGTTCTAACCCAGCACAAAACAAAAACAAAACTCAGATTTCTTATCAGGAGCTACAGAACCAGAAGGAAGTGGAGGGATATAGTCAAAGTACTAAAGATAATGTGTCAACCAAGAATCCTATACCCAGAAAACCGTCCTTCACAGTGAAGGAGAAACTAAGATGTTCCCAGATAAATACAAGCTGAGGGTGTTTGTTACCACTAGATCTGTGGTGTAAGAAATGCTCGGAGAGACCCGCAGAATGGGGTGAAAGGACACTGGACCGGACCTCACAGCCATCTGAAGAAATAAAGATTCCAATAAAGGTCAATACATGGACGATTATAAAAGCTAGCATTATAGTAATAATGGCTCATAACTGCAGTGACAAAGTTAGAAATCAGTGGCAGAAGTAACACTGGGAAATTCACAAATCTGTGCAAATTAATCAATACACTTTCAAACAACCAGTGAATTGAAAGAGAAATCAAAGGGACGTTACAAAATACTTAGAGACCCCTGGAAATGAAAACCCAACATACTGAAATTTCTGGAAAAACAGCGCTCAAGGGGAGATCTTCATCTATGAATGTTACAACAAAAAATCAAGGGGATGTGCTCAGTGGTAGAGCGCCTGCCTAGCGTATGCAGAGTCCTGGGCTCAATCCTCAGAACTGAATAGTCATCTTTAAATAAGAGACCTCTCGAGCCAACAACCTAACTGTAAAACTTACGCATCTAGGAAACATAGGACACACTAAAACCAACCCAAGGTTTGCAGAAGGCAGGCAATCGTAAAAACGAGAACAGAGATCCACGTCCCAGAGAACAGAAACAACGGAGAACACCAAGGAGATCAAAAAGAACAACAAAACCAATGCCCCTGTAGTTAGGTGGACTAAGGAAAAGAAAGAAGGCTCAAATCGCTGAAATCGGAAATGAAAGTGAGGACATTACCACCAAGACGAAGGGTCGCGTTGGTATGAGCAGACATACTCCAACTGATCGGATGACCTAGACGAAGTGGACACAGTCCCGAAAACACAAAACCTACCAACACTAGACCACGAGTAAATAGAAGACCCGAGTGGACCTATCACCAGAAAGGAGATTGAGCCAGTAGCAGAGGTCTCCCCAGGAAGAAAATCCCTGGATTTGGTGGTCTCACTGGTGAGTTAGCCAAACATTTAAAGAAAAACTGACACCAATCCCTCCTAAACTTTTCCAAAAAATTAAAGAGGAGGGAAGACATCCTAACTCATTCTGTGAGGTCAGCGTTACCTTAATCCAACTCCAGACGAAGATGCTGCAAGAAAGAAAAGTACACAACAACAATCTTCAGCAAGGGTGCTAGGATCCACTCTTGTCATGGACAGACCTTGTCATGCAAGACCCCAACTGTGAGGCTCCTGGAGGAAGTCAGAGCAAAAGTGTCATGACATCAGATTTGGCAGTGATTTCTCGGAAATGATCCCAACGGCTTAGGAAACAAGAAGAACAGGCAAACCTAGCTCATGAAAACGAGAAACCTGGTGCGTCAAAGGTCACTCTCCACAGTGAGAAGGTGATCCACCCAACAGGAGAAAATTCTCACATCCTACGTCAATGAGGGACTGATGGCAGGTTACAAAGGGAACTCGTACAACTCAACAATCAAAAAATCCAATTAAAAAAAGAGACACCAGAACAGGGCACGGTGGCACACACCTGTAATCCCAGCAGCTTAGGAGGCTGAGGCAGGAGGACCACAAGTTTAAAGCCAGTCTCAATGACTCTTACTCTCAGGAAAATGACTACATGATCCACCCGATTCAGGAGTCAAAGATCATTCCTTCCCAAGGCACCCGGCAAAGCTCAGGGCTGAGTCAGGAGTGGACACTGCCCAGGCACACGCACGTACAGAGGGCATGTTCCCAGCACTGGACGAGACCACGTCCACGTGCATGGCTGCATATCACAGACGCAGGTGGGACGTTACTGACCCAGCTCAAAATAAAAAAATACAGAGGGCTGGGGTGTGGCTCAGTGGTAGAGCACACTTGGGTTTAATCCCTAGTACCAAAAAATAAAAAAATAAAGACACTAGACTAGAGCAGACTGCCTCCACAGAAGGCATGTGTGTAATAAATGTGTGACATGGTGCTTGGCATCTCGGGTCACTAGGGACGTGCACATTCCAGATTTCTGCAAGAGACCATCTTGCATGCTTTAGGATAGTTGCTGTTAAAAACAAAGCAGAAGGGGCTGGGACTGAGGCTCAGTGGTAGAGCGCTTGCCTTGCACGTGCAAGGCCCTGGGTTCAAGGCCCTGCACCACATAAAACTAACTAAATAAATAAAATAAAGTTAAAAAACAACACAAAGCAGAAAGCAGCACTGGTGAGGCTGTGGAGATGGAGCCCTGTGCCCTGCAGGTGGGTGCAGAGGGTGTAGCCGCCATGGAGAGCAATACAGCAGGTCCTCAGAACTCCAAGCCCTCAAGCAACTGGGGGCACACCCAAAGGACCACAGGAGGCCTTCAGGAGGGAGCCCATGTGCCCACCATCACAGTGGCTCTGTCCGCAGTAGCTAGGGGGCAGAGACAGCCCAGTGTCCACTCATAAGTGGAAAGATAAGCAGTATGTGGCCCGTCCACCCAATGGAACAGTATTCAGCCTCAAAAAGGAAGGTGTTTCTGGCACCTTCTACCACACGCGGGGACCTCAGGGCAGGCTACCGAGGGATCGTAGTCATAAAAGTACCAATGCCACGTGCGTCCAGGTCCACGAGGGAGCTGGAGTCTCTCATCCAGAGTCAGCGGAATGGGTGCCACCCAGAGGGGGGCAGGGAGGGGACGGAGCTCCAGCTTCCAGGATCAGAGGGTCTGAGGTGGGTGTGTGCGGGTGCCCGGCATCGTGGGTGAGTTGGGCACCACTGAGCCGCACACTCGCAGCACTAGGATGCCAGGCGCTGTCTTGTGTGTTCAGCCACAAGGAGAGCTCCGGCAGCTGGGTGACGCTTCTGTCCTGTCTCGCTGCTCTGCTCCGAGCGCCGATCCTGCGGGCCGCCGCCGTGTGCGCGGCTGGCTCCTTTCCCTGCGGCGCAGGAACAGTGCTTTCCCGAGGTTGTGACTACACCACGGTTGCTTTTCCCACTCATCGGTGGGTGGATATTCAGGTGGTCTCCAGTTTGGGGCTGTTGGTTTTCGCTTCCCTGGGCAGAGGGGCCAGGAGAGGGACCCGTCGTCACAGTGTTTTTAACCCCTGCCCTCACCCGCAGCCTCTCGGAGCCAAGACCATTTTGGCCATGAGAACTGGGACCATCAACTGAAGCTGGCCGTGGCCTGGAACCGCGTGGACATCGCCCGCAGTGAGATCTTCACTGACCAGTGGCAATGGAAGGTGAGTCCCGTGGAGGGACCGGCTGGGCCCATGAGTCCTCCTCGGAAGCCAGACCAATCCCTGGGGCGGGTGACCTAGGCCGGCTCCGTCCTCTCCAGACTGGAGGCAAGGGCAGCCCGTCAGGTCACTGAGGTCGGCTCCGCCAGGCAGCGACCCGTGTGACGGCCACCCACGGGCTCACTCTCAGCCCTCAGATCTGCACCCTACGATGACGGCCGCTCTCATCTCCAACAAGCCCGAGTTCGTTAAGCTGTTCCTGGAGAACGGGGTGCGGCTGAAGGAGTTCGTCACCTGGGACACGCTGCTCTACCTGTACGAGAACCTGGAGCCCTCCTGCCTGTTCCACTGCAAGCTGCACAAGGTCCTGGCCGAGGAGCGCCTGGCCTGCGCGCCCACCGCCCGGCTGCAGATGCACCACGTGGCCCAGGTGCTGCGGGAGCTCCTGGGGGACTCCACTCAGCCGCTGTACCCCAGGCCCCGGCACAGCGACCGGCCGCGGCTCTCGCTGCCCGTGCCCCACATCAAGCTCAACGTGCGTACCGGTAGCGCTGCGCCAGGCTCTGCCCCAGAGCTCTGGGTGCTGACAGTTGGCTACACGGGTGGCCAGCGGGGGAAGGTGTGCGCGAACCTCAGAAATTAATGTTCCTACAGTCCTGAGGCCAGGAGTGCCAGGTCACAGTGCCCACGGGGCTGGGCGTCCCTTCCTGCTGCAGGTGGCTTCAGGTGGAGACAGGGAGGGTTGGGAGGGAGACACCAATCTCTGGTCTCTTCCTCTTATAAAGAAGCCAGTTCTGTTGAGTAGGGCCCCCTCGGTGATCTCGCTTTATGTCATTACCTTCTTAAAGGCCTTGTGTCCAAATCCCAAGGTCGGGTCGCACCCCAGGTTAGGGCTTCCACAGAGAATCTTAAGGGGCCCAGCAATGCTCTTAACGCCGCCTTCCTCGAAGTTCCAAGCGGTAGAGAAGGTTTCAGGGAGAGGCCAACTCTGCCGGAGCCCGGCCTGCTCCCCAGGTGCTCCTGGATTTCCTGCAGCTGGGTCAGGAACGTCCCACTGCGTCTGTGACACGTGGCCATGCACGTGGACTGCAGAGGGCGGTCTCGTCCAGTGCTGGGAACGTGTTCTCTGCACGTGCATGTGCTGTGCCTGGGCAGCGTCGGCTCCTGACTGCCCTGAGCTTTGCCAGGTGCCTGTGGAAGGAATGACCTTTGACTCCTGAGTCGGGTGGATCATGTAGTCATTTTCCTGAGAATAGAATGTGCTTCGATTCCTGTTTTGAACCTCGGCCCAGCCGCAGCCGAGCTGTGCTACGTGGTGCTCTGTGCCCGTGTCCTCGGGCTCTTGCCGCACAGGGCACGCGCCTTGGGCTGCAGCTTTGTCTTGGGGCTGTGTTTGCTGTGTCCTGACATTGGCTCAGGGTGGCTCTGTGGAAGCCACGGGTTTTCTTCCTCGGCTCCAGAGGCGCCTATGTGGCTGGAGCGAGGTCTTCCTCCCGGCGTGGAAGCCTCCCACGAGTGCGTGTGGCCCAGAGTCCTTTGTGAGCAGGTCTCACGACTCTCTCGGTTTCCTTCTGGCTGTGTCTTGGTCTGGATGCTCTGTCTCTTCTAAGATGGCACCTGGCTTTGTCTTCTGTCCACTAGGCGACTTTCTGCCTCCTCCAGGTTTGGCAACCCACCGCTGGCCCGGGCGAGCCGCGGCTGACCTGGGGAGACGGGGCGGCTGCTTGGTCGCACAGACCCAGCTCTGCCCTTCTTGATGTGGGGATTGCCCTCCACCTCTGGGAACGGTTTCCTGGCCATCTGAGAACATGACCGTGGGGCTGGGAGTGGGTTCTGGTGCTGCTGAGTGGGCTCAGTGTCTGTGCTGTCACGTGCTGCTCAGATGGGACCCTCGCTGTCCCTGCCTGTCCTGAGTTCCTCTCTGCAGGAGACACCGTGTGGGGTCCCCTCGCAGAGTTCACGGCCACAGTCCTGCTCGGGGACTGCAGGATTCACTCACTGAAAGAGCTAGGGTGCCATCAGATGGGCTTTGAGCGCATGGCACGTTACAAGGGTCTCAGAGTGTCCGTAAAGGAGACAGATGGGTACCCCCGTTCCAGAAGTTTCTCCATGTCTCTGGAATAGTGGCCCTCGAACTGCGGTGTGTGTAAGCATGACCTGGGCTGCTGAAAATGCAGGCTATGCTCTCAGTCTCTGGGACAGTGACCCTGAGGCCGGGGCGGGGCAGGACGGGTGTTCCGACAGCCCTGGCTTCTGATGCCAGTGGGCCTCGGTGGGACCTGGGCTGTCCGCTGCCCCCAGGTGCAGGGAGTGAGCCTCCGGTCCCTCTACAAGCGCTCATCGGGCCATGTCACCTTCACCATGGACCCGGTTCGGGACCTTCTCATTTGGGCCATCGTCCAGAACCGCCGGGAGCTAGCGGGCATCATCTGGGCACAGGTAATAAGACTTGCTTCTTGGAACACAACTATAGGCTATTGACCAATGGAGGGAAGCCCAGTGCCCACAGCAAGTGGGGCCCCCCACAGCTGTGCAGGGAGGGCAGTGGGGTCTGGTCACAGCAGGACTTAGTGCCCTGTGTTGCAGAAACAAGAACTTTGCTCTAGGAAGGAAATCTTTTTATTTTATCATTTTTTTAAAATCCTGCCAATACTAAGGGACACAGCTTTTGGTAGATGAACGGATAGGGAGACTGTAGTGTATATACACAGTGGAACATTGCTCAGCGTTAAGAGAATAAAATCATGGCACTTGCAGGTAAATGGGTGAGTTGGAGAGTATCAGGCTAAGAGAAGAAGCCAAACCCCAAAAACCAAAGGCCGAGTGTTTTCTTTGATATGAGGATGCTGACTCATAATGGCGATGGGGGGGCTTGGGAGGAACGGAGGGACTCTAGATTGGGCAAAGGGAATGGACGGGTTGGGAGGGGGCGTGGGGGTAGGAAAGACGGTGGAATGAGTCAGACATCATTACCCCAAGTCCATGTATGAAGACACGAATGGTGTGAAAATACTCTGTGTACAGCCAGAGACTTGGAAAATTGTGCTGTGTGTGTGCAATGTGAAGTGAATTGCATTCTGCCCTCATATATAACAAACTAGAATAAATAAATGATTAAAAAAAGGCCTGCCAAGCAAACTTGTCATGTCCAGGGCCAAACTTGTCATGTCCAGGGCCAAGGCCTGTGGGAAGACTGTCCTTTGTGGCCCCTCCAGGTCCTCGTAGGCCAGGGTACGTGCCATGTCATCTGTCCACTAGGGTAGTGTAGGGCAAGCAGATGTCTCCGTGGTCGGTGCAGCAGGTGGCCATCAGCAGTGGTTGCAGGCCATTGTAACAGCCCACACTGTGCCTGGCTGTGCCTGGTCCTGGGCAGGGGTGGCCCTGGCTGGCTCCAGGCCTCACTGCTCCCCTGGTGTCCCCAGAGCCAGGACTGCATTGCCGCCGCCCTGGCGTGCAGCAAGATCCTCAAGGAGCTGTCCAAGGAGGAGGAGGACACAGATAGCTCGGAGGAGATGCTGGCCCTGGCGGACGAGTTTGAACACAGAGCCATCGGTGAGCGCTGAGGGACACTGGGCCCAGACCCTGGCTCACACACCTGCTGTCGCCCTGGGGTCCTTGCCTCTTGGCCTGGGTGTTTGGCGGCATCAGCTCCACCTGCCTGTTTTGCCCCCATGTGCAAAATCTCAGTCCAGGGTGCCCTCTGGAGGGCTCGCTTTGTGACTCTCCCCAAGGCTTGGTGACTGTCACCTGCTGTTCTGACTCAGATCTTCCTCTGCCCAGGGGTCTTCACCGAGTGCTACCGGAAGGATGAAGAGAGAGCCCAGAAGCTGCTCATCCGCGTGTCGGAGGCCTGGGGGAAGACCACCTGCCTGCAGCTGGCCCTGGAGGCCAAGGACATGAAGTTTGTCTCTCAGGGCGGCATCCAGGTGACCGCTGAGGCCCGCCGGCAGTGCCTGGGTGCTCTGGGACGGTCACAGCCTCCAGGCCTCGGGAGGGACGGGGCAGCTCACTGCTGCTGCAGAGCAGGGCAGGGGCCACCACAGCCTGGCACAGGCACGTCCCCAACTCTGGGGGCTCCTCCCAGCACAGCGTCAGGCTGTCATCGTGTCCAGGCGGCTCCATGTGACCTGGGGAGGAGGAGTCCTGGCCCCACCCCCGGGGCTTAGAGGGCCAGCTGAGTCCCAGTGAGAGCCTGGGACTGAGGGGCCTGGGGACCTGCGGGGATGGCGCCCTCAGCTCTAGAAGGGAGGACAGACGGACGGGAGTCACAGGTGGACCCCCACTGGTGTGAGACCCACTGTCCTCCCCTTACCACTGTGGACCACCGCCCAGCTCTGCCCCTCTGGAGCCCGTCCTGCAAGGGCACCTGTCCTGTGCTGGCCACCTGCAGCGGGGGCTCAGAGCGCACCCTGGTGGTCACCGAGGGTGTGGTGTCACCCTTGGGTGGGATGAGAGGTGGGATCAGGCAGGCTGGGGTGCCCACCCTCCCAAGACCCCCGCTGTCCACAGGCCTTCCTGACCAAGGTGTGGTGGGGCCAGCTCTGCGTGGACAACGGGCTGTGGCGGGTCATCCTGTGCATGCTGGCCTTCCCGCTGCTCTTCACTGGCCTCGTCTCCTTCAGGTGCAGCAGGGCCTCGGGGCTGTGGGTGCTCCTGGGGGCCTGGGAGCAAGGGGCCTGGGTCCTGCCGCTGTGCCAGGGCCCTAGGGTGGTTGGGATGCACGTGGGCAGGAGGTGGAGGGAGGACCCACGGGCCCCACACCCACAGGCCCCCGCACCCACGGGCCCCACACCCACAGGCCCCCGCACCCATGGCCCCCACACCCACGCCCCCCACACCCACGGACCCCACACCCATGGCCCCCCACACCCACGGACCCCCCACATCCATGGACCTCCACACTCACGGGCCCCCGCACCCACGGACCCCCACACCCACGGACCCCACACCCATGGCCCCCCACACCCATGGACCCCCACACCCACGGACCCCCCACATCCATGGACCTCCACACTCATGGGCCCCCGCACCCACGGACCCCCACACCCACGGCCCCCCACACCAACGGACCCCCACACCCACGGACCCCCCACATCCATGGACCTCCACACTCATGGGCCCCCGCACCCACGGACCCCCACACCCATGGGCCCCACACCCACACCCCCCACACCCACGGGCCCCCAAACCCACGGGCCCCCACACCCATGGGCCCCACACCCACACCCCCCACACCCACGGGCCCCACACCCACGGGCCCTCAAACCCATGGGCCCCCACACCCATGCCCCCCACACCCACGCCCCCCACACCCACGCCCCCCACACCCACGCCCCCCACACCCACAGGCCCCACACCCACGGGCCCCCACACCCATGGTCCCTACACCCACGGGCCCCACACCCATGCCCCCCACACCCATGCCCCCCACACCCACGGCCCCCACACCCATGGACCCCCACACCCACGGGTCCCCACACCCATGGGCTCCCACACCCATGGGCCCCACACCCATGGCCCCCCACACCCATGGCCCCCCACACCCACGGACCCCCCACACCCATGGCCCCCCACACCCATGGCCCCCCACACCCATGGACCTCCACACTCATGGGCCCCCGCACCCACGGGCCCCTGCACCCACGCCTCCAAAACCCACGGATCCCCACCCCCACAGCCCTGTACCCACGGGCCCCCCACCCCCATGGACTCCCAACCACAGGCCCCCACCCCCATGGGCCCCCACCCCCACGGCCCCACCCCCACGGGCCCCACCCCCACGCCCCCGACACCCCCGAGTGCCACCCACCTGCCAGAGGTGGAGTGCTGGCCAGCCCGACCCACAGCCTTAGCTTCCTGGGGATGGGGAGGGTGGAGCACATCAAGGCCCCTGGCACCGACCTGAGCCAGTCCAGGTGGGCCACAGTGCCCCGAGGTGGAGAGCCTTCCTGTGCTGTGGGCGCACAGCCTGTTTGGGCGGAGTAGTCTCCAACCAGGAGGGGACAGTGGTGGCTGATGGTGGCTGCAGGTTCAGGCCTGGCCCAGCATCCCCTGTGGCCTCCTCAGAAGCAAGTGGCGTCCAGTTGCGCTCTCAGCCTGTTTTACTGGGAACTGGGTGGGAGCCCAGGGACAGAGCTGGGGCCCCAGCCCGGGTGGCCATCTGGTCCCCCCTTATGGGGGCACCTGAGGTTGAGTGTCCACCCAGCACCAGGAGACTGCAGGTGGGCTCCACATCAGGCTGGGCTCATACTGCCCCCCAGTGGCAGTCACCGTGTCCGTGGCCCTGGGCAGATGTGGAGGGGTTGACCTTTGGGTCCTCACTGTGTTGGGCTGTGGGTCCGACCCCTTCTCCTGTGGCTGAGGGGGTGGGTCCTGGGTCCAGAGGGCCAGAAAGACCAAGGCTGGTTGTGAGGGTCTCTCCAGAACCGCCGTGTGACCTCTCATGCCAGGTGACACCCCCCAACACCTTCCACTCCTGGGTCACATCTCAGGGGAATGGGGCCCCCTGGTGGTAATGGGTGGGACTGTGGCACCCTC